>NC_080596.1:74219766-74885158 GCF_027887145.1 Ammospiza caudacuta
ATAAGTCATCAAGTCACACCTCATGGTTTTCCTATTTAAAGATGAAATGAACCCCTGACACATCCAATAAATCACAGCTATCCATGCATGCATCCACAGGCTCACTAAACTTCAGGTTTTAATATGGTTTCTGTTTGGGGTTACAAAACAGTGAATGCCAGATTTCTCCATGTTTTCCCAGAGCTGGATTTTTTTGCACTGACCTTGGAATAGGGAAGAGATGGAATGAAGGGAAAAAAATGAAACAGAGGGAAAGAAAGAAAGAAAAGAAAGGAAAAGAAAACAGAACAGAAAAGAACAGAGAAAAGAAGAAGGAAGGAAGTGGCGCGGAAGTGGCGGAAGGAAGTGGCGGAAGGAAGTGGCGGAAGGAAGTGGCGGAAGGAAGGAAGGAAGTGGCGGAAGGAAGGAAGTGGCGGAAGGAAGGAAGGAAGTGGCGGAAGGAAGGAAGGAAGTGGCGGAAGGAAGTGGCGGAAGGAAGGAAGTGGCGGAAGGAAGAGGAAGTGGCGGAAGAAGGAAGTGGCGGAAGGAAGGAAGTGGCGGAAGGAAGGAAGTGGCGGAAGGAAGGAAGTGCGGAAGGAAGGAAGGAAGGAAGTGGCGGAAGGAAGGAAGGAAGTGGCGGAAGGAAGTGGCGGAAGAAGTGGCGGAAGGAAGGAAGGAAGGAAGGAAGGAAGGAAGGAAGGAAGGAAGGAAGGAAGGAAGGAAGGAAGGAGAGGAAGGAAGGAAGGAAGGAAGGAAGGAAGGAAGGAAGGAAGGAAGGAAGGAAGGAAGTGGCAGAAGGAAGGAAGTGGCGGAAGAAAGAAAGAAAGAAAAGAAAGAAAGAAAGAAAGAAAGAAAGAAAGAAAGAAAGAAGAAGAAAGAAAGAAAGAAAGAAAGAAAGAAAGAAAGAAAGAAAGAAAGAAAGAAAGAAAGAAAGAAAGAAAGAAAGAAAGAAAGAAAGAAAGAAAGAAAGAAAGAAAGAAAGAAAGAAAGAAAGAAAGAAAGAAAGAAAGAAAGAAAGAAAGAAAGAAAGAAAGAAAGAAAGAAAGAAAGAAAGAAAGAAAGAAAGAAAGAAAGAAAGAAAGAAAGAAAGAAAGAAAGAAAGAAAGAAAGAAAGAAAGAAAGAAAGAAAGAAAGAAAGAAAGAAAGAAAGAAAGAAAGAAAGAAAGAAAGAAAGAAAGAAAGAAAGAAAGAAAGAAAGAAAGAAAGAAAGAAAGAAAGAAAGAAAAAAAAGAAAGAAGGAGAAAGAAGCACTGTGGGGTGATTGCAGGGACAAATGAGACATAACTGAAATTCTCAGGAGACAAGGAGGTTGTAGAGAAGAAATAGGTTAGATTTGTTCAGCTACCCTCTGTAATTTGAATCACAGAATGATTTGGGTTGGAAGGGATCTTAAATATTATTCAACAACAGGGACCCCTTCCACTCTCCCAAGGTTGCTCCAAGCCCCATCCAGCCTGGCCTTGGGCACTTCCAGGGATCCAGGGGCAGCCACAGCTTCTCTGGGCACCCTGTGCCAGGGCTCACCACCCTCAGGGAACAATTTCTTCCTAATATCTAATCCATATGTATTTTCCTTCACGAAGTCTCATTGACTATGGTAATGTTTTTATTCTTAAACAAGCAAACAAAAGAACTCCACCCTATAGATTTTCTCATGCCATAAAATGAAAGATTTAAGATGAAAGTGTTTAAGTTTGGGGGTTTGTTTGGAGTTTTTTTAAGCAGACATTGTGAATTCCCTACAGGAAGGAAATGCTTTTCATGAAAAAAAAATTAAGTTTGGTTGACAATACAATTTTCCATCAGATTAATTTCTCTGGAAGTCCCTAATATGATCTCAGGGGACAGAACTGCTGCCACCAATGTAACTCACAAAAGCAAGTAATGGAAGGGGTACAGTAGAGGGAAAAGAGACCAGAATTCCAGGTAAGTGTTGAGGATTTTTCTGTGCCACAGATCGCAATGGATATTGCTAACAGCAAAAAGCCCTGTAAATGTCACAAAGGATGGCAAACAGACCTTTAACCTCAGGGACCAACACTGTTGGGGTTTTATACTGGTGTGGAACTGATCTGAGTAGAGGGAACCATCTAAAAATTTCCTTTTTTCCCTTTTAATAATAAATTTCTCTTTAGTTACTGCTGTCACTAAGCCCCACTGTCACCTTTTACCCCCTCCCTTTCAGGCTGATCATCAGCACTGGATGTATGATCTTATCCAACAGCTTAGCTCCAGCAAAGTACATTTGTTAGTATTTCAAATACAAAAGGGAAATTGATTTCCCCCTTTAAAGAGCTGTATTTCTGTGTCCTGGTGATTAGGTGTGAATATTCCAACACCTTTCCCAGATAAAGGGAGCCTCCTGGGGGTGTTTCAAGGGAAGCATTGTACTAGAATTATTATTACATGAATTCCTCCTCCTCAGTATGGAAGTGAGCAGCCTGCAGTGAGGCAGCTTGTTTACTAAAGTGTTGTTTTAAAATAAAAGAAAATTACTTTTACAATAACTTGGATGTTTCCTCCATGGAAGAAACTTGAGAACTGGATAAGAAATGGAAGGGTGAGAGGCTAATTTACCAACAGATAGCACCATATAGGTTTTGCCCAGAACTACTCAGGATTTTAGACAACTCACTAATATCTGCAGCATAAATAGAAAACAGAGGGGGAGAGGAGCATAAGCATTACAAAATAATCACAGCAGGTCATGCTAAACAATTGCCGAGGGCTTGTGGTGTTAGTCAATGAATATAAACCTAAATGCAATTCCATCTTCTGCTTGAGGCGATTTCAGCCCCTGCTTTCCTGGAGGAGGACCTGGTGTGGCTGCAATGTGGAATATTCCAAGGGAGAGGGAGCGTTCCATGCCTCCTGTGGATGCACTTCCATCTGGCATTGCTAATTACACTTTCACCTGACATGAGGCTTGATTATTAATTGTCCTGCTTGCTAAAACTCATTCTTCTCCCCTGCCTTAGTGAAATGAAGCAGAGATTTAGTGAGCCCAGCTCAGACTTGTCTCTACCACCATGTCAGTGTTCCCTGGAGCCTGGAGCCTTTGCTTTACATGGATGAGCTGCTTGTTTCAGAGATTGCAGCCTCAGGTGAGTTCTGTAGTGGTATTTTCTCCCTGAAATCCTCTTAGCAGAGGGGTCACATTCTGTGTTCAATAGTCCCTGAACCCAAGCACCTGGAGGGGCACTCACACACAGGAGGGGGGACTCCTGTCCCCAAACAGCTGCACCCAGAATGGACAAGCAAGCTGGGAAAGCAAAAGCAGAAATAATTATACCCCTTACAGCCAATAAGAAAAGGATTAAAGGATGTGGAGATTTGGCTTTTCTACACACTAAAGCAAAATCAGGGGTGAAATCTGTGCCTCCTACCCAGGGTCAGTGTTTTGGCAGCTGGGACGATGAAATACCTCCTTTTCTCTAGTTAGGGAGTATGGTCCTTTATTTCTTATTTGCTTTTCTCCTGGTACTCTGAATTGCAAATATTTAATTTTTTTTATTCAGCAAGGCTTTTTTTTTTTTTTTTTTCACTTGGCATGAAGTGGGGTTCCTGTGGTCTCATTTATTTCATTTATTTATTTCTGCCATTCCTCTCTCCACTCTGGTGGCTGAATCTCAGATCCCTTTGTATTCAGTCGAACGTACTCAGAAGCAGCTCAGACTCAACCTCTTGTGAAAGTCCAGCCACAATTTACAGAAAAAAAATAATCCTTGCCTTGGATGCAGTGTCAGAGCAGCAAGGAAACCTCACTTGTGATACTACACATCCAACAGAGAGCAAGGATCAGGCTCCACAGGACATTCAGGTTGTGATTTCACCTGGCTCATGCCTGGCAAGGTAAGAGACGCATTGGCATCAGCTCCTCCAGGGGAGGAAAGGCTTGTTTTGGGTTTGTTCCACAGTCATTTCTGGCTTGCCCACTGAGTGAACAAGATGGCACTAAATAGTTGATATTCCACAAATATGTCCTGGAGGAGATGTGGCTGCCAGTGCCTGTCACACACAGAGACAGGCTCAGTCTCACACAGTGTGTGAATGTACAAAGAGCCCAAACTTCTGACTGAAGTGCTACAAATCATCACATAAAGGAGCCCAGCCCCTCACTAAATATCCTGCTTTAGAAGCCACACAGTCCAGAGGATTTTGCAGAACGTGGATTGTCAGTGTTTGCTGTTCCTTGGGGTTTTCTCCCTTTCTCAGTGACACTGGTGTCACCTGCTCAGGACCAGTCTGTGGGCACAGCCCAGGCTGAGCTGAGCCCCCTTAGGGAGCTCTAAAATCTCCATTCTTGGCAGTGGTGTCACTCTTTGAGGTCCCATGGTGGTGGCAGAGGACAGCTGTGATGATGGGAGCTCTGTGCATGCTGTGCCACAGAAGTCAAGGCACACCCAGGTCCTGTCCCTGCAGATGCAGAGTTGGAGGCAGATCTCCTGGCTTTGTGTCCCTGAAGACTTCACCCTTCTGTGCAGACACAGGGGGTTTGGTCAGAATCCCTCTCACCAGCTTGGGGATGTCTTTTCCTATTTACCAAGACAAGTGTGAACTCTTGCCTGGGTAAAATTCAACTCAAGCGAGGAAATTTTCCTTCTGTCGAAAGCAGGAGGAATTTTGCCCTTCATTTAAATGCAACTTCAGACTAAAATCCAGCTCTAATTTAGAGGGAAATGAAGCTTATGTCCTTCAAGGTTCAAGGACACTGCATTGAACTACAGATTAATTTTAACTGTGGGGAAAGGAGAATTTTGATGGCCAAGGGAACTTCCTTCTGCCCTCTTGCACCAACAGGATAGAGACTTTTCAGCTGATTGATTATGGTGAAGGATATCTGGCTTTTTAAACATGTGTCATATGCCACATGCCTTTGGAAAGTGACTGGGACAGATGGAAATCCGCACAGGGACAGGGAGTCATTTCTTTGGGACTAAGAATCATAAAAACATAGAAATATTCTGGGTTGGAAAGGACCTATCAGGATCATCGAGTCCAACTGCTGGCCCTGTACAGGACACCCCAAGAATCTCACCCTGTGCCAGAAAGCATTGTCCAAACCCCTCTTGAGCTGTGTCTGGCTTGATGCTGTCACCATTGCCCTGGGAAGTTGTTCCAGGCTTAATTGGTCTCAGTCTTAATTTGTCTTGGTCTTAATTGGTCTCAGCCTCCTCTCAAGGAGGTTTTAGGGCTGAAGGATAGGGCAGGCACAGGAGGACACAGGCAGAGAGCTTAGCAAGGATCTGGGAAACCACAGGCCAAGACTGGGAGACTGCTGGAGAGAGCAAAGCAGCCTTTTAGAACTTGCTGAAACCCAGAAAACCACTGAGCTGACTGAAATCAAAAGGAGAAGCAAGGACACAGTGTCTTCTCTTTCTTCCTCTGCTTCACCAAATTGCTTTGAGTTGTCCTAATTAAAAATGTAATTGTTCTACTCTGTGTAAAACCCAGAGTTTTGAATTTAAAGGGCACTGTGGTCTTCAAGGGGATATTACTGAATTATCCAGGCACATCCTTGGGAAAGTTGTGCTTGATTTGTGGTCCCATCACAGTAATGAACAAAACCCTACAGCAGTGCTCTCTAAACTGAATCTGTGGCCACCAGTAGGATTCAACCTCATTAATCCTGGCTCCAGGCAGGACATCTTTTCTCTAAGCCTCTCTTCCAAGAGATTTCACAGGCTGGATTTTGAAGAACACCAGATGAACAATGACAGGTAATCGTTGTGTCACCCCTTCCATGAGCTGCAGGACAGAGTGCGTGGTTGTTCCTGTCAGCTGCAGTCTGGGACGTGAAAACGTTCCCCCAAGCATTCACCTTTCCCTGGGAACACAAGGAATCACTGTATCCATGGTGAAAATATTGCCACAAACAGGTCACAGTAACATTGGCTCAGGGGCTCAAAGGTGAATGAGGATTGGAGTTTCTCTCAGTGAAGAAAGGCTGAGAGACTTGAGACTGATTTGATTTTATTTGATTTATCTTTGTGAGGGATCTTTTCAAGGTGTTTAAATACCTGAGGGCTGAGTAAAGGAGAAGGACCAGGTGATGTCTAGTAACAGGACAAAAGACAATGCTCGCAAATGGAAATACAAGAAACAATTTAAATACAAGGTAAAAAACTGTCATGGACATATTCTATGAAAATTCCTTTTGTTAGGATTTTTTCTCCTGAGAAGCTGAGAGGCCTCAGAAACTAAATGTAAACAATGATTATCTACTGCTGTGGAATGCAACAGGTGCATCTGTGATTGGTCTCATGTGGTTATTTCTAATTAATGGCCAATCACAGTCCTGCTGTCTCAGACTATCTGGTGAGACACAAGATTTTTTTATCATTCCATTCCTTTCATTGCCAGCCTTCTGATGAAATCCTTTTTTCTATTCTTTTAGTACAGTTTTAATATATCATTTTCTTTTAATATAATATATATCATAAAATAATAAATCAGCCTTCTGAAACATGGAGTCAAGATTCTCATCTCTTCCCTCGTCCTGGGACCCCTGTGAACACCACCACAAAAAAAAATTTTCCTGTCAGGGCGATTGAACTGTGGAGTTTTCATTCTCAGAGATTTTCAAACCCAGCTTTCCTGGATGCTTGCCTGGAGTTTTTGCTGTAGTTGGTGTTTCTGTGGTCATGGGTTTTTGAGCAGACAATCTCCAGAGGTTCCTTCTGAGCTCAGCTGTTCTGTGCCTTTGTGACACTGTGCTCAGCCCCTCCATGTCCCACCCCCAAAGAAATCAGCTGCATTTTGCTAATTACTCTAAATCCCACCTTCCCCTTCCCCCTAAAAAAAACCCTCAAAACAAAGAGAGGGGCTGTGACCTTCTAAGTAATTAAAATTGCTTCCTTAATGGAAGCACTTAAGATACTAAACCAGGAAACCTTGACCTCTCTTTCCACTGATAAAGATATTATGGATCTAAAGACCAATCTTTTCTGTCTGATGTTCCACCCTCCCCCATCCCTTCTGCTCATGGAAGAAGATGAATCTTTCCATCTGTGAATTACCCAATATGCATTATTCATGGAGCACTTTTATCAGCCCTATTAGCTGCACATGAATCCAGGTAAATGTCAAGTCATCTTTGTTAATCCTTCATTCGCGCTCTTGGAAGTGATCCTGCCCTGAGTGGAAATGCATTTGACCTCCCAGAGCATTCACTTTGCCACAGTCATATTTTGATGAGAAGGTCTAAGAGGTTCTCTGTGGCACAATCTGGACTCTTACCTTTCTGAATAATTGGTAGCAGGAGATGGCCTTGCTGTTAGCATGTTTCCTTCTGGGTCCATGTATAAGATGGAGGATAAAAATGACCTTTTAGCTCATCTCATGTCCATTTGTGTAATGCCTTGCCTGGTGCAGGTGCCCTGCTCTCTGATGAGCTTTAAGCGTTGCATGCTTTGCATTTCTCCTCTGCTCTAGGAGGTGGTTCACTGTCTCACTTCCTGAAGATTTTTCCCAGGAAGCACATACCCAGGGAAAATACCTTTTCACTCTAACCCTCAGACAAATTCCATGACTTTAACATGTTCAGTGCAGTGGGTTTAAAACATGCCACTTGCTGTCACCTGACACAACAGCTTCACTTCCACAAAGACCCGAATTCTTTGGAAAGGGATTTCAGCCAAAAAAAGAGAGATAATTCACAAACATTAGTGGGGGTTTTTCTGATATCTGTGCTAACCTTCAAGACAATAACCCCACAATTCCAAAGATTTTATATTTTTCAGCAGGTTTAGTCAAAAAAACTTTCCCTCCATCCCCGTGGATATTGAATTTCTGCCTGGATGCTGACACAGTTTCCAGAGGTGGACTGGAAGATCCTAGTGGTGAGGACACTGGCTGCATATGTGGGACACTGGGGACTGGGTGGCATCAGATCTGGGCCATGGAATGTGTGACTGCTCCATTCTGCACAGGGCTGGGCTGTAGAACTAATTTTTGTGATCATAACTTATGATCTAGGAAACTGTTTTCCATCCTCTGCTCTGTCTTGTGCCTTGCAAGGGAGTCTGATGTGGAAATATCCATATTTATGCCATGTTAATTTAAAGTAGCCAACTTTGAGAAGTCCATACCAGCTTTCACCCTGCCCAGTCACAAGTTGTCTCTGTATTGGTTTGTAGTGTCTGTGGAGACATCAAAACTCACCTGGTGGTCCCTCTCACTGAGCTTCTGTGCTTGGTGTGTTCACACCTGATGCCTCAGGTTTTGACTTTTCTATTTTTCACATTCTGTGCTGCTTTAGTGTGTGGGTCTGAGCTTCATATCAGGGCATGGTGAGCTCTGTGCACAGAGCAGGGAGACAAAACAATCCCTGCTCCAGCTGGGCACCAAGGACAAATGACCCAAATCTCAGCCCAAGAGCACACACAACGTGGGCTGGAGAGAGAAAAACAAGAAGGATGGGACTGCATGGGCTGGGGCTGGAATTGGACAATGAACTCCAATATGCAAATGGGGCAGAACTGATCAAAGTGAGAGACCCCATGACAGGTTGGGCATTTTGTGATCATTTTGGTTCATCTTGGGTGCAGCCCTGGCTGGGCTCTTGTGCTGCCCAAGGTGCATCCAGTGAGGCCTCCTAATAAATCCCTGCTTTATTCTTTAACTCTGTCTATTCTCTGTTGTAGGTCACCCTTCACAAGGCTGACCTTTCTACTCCAGACTGGCCATTAATACCTTGCCTAATGCCATGGGGAGTCTGTGGTGGAGCAGAAACACAAAAGCTGGGCAGTGCCCAAATCCTCAATCCAGCCTTCCCATGTGTACTGCAGTTGTCTTCCAGACTCACACTACACTGAATATAAAAGAATAAAAAGTGCCAGAAAATTTGCCTTCTACTTCCAGGCTTTCCTGGATTCTCTCTGTGCATCTCCCTTGTTAATCCCACATGTAAAGCGTAGAGCAAATGGAAGCTGATGCCAGCTGGAGAGGATTGCTGCAGTACAGACATGGAATGATGATCCCCTTGGTGTCCTTCTCTTTCATAATCCTTCCCTAATCTGCTGGCAAGGAAGGCAGGACCACGTTAGAGCTGCAGCTGCCCATCTTGGGCGGATGCAGAGACACAAGTCTGGACATACCTCACCCTGCTTCTGCCAGATCCACAGCAATCACAAAATTTACCATTTGAAATAAAAGTGGTGGAAGCACAACCCTTGGGGAATGTGGCAGTGCAAAATCTTGCAGAAATACAGTGGGCAGCAAAAGTGTCTGGAGTGGGTTTGAACTGCCCCTAGCAAGGAGGTTATGAAGCAGGCAAACAATCCAAGTATGAGAAATGAAATCTACTCCTTTCTACACTCTTGTCAGCTGGCATTTAAAACTCACCATCTCAGCTTCCAGACTGCAGGAGTCTGGATTTGCTTCTCTGTAAAGAAGCAGGGCTTTCTCAGGATGAAACAAAGCCTTTTTTAACAAATCTATATCCCCTGCACAGCAGAAAATCTCTACACGTGTTTAAATAAACATTTAAAAAGTTCTTGTGAAGTAGCCAGCCTGAGTGAGCACAGGACATAATGGGCCAACCCTAATTTACATCAGTGCAGAGAAAAACCAAACCCTTGGGGCAGAGTGCGTGGAAAATGGCCTGGAAGAAAAGGACATGGTGGGCTGGTTGGAAGTGGCTCAACATTCACCAGCTGTGACCAGGTGGCCAATGGCATCTTATTGTATTTGTGGGGTGCCCAGAGGAAGGAAGGAATGATGAATCTGACTCCAGGTTCTCAGAAGGCTAATTAATTTTTTTATGATACTGTACTATATTAAATAATACTAAACTATACTATACTAAAGAATAGAGAAAGGATAATTAAAGAGGGTTAAAAAGATAATAATGAACACTGCTGACTCACTCCAGAGTCTCGACATAGCTTGGCCCTGATTGGCCAATGAGTGAAAACAACTCACAGCAGAATGCAATGGAACAATCACCTGTGGGTAAACAATCTCCAAACACATTCCACATGAGCACAACACAGGAGAAGCAAATGAGATAAGAATTGTTTTCCTTTTCTCTGAGGTTTCTCAGCTTCCCAGGAGAAGAATCCTGGGCAAAGGGATTTTTCAGAGAATGTGAATGCCACATCACCTGGCCTGTGCCAGCAGTGGTGCAGCCCCAGGACCCGGGCAGTGCTCATCCCCTGTGCTGGGCACTGCTGAGGTCACACTTTGAGTGCTTTGTCCAGTTTTGGGGCCTTCAGAACAAGAAGGAAATTGAGGAACTGGAGCATGTCCAGAGAAGGGAACAGAGATGGAAAAGGGTTTGGAACAGCTGAGGGTGCTGGGTTTGTTTAGCCTGCAGAAAAGGAAGCTCAGGGGAGACTTTACCACTCTCTACAAGTGCCTGAAATAAAGCCAGGTGAGGATCAGCCTCTTCTCCAGGCAGCCAGTGAGAGGAAAAGAAGAAAAGGCCTCAATCTGTACCAGGAGAGGTTTGGGTTGAACAAGAGATAGAATTTTTTCGCTGAAAGGGTGGTCAGGGAATGGGCTGATCAGGGCAGTGCATCCCTGGAGGTGTTGCTATAGGACACAAAAGAACACACCGCTGTTCTCAAGGTGAAGAAAAAAGGGAATTTTATTTTCTGACTCCGTCATTTAGAATTTTCCAAGAGTGACAGTGGATTGGAGGGTGACAGTGGCACCTCTCCAATGACACTGGACAACCAACAGTCCATCAACTCTCTCCTCCTCCATAAAGGAATGCAAAACAATTAGTTATTTACAGAAAGTGTGTGAGAAAGTTCACTACAAGAATGTCAACATCAGAAGGCTTAGAAAATCTTAAAAAACCAGGGTGGTGACACAGGAGGTGCTCAAGAAATGGCTGCACATGCTCTCAATGCTCTGGTCTGGGTGACAAGGTCAAAAGCTCTGGTTCTGTCAAAAGTTGGACTCAATGGTCATGGAGATCCTTTCCAAAGGTTCTCAAGAGATTCATAGGAAAAAGTTGAGAGCTAAATGTGAGAACACCAGCTGTCATTTAGCACAGCTCTAAGCCACCAGCTCACAGACTGAATGAACCCTCTGAGGAAGCAGGATGACGTGCACACCTGCTCCCAAGCTCTTCACAGGCATCCAGAGCTGATTGCTGTCTGAAAAAGGATGCTGGGCAGGGAGGACTCTCCATCTGATGCAGCACAGTCATTCTCACAGCCTCCTGCCACTGGCAAATTGGGCAGAAATGGCCAAAGAGCTGGAAAACCTCGATGGCAAGTTTGAGTTTGAGCAGTTGTAGGAAAAAGCACCAAGAGCAAAACCTTGTGACTCTGCTGCTTTGCCAAGCATGTCACCGACATGGCACGGCCTTCAGCTGGGGCAGCTGGTGTGGAGATTGGTGTTGTGCTGGAAGGGGTCCCTGCCCACTGCTGGGGCTTGGAATTAATGATGTGTAAGGTCCCTTTCAGCCCAAACCATTCTGTGATTGTGCGTTTCATGCATGGTGGAAATAGAAAGTATTATTAAACCTCTCTCTTGGAGAGCCTGGAAGTTCTTTGGTGAGAGCTAAAGTTACCTTCTCTCAGGAAAGAGGATTTGAGGTAGATTTTCTTACAAGCTCTGACAACTGTGTGAAACCCCAGAAAAAAAAAAAAAAAAAAACTAACAAAAAAAACCAAACAAACAAAAAACAAACAAAGAAAACCACCAAAAAATCCCAAAAAACCAAAAACCCCACAACAACAACAACATAAAAACCCTACCAAAACCAACAACAACAAAACAACAACAAAATAACCAAACAAAAAAAAAAAAACCCAAAACACAGCACTGGAGTCTCTGTCCTTTCTCCACTTAGAAAGGAATGAACATTTCTCCTGGCTTACCACTGCTCTCCTGGTCTTTCCTTCCTTTTGCTGGTTAAAACAATTTTACATTAAACACTTTATGGCTGAAGCTTTCCTCTTCCTTAAAACACATGGACCAAAAGGAAGGTATTGTAACACCCCTCTCACCTTCAATGGCCCACCAGGAATGTCAGTGCTACAGTGTTTGTGTTTTGCTGCCAGGAGTTTCAATTTCACACTACAGACAGCCCTGTTTTATTATCCATGCTTTATGGATGGGGAAATGAGAATTCTGATAACCAAAAGCCATGCAGGGAGGGGAGAAGGCAGGAAACCAAATCTCCTTTCCAAGAAAAATAAAATCCCCCCAGAATGAAGCAGCTGACTGTGGCTGGTAGGATACACAGACCACAAGCCAAAGATACACACATGCAATTTTTTAGCTCTGTCAGAATCTAGATAAGCCTATCTGGTAATAGCAGCAGCTGATCCAATGACATGTGCAAAACTCAAATCCACCAAATGTGAGATTACATTTTACATTCAGAAAGCATCTTTCCCTGAGGATAGCATAACATTTTGGAAACTATTAAATATTAACTTGATATTAAACTAGCCCACTGCATGTGTGATGTGTAATGGGGAAGTAACTATATTTTTTATGAGACACCTAAAAGCAAGGATGGAGTGATCCATGGCAGTGGATTATGCTTCCTGTACCTACTGAAAAGGCTAAAAGCTATCAAATGTGGTTCTATTCTGTGTGTCAGCACATACCTGGGGTGACAGAATGTGAACGAACCCAACTGGAAAGTTGCAGAAAAATAGCAAAGAAATTGGGAAGGCTTGAATATCTCCCACCTGTGACCTTGCACCCCATGGTGTTCTGGGCAGATTGCTCAGTCTCTCCATGCCTGTCTTCCATCCCTGAAATGGGAATAAAAGTCTTTATTTTATTTACCTGTCTCACCTATTCATGCTGCAATCCCCCAGGAAGGGAAGTGGTTATTATTTTGAGTTTGCAAAGCAGACAGTATGAAAAAGCCCCAGGCCCCAAATGCTACACTGGTGTGAGCAATAATGAGACTCAGTTTTTTGCTTCTCACTGCACAGCACTGGCCACAACACAGGAAATAATGTCCTTTTGCTACCTCTGACGGGTGGGAAAGTCTCCCTCCTTTCCCAGAAGAGTTTATCAGTAATCAGGGTGGAAAGCTTTCCTGATGGAAGCCTTGTGTGCCTGGCAGAAAGACCTGATTATATCCAATCCTGGAGCCAAACCATCAATACCTGATGGATGAGCCTGTGTCCCTCGGGTGTGGGCAGCTCCAGGAGCTCACACACAGGTCAGCCCATGGAGCAGCCAGGGGATTATCCCAGGACAGCAAATCAAGGGAAGGAAATGCTTGTTGCAGGCTGGTGTTTCACTGAGATAACGAACGCTCGCTGCCTCCAGATTGGGAGGGTTTCAACCTGCTCCACAGAGAGGGAAAAGTCCATCTTTCAGCCTGTCAGCAGCCTGGAGACAGATGGTCTTTTGTGCACTAATCTTTTCCTACACCCCTAGAAAATCAAGGGATTTTGTCAGTGAGAAACTACGTGGGCAAACTCGCTTAGAAGGACGCATTGCGAAACGATTTGGGTCATTATGGATTAGGCAAGGTTCCCACTTCTCTGGGAAACCAAACATCCCTTTAAAAAAGAGCTGTGTCAGGCACAATCCTCTTTGATATGCTCTGTCCTGCCTGGGCACCTCACAGGGGGCTGTGTACAGAGACCCTGATCCTCCTCTCTCCCCCATAAGTGACCAGCAGGGTAAAGTTGTCATTGGGAAGACACATTGGAATCAGAGATCTCTGGTGGGATTGCTCTTCAGGAGCAAATACTACTCAAGGGATGTATGTTATGCAAAAACCTGGCCAGCAACCTTGAATTTTCCCGTTTTTCTTCTGCCTCCTCTTCCCTGCTGGGCTCTAAAAGACATTGGAAGTCAAATCTCCAAAGGTGAAAAGCTAAAGCACAAGAGTGTGTTGGCCAACTTGTCTTATTTTCCTTTCCCAGGTGCTCCCTCTTGTAACAGTTTCATTCATTCCACTTAAAATCCCATTGTTGTTAAATACATTCATAAAAGGAAAGGAAATATTAGAGTTGAGCAAGTAATTTAATGGTGACTGATATTATCCTGTGGATTCACTATATTTAACAGCCACCTTTTCTGAAATCGGATGGTAGAATCATAGAATTATTAGGGTTGGGAGAGACCTCAAACCTGATTTAGTTCCACTAGACCAGGTTGATCTCAACCCCATCGAGCCCAACTTTGCCACGACTTCTCTAGGCAGTGTCAGGTGTCATACACTGATCAGGAATATTAAAATGTAATCTCAGTTGTGTATTTATCGCTGGCTCTAAAAGTTGCATGTCCTTGATTCACATCTGGATGAACATGGCCAGCCAAACAGTCCATTTCTACCATCCACTGCCACAGGCCACATAGGAATTCACTTTATTCATCCTTTTTGATCTGTGTATTTTTAACAGCTTCACAGAATTTAAAGCCAGAGGGTCTTCTGGAGTCATCTAATTTAAGTTTTCCAAATTTCACCCGGTTTCTCCTGTGTAAATTCAGTAATTTTTGTGGAATGAAATGGATGTGGTTCCTGGGAGCGTAATGAAGCAAGGATGAAGGAAGTAATTCTGTGAGCAGAGGAGGTTAAAAGCCAGCTTTGTTACAGGTTTGTGCCCTCACAGCATCAATTCCAGCTCTCCCTCTGAGACTCTCAGTGTCTTGCTGGGTGAGAAACAAGGTGTGTTATCCCAGTTTCAGAGGTGCCTGCCAGCCAGTGGGGCACTGCCTGTGAGGCTGGCCAGCTGCCACCAGATAAACTGTCTAATGTCAGCTCTTCCTGGCTTTTCAATTCAGAGAGTGCTAATTCCCTTCACCACCCCATGGATATTGAATTCTCTCTCTGACTCTCCTACCTCCTCCCCTTCAAATCACTTTTGGGATTGACTGAGTTGCAAAAGCCAGGAGAGGATGGAGGGAGGAGCAGAGCTGGGTTTGTAGACATAAGATCAGGTAGCTTTGTCTTCTTTTGAAGCTAATAATAAATACAAACATGACTGAAGAAGTCATTCCCATTCTTCCAGTTAATGGGAGAATATTTTTTCATTAAGATCTAGGGGGGAGAAAAAAAATCACACAAAGAAATAAAGCCCATCTCTATTACATTAATTTCTATTCTCAAGCAAGGACTTTGGGACTGATCCTCAGCCAGGGTCAGCTCCTGGCACTCCCTATATTAGATTTATATTTGTGTCTCAATACAATAAACAAAGAGGGAATCCTTGCTGAACCACAGATCAAAAAGACCACAGGTAGATATTTTAAATCTGTTTTATTTCTTTCTAGGTAAGTATTTGGGAATTCTGATTGTCCTAGTTTAAAGCCTTAGGTATTTAGTTTTATGTATTTTTGAGAGCTCTACACTGGCACCAGCTGTTGGAACCCTGGATGCTGAGAATATTAAACTTTCTGTGCTGAAAGGCACAGACCCACAGGAGAACACTGCATTGATCTGAGGCTGTGGAGAAGATTTCCCAAATTGATTGATAGCACTGGGATTATGGGTGTGGAGTTGGTTAGAAGTGTGTAATATCACAGGGTGGAAAACTTAGAGTTTGGGGTTTTAGAATATAGAAATAAATATGAAGCAAGATGGAGGTTTTAGGGTGGAGGCAAGTTGTTCTTCATTACCTTCTTCTTCCTCCTTCTTCTGGGTGACAAGGTGGTGTTCTGTCAAAAGCTGGACTCAATAATCATGGAGGTCCTTTCCAAAGCTGGTGATTCTCAAGAGATTCATATGAAAAAGTTGAGTTGGACTTAGGTGATGCTTTGTAATTGGGCAGAAAATCTGCATTGCAGGCTCTTTGGGATCAGTTATTGGGTTAAAAGGGAAAATAATCCAGGTGTCAGTTCTTAATTGGATATTTTAGTCTTAAAAGACCTTGGAACAAGAGATTGTTGGCCATTTTGTGCCTTGCTTATGAAAAGGTGCAGAACTCATTGTTATAAGGCTGTTACACTGATAAGAAATAATAAACACCTGAGTCTGAGCATGAAGTACCCTCTCAAGTGCCTCCAATCCTGACCTTGAGAACCCACAACCAGCCACTCCACACTTTCAGTGTTTCTTACAAGCCCTCCTTTAAGAGTTCAATATTTGCTGTGAATTCAGTCCTGTTTTGCCTTCCCCTGTGAAACACCAGCTTTTCTTCCCTGCAATAGCGTTGTCAGAAGCACGTGCATTTCACTGAGATGGAAAGAGCAGTGATTATCAAATAATTAACAGAATGTAATCATATTTTGCTGGCAGACCAAAGTCAAAATCATGGCAAGCCTTGTAGAACAGGTAGGGAGAAGGTTGGAAGAAGACACAAAAGTGAATCATTATGCAAGTGTGGAAAACCAGCTCCAACCTCTCCATAAAGTGCTCTTTCTAGAAAAGGGAATTTTGGTGTTGTCTGACAGAATTGCCCAATGCCTGCATGGGAAATGGGGTGTGAATTGGAGGCAGTCTCTCATCTGAAATGGAGGCCCAGAATTTGGGGTTGTCAGGAGCTGCTCTGTGGTCCAACACACTCAATAGGGCAGCACCATTAAGGTCACAGAAAATTAAAAACTCCAAAATTGGAAGGGAACCACCAGGATCATTGATCCAACTCCTGTCCCTGCACAGATGCCCCAACAATCCCACCCTGGGCATCTCTGGGAGTGGTGTCCAAACTATCCTGGAGCTCTGGCAGCCTCAGGGCCGTTTCCATCCCCTGTGGAGCCTGGGCAGTGCGAGCACCCTCTGGGGGAAGAACCTTTCCTGATATCCAGCATAAATCCCCCTGACCCAGCTCTAGCTGTTCCCTGGGCTCCTCTCACTGGCCACCAGAGAAAAGCCTATTGGTGTGAGAGAAAGCAAACAGACATTTTTTTCAGCTGTATTTGTGGTACCTTGTCACTGTGATATTTTCTGGAAAAATCCCTTCGCCAGGATTTCTTCTCCTGGGAAGCTGAGAAGCCTCAGAGAAAAATGAAAACAATATTATGTGATTGCCTCTCCTGTGTTTTGCTGCTTTGGAATGTGGTTGGAGATTGTTTATCCGACATGTGAATTGTTTTTACTTAATGACTAATCACAGTCCAGCTGTGTTGGGACTCTGGAACAGGTCATGAGTTTTTCATTAGTATCTTTTTAAGCCTTCTGTAAGATCCTGTCTGTAGTCTTTAGTATAGTTTTAGTATAGCATAATGTAATGTAATATAATATAATATAATATAATATAATATAATAATAAATTTGCCTTCTAAGAACTTGGAGTCAGATTCTCAATTCCTCCTTCGTCCTGGGGACCCTGAAAATACCACAGTACCTCTTTTTTCAGGATGTTTCAAGAGGAGTTAAACTCTAACCAGCATTGATTCTAACTCAGGATGTGTTTTACAGCATCCCTCTCTCTGAGGAACAATGACTTGCAGAGGTAAAGAGCTTTTCCTCTGCATTAGGTTGCTGCTTTGATGTAACTCTGTTCACTGCATCTGTGCTGCATAAAGCATAAACCCACATTATAGGTTTGTGCTGCAGCAATGAGAAAGTGCCTGGATATCCCCAAGAAATGAGGCTTCTACTGCAACAGCCACACAGGAGTAACTGCATTTTTCTTGAAAAGCCAAATTTTTGGTAACCACCAGTTTTGATCTCTGAAGGACCAAAACCAACTCATATGAAAAGACTAACTGCAGCTGTAGCAGTTCAAGCAGTTCAAGCAGTTCAACCCCAAGATTATTTCAATAAAATGGTAAGAAATTCTTTCAGGATATGATGGTCTGTAAGCACAGGAGCATAGATCAATTCACAGTCACTTAGCAAGAGGAAATTATTTTTTTGGTAATATTTGTTTAAAGCAAGCAAATGTGCAATGTGTGATTTATATAACATGCCACCTGTCCAAATTATTGGTTTAATTTTTAAAAGAGTGAGAATACATATCTTAGTTTCCAGCTGAGACCTGTTTTAAACAAAAAAAAAACAAAAAAAAAACAAAAAAAAAAAAAAAAAAAAAAAAAGGACAGATAAAACCTTAATTCCTGCTTTCAGTTCAGAAATGAACCAGGATTTGATTTTTCAATCAGACTTGCTGCAAAATCAGAATAGCAGCAAATGCCCCATTGTGTGGTGTGCATTGACAGGAAAATCCCAGAGATAAAATCCCGCTTTGTGACTTATTCACAAAAGGGCGAAACTGTGGAATCACATGATTTTTAATTTTAAAGTGCTGGAGAATTTGAACAATAAGTGTTGGATTATAATGCATCTGAAAAGGTGTTGCTATAAATGAAGGCACTGTGGGAAAATTTCCCCTTACTGCTGGGGAAGGGAATCAGCACAGAACAAGGTCCACAATCTGCTTTAACTCTCTGATTTTCACTTCAACTATTCATTTAATAATTTTTTCTGCCTTAACAGCACTGAGGTTTCTCTTTTACCTTCAAATTGCCCTAGAAACTTTAATCATTGCAGAGATTACAATAACCATTTCAAATTAATGATGTAATTCAAAGCATCCAGGTTTTGCAGGAAACATTATCACTTCTCCTGAAATGAAAACTGCACAGCCTTAAGTGTAATGTTGTTACCTATTTTCTGTAACTAACTGATGAAAATTTGACTTAAATTTACCAAGACATCGATCAAGTTAATTGTTTTGTTGCTTAGCAAGAGACAAGGAGAACTCAATAGGGTTACTGGAGCAGCAGCTACCTATGGTTAATAAAGATTTTGAAATCCTGATTTGTTGAGACCCATGCAGCTTCAGAAATATGATTTCCCACAGACTGCAGAGCTGCAGGAACAATGACTTGTTTCCAAAACTTCTGCACATGAACAATGAAGTCTTGGTAATTAAGTCCAAAGGTGGGTAAAAGCAACAAAAAAAGCAACACAAAAAGCTCTGTAGGATGAAGATTTTAAGTCTGTAACTCTTTTATTTACTCAGAACAAGGTGCATAAACACCAGAGGAAGTTTGGTTTTGGGTTGGTTTGGGTTTTTTTTAATAAAAGAGGAAATCACATGTTTTAAAATATAAGCTTATTTTCCAAAGGGATCAAGAGACAATCCCTAAATGGAGCATTATGAGTCAGACATCTAGTTAGTTTTAAGGATTTGGTTCCTGCTGATACAGATATTTTACTTCTTACAGTAGTTTAGCAATGTCAGTAAAAGAAATTAGGGTTTTTGGCTTGGCCTTAGTTTGGTATGGGTTTTTGTTTGATTGCTTGTTTTGGTTTTTGGGGTTTTTTTAGTACCTCTTTTTCAGGTTAGGCAAATTACTTTCCCACTCAGGCAGGAACAAGGATGTCAGTGTCACTGTCTTGGAGTGAATTCACAGACGTGACTTGAAGGGTTTAAGTTACCCTTTGTCAGGAGGTCCTTGGGGGTTTAGAGTTCTGCTCCCTGTGTCAGTGGAATTGAGGTTGCTTCAAGACAGATTTGGCAACATCTGTGAGAAAACACCTGAGCTTAAAAATCCTTTTAAATAATCAATGTAAGGACGCTCCATAAATCTGCATCTTGTCAGTCACGCAAAAGTGTCATAGAATGTGTCACAGGAAAGTGTCTGGACCACAGAATCACGGGATGGTTTGAGGAGGAGAGGATCTTAAAGCTCATCCAGTGCCACCCCCTACCATGGGCAGGGACACCTTCCACTGTCCCAGGTGGCTCCAAGCCCTGTCCAACCTGGCCTTGGATATTTCCAGGGATCCAGGGGCAGCCGCAGCTGCTCTGGGCACCCTGTGCCAGGGCCTCACCCTCTCAGGGAACAATTCCTGCCCAATGTCCCATCCATCCCTGCCCTCTGGCAGTGGGAGCCATTCCCTGTGTCCTGTCCCTCCATCCCTTGTCCCCAGTCCCTCTCCAGCTCTCCTGGAGCCCCTTCAGGCCCTGCAAGGGCTCTGAGCTCTCCCTGGAGCCTTCTCCTCTCCAGGTGAGCACCCCCAGCTCTCCCAGCCTGGCTCCAGCCCTGCAGCAGCTCCATGGCCTCCTCTGGGCTCTCTGCAGCAGCTCCAGCTCCTCCTGCTGTTGGCCCCAGGGCTGGGGTGACTCTGCAGGTGGGGTCTCACCTGAGGGGGCAGAGAGGCAGAATCCCCCTCCCATGGTGCCCACACTGGGGGATCAGCCCAAGGCAGAAGAAGGTAATTAGAGACGTGCCAATTAGCACCCCTGATTTGCACTGATCATCTTTACTGACGTAAAGAACAAATAAATTTACCTCCACACACAGAAAAATAAAGGAGCCAACCAAAGCTGTGAAACCCATTGCCCTACCAGACAAGTTATTTCTATGAGATTGTAGAAGAAAAGGAAAGAGGAGGATGCTGCTTTAGAAGCCTTTAAAACTGAGGAGGTATATTACCGCGCAGCTGGTGAGAGAGAGACGGTGAATCTTGTTTCTTGAATCAGAAGGCTGAATTTATTAATATATGATATAATACATTATAGTTACACTAAAAAGAATAAGGAGAGAGGTTTTGCAGAGCAGCTAGGCTAGCTAGACATAGATAGAAAAGAATCCACAACAAAGCTGTGGCCAAGGATTCAGTCCCCTGGCTTGCACTGGTGATTGGCCCTTAATTATAAACATAAAACATGAACCAATCACCAATCAAAATAGGTGCCCCTGTTGCATTCCCCAGCAGCTGATAATAATTGTTTACCTTGTCTTCGGAGGCCTCTGGCCTCCCGAAGACACAGAAATCCGAAAGAAAGGATTTCTGTGGAGAAATGTCTGCGACAGAGGTACCTGACAAGCCAGAGGGAAAAGTCTGGAAACACCTGGAGTCCTTCTAATTCCTGTAAGCTGAACTCCAAGTGGGCTTTTGGCCCTCCAATAGCTTCTTCATGGAAAATAATATTTAAGTTACTAAAGCTGAAGGAAAAACTGGCTGGAAATGAGAACTGTATGAGCTGGATCGATTTTTCTGAAGAAAAATTATCCTCCTATCACAGACCTCTGCCTTAGGATGAGCAGCAAATCCTCCAGATGTGTTCCTGTCCCCACACCAGCTTTTGAGGGTCCAAATAACCACTTTGAAAGGTGCCAAATTTTTGGAGAGCTGCAACAGAATAAATTTGATCCCCTGAGTGATCCATGCCAAGCTTTTAATTTTCAGTGTTTTCTGTAGCCCCTTTGGCCACTTAGAGTGAATAACCCCAATATTTGGGGGAATCTGATATATTCAGGAGGACCATTTATCCATAATTTCCTTCTCCTGTTCCTAGTTTTCATCATGTTTCTGGAATACACACTGATGGTGTAGTTTTATATTACTTCCCCCTACCAGAAACTGGTAGCAAACAGATTTTTCTCTCTGTAATATAAGCAAATAAATTAGCATCCAAAAGAAATTTCTATCAAAGACTGCAAGCCTAGAGGCACAGGAAAATTTGTATTCCTGCAGAGGACAATTATTTGGCTTAAGAAGGATAAAGATTCTGCAGGGATTTGATACTAGCTTAGAATTTGCAGGGGTGTTATAGCTATAAATCAGGAGGAAAGTAAAAAGCCTCAGATGGTCCAATTTGCTGACAATTTTACCTCCACATTTATTTTAGAAAATACATCTAATGGCAAACAAGGTTTGTTACTGCTGGGCTTCTCTGTACTGCAGCAGCATCTAAAACACTGCTGGAAGCTTTCCAAGCTCAGCATAAGCTCCACTCTCACTCTGAAAATCGTGCATTTCCTCTCTCTCATGCACCTCAGAAGAGTGTGACACAAGAAAGAAATTTCATCAGTAGACCAAATATTGCTCTTCTGACCCGGAGCAATTCCTGGAATCTGGGTCCTCCTCCAGATTTTGGAAAAGCAATTAATTATTGCAGGCGCTTCAGGTGCTCAGCTAGAGACACCTTGAAGAAGGCTGAATTTCAGGACATGCTATGCTCTGAATATAATTAGTGGCTTCCAGAAATCCTGGCATTCCTTGTGCTCTTTGACGAGGAAAGAATTTTAAATTCCCATGGATGGATTTATTTTATCAGTGGTTTGGGTTTTGTTTATTTATTGGACTGCTGTTGTTTGGGGTGGGTTTTATGGGGACCAGGACTGAAATATCATTCCTAAAAGACTGCATTATATGTTTTGTTTTAAGCATTTATTCTACTGAACAGTAATATTTACAGCATCCAAACATAGAGCATTTTGGTTAAAATGAAAGCTGAAATGACACTGATCACTTGAAAGGTGTTTGAGTGTGTTCCCTTTCCCTTTAAACCATTCATTTTACAGTCAAAACCAAAATATCTCTCACACATCTGTGATCTGTTCCACCAGGCTGGATCCATATAATTCTCATGTTGACATTAGAATTATAGTCCTCCCATAGAATTAACCATTCAATCACCAAACAATGCAGTGCAACACAATATCTCTGACATTTTTAATACCTATCCCTTTTATTCCAGATAAGCCTAATTGCACTCTGCTCTACCCTTTTAAGACACACAGTAGGGTTTTATTCTCCTAAGCACAGTGCTCTGAAAGAAGCCTGACCTGAGATCTGTGAAATCTCACCAGAATTTCAAAAGGCACAAAACTGCCTGCATTCACCCCTGATACTAATCTTAATTTTCTTGTACCATTTGTCATCGTTTCCCAGCAGGAAAAAAGAAAGAGAAATCCACTTGGGAATTTATATTAAAAAAAACATGGATTTGTTAGTCTAAAATTAATTTTCAGGCTGATTTCTATGCACAGATGGATGAAGCCAATTGGTGTTTCCTGTTGACTGTTGAAGTCAGTCCCTCCTGGAAGGCACCAGTCTGGTCAAGCACAGTTTGGTGATGCCCTCCTGGCTGTCTCAAATCACTTCTTTGTACAATGTGGCATCCATGAGGATCTGCTCCATGATTTTCCCTGCACACAGGTGAGGCTCACCGGTCTGTAGTTCCCTGAGTTTTCCTTTCTACCTTTTAAAATAATTTGATTGTCATCTCTGGTAGCTGGTTTTGATACTTTAGCCCTTAGTAGACAGATTGGAGATTATAAAAGAGCCCTCAACCCTGCCTTGAAAGCCTCTGAGTCCCTTTCAGGTTATCTCAGGATTGACAACAACCCCTATTCAGAAATCCATGATCCATGCCTCAAAAATTGACGCTGAACTCTGCAAACATGAATAAACTTCTGCTCTGAAAGCAGCAAAAGAAGAAAAGTGCCTCTTCTTTTACAAGTATCTCCCTGTCTTTTGGGCTGTGGGATGGTCTTGTTAGGAAAATTAATCCACAAACATCAGAGGTTTATGTCCAAAAAGGAGACAGAAGAGTCCTTTAACTTTATTTGAATAAAAGAGCGATCATGGGGCATTCCCCTGGGATCTCTCCAATTTTTGGAGGACACAGCCTCCTTTTTATCCTAATTTCCCATCTGCATTTCCCTTCTCTCTTTCCCCATTTCTGAGGTACTTGAGAGGTTCAGACTTCCCAATACACCTGATACCAAAGATTTCCCTCTATTGTATAACCCTCCCTTTTAACTTTTAATTCTTACCAAATTTAGGAGTTTTCTTTCCCATTGTTTCTTTCATCTTTCAATGTCTAATTTAATTTTTCAGGAAACCTAAAATTTATTAGTAAAAGCAAATATCTTCTTCCATTCATCAATCAGTGGAATCCTTCCCATTGTTTCTTTTATCTCCCAGTGCTGGTTTTATCTTCCAGCAGACCATTTGTAAAGACAAATCTGCCATTCCTCTCAGTCTCCACCAGTTATAGAGGGATCCTCCATTTGGGATTCCTTGTGAAGTCTGGGAAGCTGAATCTGGGTCTCCCTCTATCAGCTCAACAGCAGTTGAGGATCTGGCTGCTACCCTGCAGTGTTGCAGTCCTGGGAACGTGGAAAAGGTGGAAAAGGTCACCCCTCACCTCAGTCCTTCTCTGCTTTTTTTGTTTCATCCTTTCTTACCTGTCTTTTTATCTTGGTTTCCTTTTATTCCATTTCTACTGCAAGACTGAGCTGCTCTGTTGGCTGCAGTCGGGGAAAATCCTTAGGATGACAGAGTCAAAGAGATTTGACACTGCAACCTTAAAGGCAGAGTGAGGCAGCACAGATCCTGGATGTCAGATAAAACTCACTAAAGGTAAAGTTTGACATCGTTTCAGTATGTTTTTTGTCTTTCAAAGCAAGCTTTGCCCTGCACTTCAGCCTGTGTTTCATATGGTGACCAATCAGATCTATCTCTGCTTTCAAAGTTTCTATTTAACAAACTCTTGTGACTTTCTCTTTTCATTTCACTCTGGCCCCTGCTTTATCACCATCCTTTAGACTAAAAAAAGTAGAGACAAAACTGTTGCTCAACTCTTGAGAGCTGTTGCCCTCTTTTCTCATTTGTAGTCATATATTAACTCCTACATTCATTAAGATAAGGATTTTAAAACAGGCAGACCTAATTGCACCTTCTTTCACAGTGAAGTGTCCAAGCCAGTGCATTTTCAGAATGATGAGCCTCTGAGAGTTTAGATCAAGCAGCTCCTTATCTTTGCCATTAAACCCCATTGTTTGGGGTGGTTTTAATCTTGGATTGCATTTTGCATTAGCAATTATGACCCGAGGCCAAACTTTACAACAGCGATGCACCAAGATTGGCACCACTCCTTTATTTAGCACGCAGATAAAATGATCCCTTTTTTCCATGCTGTTGAAGACCCTTAAATTCCAGTGCTGTTTCTGGGATCTCCATATGCTAATTGCACTGAAAATTCACGCAGTGTTTAGATACACAGACTAAGGTACCTCATTTCTGTTGCCTAAATCCAAACCCAAACATTCATTTTTAAAAAATCCCTTTTTATTTTTTAAGTACCTTGCTAGTACGTAGTGAATAATTTGATGAAAATGAAGGCTTTTATTCAATTACATTCATACAATTTGCCCAGTTTGTATCTTTTTCAAGCCTCTGTATAATTGCCTACACTTTATTCCTTCCCTGCAGGTGTGTTCCTGAATGTATTTCATGGATTGTTGAAGTGTACTCCCAAAATGTCCTCTAAGGATGTTCAATCTTACTTAAGCAATGAATTAAATTTTTTTCACTGAGTCATGGTTATATTGGACAAGCAGGTATCTATTTGTCAAGATGTCTTGATTTCTTACCACTTTTGAGCTTTTGGGTCTTCTATTTCGTCAGCTGTTGACATCTGGACTATACTAAACCCCAGAAAAAGGAAATTACAGTGATATTCACATCTGCTTAGGCCTTGTTAATGCTCTTGAGTACAGTCCTTCTTGCAAAGAGTGCACTTCTGAGGCACTTATTTATAAAGAATAATCAGTCCAAAAGCCCTCTTACTGCCATGACTTTCAAGATACTTACAATGCAGCACATTTATTGTCGAGAATCACAGAACTGTGGAATGGTTTGGGGTGGGTCTTAAAGATCCAGTCCCACCCCTGCCATGGCAGGGACACCTTCCACTGTCCCAGGTTGCTGCAGGACTTGTCCAGCCTGGCCTTGGGCACTTCCAGGGATCCAGGGGCAGCCACAGCTGCTCTGGGTACCCTGTGCCAGGGCCCCAGCACCCTCAGAAGTGGAGAATTATTTTTTAATATCTCATCTAAACCTACTCTCTGTCAGTGTGAGGCCATTCCCCAATGTCCAGTCACTCCAGACCCTTGTCAATGGTGTCTCTCCAAATTTCCTGTGGGGTCCTTTCAGGCACTGGAGGCCACAATGAGGTCACTCCAGAGCCTTCTCTTCTCCATCGCTCTGATCATCCTGGTGTCTCCTCTGGACTTGCTCCAGCATCTTCAGGTCCCTCCTGTGCTGGGTGCCAGGGCTGGGCAGCTCTGCAGGTGGGGTCTCACCTGAGCAGGGCAGAGGGGCAGAATCCCCCCGTTCCTGCTGGGGGATCAGAATCTCCCTTTTCCTTCTGGGCATCAGAATCTCACCTTTCATTCTCAGGATCAGAATCCCCCCGTTCCTGCTGGGGATCAGAATCCCCCCGTTCCTGCTGGGGATCAGAATCCCCCCGTTCCTGCTAGGGATCAGAATCCCCCTTTTCCTGCTGGAAATCGGAATCCCTCCTTAACTACTGGGGATCAGAATCCCCCTTTTCCTGCTGGGGATCAGAATCCCCCCTTTCCTGCTGGGGGACCAGCCCAGGGCATGTCCATCCCCTTGTCCTGCTGTGGCATTTTTTGCTTTAACACACAGGAAAAAAAAAATTACCAGTTGTGCCTTTTGAGTTTAATCTTATTCAGATTTCTTAGCCATGAATTACAGACAGATGAAAGGCATTTCTACTTTTTCAAGGTTCTAATGCACTTACGGACTTACCTATAGTAAAATCAGGGTGCCCCTGATGAAGGAAATTATTGGCATCTGATTCCATTGATTCAGAAGGCTGAACAATTGCTTTATTAAACTATATTATATTGCATTATACTACATTATATTAAAGAAATACTATACTACAAAGAATATTAAAGAAAACTCGTGACTGTGTCCCTGACAACTAGAACAGTGATTGGCTAAGGAAATAAAATAATATTTAGCAGAATCTAATTGACAAATCACTTCAGGTAAACAATCTTCCTAATACATTCCACATGTGCAAAACCAACAGGAGTAGCAAGTAGAGATAACAATTATTTTCTCTTTCTTCTTTCTGTGCTTCTCCAGGAAAAAAAAATCCCTGAGGGAGAAAATTATGTCTCTGTGTTCAGAGAATGTGAATGCTACACTTACCCAACTCAGTACCTGTATATCTGTTACTGGCTGCAGTTAAAACATCACTGGCTGAGCTCAAATGAGTAGATAGAAGCCACAATGAATATATTTAGATATTTTATTTAAGGGAAGGTAAAGGAACACTTAGCAAGCATTTAAACCCCCAGCAGCTCATTTTTAGCCTGACCAGAGCAGTAAATTAAAATCCTAAACCCCCTAAAAGTGTAAACACTTTTATATCAAAGCCTTTCTGTGGGATGTTTTGTTCTGAAGGCACTTATGTCTGTGACTTTCATAAATGCTCTTTTCCCCTTGGGACCAGTGACTGATATCAGCCAGCAGAGATCCTCGAGGAAGCATTTATCCAGCGAGCTCTGCCTGTGACCTTCTTATCTCCCACGGCTTCATGCATCTTCCTGCCACATCCAGCAGTTGAGGGCCATACATCATCCAGTATTGCAGCCAGCCACCAGCAGCAGCAGCTTTGTATCAGATGGAGACACTGGGCCAATATCCAGGATATTTGCAATGCACCCTCAGAGCCAAGGGACTGTATCAGCAGGGGAATCAGAACATTGTTATTGTTTAAAACAACCTGTAAATATTAGGACAGCTTGTTCACCAGCAGCACTGTGCCCCCATTCCAGTGACAGGTTTTGATCTGTTATCTTCAGATCCCAGCTGAGTTTGCAGAGCTGAGTGTTGACAGCATATTAACTTTGTTATGCTTTTCAAGTTAACTGCAGAAAGTTGACAAGGAGAATTTGGGGAGGGTTAATACAACTTTCTTTGCATTGTTACACTCACATTTATTTTATTATCAGCCTTAAAGAAAGGTTATTTTAGTGTACAGCAGTGGAGAGCAGGCTGGCAGACATAAGAGAGGATCACAGAAAACAGAAAACAAGTGTACTGGTGGGACAAAGGGGCTCAGAGGTGACTTGGGCAGATCTGAGCCAGGTTTATACACTAAAAGCACCTTAAAAACCTTTCATCCACTATTCCAACCAACCAGGCTGCAAAAATATTTTCTTCTCCACTCAGCAGCCTGGAAAGGATCTGATTGCTTCTGAAATGAGGTGCTCAAGGGCTTCCTCACACCCACCTGAGGCAGTGGATAAGGCTCCTGCTCTCCACAGCAGTGGGACCCCAGTCAGATTATTTTCTGTGATGTGCTTACAATGCTTTGTCTGAGTTTTACCCACACTCAGGGGAACTGTGGAAATCCTACAGCTGTACTGACATTTTAGGCACTACTCCAGGTGAGCGTAAAAGAGCCAGACAGAAGTGAAATCCAACCCACAAATCACATTTTCTTATCACAATCCTAACTTATTTTTTGACCACTAATGCAGAAATAAAAATAAGATCATATTTTTGCTGTCTGTGAGAATAACCATGAGTCTCTGAGTTCACATTATGCACCTTAATCATTCCAACAGCCTGTGTGATTTAAGAATTACCTGGAGCAGCACAGCATTTGAAAATGATGTCCCTGGAAACAGGGATGTTCATCCATACCAGAACCTGACAAATTTTTATCTCCACCGGGGGGGAGAGTTTAACTTTTCATCCCTCCCACATGACATGACAGGACATTCTACTGAGTGTTCCTGAACTTCATTTCCTCTCTGCTAAGATCTCGCTGCCTTACCTATTGCTGCTCGAGGGGAAGAAAAGCAAAGAGGACAACACTTACAGCCCCTCCTGCTGAATGCAGGAAAAACATTTATCATTTTTGTCTGTGAAGCAGTATGCAGGCTGATTCACAGGCTGTCCTGCTGAGATTATCAGAGGAGGGGAAAGCTCTCCTTTGACTACTGAAAGCAGCAGAAAGCCTTGAGAATTTACAGCAAAGACTACTCATTTATGTAGATGCATCTAAAAGCTCAGTGCCTGACCTAAGGTCATTGTCTGGGTTCTCAGCAGTCGATGGAAAAGAATTTTGGCACCTGTGGAAGCACCATTGATCCCAGCCTTAGATATTGATTTCAAATAGGTGGGATGTTTTCTCATTGGCTGCAGATACAAAAAGTTACACAAAAAGCTACAGAAACGCTATTTCAGTACCTGTATTTCAGTATCCATGCATCCCTGTGTAGATTACACACTGATGGCCTGGCAGGGCAGTCCTACGTGGTCTGTGAAGGTGGATTAAAAGAAAAGGCTGAAAATATTTTCCCCTACTGAATGACTTCTGCTGGCTTTGAGTCAAGCCTTGAGCCTAAATTGAACTGTTTCCTTTTGGGAACAAAAAAAATTGTATGATTCAATCAGTGAAGGTGGCAGAACAGACATAGAAGGAAAGAGCAGCAACAAATCCTCAGCGATTCCTTTTACCACACTTGAGACAGATGAACAGAACAAGCTGTGAAAAGAGAATCTCAGTGTTTCTCCTGATTATATGAATTTTGAGCTGAGGATGGTCAA
Source organism: Ammospiza caudacuta (assembly GCF_027887145.1). NCBI lineage: Eukaryota > Metazoa > Chordata > Aves > Passeriformes > Passerellidae > Ammospiza > Ammospiza caudacuta. The sequence continues at coordinate 74,248,751 of NC_080596.1, forward strand.
GCTTCGTGGGAGGTGTTTCCTTTCTATTTTTTTTTAAGCCTATTTAATTTGATTTTGTGTAGCTCTCCTATTTCTGTAGAAGATGCTTGTTTTTGTTGGTTGAAGGTACTTGTGCTTTGGCAGCAACTTCCTAAGGAAGAGAGAGCAAAATTCACAGAAAACTGACTCAGCGCTGCTCAGTACCTGGCAGGATGAGGAAAATGAAAAGGTGAGTTTGCGATATCTGCAATTACCTTTGTGTGTTTGTACCCACAGTCCTGTTGGGAATTTATCACCTCAGGAATAGCTTCAGGCCACACTCATTGCTCCAGTGCCATCACAGGTTTCCTCATGCTGGTAGGAACAGGGAGTGATCCATGTTCACACCTTCCACGCCTTATGAGCTGTGCCTCACCTGTCATCTCTTTCTGTGGCGCCTAAAAACTTCTTATTTCTCACTTGAAGGAAGTAGGGCAGATGGTGAAGGACAAAAAACAAAAGGCAAAGAGAAGCAATGGTTTCAAAATTCCTCTGGAGCCGTTTTTCCCATTGTGAAGATGTCACTGTGATATTTTATGAAAATGCTTTCACCAGGGTTTTTCTCCTGAAAAGCTGAGAAGCCTCAGAAAAGAAATGTAAACAATAATTATCTGATTGCTTGGAATGTGGTCTGGAAGTTGCTTACCAACAGGTGCATCTTTGATTGGTCTCATGTGAATTGTTTTTAATTAATGACCAATCACAGTCCAGCTGTGTCAGACTCTCTGGTCAGTCACAAGATTTTATTATTCATTCTTGTTTAGCTTTCTGATGTACCCTTTCTCTTTCTTTAGTATAGTTTTACTATATAATTTTCTTTTAATATAATATATATCATAAAATAATAAATCAGCCTTCTGAACCATGGAGTCAGATCCTCATCTCTCTCTCCCCTCATCCTGGGGACCCTCAAACACCACCACCTGAAGATACATTGGAACAGATGGTTTCATTAGGAGCCTGATCCAAAGATGATGGAAGACTAGAAGCACTGCCCTTGATTTTGATTAACTTTTCACTGGTTCTGGAAGGCTGGACCTCAACCAGAAGACACATAGTGTGGGTTTCCAGTATGATGCAACATTTTTCCTGGGGAGGGGAGAGGTTTTCATGGATCTAGATGAGTCCCTGTATCCCATAGCCCTAAAGTTAAGGGTTAAATGTGTGCTGAAGTGAGGGGGCTTATAAAACTTTGTAAATAACTCCCCTGGAAGTGTGACTGTGGCCACAGCACTGGTGGCATCTCTGAGCTGGAGGGCAGCCCTTCTCACTCACTGCTGTTTGAATAATTGGAAAATCCCTCACCCGTTGCTATTTCATGGCCACAGCCACAATCCTCCCCTGAGCTGCAGCCTGGGCTGTGGATGCCTCATTTCCATTTAATAGGATGAGAACCATGTGGCTGTGAATCATCTGCTGCTGTCTGTGCTGCCCTCACCCCAGCACGTTCGCTGTGTTCCATCAGCCACGGCTCAAATTGATGACAGGGCTCACACCTCATTTCCACATGTGAAATTTTTCACGTTGGGAATGTTTCCCTTGCCAACCTCCTCTGTTCCAGAGGCCTGCTAATCTTTTAATTTATTTCTTTTTTTTTTCTTTGGCTGCAAGACAGACAAGGTACAGTCATTCCCTGAAGATTTTATAAACAGCACTTTTTCTGTCTGTGCAAGGTTTTCTGCCACATTTTTTTCCACACGTGCTTTTGGCCATGTGTGTGTGTGAGGATCCCTGAAAATCACTGTACAACCCTAAATGCAGTCCTATTGTATTTGCAGGGACCCTCATGGCAGGGAGGAATGATGAATCTGACTTCATGTTCTCAGAAGGCTAATTTATTAATTTATGATACTATAATATATTAAAGAATACTATAGTATAATAAAGAATACAGAAAGGATACTTACTAAATGTTAAAAACATAATAATCAAAACTCCTGACTCTTTCCAGAGCCCTGACACAGCTTGGCCCCGATTGGCCAAAGAGTGAAAAAGTGAAAACAACTCCCAGCAGAATCCAATGGAACAATCACCTGTGGGTGAACAATCTCCAAACACATTCCACATGAGCAAAACACAGGAGAAGCAAATGAGATAAGAATTGTTTTCCTTTTCTCTGAGGCTCCTCAGGTTCACAGGAGAAAAATCCTGGGTGAAGGGATTTTATCAGAGAATGTGACACAGTCCCATGGGGTTTTAGCTCAGCCAAACCAGAGCTACTGCAGCCACTCTGTCTCCTTCACCCCCAGCCTCATGTTTCTGCCTTTATTTCCAACTGGCATTACCAGATTTGTCAGAAACATTGATATTTTATGCAATATCATGTAGGGACACAGCTCAGGATGCTGATGCAGTTAGAAACCAGGCAGATTTTGACCACCATCTAGATTTTGGCCGGTCCATTTTCCTGAGACATGTCATAAGGATATGATCAGAATTAAGGCTATAAAGCTATAAAACCCAAAGGAAGGCCACAAAAATGGTGAAGGGTCTAGAGGAGAGCCCATAGGAGGTTTGTTCAAACTGGAGAAAAAGGAAACTGAAGGGAGACTCATTGTGGTCTTCAGCATCCTCATGAGGGGCAGCACCAATCTCTGCTCTCTGTGAACAATGGCAGGACTCAGGGAAATGGCATGAAAAGATTTAGGATGGATATTAGGAAAAGGTTCTTCCCCCAGAGGGTGATTGGGCACTGAACAGGTTCCCCAGAGAGGCAGAGCTCAGGAAATGCTTGGACAGGCACAGGGTGGGATTGTTGGGGTGTCCTGTGCAGGGCCAGGAGCTGGATTGCTGGTCCTTGTGGGTCCCTTCCATTCCAGGATATCCTCTCCTCTCCTCTCCTCTCCTCTCCTCTCCTCTCCTCTCCTCTCCTCTCCTCTCCTCTCCTCTCCTCTCCTCTCCTCTCCTCTCCTCTCCTCTCCTCTCCTCTCCTCTCCTCTCCTCTCCTCTCCTCTCCTCTCCTCTCCTCTCCTGTGATTGCTCTGTATTGATAAAACAAGCCAGGAAAAGACACCACATGGAAAAGGATGGGATTGATGGCGGCAAAGCAAATTTCCAGTGACCTAAAGTGCCCAATGCCTCTCACCTGCATACATGGGTGTGTGCTTGTGTTTGTGGATGTTTATTTCTAAGTACACACAAATAAAAATCCATAGATCAAGCATTCCTAGACTGATAAGACTGGGAGTATTAAAAAACCATACTAAAAATATGAAAAATGCCATTTGAGAGGCTTTTACAGGAGCTGCAAGTTGACAGATCTGTTATTAACCCTGATCTCCCTGGAGGTGGTGTTGGGTAAACACCTCCAGGCATTAATTAATCAGTCAGTGATTAAGACTGCCCAGCTCATCAGGAGCAAGGAACTGCCCCTGGCACAGATTCCCATTCCTTCCATCACCCCTGGGATGGACACAAGTGGGGCCAGCAGCTGTGTGTCCTGATGAGGTGTAAGTGCAAGGTCTGGGGCGAGTACAAAAAGGGATGGCGAGGAGGCTGCAGCTGCTGTAGGGCTGGGTTCTGTGCCTGTAAACTCCAAAACCACAAACTTACCGCTGGCCCGTGGAAACTGGGGTGATGCTGTTCTGATCTACTTTTGTGAAACAGGAGAGACACTGCTCTTGCTGCCAGGTGGAGAAGATGCCTTCACCTCTGCTCACTGGAATACAAATCACCTCCTCCTGCCTACAGTGCCAGTGGTTCCCTCAAGAGGAAAGCAGCAGTGGGACCACCTGACCAGGTAGAACCTTTTCCTCATTCATTTGTTCCTCTTTTTTCTCTGTATTTGCTGGGATTTCATTTTCCCCTTTCTCAAGTTTCCTACAACAGTAAAATCCAGCTTCTCTGCAAACAACCGCTGCTAATATTGTTTTATCTTTTTTTATAAATGCATTAGTTGTGCTGGTATTGCCTTTACTTAAGTTTTCATTCCTATCCCATGACCTAGAACTAAATTAACATTTTTTTCCTCTCTGCATTGGATGCTTTTTCCCTTTTCTAGCATTTATCCAACACCTCCTATATAACGATTTTTTCTTTGCTTGTTCTTAGGTTAGCAGTGCTTGTGAATGTGAAAACCAACTTCTATTCCCTACTTCTGACAGACAGGAAGTTTTGCCTTATAGGTTGGTAGTTTTTTATCCCAACTTCTGAGTTATTTAGCAATCAGTGTTTTATAAGTGGTGTTGATTGACAGCTGGAGAACAGTAATCACTGGTGTAATAGGCAGAAATATCATTATTTTGCAATTATATATTGTGTTACAGTTTGACTAAATACTGAACAAATATACAAATATCGGATAGAAAAAATGCTTCTTAAAGGGTGAATTTAAACTTTCTAAATAATTAATTTCTTTTGCTTCCTTCTTTTGACTATGGAGAAAACCTAAGATCACTTAAGTCTTAATATAGTCCTCTCACTTAAATGCCTTTAAGTGGGATGGATCAGAAGAAAGATGTGACTCTCACTGAAAAATTTGATTCACACAAATTCTGGGTTGTGGATTTTTTAAGTTTTTTGTGTGAGAGGATTTTGCTCTCATTGTTCCTCAGGGAATAAATGATAAGAGCAGACCAATGCCAGGGAGTGCCCCTCCAGCTTCTTGAGCTGTTTGACATCAAATGCAGCAGGGAATTTGGTTAAAGTGCTAATCCATGGCTGCCCAAGCTGTTTAATCACTGACATGTCCATGGTGCTCTTTTATCATTACTGGTTGTTTAGGAGTTGTCTGGGAATGGGGCTGCTCCTGGGACATTGTATGGAGAACGTGTGAACTTATTTCCAACTTGTACAGTTTTTCAAAGCTGCCTCAGCAGGCTTTGTGTTCCAGAATACATTTAGGTGACCTCATATCAAACCTCAAAAAGGCAGTTCAGGTCTGCAGAACTGAACTCTCCCTTTTTCCCCTCCCCTTTTAATTTGGCAGTAGAGAAGCAGCCTCCAAGAATGAAAGCAAACACTTCACTCAACAGATGAATGTGTTTTTAATCTGAGCACCTTCTGCTTTCAAAGAACAAGGATTACACCATTTGGAAACCACCTGGATTTCCAGGAAGATTTCTCAATATCTTCCTGCTGGAGCTGCATCAGAGCACCTCTGAACCCCTCTGCAATGACAAAAAGAGATTACACCAGAGCAAGTTTACCTGTAGCCACGGTGTCATCAAGCAAGCCCAGAATTAAAAAATAATGAATTCAGACTCTTGTTTCCACCCTACCTCCTCCTCCTCCCATCTGGTAAATATTTTCTGTGTTTTATAAGGCCATTTTCCTTGGTCTTTTTTGATCTTGATCTGTCAATCACCTGTAGGTAAATCTCAGGAAAAATGTTCATCCTTTCTAAGCAGGAAGCTCAGAGATTGATCTCTCTACTCCAGTCTCCCTCCAGGCAAACTCACATCATCTTCTTTGTGATTATGTACCAATTCAAGCTCAGCAAGGTCAGAACTGAGTTTATAATCCTTCCCTGCGATCCCTCTGGGCTATCTTCATTCTCTTTAGCCATTCTTGTGCTCATCCACAAATTCAGACAGCCTGTGTCATCCTTCAGGCAAGGGATCATGGTTGAGGGCAGGGAAAAGTTTTCTTAGCATACCTTAAAATAAAACCAAGCTTTTTCTACCTGACTTTGAGGCTCTCATTCAAACTCCCATCACTTGGGATTCACCTTTCCTAGCTTTTGCTGTCTTAAGTGTGTTTAGACATGCCCAGCATCTGGTTTAAGCTAAAAACCTAAGCTCCATGAGCAGCTGGAAAAGAAGAACAGGGATGCTCCACAGGTTATGTTTTCCTACCCTTTAGACAGACAGGAAGGCTCGATGCTGTCAGGGCAAATGTAACTGTGACAGGTACATGTGTTCCCAGATGTGTTTCTGTTCTCTGAAAACTCCTCCTGAGGCTGTGTCCTGTGATACTGAACAGTTCTATCCCTTTCTTTTCCTCTGTTTCCCAGGGTAATTGTGTTCATTTGTTTTTCATCTCTTTTTACATTTAAATTCTTCAGGGAAGATCTTCCCTTTTCAGTGTGATTATCCAACTTCTGGCACTGCAGCTTCATGGTGCTAAGACAAATAGTAAGGAATTAGAAGAATAGAATCATTTATATTGAAAAATACCTTCATGATCAAGCCCAACCATTCCCCCAGCACTGCCAAGGCCACCACTAACCTGTGTCCCCAGGTGTCACATCCACACAGCTCTTAAATTCCCTCAGGGATGGGGACACCACCACTGCCTTGGACAACCTGTGCCATGGATGGATGACCTTTGGGTGAAGAAATTGTCCCCAATATCCAGTCTAAACCTTTTCTGGCCCAACTTGAGGCCATTTCCCCTTGTCCTGTCCCTTGTTGTTTGGGATCAGAGCCTGACCCCCCATTTGTTCCTGTGAGGGAGCTGTAGAAATGGATAGTATCTCCCTTCAGCCACTTTTTCTCCAGGCTGAGCCCCCTCAGCTGCTTCTCACCAGACTTTTACTTCAGACTCTTTCCAGCCCATCTCTGAACATGTAAATGTGTTGGGTATGACAGGAGGATCAAGCATATGCAATTCCATGTAAGAAACTTTCCTTGGAAAGCCATTGAGCCATTGACCTCAACAGAGCCAAGATGAATCCAGCTCATTATTCACTCCTAATTCTCTTGTAGTTCTCTTTGGACTATCAGCAGTTTGTAATTTGGTTCACTATAAGAAACAACTGTTACAATATTTTTTTTTAATTAAACTTGAGATGAACAGGTTATTTTGCTGTAACAGTTTAAAAACTACATTTTAAAATTGAATATAGATAGGCTTAGCTTCAAAGTCACTTGTTCCACCATAGTCCTTATAGGTTGTTGCCCACATCTGATTTAGTGCTTGCCTTGACTAACCTGACATTTATAAATTATTGCAGTTATCTATGATGACTTTAAAATATATTGAACATATTTTAATACAAGTTCACAGAGACTGTTTTGTCTAACTAGCTTGTAAGTCAGAAAACCAAGTCTGTGTCCATCAAATGTATTTGAATCCAGAATTTGTTGGTATTTGAGTGCTCCTGAAAATGTTAAGCAAGCACTTACCTCAATATTGAATCTGTAGATGGGCTGCATACAAAAATACCAAATTGTGTCCTCCTGACAGTAATTGCCTTTGATGGGACTGAGAGTTAAGCACACGATTAAATGCTTTTTGGCAGAAGTAGAAATTAAACATAATTTTATATACAGAGGAATTTGAGACTGATTGTCAGGTTATTTGACTTATCAGATATATTCCTTCCACTTTGGGAACTGCTCTAGAACTAGGAATGGCTAGGAATGTGTTGTGCTTACAATTTAATAATAAAATTTTTGCAGAGCCCTGGCATGGGAGGCCTGGTAGGACCAGATCTAAGAGGGTTAAGATAAGGGTCATAACTTTTTATTGAGGTTTTTGTGCATTAATAGATTCCCATTTTTGAGGAATCAGTTTGTTTGCTCACGTGAGGTCAAAGCTTGGATGCAGTAACAAACTGGTTGGTTTACTTTAGGCCATGGAAAACCTTACTGAATTCTTTGCTCATTGTTCATATATTTTACATTCTCCTGCTTCAAAATTCACCATAGACATAATTGGATGCAGAGGACAGAAATGTGTTGTTCACTTGGAGACAATGTGAAGTGAGGGAGAGGAAGCTGAAGAGGAGGAGGGGGATTTAGAAGCAGGCAGAATTTGATTGCATCTCTAGGAAATTAAACACTCAATTTGTCAGCCTAGCACTGAAAAAAACCTTCCACAGGCTCTTTACAAGGAGAAAACATAAGGACTTGTTTATTCACTTATACATGCACACACACACACAGAGGAGAGTGGAGGTAATTTATGGCATTCAAATGATTCCCGTATTTGTGTCTGAGCTCACCTTGCAGGAAATGTTAAGGTCATTCCCAATTTTGAAGATTAGTGCAAAGGCTAATCCTGGGCTGAACTCGAGGCAATTGAGAAAGTTCAACACAAATGTGCTTTGCTGACATTGAGAGAAATTCAAGCAGGGAATTGGCAGGCTTGGGTCTATGCCCTTATTAAAGCCCATTTCTCCCACATGGCTTAGCAAATTCAGCTTTTTTTTTATTTTTTTCCCATCATAAACTATGTGCTTGAGCTGTAACTTCTTCCATCTTGGTAACACTGGAAAAAGGCTAATTCCATCATACTCCTAAGTGAAATCACAAATTTCGAAAAAGGAAATTAAAAACCAAAATCCTGGGGTTAAGTGGATAAACACACACAGGATGGTCAAGGAGACTGGGGAACGACTCATGAGTGATACTGGAGTCCGAGAATTCTTTTTCCAGTGTTTTTTCTGTGAGAGGTTGACCCTGGTTGGATGTCAGGTGCTCACCAAAGCCACTGTGTCACTTCTCTCCTCATCTGGACAGGGGAGAGAAAATCTGACTGGGGAAAGAGGTTTGATTTATTGCCAATCAGATCAGAGTGGGGATAATAAGATGGAAAGCCAAATCTTAAAACACCTTCCCTCCAACCCTCCCTTCTTCCCACACTCAACTTTACTCCAAACTCTGCTTTTTGGGGAGGAACAGTGTCTTGGAAGGAAGAAGGGCTGGGCAGTGAGATCAGGTACTTTTAGCTCCTGCACCCACTGCTGTGTCCTTCAACTGCTTTGGTTGTTCTTCATCATCAGTAACTCAGCCCTACAGACTGAATGATTGCCCAATCCCTACACCATGGTCTGTACATATGGGAACTTGGGCTCTGATTTTTGGTATTCTGGACTACACTTCACATAAACAGCTAAAATAGCCCAAAGTAAAAAAGGGGTTCCCCCACAACCCCCAGACTGTTTGACTGAGGGCATTTGCTAAAGTGACAATATTAGGAACTTCATCACCTAGTCAAGAAAAAAGAAGGATTTCGGCCAAGAATGGGCCATCACCTGGAGCAGCTTATGTCTGAAAATTCACAATTTTTGTTAATTGTGAGTTAATTTGGCACCTTGTAGGAAGAGGTAAGAAAAGTCTGAGCAGAGGTAGCAAAGAAACAGTTGTCTGGTTCATCTTATACAAAACAATGCAGCACCAAAACAAAACAGCATCTTAGGTCTTCCCAACAATACAAAAATCAGTGTTGCAGCAGCTATAGAAGTCCTATTTTTCAGCTGAATTCTGATTTAGCCATATTTCTTCCAGTTCACTGGAGAGAGCAGCTTCTGCTGGATCAGACAGGCATGTACTCCTCTCCAGTCTGAGAGAAGATAAAGAGCTGTAGGAAACCAAGAATTAAAAACTGCTGGTCTGTGACAAAAGGTAAATGGATTACTGAAAGGAAAAGAAATGTCTAATGAATTTTGTATCTGTAAGGGATGGAGATTTGTCATGTCCTTCTGGAGAAGACACCTGTTCAAATACCCTTATTAGGATGACAAAGAGAATAAGGATGACTCTCATGACTGGGATGCTAATGAGCAAAGCCACACTTTTTGCTGTAAAGTGTTCCCATGGATAGCAAGGATAACAAGTGAGCTATTACTTGTCACCATAGGAATCAGAGAGTCCCTGACCATGGGAAAACAAAACTGAAAATCCAGATATTTGGGTGTTTTCCTGTAAGTGCAAAAAGTTTTGGGACACTTTGGATGAGATCTGTCTGTGGAGTTCTTTGTGCCACACACCTCAGCTGATGATCTGCAAATATTTTATTTCTTACCAAAACAATTTTAGCCTAATAATTTTTCTTAAGAGGAAATTCTTGTTCATTCACCTGACACAATTCTGCACTGGTGAGAGTAAGCTGTGATCCGTGTCAGGTCTTCAGTCAAAGCCTGGTGTTTTCCTGGAAGGTGCAGTCAGTGCCAGGGGCTGAGTCTGCCTTCAGTTCCATGAGAAGCGCTGACTATCCCCAACAAAGTCAGTTGGAAATGAGATTGTGTCAGATGGGACATGACAACCACATTTAATAGATCATGGGAGAAATACTGTGAAATCTCCCTGGCTGATCTTGCCCTACATTCATCATAGGCAAATCCCCAGCAGTTTCTTTTTCAGAGCTGCCTTTTCAAGTTAACACTTTCATGAGCATTGCTTCAAACACAAGATTTCTTGTGAAACTCTTTGCATCCTTAGATGGAAGATGCAAACCAAAATATGCTTGTGATTTATTATTACATACACTCAGACTTTGTAGTGAAGCTGCAGTCTAGTTTCTTGTTTTAAACTGAATGCTCCTTTTAAAGAGGGAGAAAGTGATTGTCTGACAGGGGTGGTTGGAAACACACAACAGAAACTATCACCTAAGTATTCCCAGTCCTGAAGTAGTGGCCATCTGGCAAGGCCTGAAACATTCCCTGCCATACCTTGTGAAGGAGAAGGCAGCCCTGTGTGAAACACTCAGGTGAGGTGATGACAGGAAAATGATCTTCTGAAAAAAATTCTGATGCAAGGTCTGCACTGACAGATGTGCAGGAAGCTTTGACTGCAGTAATTATGATTTTACAGTGATAAAGTGACTCCTCCTGGGTCACACCATGCCCTGTGTAGGATCACACTGCTGAGGTGCTGACATTTGATACCAGCAGGTGAAACCAAGGCATGGTAAATGTGGCATTGAGGAAAGGAGAAAAATTTCTGATAAGCAGGAGAACTTGCAAATGTAACCCAAATGCATCTTCAGGGCAGGAAAGTAAATGTCCAGTTTTAAGGCATTATTTATCAGCCAGCTTTGCTATATCTTTGAGACTTGCTCATGGCTTTTAAACACCATTTGTTGTCAACATTAAAAGTGTGATCTTCTGATGCAGGGATAATTATTTGGACCACCTGGAGCTCTGCCTCTGGTCAGCCCCCAGTGTCTCATTCTTGTGACCATTGGCAGATCATTATCCCATTGATGCCTTAAGAAGCTGGAACAGAGGCTAGAGGGAGTTAAGAGCAATAAAATGGATATTTATTAATATTTATTGAAGTGCCTTCAAAGGCCTCACCCTGGCAGTACCAGAGCCATAGCTGTGGTTCTGCCTGGATGGCTCCAAGGTGGAAGCAAAAGAGGGCTTGGTCATGAGATCTCACATTTTTATAAGTTTTAGTCCATTTGCATATAAGAGTTAACTCTCCAATTAATAGCTTCAAATTATGAAGTTTCATCCTCCTTGCTTGCCCATCCTCCTCTTTTCATGTTGTTTAAGCTTTGGGCCTGAAGTTTGAAGAGCTTGTCTTTGAGTCTCCAGCTGGAACAGGATTGTTTTGTCTTCACCTCCCTGTGAAAAGATCCCAGTGACACTTTATATAAAGCTAAAAGCTGTACACCAAAGAACAGAAAAACTGAAAACCTAAAGGTATCGCCATCAAATCTCAGTTCAAGGTGGACTATATCACAAATTACTCTTGTGCCTGTAAAGCATAGATCCAGGTAAAGGAGTGTCCATTACCTCTCCAGTTTGTAGGTGGAGGTGGCCTTTGCTCTCCTTTTCCCTTGTGCTGCAGCCCAGATAATCCACACAATAGGTAGATTATTCCTTGTTTATTGGTTGCCTTCAGATATCCTGTGTTAGTCTCAGGTGTTGCAGCAGACCTCTCGTTAGGGGTAGAAATGAGCCAAGACAGGCTCTCAAAGGGTCCTGGTTTATTCTTCTTTACAGTTCAGCCATCCTGACTCTGACTACAGCAAGTTCTTACTGTTGGCTTCTCTGACAGACTGACTGCTGACTATTCCTGCTGGAATATGACTGTGAGTATTTCCTTGCTGCCTTTGACCACAGGTTTTTTACCTAGCTCAACTGTGAACTGCAGGCTCCAACTCCATCAGATCCAGACTGATCTCACAGCAGATGTTCTACAGCAGCAACTCTCTTCCTTGTTTTGTTCTTCTTTATGTCTCTCAGGATTGTTCCTTCTTCAGAGCTCCTTCACCTCTTCTAGGTCCCCTTCCTCCAGGCTCTCCCTAACTGCCCAACCCACCCCTCTTATCACACTAATCTTTATTAGTCACAGCTGTCTCCCATTAAGGGCAAGGCTGTTCTTTGGTAATTAGTACAGCTGTGACTTGTGATCAGGGCTGAGGTCACTTGTGATCCCTTCTTCTACACCTACAAGCTTTGACTTCACGGGCTCAGACCCTTCTCTTTTCACAAATTCTTTTCAGACACAATCCCATACCTGGGGGTTAGTGCACAGCTTTCAGTTCTTTACCCTGCAGAACAGCCAAATTTCCCCCGACTTTTTATCTCATTGAAAAGATCAGAAAAAAAAAAAATTCTCACCTGTACACTGCTGTTCTGAGAAATGGGCATCTTCAGCTGACAGCTCATCTTGTTCAACCCCTGCCATGGCAGGGACACCTCCCACTGTCCCAGGGTGCTCCAAGCCCCGTCCAGCCTGGCCTTGGGCCCTTCCAGGGATCCAGGGGCAGCCACAGCTGCTCTGGGCACCCTGTGCCAGGGCCTCAGCACCCTCACAGGGAAGAATTTATTCCTGAAAGATCTAAAATTGTTATAAATAACCATAAGAGGTGTGCTTGTGTGAGTCAAGCAAAACTTGAGATGGTTTTGAATGTGACATCTACCCAAATTTCAAATATTTAGAGCATCCTGGAAGACACAGGTCTAGGGACATATTTGCTAGAAACCCAGGTCTGAACATGTCCAGAGGTTCTGCTTTTCAGGATGTTTGGAAAGACACCAACTCTAAAAAATTCTAAGCAAAACTGTTTTCAACACTTATTTTCAATCACCTTATGCAGCAGACAAAAAAAAAGGAACTCTGAAAGTTGTATTTTGAATTCCCGTGAGAGCTCATCTTCACCATGGAACAAAAAATAAAGGACTTTTTTTTTTTAGGTCAAAACAACAATATATGCTGAATTTTCACTGGCACTTTGGGTATGTGGGAAGCAGAGAATTTGGGAATATGCAGGAGAACCATTTGTATTATAACTCTGCTAGGAGACAATGTACTCTAATTAGATGGCAGCAGGCTTGCAATATCCACAATCCTACTCATATTATCAATATTTCATCCTAACTGGGACCCATTGTGCATTCTTTAACATTCATTTTCTGCACTTCACAGATTTCAGGCTGGTCTTCACTTTTCATGCCTACATGAGAGTAAATCAAAGTCTTTGGCCAACAGTTTACAAAAGAAAATTGGAGTTTTTTGTTTTTACTTTATTTTTTTGCCAAAGATTGGTAAGGATTATCATTTACCCACTACTGGGACGTTTACTCCTACTGTGAATGATAGCAGAGATAGAAAATTGCCTTGAAAATGGCTTTGAATTATATAATTCCTATATTTTTCTATGTGGAGAGGGGGGCTGCAATGCATTTATTTTACCTCTAGGTTTCTATGCATTCTGTCACACACAGGTTTAGCTGGGAAGGTCACTGAGTAGGATTCCTCACTTTAAATTCAAAGAAAAAATGCACCCAGCTACCCCTGGCCTATATTTCAGGAGAGTGTGCCCAGCTTTCCTTCAGCTGCTCTTTCAAGCTGGCATTTTTAAATGGATTTCAGTCTATTGCCAAGCAGCTGCTTGTGTGGGGTCACCACTGAAATGAGCTCTGCTGTGAGAATGCATTTCCTGCACGGATGCTGCTGTCTGGATTTCCTTGGCCAGGAATGGACCATGAGGCTTCATCATTTTGGTGAAGAATGGGAGGGGGGAAGTGAGGACAAAGCATTGATGGGAAAGACAGCTTTGAGTTAAAATCACAGAGCAGATCTGTCAAAAAAACACCTGAAATTTCCATACCAGGTACTCCCATCAAGCTTCAAGGAACTAGAGAAGTGTCCCTTGAAAATAACGTTCTGCTGTGTGGCCTTCTGAGCCTACAAATGCTCTTCCTTTCCTGTTAGTTCCCACTTGCTTTACATTTCTGTTTCTTAGTTTTCTGTTGAGTTAAAATTCCCTCAATCTTTCTCTCCATCTTTTATATTAAGTCTTATTGTTTCTCCCCTTTACTACTTTAGAACAAAATCATCTTGGACTTCTGTTTGGGTAGTGCTTTTTGATGTTAAAGATCATTTGCCTTTCATCTTTCATCTCCTTGAAAGGGGAGAATTTTCTTTCAAATATGGTCTTTCTTCAGCTTCTTATTTATCTTTTGAATTTTCTTCCTTTGCAGATTGATATTTTTTTTTGCTCAGATTTCTTTTTTCACTGCTGCGCAGTTAAATTGCTCTTTCTCTCTTAGGCCTCTGACCTCATAAATCTGTATCTCCTTTATCTATCAAAAAGATCAGAGGAAAAAGGAGAAAAGAAAGGGGAAGCTCACTTAGTGGGGGAAAAAATCAATACATTATATGCACGATACTCATTTGTGGGAACTGAGGTGATTCTGCACTAACTGAATTATTGAAGAATCCATGAACTTTACCAGGATTAAGGTCCCATTGTGCTTCACCAAAGATCATCCTAAAGGAGTTTAAGCAAACAGAGTGTACAACAAGTAGAGGAAAAGATAATTCTCCATCTGTGTGATGGAAAATTGAGATTCAAGACCAGGTTTTCCAAAGACCTCAATGACCATGTAGGAAAGAAGTTCAAATTCCTCTTGTTAAGGTTTTGTTTTCATCCTGATGCATCCTTTGGGCAGGCTTGGGGTCTGCAGGGATCTCAAACATATGGACTGGAGTGAAAATCATCAAGGAAAATGGCTTCAAATGCTTTGATTTTCCTCGGGACATTGGGCACGAGGTAGTGAACTAAGCTGGAAAATCTGGTCATAAATGTCACGGGAAGAATGGAGCACTTCTGAATTTGTGCTTTGCTGCTCAGAACAGTGGTCCCAGAGCCTCTCTGGGTGCTTTCACCAGGGGCTCATCCTTCCTTGGATCCTGGCTTGACTGGGGAGGCTGTGCCTTCTTGGGGAAGTGTGTCCTGCAGGATTTGTGTTTCTGCTGCTTTCCTGGGAGAAGTTTGTTTCTTATGCATTTACAGGGTTTAAGGGTGAGGAAGGGAAGTAGGAGGAAAGGACTATTGTATTTGCAGGGAAGCCTTGACAAAGGTAGGAATGATGCATCTGACTCCATGTTCTCAGAAGGCTGATTTATTATTTTATAATACTATATTATATTAAAGAATACTAAACTATACTAAAGAATACAGAAAGGATACTTACAGAATGCTCAAGAGATAATAATGAAAACTCCTGACTCTCTCCAGAGTCCTGACACAGCTTGGCCCTGATTGGCCAAAGAGTGAAAACAACTCCCAGCAGAATCCAATGGAACAATCACCTGTGGGTGAACAATCTCCAAACACATTCCACATGAGCAGAACACAGGAGAAGCAAATGAGATAAGAATTGTTTTCCTTTTCTCTGAGGCTTTTCAGCTTCCCAGGAGAAAATCCTGGGTGAAGGGATTTTATCAGAGAATGTGAATGCCACAAAGGACAGTGGGCAGGAAGGAAGGTAGGTTTGCCCAGAGGCCCAAACAATGAAATGCAGCAGTGTTGAAATGATTCTTCTAAATATTCACAGCAGCAATCAAGAAAAATATAAACAAGTCTTATACAAAGGCTTCTTTTCTTCACACTTCTCTGTGCTGGCATTCTCAATTCTTACTTGCATAAATGAAATTGGAAAAAATTATGAAGAAAGTCATAAGGATGAGAGTTTATTGGAGACAGAAGTAAAAAAAACTCCAAAAGCCAAAATCAAACTCGGGTTTTTCGATTTGAATCTTCTTTAAATAATTTGCTTTTTACAAGTTATGTTATAGAAGCTTAAGGCTCATAAAGTAGGCTTTGATACATGCAGAGTTTGACTTACAAGGTTCCTTGAAGAAATTGGTTTTTGTTGTCTTTATTCAAACAATGAAAGAGTTTCAGTCAGGAGGGGGAAAAGCCAATTTAACACTGAGGGTTTTGCAGCACATCACAACATGCTTCTGATTCAGAGCATTTATCACCACGTTTCACTTGAGTAAACACTGTTGATTAGAACCCAAGCCAAAATATCAGACAACATGCTCCATGTCTGCTTTTATGTTGAATTCACACCATAGTTTATTTAAAAACAAAAGCAATGCTATGGGATTTACCAGCAGCCTCTTCTTGTTGAATAAGAACTCCAAGCCTCAGCTTCCTTGCAACACTACAAGATGTTGATTTGTTTGGCAAAGCCACCCTTTAACAAACCAGATCTGTGCATCTATGGCTGTAGCTAACAACTCTCTGATGTTGAATCATTCCAGTCAAAAAGCAATTTGTTAGTGCTGCTGTGCAGCTTCCAAACCTATTTGGAGGGAATCTCTCCCTCGTTCTACCACGCTGCATTTCATTATTGTAAGGAATGAACATAACAGCAGGAAAGTTCATATAAAAAAAAAAAAAGGCAACAAACATTTTCAAATCTCCTCAGAAGCAGATTTTCAAAGATCTCCAGGCTCCTCCAGATGCAAACAGGCACTTTCTGGGATGTGCTGAGCATGCCTACACACATTAGGTGTTTGAAGTACTGTGGGGAAAAAATAAGTTATAATTGGGCCATTAATTATTTTTATAACCCACATTAAAGATGATTTGTGAGTGATGATGTCTGCAAAGGAGGAAAAGTGGTCTGATTTATCCATGTCTTCCTGTCTATGTGAATATTCCCTGTGATGTGGTTTCAGCCTGGCTTTTCAAAATGTTCACTTTGGTAGGATTTATCCCACAGCCGGACGTCAAATACCAACTAATTAAGTCATACTTCATTAAGTAACTCTTTCATTGGAAACAGGTAGGATCCAGGCTCCTGCTTTGGTTATCTATCTTGAGGTAAGATGAATAGCCTTGTAAAACTATTCCTTAATTTCCTGCTCCTACAGACAGACCACCGGAATCAAACATTTAACTCTTATGTGGTTAAAGTCCCATTAAACATCCCCAATGTAATGGTTTCTATTCGAGGTTAAAGCAATTATTTTCCCTCCCCTTTCAGATAATACAACCTCACAACTATTATTTGAGACATAACTTAAACCCTGATAGAAATACTTTATATAATCTCATTTCTCAGGGAAGCCAAGCAGAGGATTGACAAAGGATTGGCAGATTCTCCCTCTATTCCATTAAAGAACAAAGAAACATTAATGGGCTTGGATGTTTATGTTTTAATGTTTGTTTTTATTTAAGCATGATGAGAATACCATTTTTTTGAAAATAGAGCCATATAAAAATAGGTATTGCATCATATAACCAAATTACTCCTTCCTTGAACATGATTTTAGACAAAAATAAACATTTTTCTCATCATTGTCAGAAAGGATCATTGTTGTAGCTCCTAGAAATCCAAACATAGGTTAAGAATCATTGCTGCAGCTCCTAGAAATTCAGAGGTTAGAGCAGAGTTTTGCAGATTACCAACTTGGAGAAACCAGCTTCTCAAAGTCATAGAGCAAGATAAAATGGAAATCATTTATTTCCTACTAAAACTGAAGAATAAAGTCAGTTGCCGCATAAGTGTTGGACATTAAAAAGGTTGGGTAAGGTCATCACTTAATGAAGTGGATGATGTAATAACTTTGTAGGAAAAAACATTCATTTCAGACACAAGTTGGAGGAGGAGGAGTACAAAGGAGGTACAAAGGATGAACCATCTTCCCTTCCTGGTCCTCAATCAGAATATAAAATCATCTGTATTGCAGAATGAAATCTTATCCAGGGACTGCTGCTATCCATTGATGGAATGCTTCAAGCATTCTATGAATATTTTGAAAGAGATCTCTAATCTTCAATCTCCTCCACACTGAGATAACTGCCCTTGATTCCTTATCTTGGCCAAAGACTCGAGGAGCAGGTCTCTCAAACGAAGCAGCCACTCAGTCATTTCCATCTCACAGTGCACTGCTTTGAAATGCAGCTCCAGCTCCTGTGTTTATAGATGAGAAGTCACTAAATCTAATTTTTCTCCCTCTCTAATTGCATTTTGTGCCATCAGCTATGAAAACGTGACCCCATGGAAACTTAATGCTCCTGCCTGCATTACCTCACCTCCCCTGTGGATACACACTGCCTGCCAGCAGTCCCCTTGTCACATCCAGTGATAAACTGCCCCTGCTTGGGAACAATCTGCTGCCATTCCTTGATTTTCCCAGTTTCATTTACCAGGAGCTCTGTTGTAACCTCCCAGAGCAGCATTTATTTATTTCCAGGAGGAACAATTTGGCAGTGAGGACCTGAGCATCCTTTTCAGCCTGGGGATTTTTTTGAGGTGGAGGGTGGATCATGTGGTTATGGCAAAGGATTTGGATAAAAATCTGTGAGCAGGTATGAAGTTTTTGGTGTAGGAGTTTGTGCTGCTGTCACTGTTGTTATCAGTGGTAAGATTGTTAAGCAATCACCCAAAAATGTTGTTTTAAGCATCAAACAGAGGAAATAGGCATTCAGCTATAAGCTGGTCTAGGGGGAGGTGTCCCTGACCACATCAGGGGTGTGGAATGAGATGTTCTTTAAGGCTCCTTCCAACCAAAATCAGTTTATTATTCCAATTTTATGCAGGATTATTCACCATGTGGCTAAAGAGCCCCTTACACTCCCCACAGCAACCACAACCTGCCTTGAGCCCTCCAGGCAGCTGGCCTGTAATTGTCTCTGGCACTTTCTCTTCTATGAAACCAGAAAGAAAACTGAATGAATCAGCATATGAAGAAAAATCCCTATTGTTTTAATAAAAAACAGATCCATAACCTGCCCACAGCACTTAAATCTCAAAAGGAAATTTATGCATCATTCCACAGTGCACGAGGTTGATGTTGGAATACTGATACTTGTGGTGATCTAAAAAGAAATAAAATAAATCTGGTTTTGGAGAGCCCCAAGGAACTGTTCTTAGCTGCTTTTACTGCAGCCAGAGTATTTTTTCATATCCCTGCAGCTGTGTCACCTCATGGACATGCAGGATGGGTGTAAAGCTTTATCAAACAGCCTTGAGAGACAGAATTGGTTATCCAGTTGTGAAGGGGCTCACTGAGGGCAGGGTAGGCAGCAGCTTTGCATTAATACAGAACATTTTCTGTAGCACTAAGCAGTGCATTAACCCTTGAATTCCTCAGCTAGGATGGAGCTGCTTTGGCTCTGGCCATTTTGGGACCATATTACCCAAAGTTTCTGCCACTGGGTGGGCAGGCAAAGAGGCTGCAACCAAAATAATCTGAGCCTGGTGAGGCTGTTTGATGCCAGGTCTTCTGCCCAGCCACTCACATTTAAATGCCAGCTTGAAGCAGGTTTGCTAAACCCACCAGCACTGGACATTGTTGATTTGTGGGAAAACTCCTGGAAAAGTTGAGGTGTTTGGGTTTTTTTCCCTCTGTAGCCACAGCAACCTCCTTTGCTCTGCTGTTGCCTGGGTTTGTCTGGATCAGAGGTGCTCTCCCAGCCCCTGGGCTGCTGCTCCTGATTTACACCAGCCTGGGGCTGTCTCCTCAGGAAAGCTCTAATTTACAGTGGCAACCTGGGCTGGAGTGCCAAACTGCCTTGTCTGAGCCCGGGTTTTATCTCAAAGTAATGATGTCGAGTCAATTCAAGTTAAGAACAAGCCTTTTTATGGTTTTTTGTTCTTTCTTTTCTGGGAGAGTGAAAAGGAAAGTCAGCTCACAAAGATTACTTTTAAAGCAGAATTGTTTTCAAAGCAAGCTGAAAGTGAACTGTAGCCATCCATCAGCCAGAGTGTACTGCACAGTAAACTAATTTCCCATTTCCACTTCATTTTGTGTTTAGCTCTGTAATTTGTACATCTCAGAGCAGCTACTGTAAAACCTCAGACAACCAAAAAGAAAAAAAAAAAAAAAGAAAAAAGGAGAAAAGATAATCTAAAGTAAACCATGAATAAAAAGCCACAACAAAAAAAAAACCCTAGAAGTGTCTGGACTTACCTAGAATATCAATGTGTGCCTGACAAAGGCTCTTTGTGAGGAAACCCAATCTGCACTGCCAGCACTCCTAATTCTGTAAACTTTTCACATCTTCTTAATTGTTCTCTCTGTTAAATCTCCCTTTTATATTTTCAACCAAATATATATGTAATAAATTAATTATCTGCCATGTCCCTTGAAAGTGATCCATCAACATGCAAAGATGATGGCTCTTTCACAGAGGTAAAGAATTTGCATACACAAGCTTAGGAGTCCCTGACATGTTGTTCAAAAATTAAATCCCATGCATTCATCAGACAATGGACTCATCTTATACAGTAAGAGAATATTCAATCAGCTGAAACAGATGCTTGGAGGAAATTTCATTCTTCAGGCAACATCATGATACTGACAGGTGCATAAAGGAGTCTCAACTGTAGAGCAAAGATGAAAAATCAAATGAAATTTTTTTTTTAAATGGCAGTGAAAAGCAATTACTTTTTAATGGGCAGCTGTAGCCACTTTAGCAGCTGATGCCAGTTTGAATTGTTTCCATGTGTTATCCAAAAATCTGCTGTGAGGCAGCACTGCTGAGGAACCACTCACAATCTGTGGAGTGAGGCATTCCCACTCTCAGGGTGTCCTCTACCCACTCACAGCATGAAAGGGGACCTCAAACATAATCATATATGGGAAGAATAATTAAAAAGAAAAGAAAATTTCCTGTGTGCTAATCCATGTAGGAAAAGTGCTGCTCTGCTCCCCATATTGCATATAAAGCTCACTTGCTAAGTGCTGCAGAGGAAAGATTTTAAATCTACCTATATTTCATAAGCTAAGGCAAAGGTTTTTGTGGATATGGATATATCTCTTTTTTGGTAGCTTTTGGAGGCAGAGAAAAATATCTGAGGGCTGAGGTATCTCTCTCCTTGCTAAGAGAACTCCTGTTAGTTACTTCTGAATTTTCCAGCTGAGTAATAACCTCCCAGAAGCAATTGGGCAAAATGCATTACTGATTTAAGTTGTTACTTTTAAAATATTTTATTGCATTGTATTATAAACGTAAAATATTACTACAGATCTTCTGCCTGTGCTGGCCTTCCCAAGCACCACACATTTCCAGGCCCCTTTCCCAGCCACACAATTAATTTTGCTGTTGTCTATAAGGTAAAACTCCAGACATTAAGAAATATGAATAAATCAGACAGATAAGCCTTCAGAAAGGAGATAGAAAACTTCCAGAAAAATAATTATTAGCAGGCAAAAAGCATTTTCAAACAGGAGAGCATTCTGTCAGAAAATATCCTTTTGCCAAGGGGCAGGGATGGGGAGAAGGCTGTTAGTGAAGTTCACTCACTTTCAAACTTTTTTTTCCCTAATTCCCTCCAGAATATCAAAGACTTTTTTTCCAGGTCATGAGGAAAGAAAAAAAAATTCTCACTTGTGTGTTCTCTGATTGCAAGAACTCTCCGTTGCAGGGAGTCGACTTTACTGTCTGTCTTCAGAGGGCTCCTTTGGCTTCACAACTGCAGAGTTTGGGTTTGGGGGAGGTTAGTGGGCTTTCTTTTTTCTTTTCTTCTCTTTTTTTCCCCCCTCCTTTCACACTGTGTCTTACATTTTATGAATTTCTTGGGTTTAGTAAAAAATGCCTGCTGGTGCTTTCAGTGCCTCTCAGTGTCTCCAGCAACAATTATCCCAGACCAGCTTCTTTCCAGAACCTCATAAAAATACGCTTTGAGATACAGAGACAGTCTCTCTCTCTCTCTCTCACACACAAGGGTTGCAACTGCCATTCTCTGTCAATTATTCTCTGTGGGAAATGAACTTGCTGCAGGAGATGGGGAGAGTCTCATTGAAGTCATCTGTGCTGAATGGTTTCTTGGGGTGGTTTTTATTTTAAGGTTCTTTTTGGTAACAGATTCAACAGATCAGTAGCCAAGACTGTATTGTCTTGATTTTTGCATGCCATTGGTGAGCTTAACACTGTGCCCTGGCACTTGGAGATGTGTGCCTTTCATATCCTTGGGCTGAGGATGTTGATGCAGATGTCTTTGCCATCTGAGCAGCTCCGAGCTCTTTTCAGGCTCTCATTTAAATGCAGTGCAGCTCCCACCACTCTCCTGGCACAGCTTTGCTCAGAGCTGAGGGGAACTCGTGCCAAATGTAAACCATTGCATGACCACATCCAGGAGCCTTATCCTCAGCTCTGCTGGGGCTGCTCTGCAGCTCGCTGCCAGCAGGGACAGCCCCAGGGTCACTGTGGCCACTGTGGCCACAATCCTAAAAACCTGCATGGCCACAGTGATGGCTACACCCTGACCAGCGCAAGGGATGAGGATCAAAGGTTTTTGGTGGAAATCCACGTGCCCAGATTTGGCTTGCTGGTCCCCAGCTGCCAGAACAGGTTTTGGGGCAGTTGGCACTGGAGACAAAAAGGAGGTGAAGGCTGTTTTCCTCTCTCTGCTAAACTGGGTTATTCTCCCCTCTTTTAAACCTCTTTCAGTGTTACTCTTGCTGTTGTACATTTGAAATCTCTGTGCTGAAAAACAGTTATTTGTAATGAAGGTAAAGAATACTCTTACTCAGTTACAAGAGGCGAGTATTTGTTCTTGCAAGGAAAAATCTTCCAAACTATTCTGTGTCCAAAAGACAGCTGGAGGAGCACCTCTTTCTTGGTACTCCCTAAATACTCACATTTAAACAAAAAAGTAAGTGGGAAAAAATATGTTCTGTTGATAAAAGGCATAGCTTTGCAGCCTCCACCTGCTTTTCCTTATTAAAAAGTAAAACTTTACTCTTTAGTGCAGATAAATACCGAACTCCAGGGAGGTCTTGGCCTCTGGGTGGTTAAAAAGAGAGATGAAAATTATCAATCCTCTGGGCAGAACAGATGCCTGGGGCTGGCAGCCTGTCCCCTCTGTGAGTGTGAGCTGGTCAGCAGGGCCAGGGCATTTTGTCTGCAGTTCCCAAGCGCCAGGACCAGGGGGTTGTCACAGAGCTGCAGCTTGATGCACTCAGCTGGGTGAAAGCATTGAATCCATGCTTCTTTCATCCCTATTCAGCACAGTTTTGTGCTTGTTGTCTCCAGTTCTTTGAATCTGCTGGCTAAAGGAGAGCTCCAAGCAGTTCAAAAGCACTTAGAAATTCTTTTTTTTTTTTCGTGCTCCATGTCAGTACATCAATGTTCCTGTCACCTTGTTGCCTGGCTGGCGATGGCATCTGGGCGCCCGCTCAGGACGTGGCAGCTGCATCCTGCAAAAATCTGTTGCTTTGCTCTTTGAAAATGGCACTGACCTTATGAAAAGCAATCTCCTGACACAGGCTGGAGGAGTAAATTACAGCACAAAGCCTCTGTGTGATATCAGGAGTGGAAAGAGAGTGGCAGAGTCACAGGGCTGCTCCCTGTGGGCACCACCATGGGGACAGGAGACAAATCCTTCACCAGTGAATGCACTGGTGTGGTGAGAGTGCCAAGCAAACTGGGCAAAATGCTGGTGAGGGGGCCATGTAATGCCTGGCTGTATAGAACATTATAAATAAATACCTTTCCCACCTGCAGGGCTCCATTCTCCTGTTGTGGCACAGCCAAGCCCATGGGTGAAGGGCACAAACACCTCCAAGTGGTTTTGCTCTCCTAATGACTAAGCTGCTCCTTTCATTCCTTTTGTCTTTTGCTGACTCTGTTCCTGCTGCCTCCTTTTGCTGGCTGCCTGTGCCTTATCTCCAGCAGCCTGTGTAATAGTGCCATAACCACTAAATCCTCTCTCAGCCTCCTTGGTATTAACTGCTGTTGTCACCAGCTACTTCTTGTCAACATTACTTGATCCCCTTTGTGCACAGCCCTGTCTTAACTCATTCTACCTGAAATTCATCAGTACATTCAAGGAAAGGATATGTAGGGAAAGAGAACTCTGCCTTTCAATCCTCCTTTATTTGGGGAAAAAAAAAAAAGAAAATCTCTCCCTTCATGCAGAGCTGAAAAAGGATTTGATTTATGTTACCACAACTCTACTGATTCCACCTGAAGTTTCTCTAATTTCAACTGGTGTAAGGCAGATTAAAATCCATCTCAGAGTACAGTACCTTGCTGCTGTGGAATTACTTTTGACTGGGGAAAAGATAGGAAGCTTTTTTCCAGTCTGAAATACATTTTCATCATTATCTCTTGCACAGGGCTCAGTGAGAGACTGTTACTGGAATTCTCTGCAAATCACCTGAATTAAGGATAATCCTTTAGCAGCCCAGCAGCAATAAAAGACTGTATGGCATGGGAGGGAATGTTTCTGCATGCCTTGAGTGCAGTGGAAGCACAAAAACTGGCTGCCAGCTGCACGTCCAGTCTAGGGGTGGAAAGAGCTGCCTTGCCTTGCCCAAGGAGGGGTGAAGGTGACCCCAGCATTTCTAACAGGCTGCCCTGTGGTTACCTCAGTGATTTGCAGCCAGTCTGGCTTTGGGTTATCTTCTTGAAATGTTTCTTTTAGCAAAAAAAAAAATGTTTTATTTAAGGCTGGGAATACATTTGCAAAGCATTCTGTGGTGTCCTGGTTTGTCTTGCTGCATATCCTCCACATGGAATATTTTCTCTCTAATCTCCCCTTATCTCTGCAGACACTTTGCTGTTCACACACCTGGGTAGGGGCAACACTGTTTTTTTGTCTGCACCACTTCATTTAGTGGAGAGATAGGAAAAGTCCAACAGGTCCAACCCTCAATTCAGTGCTCCATGAACTCCACTTTGCACCAGCTAAAGATTCAGCCCAAATCCTACCGGTTTCCTGGAATATTCATTTATATCTCTCTCATCACAGATTCTCCAGCACTTCCCTCTTTGAGAGGAGTCCTAGTTTGGGCAAAGTTGTCCATCTGTTTCACTGCCTTGCCAGGAGGCTCTGCACCCCTGTCTTTTAACCAATTCATGGCCAAATATATCACACCAATCTCAGCCTTCATCTTACCTGAAACCACTTTTTTCCCTTCCTTTCCTACCTTTTCTCACCATTAAGGCACCAGCTAACCAGCAGCAAGTAATACTTAGTTGGAATATTTTCCTCACAAATCAGGGGAAAAAATATATATAGCGACATTCACATTGCAAAATAAATGTATGATATCCTTATAAGTGCAAGGATTGGTCTGTAATTAAGACAGCAGGATGCTTCAAGCAATATGTCAGTGCAGAAGTAATCACACATCCCAGGTGAGTGAATATATTTATATTATATTATATTATATTATATTATATTATATTATATTATATTATATTATATTATATTATATTATTCATGGTTTCAGACATGCTGGAGGTCTGCAATCTCCTTTAGGTAATGTGTTGTCCCAGCTTCTGAGGAGTTTAGGAAGAACTGAACTTCTGGAAACTTCTGTGATTCCTTGCTAGGAGAGAAATGAGCCAGCAAGGAGTCTGGTTTTTGTATAATTGATTTCATCATCTATATTTATGTGAAAGGCAGCAGGCAGGTGAGTTCAGCTCAGTCCTGAGCTGCAGTTCTTTGTGCCCTAATAGACACGGTGATGGGATTTAATAACAACCCAAATAAGGTTGCATCAGGCCCAGACTCCAGGCCATTATCTGATTTTGTTTTTCGTGGCTGCATTTATAATTCTTTACTATATAAAGTAATGTGTTAGCATTCAATTCTCTCATCACAACATTGCTCGCAGGGCTTTCCTTTTACACTGTAAATATTTCAGTGTTAAATGGTCTTACCAAGCACTTCAGACATCCATCCCTTAGACAAGCAGTGGATATGTTTCTCCTGCAGCTTTGGCCATCAATATTTGATAATTAAACCATGACATTTCTGCAATACACACAGATTCTTAGACTGGGAAGCACAAGGAAACCAGGAGTCCATCAGAAGGGTTGGTCAAGGCTGTGGGGGCCTGTGAAAGTGCACAAGTGTTTTGTGCTGAATTCTGTGCAGATTTCCAATGAAGGAATGCAAAAAATAAAAGGGAAAAGTGCCCTATTCCCTTAAATGATGAACTACAGGAACAGTCATTTCAGCTCTATTTGAAAAGGATTTACATGGATGAAGAAGAGGCTGTCAGGGGAAAGAGCAAATGAGGGTGTGAGATGAGAATGACCTGACCAAGAGAGTTCCTCAATGCTGAAGTCATCGCATCACCCAAAATTAAATATAGCTCAGATCTGGCTGTGCCAGGAGTGCTCAGAGATGAGTCAGAGTCAAGCCAAAGCCACCCAGCAGAGAGAAGCACACAAATTGCCTGTGTCTGAAGAACTAAAGTGAGTGGATTTTGGTGGGGAAAGGAATAAAAATTCAGTTTTGACTGCCCTGATTTTAGGTCTGCTAGGAACTTTCAGGCACACACTGCCACAGATTAAGATAGGAAATATTGAAGATGATGCCAAGGCTGACCCTAATGCAACACAGAGTCCAAGAGACCCTAAAGCTGCAGCTCAGGCATCCCCTTGGTGTTCCTGAGCTTTTCAGGCGCTTAAGCAAACCAGACCAAATTAGATTTATGCAGTTAAGCAAAAAGCTGAGGTTTAAATCCTGGTAAAGCTGCTTCATTCCCTGCTACTCTGTATTTTAAAGGGCAGACTGTCAGGCAGTGAAGCACTGGCCCCATCCCTGTGCAGCCTCCCCTTCCCCTCACAAACCCTGCTTGTGTTTGGTTTGAAAACCTGCAGCAGTAAATGTACAGGACTACGTGACCTGCATTATCCTGCAGCACAGCAAACTCAGAACCCCATAACTCACTGTTTACAAACACATTTACAAGTCTTTTAGCTGGTGATGGGAGTAAATGAGCAAACAGGCTCAGCAGGCACTTACCTGATTTCCCGAGCACAGTAAAGCCATTTAGTTTATTCCAAAAAAGCTATAGGGGATGAGATGGGAAGAGAAAGTCTTCCTGATTCTAATTTCTAAATATATTAGGTGCAAACACTTCATTTTCATGAGAAAGTTTAACATTTGGCTCTATGAATATGAATCTTTGTTATCGGCTCAGATGAAGATTGTCATCTTTCAAACCCATCACTTGTGCCACATCTATTAGATAAGGTTCTTCCCTGTCATTTTCCCATCCAGCTCAGTGTCTGATAATAGGAAATTAGCACAGGGCTATAAATTCTCCCTTCTGTCTGATTTTGTCCTCAGCAGATATATTTTTCTCATTCAATTCCATTTCTTATTTTATCTCTGCATTGTATTTCAGAAATAGCTTTGCTGGGTTGGTTTTTTTTGGTGGTTTTTTTTTTTTTTTTTTTTTTTTTTTTTTTTTTTTTTTTTGGATTTTTGTTGCTGTTCTTCAAGCAATTACCATGCTACAGCTACAAAAAGTCATTTGCTTTCATTCAGGAAGGCTTCTAGCTCAGTGCCAATATAGAATATTGTAATATGCTGCAAATCCTTCATTTCTATTTAGGTTTGGAGTGTGCCTGTTAGTTTCTAGGGAATAAATCATCACTGTCTGATGACTGAAATGACCTTAAGTCTCTACAGCAATTTTAAATGAAGCTGATTCTCATTAAGCACACGTAATTTTGCCAAGCATTTTAGTTATTTACTTTCTTTCTTGATGCTCTGTATAATTTCAAATCCTTTTCTGCAGCTAATTATCAAACTATATTTCATT
Source organism: Ammospiza caudacuta (assembly GCF_027887145.1). Taxonomy (NCBI): domain Eukaryota; kingdom Metazoa; phylum Chordata; class Aves; order Passeriformes; family Passerellidae; genus Ammospiza; species Ammospiza caudacuta. The sequence continues at coordinate 74,276,209 of NC_080596.1, forward strand.
CTAAGTCTGACTGATACTTCCATGCCTGTTCAGGAGCTGTAGATATGATAGCAAAATGTGCTCTCGTCAAAGCACCAAGAATTTTCTGGGAATTGAATTTCACCTTGAATCACTCCAGCTTAGCCACGTTATCTTTTATTAGCTTTACCTTAAAGCCTCTTTCTCCAGAATTTCCTATGTGGTCATCTCTCAAAACACTTTCTGATATCATTGCTTGTGATATTTAACCTCACCCTGCTATCCAGACAATACATTGATTTACCACCTTCCTGATAGTGATTTCCCATCATCAATGCCCATTCAGGCTACTTTGAGCACATTCAGCAATAAGACACCTGAAATACCCACACTGTGGAAATTTTATGGTTTGAGAGCCAAGATTTTTTTATAACTCTTAAGTGCACCTTCAGATTCTTTATTGCGCTGAGTATGAAGTTAAATTTACCAAGCAGCATAAATCTCTTCCACCTCTGAGCCCTGTGGAAAAGAAATCATTAAAGGGACATTGCTGTATCATATGTTAAAGGTGGTGAAGGGAAGGAGAAAGACTGAAGCAAAATGTTCACAGGATGGTGCCTGGATTTTAGCATCCAGGACAAGATGTAACTTCAAATTTCAGACATCTGTGGTGCCAACACCCATCCCACACTCCTGGGAGAGGAATGTGCCCTTGGAGGGGAAGATTCATGTGACCAGGCTTAGAAAACTGCTCCAGGATCAGATGATTCATCCCTTCTTCTTCTCTCCATTGCCTGGAGGCAAAGTGGACATCCAAATCCAACAGAAATATCCACACTGGAGGCTTGGAGTTCAACAAGATGGATCCCACAAGAACATCTATGTTTAACAAGATGGATCCCACAAGTACATCTGTATTTAAAGATTTGACATTGAAGCCAACTCAAAATGTCCCATCTTGTCCTTTTACACTTACATGATCAAAATCTCTAAAATTCCTGTTTTTCAGGAGGTCTGAATGCTCATTCAAAACACACAGGAGCATGGAGCCTCTTTAAAGTATTTTATGTTAAAATCAATCTAATTCTGCTTTCACTCAGGACAGTTTTAAAATATGGTTTTAGCAGGAATATTTCCCTGACTCTGACACTTTAAATAGTCACTTATGTATGCTTTCCTAAACCCGTATTTTTAGGCATCAGCCTTAAAATGTCCCCACTTTCAAAAATTGCTGTTGGCATTAGTCAGAAGCCTTTGTAACAACTGCCTTTGGTTATGATGATTATGCTTCTTTTTTGTTCCTTCTCTCATTTTTCTCTGTTAACGAAATTAAATAGACCTGCCTCAATTATAAGCCTTCCTGAATTACCAGCCTTGTGGGCTTCTTTGGGATTCTAATATTGCAAAGAATGCTGAAAGTAACAAGAAAATCACAAAACCAGATGTATGTATTATAAATTGGCAAAATCTATTTTTTTTTTTTCCAGGCTCCGTTTTGGCAAAGTTCTTCTAATAGCTGAGTTATTTTATCCTCAGAGGAATTTTGAATTTTAGTACATGTCCATACATTTTGGCCGAAATGAGCCTGCAAAATTAACACTATTTTGGATAGCAGGGGGGGAAAAAAGTGGAATCATCATCTAAAGGCATTTGAAAATGTTCCAGGAACATCATTACATATGTATTTTTAGTCTTCTTACTGGCAGCAAGAGCAGTGTAAGACAAATTTGCATTTCAAGGCTGGAACCAACTGCATTTTGCATGGATCTGATAAAAACATCAGAAGAACAAGGCGATACTTTGGCACACACATACATTTCCTAAAACTACAAAAAAAAAAAAAATAGAATTTTGAGGGTGCATTTCTACACCTCCCACTTGAAAGTTTTGTCTACTTTGTCTCCCTTGAATGAGGTGCAAATAGGCCTGACCTCTTAGAAACCTCATTCATCTCTATGGGGTTTTTCATGTACATCCCACAAAAGGAACGTCTCAGTGAGTTTACAGATATTGCTCAGGAAGAGCAGAGACACCTCTAAATTTATCCCAGTGGTAACAAGTGGGATTTTTCATGGAATCTGTTCTTTCTGGAGCCCCAGAGTGTCTCCTTCTAAAAACCTGAGCACCTGATCTTTTGCTGGCTCCCAAAAGTGAAGGCAGATCAAGAAGTTACAACCTGGCCTTGCAGAGTCATCTCCGGAGTTTGTTTCACTGTAGGCTTCAGGAGCACTAATGGAAAAGTGTTTGAGGCAAAACAGGAGATGCAGAGATCAAAATGTACCACTGAATATTTCCACCACTGCTCTCTGGCAGCAGCAACAGCAGGGTACAGATAAAATCTGGGCTATTTGCACAGGATGCTGCTCAAAAAATTCTGCTTTTTATTGCACTTCCTGACTTTGAAGAATCTCTAGCTGCATGTGATGGCAGAAGGCATTTTATTTTCCAAACTATGTTTGTACAGAAGAGGTGTGTAGGGACAACAAAATGTCTCTTGGAGACCTTTTACTCCTGCACACAGTTTTGTTTGATGCCAGGTAGGTGATGTTGGGTTGGAAGTACTCACTCTTCACTCTCTTGAAGCAGCATCTGCTCTTTCAGTGCTGCAAGCTGAAAAAGGAGTATCAGAAACAAGACATCCTTATTTCTCAGGGAAAATGTCAGAGAAAACAAAAAGGCTTATCTGAGTATAAAGTAAATATCCACAATTACTAGGGAATGTAGCTCTTGCAGCTAGGGAGGAAGTAAAAAGCCTTGCTTGACACACGACCTTTCCTGCAAACAGAAATAGATTGGCAAAGTTTCCTGATCAAGCTGCTCTGCAACTTTTTCAAGTTCTGCTGTGTCAAATTTGGGTTTCAGCCCTGGCTCTCCCCCAGCACAGCTCCTGCTCCCCTGCATGCAGCCCTGCCTCTCCCCAGCCCCATCCTGCCCCTGCTGCTGCCTTGGGAGCTGGGCAGGAGGAAGGGAAGAGCCACCCTCACCAGTGGCACATTCCTGGCTCCAACACTGCCCAGCCTCAGTGCTCAGCCAAGCCTGGGAACACTCACAGCATCCTTTGCAATTCCCCAGGCCTGGTGGCATTCTGGGATCAGGCTCCTTAGAAGCTGCTCCAGGATGAAAATTGAACTGCAGCCTAGAGCAAATTACATTTCTCTAGGGACAAGCAGGGCTCTTTTATCCTCATTTCTTTTGATCTGATAACCTTTCTATCTCTTTCCCTTTTGAACATCTTTCTCAGTTTCAACCAGAGGAGTCTCTGAGCTGTCAAGCTCCACCAGCCTTTAGGAAGAAAGAAGAAAGAGGGAACGTTTTAACATGTTAATCTCATTCCTCAAAGAAATACTATTAACTCATCAGTGTGTGTGTCCTGCCTGGGACACAGGCCACCTCCTTAGTCCAGCAGGTGGGAGAGGTGGCAATGAGGCCAGGAAAGAGGACACAAACCCCAGGAATCCCAGGGTTTTGCCTGCTATTGAACAGCATCTTTAAGCTTTTATGATCACTACAATACCATGTAGCAATGCAGTCCAAAGGCTAATTATTATTTTACTGCAAGGATTACTCCTCTTTCCTGTTTTAAAAAAAAAAAAAAAAAAAAAAAGTTGCCTTTCTATTTCAGCAAATAGTATTTGTTCTAAAAACTTAAGAAACTGCTAAACAGAGCTCTGCAGCTACATCATCTCTATAGCTCATTTGTTTATACACTTATAATGGTGTGGATAATTTTTTCCTCTCTAAGATGAATGATCTCATTTTTGAATAGTTGTTGCTACAAATCACAGAATCAATTCCATTTCTCCTGTGTCCATTTTTGAGTTTAGGTGCCTGGAATTGCACATGGCATTCAAGGTGAAAGAGAATTTTGATTTACACAGGTTTGCATCATTTTCTTTATTATTCCCCATTTGGTTTTCATTGCACACTTACAATTCTGTTCCACTGACCTTGCCTCCACAGTAAACACTTTCATTAAGTTATTTATAATGACTCACAGATCTACTAGAGCTGAAACAATGTAGAATTTCCATAGCCAGCTGTATAAAATAAACATTTGAGTATTTCAAGATACTATGCATTATTTTTGCATCTCAACATTGAATTCCCTCTGTTGTTCATACAGCTTGGAAGGCTCCTTTTGTCAGACTTTCTCCTGCCTTGGAAACCACAGGAGTTACCTGCAAATTCCCCTTTTCCCCTGCTCTCTGTCTCTTGTAGATTATTAAAGCATCCTATAAACACCACCAAGTTTGGAGGGCACCTCTCAGCTTCCCCACTGACAGCTTTTCCTTGAGGAAAAATGAGCCTGTCCCTCTCTTCACTGAAATACTGAAGGGTTTCAGCAAATTGACATCTTTATGCCAGCACTCCTCTACTTGCAGCAGCACACCTGGAAGCAGGAATGTGCTCCCAGAGCAGGAACCAGCATTCTGTGCCTGCTTGGCTTTGCTCTGCTGATGCAGAGCAGATGGAAGCTCAAGGCAGGGCAGGAGAACAGTGGGATTGCTGTAGAGCTCATGTCTTTGAGAATCCAAACCAGCCCAGGACTGAGCTATGCCACAGCATGCAGCACATTTGGAGGTTGGAGCTAGTTGATTTTTAAGATCTCTTACAACCCAAGCTAAACTACAGTTCTGTGATTTAGGTATTACTGTTGTAATGTAAACTCTGGGTTTAAGCTAAATATTCATCCTGGTGTCATGACCAATTCATGCCTAATATTCTGAGCTGAGGTTTTATGCCAGCAAGAGGCTCCAGTGGTGGCCTGGATGATTTCACAGCATTTTTAAAAACCAATCTCCATGCTCCCTAACCAGGTCCACCAAAATCCCACCCACAAAATAGCACCTACAATTATGCAACACCCATCCTAAGCTCCAGGCAGGACTGTAATGTGTTTATTCCCACCCTCCCCTCCAAACTCTCTCTGTGTTTGGAGCAGAGGGCTCTGCTGAGCTCATGGTGATGCTGCAGTGATTCAAGGGCTGCCCAGAGCTGGATTCAGGATTCACAGGGTCTTAGGTTGCAAATGCAAGGTGTGGCATGGGGAGTGTATTCCATTCCCATCTGTCGGAGGTGGGGCAGTTATCTGCTGTTCATTGGGCAGTTTTCTTTATCTCTGCCACAACCAATCCTCCCTCCAGGAGATCTCTGCTGTTCATGGACCATTAATTATTAATTATCTTCTGTCCATGGCCAGTGAGTGTCCCTGCAGGGCTGATCCAATCCCAGCATCCCATGGGGAGATGCTCCGCCCAGGGGAGGAGCCAAGCATTCCTACCTGGATCCAATCTGAGCTTTGGGACACCCCAGCAGCCTTTGCCCCCTGCATTGCCAGAGGAGCAGCTTTCTGCTGCCCTGCATGGCCAGAGGGAGCCCAGGCCCATCTGCAGCAGCCCTGGAGCTGCAGAGGAAAACTCCCCCCTTGTGCAGGATCCCTGCTGCAGCAGAGCCACAGCTGGCACTGCAGGAGGGCTGAGCCCCCATGGGATGGGGCTGGGACACCCCCTGACACACAGGGGGCAGGGACTGCTCTCACTCTGGCTGTGTTGGTTTGTATTACTGCATTTTTATTTTTATTTTATTTTTCTTAATAAAGAACTGTTATTCCTATTCACATATCTTTGCCTGAGAGCCCCTTAACTTCAGAATTATAATAATTCAGAGGAAGGGGGTTTACATTTTCCATTTCAAGGAAGGATCCTGCCTTCCTTAGCAGTCACCTCTCTTTTCAAACCAAGACACACAGATTCATTTATTTCCTGTTTCAAACCTTGTAGTTGTTGTTTTTTTCTTTAAAATTACTATCCAAGATAACCAAAAACCAGAAGAATGCACTGGCTGTTAGTCTGTGTAAAATAATGTCAAATTCAGCTACAACTGTGTTGGTATTTTGGGGGTATTTACTTAACTTAATGAGGAATGTGATCAGCACTAATGGGGAAAGCATCGTGTTTTCATATGTGTATGCAAATGTAAGTAATTAGAATGTGCAAATGAGGAGTAGGTGTCCAGGGGAAGGTTGCTGTTTGCTTTCTATTGCCTGTGCATGATAATTATCAAAATAACATTTGAAAATGGTCCTCTCTTCTTTTACTCCAAGGTTAATAACACAATTCAGTGGGCTTCATAAAAGGCCAGGCTTGCATTACAGCTCTGGCACGCTTCCCAAAGTGTTATACAAATTCATAAACTGATCTGGAGCTTTTAAATTCTTCCCTTGACAAGACATTGTCCTTTCCATGACATGGGCAGCTGATCTGGACATGTGTATGACTGATACAGATATTATTATTATTATTATTATTATTATTATTATTATTATTGTCAAACACAGGTTTAAATTTAGGTGTGAGTCAAATCAGCCCTGGTTTTCAAACAAGGAATAGAATTGCAGAGAATTTATTGATTAATGTGATATTAACTGCCCATAAATCAGCAGCTTGTGAGTGAGGGATTTGTAGGGCATTTTTAGAGAAACAGCCCCCACAGAGTCGTTGCTCTTGAAATCATCTCCTTGAATATTTGCACATAATGGCTTAAATAAAAATGCTCGGATTAGAAATTCTCAGTTATGGGAAGTAGGGAAATTTTATCTTTGAACAAGCATTTGCCTCCTCTGAAGTCTGATTCCATCAGTCCTGAGCAGACAGAAATTGGAACTATTAGGCAGGATTCAGCTTTGAGCCTGCAGCCTGCCATACACACTGGAGATGCAAGGTGAGTGTCAGTCACATGGAGACAGTTCAAATAGTGCAGTAAAATGCAAAAAAAAAATCCCACAAAATTCTGTTATTTCCTCTCTACAGTCTCCCTGTTTTGGGTTTTTTTGGGTTCTTTTTGTCCCTTTCAATTTATTTGTTTATTTCTATTTACACATTAGCCTGAAAAATTATGACTAGATACAGTAAAACTTTTAGCAAGTAAGACTGAAATCTGGTCAGTGCTTTTAATTTTGACAAAACTTTGTTTTAAATGACAAATAGACCAAAAGACAAATGAAAAACAAAAGGCTGAAGCTGGATAGGGAAACATTAATAAATCTCTACCTGTTGACCACCCCCAAGGAGCTGTTCCAAACCAAACCCTCTGATGGATTTTGAGGTGTTCAGTTGAGGTGTTGACATTATTATACCCAACATGGTGAGCCCATCTCTGAGAGCAGCCCCTCATTTCGCACCTCAGCAGGTTGCAGATCCCCACACCAAGGCAGGGAATATATCCCTGTGCCTCCCAGAAGGCAGTGGGCAGAGAGCCAGGATTGCACCTGAGTGAGGGATCTGATTAATGCCAGTTTAAGTGACCCCTCTATTCAGCTGTCCTAGTGACCCAACACTTCAAAAACAAGTAATAAACAGATTTCTCTTCATCCAAATTGAAGCTGTTTAAACATTTGCATCTTGCTGCTCTCTAAGCAAACACTGGCTCTTGGCTGGAACGCTGGGATTAGTGAAGGACTTTGAGATGAGGAAGGCTCTTGCAGAGACAAAAAACCCTCAGGGAGGCATAAACTGGATTTGCAGCTCCACTGAGCACTGTGTCCAGTCATGGACACCACAGCTGAAAGAAAATATGGTCCAGTTGGAGGGAATCCAGAAAGGAGGAGGGAGAATGATCAAATTGTTGAGTGAGTGAGCTGTGGAGCTGAAGGAAGTGGAGGCTGAGACCAAGAGTGTCACCGTGATATTTTCTGGAAAAATCCCTTCACCAGGATTTCTTCTCCTGGGAAGTTGAGAAGCCTCAGAGAAAAATATAAATAATAATTATCTGATTTGCTTCTCCTGTGTTTGGCTGCTTTGGAATGTGGTCTGGAGATTGTTTACCAACAGGTGATTGTCTGATTGGTTTCCTGTGAATTGTTTTAACTTAATGATCAATCACGATCAGCTGTGTCTGACTCTGAGGAGTCAGTCACAAGTTTTTATTATTTATTATTGTTAAGCCTTCTGTCTGTATCCTTTCTCTTTCTATAATATAATATAATATAATATAATATAATATAATATAATATAATATAATATAATATAATATAATATAATATATATCAGCCTTCTGAGAACATAGAGTCAGATTCCTCATCTCTCACCTCATCCTGGGAATGCACAAACACCACACAAGAGTGTCTGTAGGACACCAGCATTGAGGGATAGAGTGAAAACACCACTGCAGGGTACTTTTGTAGAATGAAGGAGATCAAATCTGCCTGAAATTGTACGTAAATAATTTGTCCTTTCCTGGGGAAAGAAGAACAAGCCCTCCTGTGGAGACCCCTTCCCTCAGTCCCACTCTTGTCACGTGTTCCTGTGACATCCTACAGCCAGGTAAGCATTTTGTCTGCATTTCAACATGTCTCTTCCATGGCTGAGGACAAACCTCCATGGGCTGCATTGTTGTAGACCTAAACAGCAGCAAACCATTTCAGTCACTTAATTCATGACTTTCTCCAGAAATTTTGACAAAGATAATTAATAGGATAAAGAAAAAGAGAGGAAAAGCAGAATGAAAATCCACCTGCCTTCCTTACCCCTTTCTAAACATCCCAGCTGTTGGAACCCAGGATATTCCTCCGGCTGCCCTGGAGGACTCCAGGCCATTAGCCCATGGGAAAAGTTGCCAACTTTGTGTGAAGAGTTACAAGCCACGAGGGTTTGAATAGAATGACAGTGAATTTGTCACAGGGTGAAATGTGGAATTTTGGGGTTTTTAGAATGGGGGTTCAAGAGGCAAGATGGAGGAATCTGGTCATGTCCTGTCTTTCTTCTTCCTCTTCTTCTTCTTGTCCTCCATCTTCTGCTGTGATGGTGGCACTTTTGGATTGGTTTACAGTAAAGACAGACTGTCTAACATAGATGATAGGTATTGGGAAATTATTGTAAATGAAGTACACGTCGTTCTTAGTATAAAAAGTTAACACCACCCTGAGGGTGGTCAGTGGCCTCAACCCAACCTGCTGGACAGATCTCAGCAGGTCAGAAAGAATGTATTAGATGAGAGAAAATAAACAACCGTGAAAAGCAGAACTGACAAATCTCAACATCTTCTTTGGTCACAGGGCTGGGAAAAAAGAATTTTTAATACCTCAGAAGCCCTGTCAACCACAGAAACCCAAGACCCAGCCTGCAGGCTGCAATCCACAGCTCCCTCCACAGGAATCCAGCAACCCTTGCTGGCTGCACGGGGGCTCTGCTTGAGGACACTTCTCACTGAGGTCATCTGTGCAAGAAGTGCACATCAGCAGCCTTCCAAAGGCAGCAGGGCTGTGATCAATACCCCAGGAGACAGCTAACATAACTTTAATTTCCACCTCAGTCCAAGAAAATAAAAAGCTGTGTCTTTCCACTGTCAGGCTCTAAGTGCCAGTTTATCAGATATTTTGCAAGGAAGCAATTTCCTGCTTCCTGCTTGTGTTCATGCCAAGAGGATAAAGGGAGAATCTTTGAAGAAAGACTTTTTTTTTTTCCTGCTGCTTAGCACAGGTAGAAGAAGGGAAGGAAAAGAACTTGCCTCTGGTGAAGCAGAAATATGTCCTAAAGGCTAAACAGGAATGTTTGATATTTAAAGAAAATGGGAATCACCCTTTCCAGCTCAAAATTAGAAGTGTTGCACTGCATTGCATTGCATCAATCAAAGGTAACATAGGTTTTCCAGGCCTTGTGTGGCACCTCTGTGTGCCTCAGCTCCCGTTTAGTCAGTAAAAAGTAAGAGAAGTTAGTTCTGTGAAGAAGAGCTGGGCTTGGCTGTCATCATGAACAATTTAGGCACATAATGGAAGCATAAAATTTGCACATTGTACCTAAGAAGGGACATATCCTTAAGAAGAGATCCAAACTCTCTGCAAAACGGGGATCACATCCCAAGAAAGTGATGTTCAGGCAAAGGCACTTCAGCCAAACATCTTCACCAGTGCCAGATCTTATTCCCCTTGAAGTGAGCGGACTTCTGCCATTGCCTTCAACAGAAAAAGGATTCAGGCAAAAAGCCTCTTTCCAGGCTGTTTGAATTTAAAACTGCAGCAGGGCTCAAGCCAGCAGAGGGATGGCCTGAAAATAATGCATTACATATGTAGAAAATGGGCTTGCTTAACTAAATTGACTTTCAACAATTGTTTCAACAATTAATATGTTGAAAAGGAATTGCAAAGCTACAGGAGTTGGGCTCAATGATCCCTGTGGGTCCCTTCCAACTCAGGATATTCTATAATTCCTTGGTCCTATGATTATATGGACAAATTCACATATTTTTTTTTTATGGATCTAAAGGAAGTTAAGGAATGTGACCCTGGCCATGCCATTATCAAGTCACTTCATGTGTGCAATTGAATGGGTTATGTAAATCACACTCAGAATTATTTCAGATAATCTGGTTTTACCTCAAAATATAAGTGACGCTAAGACAAAGCATGTTCAGCCACTCTGTCTCAGATAATAGGTGGAGATTTCTCAATGAACATTAGTTCTGGTGCTTTCAATCTTTCACATAATCTTCCAACATATCTTGAGTTTGTTAAAGTCAGCATTTTGTAATTTCAGCCAGACCTATTGTGGACTGTATTCAAATATCTCAGGGCATAAAACTGCTAAATACACCCTAGAAATTACAATTGTGGTGTTGGATACACTGAAGACCTTTATGGAAAAAACTGGGGAACTCATGAATAGAATCAGTGCAGTGACCAACACCTTCTAAAATCATCAGAATTATTTCATGTGCCCATATGCTCAGTATGGAAATCCAGGAGCTCCAGCTTGCTGCCATATATCCACCAATTTTAACTATGAAGCAGCTCCAAATGTGGGACCTTGCACAAAGTTTCTGGTTTTATCTAATATTTTCCCCATACAAATGGCCAGCAGCTTGAAAAATAATTTTAGGACTGTTAAATTATCAAAAATTACAGCTAAATTTTAAATGGCTTCCCATGCTGACCAATTTTTTTTTTCCAAGGATACATACCAGAAGTATGTAAAGTAGTCCTAAAATTAAACTCTTAGGGCTTTTACCATCTCATTCATAAATCAGTGAAGCTTGGAAGCCAAGTAGGATCTGAGCCATTTCTTCTCTTGGACACACAGCTGTGGACTTCTTGAATTTGGAAACTTCATTTTGATTTCCATCCTGGATTTTTCACCAGGTTTGGGTGACTGGCTCTGGTTTCCAGCCCATGATCTACAGGCACTGGGTGGTCCTCAGGGAGTTTCCAGAGCCCTCTTGGCCTGCACAGAGTCACCAGATGTGCATTAACCTTACAGATCCACAATTCCACCTGGAGGGCATTGAGTTGTCTACCAATGAGGTAAAGATGAAAATTGTTAATTCCTGTACCAGGCACTAACTTTGCCACAGCTCAGATTGCTGTTTGCACAGCCCACAGACAAGTGGGGTGCTGTGCAGTCATTTTGGGGCTGTGAAGATGTTTTGGTTCCCTGTTCTATGTCCCACTCTCCTCAGAGCCATCCCCTGGGTAATTCTGAGGTGTCAAACACCTCCGTGGTGAGGAGTTTCACCCTGGCTGGGTGTGATCGGACTGGTTGGATGCATGGGCAGAATCAAACGGGATGAAGTTCAATAAGTCCAAGTGCCGAGTACTGCACTTCGGCCACAATAACCCCCTGCACCGATATAAGCTGGGGACGGTGTGGCTGGACAGTGCTCAGGTGGAAAGGGACCTGGGGGTGCTGGTTGACAGTCGGCTGAACATGAGCCAGCAGTGTGCCCAGGTGGCCAAAAGGGCCAATGGCATCCTGGCCAGTATCAGGAATGGTGTGGCCAGCAGGAGCAGAGAGGTCGTTCTTCCCCTGTACTCAGCACTGGTGAGGCCTCACTTGGAGTATTGCATCCAGTTCTGGGCCCCTCACTTTAGGAGGGACGTTGAGATGCTTGAGAGTGTCCAAAGGAGAGCAACGAGGTTGGTGAGGGGCTTGGAACACAAGCCATATGAAGAACGACTGAGGGAGCTGGGGTTGTTCAGCCTGGAGAAAAGGAGACTCAGGGGCGACCTCATCGCTCTCTACAACTTCCTGAAGGGTGGCTGTGCTGAGCTGGGGGTCGGCCTCTTTCTCCGGGCGACAACAGACAGAACAAGAGGACACAGTCTCAAGCTGCGTCAAGGGAGATGCAAGTTAGAATTAAGAAGGAAGTATTTTACAGAAAGAGTGGTCAGATACTGGAATCATCTATCCAGTGAGGTGGTGGAGTCATCATCCCTTGAAGAGTTCAAAAAAAGACTGGATGTGGCACTTGCTGCCATGATCTAGTTGAATTGTTAGAACACGGGTTGGACTTGATGATCTTATAGGTCTCTTCCAGCCTTGAATTTCTGTGATTCTGTGATTCTGTGATCCCAGCACTTCCAGCCAGGAATGAACTTTCCCTGGGGAACACAAAGCACCACTTGGATTCTTCAATCTTCTTCATAAATGTTGTTTATAGGGCACGAGCTGCATCAGGATGCAGTGAAGCATTTCAGGTCATATTGATATTTGGCTGCATCTTTTAATAATTATTGCTTGGGTGCACAGCAACTATTGCACACAATACAGGCAGATAATACTCTTCTCTCTCTCTGCAAAAACAAAAGGCCATAAAATGGTCATGTCTACCCATTCATTACTTTGACTTTGCAATGGTTTAGGGCAAAAAAGCCCAGTAGTATTTAGAACAAAAGCAAACAGGCTTAAGCCAGTGTTGTCAACACCATGTTAAAGCTCTTCACTCTGCTCTAAATGCAACCAGCAAAGTGCCTGGCAGTGTCCACCCAAAACTCTCACAAAATGGTTTGAAATTCTGATGTGTTGAAGGGCTCTTTTTTTTTTTCTTTTTTTGAAAGCAATTTAAGTTTGTACTCTTAAATAAGAAGCCAAATCCACATCAAGAAACATGTTCAAATGTTCATTTTTAGAAGAATGTTTTGTAGAACTGGTCTAAACCAATTTTTCTAATGAGAATTTCTGTTGAAAAAAAAACCAGTTGCTTGAGTTTTATGTGTACTATCTGGCTGTTCCTTAGAGAAAAAAAAATAAGCCTCTGAAGTAAAATTTAATTGCTCAGAAGAACAAGGCATTTCAGGTGGGTTGAACAGCTCCTTTTGTCTCTCAAGATTGTATTCAAATGCTGATCTTGATAATGGTAACCAGTTTCAAAATATGGTACATGTCAGTGAGGATCTTAGAGCAGGTTTGGTGGCGATTTCTCCTCATGGGAAAATAAGTTTTTAAAAACCTTAACAGTAAAACAAACCTTAACAGGGAATTTATATTCTTTAAGACTACTCTTGATTTTATGTAAAAGCAGGATTTTCAGAAGGAAAGCTCACTATCTCTGAAGATTAAATTCATGAACCTGACTACTTTCAATGCATTAAGTTAAGCAGGTGATAACATCTCACAGATAAAGTCCTGTGTTGATAAAGTGCATCTACCTTGGTCCTCTAAAAGATTGGACAGGGGCATTTTAACAAAGCCAAACCTGCTGAATCACAGCAGGGATTTGGATGTTCTCTTATTTGCCTCCACATTTAATCCAAGCCTTCAGAAATTGTTGTTATGGATCTACCTATTGAAAAATATTTTAAAAGAATGTCTGAGGAATGTTTAGAAAGATAAACACTTTCTGAAGGTATTACCAGCCCAAAGCTTGGCCCCTACTGCAGGAAGTTTCTAGAACAGATAAATTTGATATTCCTTCTATGTATGTCTGAGAATTGATGTAATTGCCAGCTTATTTCTTCAGGCTTCTCTTCAGTTACTATGAGAACAGCAGTTCCTTCCTAGGTGGGAGCAGAGATTATTTCAAAAACTTCGTTATGTTACACAATTTGGTGTTCTAAGAAAAAGCAATAACCTGGGGTGGGACTCAAAGAACAACTCATAACTTGGTCTCAGTAAACCCTTTGAACCAATAAAGAAACTCCCAAGGTACCTGTGCTCTGGAACAAGAGTCTCTTGTTAACACAGTGTGAGGAACAGGCAAACTGCCACTAACAATTAATTCCCAGCACTTCTGAGCTTCTCTTTTTATAGGGACTTTCTTTTTCCTGATATGCCTTCCCAGAGGTAGTCAGGTGTGTTGGACAAAGCTAAATGGCTTCAAAATTTAAAAAAACTCAAGAGATTTATGATTAGTTCTATGTCTTGTTACCTTACCTGGTTATTTAAATTGCGTTTTATCTTCCTGGCTATGTTTTTACCGGCCTTTTATTGGAAATAAATAAATTTTAAAGTAGGTTTTATTTCTGCTGTCTCCATCTCTCTGGGATTTCGAGGTCTAGCTGAGATCTGGCTTAGTCATTGCCTAGAGAGAAAACTGCTCCAGCAGCCTCAGGAGGTGGAATCTGTAAGGACTCACTGATTTCATGATTTCATTGACTGTGAGGAATCCCAGATTGAGCATCCCATGACATGGACCTGCTGGAGTGAGACCAGAGGAGACCATGGAGCTGCTCTGAAAGCTGGAGCCAGACTGGGAGAGTTGGGAATGTTCACCTGGAGAAGGGAAGGCCCCAGGGAGAGCTCAGAGCCCCTTCCAGAGCCTAAAGGGGTTCCAGGAGAGCTGGGGAGGGACTGGGGACAAGGAGCAGCTGTGGCTGCCCCATCCCTGGAGGTGTCCAAGGCCAGGTTGGAGAGGCTTGGAGCAACCTGGGATGGTGCAAGGTGTGCCTGCCCATGGCAAGGGGTGGAACTGGATGGTCTCGAAGGTCCCTTCCAACCCAAACCATCCTGTGATCCTGTGATATCAGGATTTCCATCTGCTCAGAAGGTTGAATCTCATCCTTAAATTTCTTTTTCCTGAGTGAAAACGGCGATTCCTCGATGATCACAAGAGTCCTGGAGCTGTGGCATTACCAATGCTCATCCCTGAAAATAAATTCAGGACACAAAACAACACAAGGAGGACTCACTGCTCTTTCCAAGGTAAAAAGAGGCTTTTTAATTTCCAACATTTCCAAAATTTCCAAGATTTCCGAAAGTGACAGTGGATTGGAGGGTGACAGTGCCACCTCTCCAATGACACTGGCCAACCAACAGTCCATCAAATTCCTCCTCCTCCTTCAGAAAAGGATGCAAAACAATGTCATTTACAGAAAGTGTGTGAGAAAGTTCATTACAAGAATGTAAGCATCAAAAGGCTTAGAAAATCTTAAAAAATCAGGGAGACAATTCAGTGTCACACCTGATGAATAAACTGCTTCTGTTTTCCAGCAGCAATAATGGGTTATGAAATGTGTGACCCTGGGCTCCATCCTGCTCCCAAAGCCAACATAAAGAGATGTGTTGCTTTATTTTATTTCAGGAATGCCCCAGCTGCTGACATTCATTATCCCATACAGCAGCAAGGACAGTTGCACATTTAGGGGTGGATGTGGAATCTCCCAGAAAAGATGCAGGATGAGGGTGAGGTGGATCAATAACTGGATGCATCCAGCCACAATTATTGCTGAAAATTGACCCTCCCCATCTCTACAGTCTCTCTCTCAACTGGGCATTCTTTTGTAGATTTATGTTCTTTCTTAAGCTTTTCAGAACAGACTTCCCCTCCCACAGGCTATAAATCTTAATTAATCAAACACATTTTTTCCAGGGCTGGAATTTATAAACCCAAAAATAAAGTGAGAACAGAATCTATAAACAACTGTGTAGAGTGAGATAGAAAATTCATCAAAGCTAATTCCTTACCTCTGATACTATCCAGTGGCAGATCTTCAGGGAAGGTGGATAACTAAGAAGACCTTTATAGGGAAATCTTTTCCCTATTAAATCCTTCAGGCAGACAGTGGCATAAGGACTTGCCACTGCAGTTAATGGTTCCAAACTTGTATGTACTCCTTGCAAAAGTCTTATCAGGTTTTGAGCACAATCATTTAAATTTCCACAGCTTTCTGGGGTAATTTAATTAGGCTCCATATGAAATGCTGTTTCGCTTTGTTTGTTTTGAGCTGCTTGCCTGATAATTGAATTGGATGTCCCCTATTCTCTGTATTTCAAGAAAGGAAGAGTAATGATTCCCTGCTCACTTTTTCAATGTCTCTCATTGTTTTCTGTGTGTCTGGTCATGTCCATCCTGATTGTTTCTAAGCTAAAGGAACAATTTTATAGGATTTTTCCTTATTGCAGAAGTTGTTGCACACCTCTGGCCATCTTTGCCACCTTTGTGTGGCTTTCCCCTTCTTTTTGAGGTGCATTATCCATTCTGAGATAACATAAGTCTCGGGAGGCACAAGAGATGAGGATTCAAACAGGGTTGTGGTGGTGGTTTGGATCTCTATTCTCATCCTAATGATTCCTAAGACCCCTTCTGGCTCCCGCACTTCCTAATTACTGCCCCTGCAAGGTCTCCAAATCCCTGCTCTGAGTGGCAATAATTAATGTAGAGCCTTTCACTGGGAATGGATATTCATGGTGGAGTCTTTCCACTTGGGTCCCTTTGTGTTTAGCAAAATCCCATCTGCCTTTCCCATTTCCAGCCACCCATATCAAAACTGCAATGAAAAACAAAATAAAAGGAGTTACTTTTGTTTTTTACACTGCTTCTCCCTGTCCACTGAGGTCAGCAGAGAGAAATAGATGGGTGTTCAGCTGGTCTCCTATGAATTAAACTGCCACAGACTTTACAAAGTTTTCAAAGCAAAAAAACCCCACTTCTGAAATGGAAATGTTTTCCAACTGTGTTCAGCAGCTGAGCTGCACATTCTGGAGATTAGAAAGGGACTGCTTTACCCACAGAAAGACTTGATGGCAACACCACAAGAAAAGAAAGTGGTACCATAGCATAGTTACTCAGACACATTTTAATTCAAATTGGATGGGATGGTGGGGGAGGAAATGCTGAAAGCCACAGAAATAGAATTTTTCCTCTCTCGCTTCAGTGTAATTTAAAACATCAAACCATTTTTAATGAGTTTTAGTAAACCAAGTCTTGCCTGCGACCTTCTCTGCCAAAATTTAGCCTGGAGAAACTTTTCAAAGCTGATTTATAAACCCTATAAAACAGGGAGGTTGATGGTGGAAACAGTGAGCTCTGGACACCAGTACTTTTGCTGCCTTATTTTTAACTTTTAGTCTAAATAGGGGCTCTGTAAGGTGTACTTAACTTGTATCCCGTTGCTGAAATTCTGCTGAGAATTTGTCCTTATAAAACTGTGGGTTTGATCTGTTCCACTTTGTTGGAATCAAGGAGAAAACCACGTTAGCAAAATAAAACATGCAGAGGGAAACACAAAACACCAAGCTCCTACCTTCAACAGCAGACCCTCATTCACAGCAATAAACAGCAAAAAGGCCACAAAACTGCCTGTTTTGTGGTGAAAACCTGGTTTCTTCAGCCAATTCTCATTCTGGTATCAGACTGAATAAAGTTTTCAAGGTACAGACCTTGTTTTTATCAACATGGACAGGGCCTGGCCTGTGGGTCCAGTATAGGGTCTCTGGGAGATAACTGTCATGCAGATAATTGGTTAATTAGTTTTTTTTTTTTTCCTTGAGAGTCAGTAATTACAGGATTTTGCCATCGTCGTCATCATTTGCACTCCTGTGCAGTGCTGCCTTACTGATTTCCATTTTATATGCTTTGGACCCTCTGCACCAAAAGGAATTTTGAAATACACCAAGGTCTGAGACTTTATCTGATTTTTGGGACTGTCCTGTGCAGGGCCAGGACTTGGACCAGATGATCTTTTTATGTTCAATCTAACCCTTTTCTCTCCTCAGCCTTTATTTCTTGTCATTGCTTCTCCATCCAAATGTAAAGATGTGTAGAAATTACATAAACTCAGAGAAAGGAATATAATTTTAGGAAACCAAGAAATAAATCAGAGAATCACAGAACCCTTAAGGTTGGAAAAGATCTCCAAAAGCATTGACTCCAACCTTTGATCAAACACCACCATAACAACTAAACCACATCACTGATTGCCACATCCAGCTGTGCAGATGAAATAATTTCACTTGGAATTCACTTTCCTTCTAAATTTTGAGTTTAGGCAGGGCCAGTGTCCACATGTGAGTTGGCAATTTGTATGGCTCTGACAGGAATTCACAATGCAGACAATCACAGTGTGGATTTTAGGTGTCTGAGGGTGGTGAGATGAGTGATTTGTTGTAGGAGCGTTTCTTCCTCTCTTAAGGGATGCTCTAGAATTAACTCAGAGCCCTGTAAACACCTCAAATCAGAGGAGCTCCTCTCATTTCCTCTCCCCACAAGAACAGGACCTGATGCTGTGACTCCATCCTGCACTGACCTCGATTCAGGCAGATTTCTTGATTAACAACTGAAGTCTTTACTAATTAGTTAATAACCACTTGCATTGATCAGCTTTCTTTGAGAGAATTTCACACAGAGTTCAAGCAAATGCTGTGAGCAGAAACTTGCTGCAAAGCACAGATTTTAGCCCCTCAAATACAGTTTAGAGCCACCACCATTGTGACTAACACTGAGAAAAACAGGAGAAAAGTTCAGCAAGGCTGATGACAAACAGCACTCCAGGGAGCAATAAGAAAAAAATGGTTTTATTCTGCACTGAGCAGGGCTGGCAGATGGAGCTGGTGGTGGTGGCTGGGATATTTTATGATTCTATTGTTTTCTTGTGCATTTTATGGTTTTTTTTTTTTTTTTTTTTACTTCATTTCCAGAATAAGTGCATGGGAGCCTGGAGATGTGAATATTCACTCCTAACTCCATTAGTTACTGCCCTAAATTAAGTGGTTTCTTAACCTCCCTGCACCTCAGACATCCCAGCTGTGAGACAGAGCTTGCCCTTTTATATCCATAAAGCACCTTGGGACTTAGGGAAGAGTTATCACCATGCTCAACATAAAACCAACAGCTCAAAACACACATCCTGATCCTGGTGGCCACATTGTAAACTGTGGGGACCATCCCTGCTCAGAAATCAGTTACAGACTGAAAAAACCTAAGTTAGGTTTTCTCTGGTTTTCCTGCCCACAAAAAGGAAAAGAAAAAATAGAGACAGAGAAGAGGGAAAAGAGGGGAAAAAAAGAAGCACTTCAAAAGGCAAAGCCCATTGCCCAAGAGCATGAGATCTTAGAGTCTGCTGTTCAATATGTGTGTGGCTCCCAAAGTAGGGAGAGATCAAAACTGCAGCTCCACCACCTCTTCTTTACAATACCACTAATCACATTTGTCATTTCACAAGAAGAACTCACTTTGATTTTGCCTTTTCATTTCTTATCTTTAATGGGTAAAGGTTTGAAATAAAAATTTCAGGTTCAAGGGGGAAGAGCTGGTTGTAAAAGGATGAGACTGCAAGGTGGAGGCTCAGGAAAGGGTCACCACCTGCAGGGAAGGTTTAAAATTTGACCCAAGGGTGACTTAAGGATATGTATCAGCTTCTACAGTGTTCTGGCTTGGAGGTTTGGTTTTTTTTCCTTTCAAAGCTTTATTCTTCTTTTAGAGGGAAAAACAAAAAGGGCAATAAAAACAAAGCACAAGCAGGAAAATATTTCATTTTTCACTTCTATGAGTTTTGTCATTGCAGAGGAAGAAGTCTGGTCTGACATTGCCTGAACCCCTCAGCAAAGAGACAACAAACCAAGAAGTCAAAGAACCTCAAGGTGATATTCCATCCTTAACACCTCAATTCACTTTGCTGTGCCAGGTTACAGACTGAGGCCTCTGAAGTTCTCCAGGAGAACCCAAAGGAGTTCAAATGTCTCCAAAGCAAGATCATCCACTGTTGGGGAAGATGAAACAAGAAAGCCTTACAAAAATGATTGCCTGGCAAAAGATTTTGAAATATAGAAACTATAAGTGAGATTGAAATGAAAGCAAGCTTTGAGATCTCTCAGTTACTGAACAGCTGGAAAACAATGGTGTGGCTGGCTGAAGGTTCCCCTTTTGATGGAACAACACCCTCTGCTTGCAGACAGGCCCAAGGGGCAGAGCAGACCCCACTGGCTTGGCAGAAGGGCCCAAAGAGGAGTTTTTAGGGTTTAAAATGTAACACAGTGTGGTAATGTAATGATTCTTATAGGTTCTGTGTAAATGCTACAGGATTTGTATCTTCGACTAGATTGGTTAGTGAGAATTAGAATATTCAACACAGAAGAAGATTTATTGTATTGTAACGGGAACCTCACTCTCTTAGCTCTTGCCCCTCTTACTCTCTTACCCCTTTTACTCTCTTTTACTCTCTTACCCTCTCATCCTCCCTACCCCTCTCTTCCCTCAGGCCTGCTCTGAGCTGTGGCTGGCAGCTCCCAGCAGGGCCCTGCTCCCACTCCCAGGCCCTTTGCAATGAACCCCAAGTTCCTGACCCGGCTGCAGAGATCTCTGCTCTCCGTCTGTCCTGACCATCCTACCCCCCAACAATCCGACAATCCACTGCCTGAGCCTCCCCCTTGGTCCCTGACACCTCATTTGCAGTGCTTTGCCTAACTGAGTGTTCCTTTCTTTGTCTGTTGTACAGAATCAAGCCCCTGATTTCTGGTCAACTGACTGTGAAGAACAGATAAGGATAAATAGAAATATGCAGAGATGTTCTTGGAAAGATTTTCTCCTTCACATCAAAAATTTAATCATAGAATGACAGAACGGTTTGGGTTGGAAGGGACCTTAAAGACCACGCAGGTCACCCCCTGCCATGCTCAGGGACACCTTCCACTGTCCCAGGTTTTTCCAAGCCCCATCCAACTTGGATTTTACAAATATTACAGCACAAATTGCTTCAGCAGGCAGCACCTCAGTTTCCAAACCCCTCGATGAACTTGATTTCCTGACTAGGGGTGGGGGAGAAGAAGGATATGAAAATCACTCCAGATAAAGCAGCAATTGAATTCCCAAGCTCCACAAATATTTCAGCTTCTGGTACACCCAGTACATCAACCCAGTTTGTTGTCCCCTGAAGGAAGCTATTTTGTCATGACAATATTAATCAGTTTTTCCTTTTGTTTTCTTATTTTTCCCCTCCCAAAATCCTTCTTTCACTACCTCCTTCATTTCAAAGGCATTAAACAGCATTCAGGCCCAAACAGCCAAATTATGCCATCATTTTCTTACTGTAATCTCCTACAACTGAATACCTGAGAAAAATGGCACTTGATTTAAGAGGACTCACTCACTCTATAATCATTTAGCATGGGTAGATGTCTAATAAGCCTGCATTGAAAAGACAATGGTCTTTATTTTTCCTTTCTTTCTGGTTTTGTTTTGGAGTTTTCTTTGTTGCTGCAATTGTTTCTGCATCTGCAATTCCAGTCCAGGGCCAGAAACTTGATGTTAATGAAGAATTAGAATGTGCAGCTTGTTGTGGAAGGAGCTGAATTTTGCAGAGATGTGAAGACCTTTGTTAGAAACAAAAAGGTTTGGGGAAGTGTGTTCTGTTTGGATCCCTGGAACAAAGGATTTACAAAGCCCTTGTCACTGCCAGAAGTCAAGAGGTGATTTCAACAGGGACCATTAGGCTGGAAAAACCTGACCAG
Source organism: Ammospiza caudacuta (assembly GCF_027887145.1). Taxonomy (NCBI): domain Eukaryota; kingdom Metazoa; phylum Chordata; class Aves; order Passeriformes; family Passerellidae; genus Ammospiza; species Ammospiza caudacuta. The sequence goes on from NC_080596.1 coordinate 74,297,598, forward strand.
CAGAGATTTCATGGCTTGAGGGGAGCAGAAGGGGCTCCCAGCTGCATTTCAGCTGCACTAATCAAGGAAATTAGAAATTTCCTGGGTAAAATCAGAAATTAGAAATTTTCTTCTGGGTAAAACTAAAACCAGAACTGGCAGTGCAGGAGGAGTGGGCTTGGCTCAGGGTGCTGAGCCCTTCCTGAATGGGGAGGGAAGGCTCTGTGCTCTCCACACCCACCTCCAAAGGATATTGAGCCACAGATGGGGTTACATGAGTCTCCTCTCCTGCTTAAATACAAATTTGGCCTTTGCTTGGATGTCTCCAAACCCCTGCCATTAATATTTGTACTCTGCAAATGAGGAAACTGAGGCACAAAGCACTTAAGTGCTTTGAATCACTTTTGAGAGACAGTCAGATTCTTCTCATCATTTGGGATCTGCTCCATTTCCACCCTGTTTCCATCAGGAAAAAAAAAGGTTATATTAAATATTATTTAAAATTTGAAATTCCTAGTAAAAAGGGTCCTGGCCCATTGCAGGGAGAGAGACTATATGGTATTTAAGGTCGCTCCCAGCCCAAACAAATCTGTGATTGTGATTTTGATTTTGGTCATATTCGAACAAAAAAAACCCAAAAAAACAAAACAAAACAAAACAACAACAAAAAATAAACTAAAAAAAAAAAAAAAAAACAAACTAAAAAAAAACCAACAAAAAAAAAAAAGCTTTCTTTCTTTACTTATTTCTAAAAACTAATTGAAAAAAAGCAAATGCTCTTGCATTCAAGTGTCTGAAAACGACTGGTAGTCATTAATAGGAACAATTTAAATGGGTCTATGCTCAGCATGGAAATGGGTCCAAAATGACATAAAAAACTGCAGGTAGTTCAAATTCCTAAGCATATCGGAGCATTACTGTGCTCTACAATGTGGTCACATGTGTCCAAAAGTGTAAGAATAATAACAATTCTGTCAGCCGGGAGAAATGTGTGACTCAGGCATCAGGCAAAGGTTTGTGCTATGATATGATAGATCAGTCACCTTTTAATATGTGATGCCAACAAAAAAAAAAAAAAATCATAGCTTTTCTCAGTCAATTTTAATCAGATTGGGGGCGGAGAACATTTTGGAGGGTGAGCCACCATATGCTGGGGTTATATGAACATAAGCAGAGAAATTACCATTGCTATTTCAGTGTCTGGGTCTGTCTGCTGCCCTTTTTCCTTTATAGGGTTAATTGGAGATCACTGAATAAAAATAATAAAAAAAAAAAAAAGAGCAAACAGTATCTCTATGACAAGTTCTGGACCAGCTGTCTTAACTGGAAATCTTGGACTTTTATCCAAAACATGCATTATTTTTAGCTAAGAGGTCCCTGCTCCTGCAAATGCAGGCAGGTTTGTTTAGCCTCCCACACACAAATAATTTAATGGATTTCAGGGGGCTGCCTTGACTGTGAGCAGTGAACATCTGCTTAATGCTTGAAGGAGCAGCACCCTAATTTTCCAAATAAACCTCTTGACGCATAAAGTAGTAACTGACAGACAATAACTGTGTAAAATTAATTCCCTCCATATGGGTTTGCAAGGCCAAGAAAGAAAACTAATGGAGAGAGAAATGTTGTTTTCAAAAATCTAAGAGAGGTAGTTTCACAAGAGGTTCATAAACTGTCTGATGAGAAGGGTAAGATGATTTCTCAGTGCATTTGTATCATGCCCATCCCTGGGGTAATCCCAGTGTTTGATGTTTGTGGATTCCCCATCCCTGGAAGTGTCCAAGGCCAGGTTGGACAGAGCTCTGCAAAACCTGGGAGAGAGGAAGCCTGTGGCTGGGGTTGGAAGTGTGCAGTTACAATATTTTATGAAAAATTCTTTTATTAGGATTTTTCTCTTGAGAAGCTGAGAGGTTTCAGAAGAAAAGAAAAAGAATGATTATCTGCTGCTGTGGAATGCAACTGGTGGATCTGTGATTGGTCTATGTGGTTGTTTTTAATTAATGGCCAAGTCCAGCTGTCTTGGACTCTCTGAGAGTCACAAGCTTTTGTTATGATTCCATTCTTTTTCTTTCAAGATTTTTGATGAAATCCTTTCTTCTATTCTTTTAGTATAGTTTAAATATTATATATATATATAGAATAAAATAATAAATCAGTCTTCTGAAACATAGTCAAGATTCTCATCCTGAGACCCCTGTGAGCACCACCACAGAAGTGGATTTTCCTTCAGCTCCCATCCAATACAAACCATTCCATGACTTTATGTTTCTATCATTCCACGCAGGAATGAAGAAGGGAAAATTGGCAGAATGTTCCTCCAGTTAAGGAGCTGGGCTGTGACTCAGTGGCTTGGTCAATTCCTGTCTCTCCCAGTGTCAGAAAGCCTTTGCAACCTCAGGAGATTTTTACCACAGCCTCCAGAGCAGCACCCACTGCTGGAGCTCTGAATCCCTCCCAGCAGCACCAGAACCCAGGAATCCAATGGAGATCACTAAGTTTTTTCCATTGAAGAACACTGCTTTTTTTCCAATGGAAAACACTCATTTTTTCCAATGGAGATAGAGAACACTGCTTTTTTTTTCCAATGGAGAACCCTGCTTTTTTCCAATGAAGAACACTGTTTTTTACCCAATGGAGAACACTGTTTTTTCCCAATGGAGAACATTGCTTTCTTCCAATGGAAAACACTGACTTTTTTCCAATTGAGAACACTGTTTTTTTCAATGAAGAACCCTGTTTTTTCCAAAGGAAAACACTGCTTTTTTTCCAATGGAAAACCCTGCTTTTTTCCAACAGAAAACACTGTGTTTGTTCCAATGGAGATGGAGAACACTACTTTTTTCAGTGGAAAACACTGCTTTTTTCCAATGGAGATCACTACTTCTTTTTTCCAGAGGACCTGTGTACTAATATAAAGATTTCTACTGCCACCTTCCACTTAATTCCAAACAGAGCTTTCTCACACAAGGGCCACATTGAAATCAGCAACACCCCTGAGCTCTCCTCATTTCACAGCAAAAGTAAAAATGCAAGGGGCACTTTATCCCTACTTCCATTGGTTGGTTGATTGATTTATTTAATTTTATTTCATTTTTTGGGGAAGGACAGAAGTTGAGAACTAGAGGGACCAGAAGGCTTGAGGACTCCAAGTGAAAATAAGCAGAGCTTTCTTGGAAATGTGATACTTCTTAGTGGGGGTAGAGAGAAGCAGAATAAAACAGCCTAATTGCAACATGTGCCTTTGGAAAATAAAATGCAATAACTGCAACCCAGAGCCCAGCCACAACAAAGTCAAGGTCAAGTTGCATGAACAGCTTAAACTGTGGCATTTCCTGAGTTTTACTTATTTGGCTTTACAGCCTAAGCATTTTGTTCTTCTAGTTATTTTCTACTCCATATATGAAACACATTCAACCTGCCCGTTATTCATTAGTAGCTGGTGTTTAAAAGGAAATGGAATAACACCATGGGGGCTCTATGGGTTTGTGTGGCAAAAAAAAAAAAAAAAATCACTGTGGGACTTGTTGTAATATTTCCTTGGCCTTTTGTTTTGAGGAGCTGCAGAGTGAAATATTGCCCTCAGGACAGAAGGAAAAAAAAGTTGTCTCAGCGTTTCATGAAGAAATTTCAGCCCTTAGCTCCAGGCAATCACAGCCTCAGCAACCCCCTGTCCCATGGTGATATTTTTCCATGTTTTCCCTCCATGTCAGAGTTTATGGGCTGGGAAGGAGTGCAGACACTGTGGTGTGTTATGAGCACACAGTGGTTTGTTCTGGGTGTCTGTGAGGAGCTTGAGGTTTGTTCCCAGCAATTCAGGCCACTTTACTTTATGCTCTCTGAACATGTACACGCAGAAAGCTTTTTCGTAACAATTCTAGGCAGAGTAGTGAAAGGAGCTTTTCATGTAAAATTATAGTGTGGAAAATAGAAAAAAAAATTTAAAACTATGAACAAACCTCCTGTAAAAACAACAGCAGGTACTCAGACACTTTTCCTTTCTATCACATTCTCAGGTCTGCAAATAAGAAAACATTTCTATCCAAAAACCCCCAGTGGAGGTCAATGAATTTTAACTGAGTCTTTATGGAGGAAGCTTTGCCTTTGGAGAACTGCCTTTCTCTCTGCTGGTGCTGTGGATGCCCTGGAGATCAGATAACATTTTTAGAAAGATGGTGTAAAATGATGTGTGGGATCATAGGGTGCTATGAAAATTCAGGTTGGAAGGACTATCAGGAGCCTCTGCTCAAAGCAAGATCAACTCTGAGGTCAGACCAAGTCACACAAGGCTTTGTCCAGCCTGGAGAAAGGCTGGAGACTGTGCAGCCCTTCTGGAAATCTGTTCTCATAGCCACGAATTGGAGCCCTCCTCCTTTCCTTGTCTCTCAAGTCTGATTCTCTTTTATCATGGAAGAAGTTCCTTTTGAAGAACCTCAGAGATAAGACATGTGTCATCCAACCTCGTCCTCAAAGCTGCCTTTCCAAGGGGATGGAGCTCTGTGTGGCACATGTCACCAGTTAGGGATCTTGATATCACAAAGGGAAAAGCATTTCCTTCTTTGTCACTGATATGGAAACGAGCTCTTTGTTGTCACAGACACTCATCTCCTGGAAACTGCTGGTTCAGATGTTAGATTAGCTCATTTGAATGTGAGTGAAATTTTTAATAAGTTGTTCCAGAGAAAGCTCAGTGGAAGAACAAGGGAGGAACTGTAGCTGCAAGGTAAGTAACAGGATGAGAGGCAGTAAGAGGATGTCAGTGGACTGGGCTGAAGAAGAAAAGTGATTTTCTGAGGATAATTACAAGTATTGGGTGCTGACAATGGTCTTGATAATGCTTTCACTGATAAACTTGGCAAAACCGAGAGTACACTAATTAAACTGATGACAAGAGGCATCACTGACACAGAGGCACTCAGTCTGCTGAAATAACTGAATGGGAACTGGAATAACAGAAAGGAGATGAGATTTAACACTTTGAAGTGATAAGGTCACACATTTGGAGATTAGAAACTATTAATCTAGTAAAGCTTCAAGTTCTCCAGTGCAAACAGCTGAGAGGAAAACATGACAGGATGTGTTGGTCAGTCAGGGGATGGCTGTGAGGCACTGACATGGCAAAGCCATCAAAAAGACAAATGTGCTTCTGGAGGCTTCAGGCTGAATGCTTCAAGGAGCCATCAGGAAATGTTAATTGTGCCTTCCAAAGCAGCTGTTGTCTCATCTGGAGCTGTGCACACTCTTCTAGCCAGCCCTGTTCAACAAAGATATTAAACAGAAAATATTACATTATTGTTTGCTAGAAGAAAGAAATTAAAATGAGATGTGAGTGAAGAAAGAGAGATTCTACCTTGATTTGTGATATAAGGAAGAGCCAGTGTGGGTCAAACAGGGAACAGAAAGTAATTTTTCCTAATAGGATGTCACCTAATGAGCCATTTCATAGGGCAAGGTCAAATGTTCTCAAGTTCTGCCAAGGAGGGGTTTATGTTGGATATTAGAAAAAATTTCTTAATTAAAAGAGTGGCCAAGCACTGGCACAGGCTGCCCAGGGCAGTGGTGGAGTCACCATCCCTGGGGGTGGCTAAAAAGTGAGTTAAAAGTGTGGCACTTCACAATATGGTTTAGTGGGATGGGTGGTACTTGGTCAAAGGTTGGACTTGATGATCCTGAGGGTCTTTTCCAGCCTTAAGGATTCTGTGATATGCCAAAAACTTATTGGTTGTCTATGGGAGACACATCCCATTATGCTGAAAATCTTCAGATTATCACAGCAACACAAACCATAAACCAGCAACATAAACCTGCTGAGACTCCTGTCTTATTTCCCAGTCAAACCAATTTATATTATTTTATAAAAATAAATAATATTATTTTTTCCTAACAAGATGAAATGATTTGTGAAATCTTGGAAATCAGCTTCTATTCTGCTTTTCCACAGAGTTTTATGTCCTTTCTGTCCCCTCAGTTAAATGATAACTGACAATACAAAAAAAATTCAGGAAAAGACCCTTTCTAAATGCTGGAGATGTCACTGTGCTCAAGATGAGGGCTGGACTGGTAGAATGAGGGTAAAAGTGTCATAATCCTTCTGCCTGAAACTGCATATCTTTAAACCAAATTTTGCACACAGAAGACTCCAGGTAGATAATAAGAAAGCTGAAGATGAAGGCAGGGACTGAAAGCATGTAAGTAACCTGATAAATTAAAGAATTTACAGCTACTCAGGGTTTTATTAGGCTTTGTTTAAACAGGGCTAAGAGCTGTGAAAAAATTTCTATCAAAGTGAAAATAAAACCAACCAGTTCCATGGATGTGGATGAAAATAATACTTTAATTTGCTTGGCGGGGGAGAAGGGAAGATAAATTTCTACTGAATGCTGCAGCAATTATCAATATCAGGTCAAGAATACCTTCTCAACAGCTGCAATCTGTGCTGATACACTGGGACTTTTATAAGTCAGGTCTCTCCTTGATCATTATCCACCACATCAGGTCCCACAGTATAATTTCTACTTTTTAAAACAGCTCATTCCAATGGAAGAGATAATTTAATTTATCAATGAGCCATTTTTAAATCTACTTATCTTGTTTAAATTTTAAGACATATACCAAGAATGTATTAGCAGATATCCATCAGGCTCCTCAAGTGTAAGTTTCTTGAGAAAAAAATCTAGAAGAGAGCCCAGGAAAAAGAGCCAAGGCTGAAGAACTGCAATTCCCTCTTCACTGTGGTTTTACAGAGGAGAAAATCACTGAATTACTGACTCTGACCCCAAATGAAAGCTGTCTCGACAAGCAGAAATTGAATGGTGCTGTAATGTTGATATGAAACCTTGAGCTAAGGGGAGAGAATAGAAAAATAATAATTAAATTATACTGGAGCTCATATTTAAGATGGAAAATCACCAGAACTCCTTGCTGCGTTGCATAGTCCATCCTACACATCTCCTCATTTTCCTCATTGCTAAATTTTAAATATGTTGCACAAAGAGCTTGTGGCATTGCAAAGTGTCTGGAGACCAAAACAATATTCCTTCCTGTCTCTTGAGGAGCAAAGCCTGTGTACAGAGCAGCGTGCAAGGGAATGCACGCACTTCAGAAAAAGGACAGAGAACAAAATCCCCAAACTCGCTGCTCCTGCACGTCAGGAAGGATTTCCCTGAAATCACAACTAAGTGGAACTGAATGCTCTCCACAGCCATCCAGGCATAGAGAAGAACAGCAGGGAGAAAATAAAAAAGATAGGAGCAGGCAGAAAAGCAGAAAATTGAGGATAACAGCACATGGTGCAATAATTGTAATGAGAGAGATTGGATTGCACCTCGAAAGGTCACTATTTTTGGGCCCTGTGTGGTGCTGGGTGTGTGAATTTGCACAAAAAGGCAGCAGGGAGGAGCCAGCCCCTCCACACACCCCCATCTCCATCCAGGCACTTTCCAAGGGCACTGTCACCAGCGTTATCCCAGATTCCCAGGGGAATCCCACCCCCAGCTGCAGCGCACGCAGCCCTTCCTGATGGAGCTGTGCCTCCACACACTGCCCTGCCTTCCATGAAATATACACCTGAGCCCCAAATCCAGATGTTTCTCTACTTAGTAAATCAGGAATTGCGTGAGGATTTATTGATGGAACACTTTGCAGCCAACTGATGCGAATTGCTGATGGAAATTGTTCAGAAGAAATGCAGCATTAATCGAGTTATGCTGAGGTCTGGGATGGATCACTGCATGGAAGAAACACAGGCCTGACAGAGATCTCACTTAACCAATGTGTAAAACGGGTTTTACACAGCATTTTCCACAGTGGATGCTTCTCTGTCCCTGAAATTCATAGCAAAAACTCAGCACAAATAAACACAGGTTTAGAGTCACAGGAACAAAAAAATTATATTAAAAGATCATTGGATTTCCTCCTCATTTTGATGTATTTTTGGAACAACAGTATTTAATCAAATGTTAATGGTAATAAAAAAAAACTGAATTCAGTGGCACATCAGAGCGCTGTGTCACATCTGTGTCCAGCAGCAAAAGTCACAAATGCCTGCCAAAATCTAAAGCTCAAAGTCACTTCACAGATATTTAGGGCAGGTGTTTAGTGAAAGCCAAGTACCTGTGCCCCTTCTGTAGCCAATGGACAGCATGAGCTAATTCCAGAGGTGCATTCATTTTACACTTAAAAGCACACAGCTTCCTAACATAAGGTGGCAAGTTTTGCAAAGGCAAAGATAGGCAATGATTTCCATCAGGACAACCACTTACCCAGGGACAAGGTGGTCACCTGGGAGCAGGTTGTGGCCCAGATCCACAGCATCAATTGATTTTTTGTCTCTGGATTTATCAAAAAATGTTTTTTTAACTGATGTGTTGCCCTGACAAGTGAAAAAACATAGAAAACATTAATTTGTGGAAATTACAGCAGTCTGTGCTCCTTTAATATCCTGGAATTAGGAGAATTCTCTTAATGATGAATCATTATTTCCATTTGCATTTGGCTTCCCATGAAAGGACCTCTGAATTTTCAGAGGAGCTGAGGATACCCCTAAAAATATGAACATGCAGAGAATGTGAACCAAGGCAAGGGGATTTCAATGTCAGTGGTTGGGAGGGGGATAAAAAACAGGAATTCAGATTTCTCAGACTGAAGCATCTCAGGAGCTTTCTGGAAACCCCAGACAAAGGGAAACATCAATGTGTGAACACTGGAGGAGAAACTGAGGTGATGTCAACACACACCAGGGCCTGAGCTCCTCTCACTGCTCCCCACCAGAAGTTGCATAACCACATTAGTGCATCTGCAGGAGAGCAGCCATGCATGGCCTGGAGCTCTGTGGTTCCTGACAGGGCTGGCTCATGTCCAGCCAGCTGAGAGCTTGGGCAGGGCGGGCTGGGGCTGGCTCTGTTTGAATCTGCAGTGAAACATCTGCCCCCTCAAAGGAGGGGCAATAGACAGCCCTGGTGTTTGGCCAGGTTGTCAGAACAGCTGTAATTTATCCTCTAAAGAGAGTGAGGAGCAGCTGAGGGAGCTGGGAAAGGGGCTGAGCCTGGAGGAAAGGAGGACTGGGGAGCCTCTCATGGCTCTCTGCAACTCCCTGAGATCGTAACAAGGAGTCTCTTCTCCCAAGTAACAAGGAACAGGACAAGGCCTCAGATTTTGCCAGGGAAAATATTTGGAAAATTTCTTCACAGAAAGGGTTGTCCAGCCCCAGCACAGCTGCCCAGGGCAGTGGTGGATTTCCTATCCTTGGAGGTATTTAAAAGCCATGTGGATGTGGCACTTGGGAACAGGGGTTAGTGGTGGCTTTGGCAGTACTAGTGAAAATTGGACTTTATGTTCTTAAAAGTATTTTCCAGTCTAAGTGAATCTGTGATTCTAAGGGAGTTGGCCAAGTTCCTGCTGTCCAGCAAACAATAAAATTCCCATGTGGGCTTTAAGCACCAGCTCCAGACAGGGAGCGTAGCTCAGAATGCAGGTTCTGCACCCAGGCACAGATTAAGGAAGGTGCTCAGATATGGAAGTAGGGTCAAAAATCCCAGCTTCTATTACAGTTAATAAACATCTCAAAGCAAAATGCCAAGAGGAGCTGAGCTGTTCCAGGCTGCAGAGCTGCTGCACAAATGTCCAGGATTCACAGGCATGAGGGGAATGGAGGAGCTGACTGGGACAGTGGCAGAGACCATCACCAAAAAATCTAAGATTTGAATTGCAGTTAAGGGGGGATTTTAAAATGCACCATTAATATGTTCAAAACTCAGTTCCATCATCTTTAAAACTGAGTCAGACTCTTGGTAATCCCCACATTGGCCCTCTATAAAGCAGTTTGTACTGCTGCCTTGAGAGGCTGATCTGGAAAAAAACTAGGCAGAGTTAAAGAATAAAGTAGGGATTTATTAAAAGGCCTCAATGGATGCACCTTGGGCAGCACAAGAGCCCAGCCAGGGCTGCACCCAAGATGGACCCAAAATGTTCAAGAAAATGGACAACTGGTCACGGGATCTCTCACTTTTATAAGTTCTGGTCCATTTACATATTGGAGTTAATTGCCCAATTACAGCTTCAGGTTATGAAGTCCCCTCCTCCCTGTCTGCTCTCTTCCATTCACAGTTGTTTGTGCTTTCTGGGCCTGAGGCTGTAATGGCTGTCCTTGTTTCTCAAGTTTGAAAAGCATAGTTTTGTCTAACAACCCTGTGGAGAGAACTTGCTAACTCTTATTATGAAGCTCAGAGCTCCACAACAAGGTGGCATAGCATCTGAAAAATATGAAAGCTGAAACTTCAGGCATCACTACCCATGACACTGAATGGACCTTATGAGGAGGGCATTACCCTCCACACGCTCCTGGGGGACTGAAGGCACACAGGCATGGGCATCCTTGGTGGCAGAATTAGAAATGAAACAGGAATTTTAGCCTTGCCTGTTCCACTTGTCCTTACCTTTCTGCCAGTCCAGATACCAAACCCTGGCTGTCACACCTGCTACAACCTGCACTGAAACCTCCCCTGTGGTTGATATGCTCATTTTCTGTGTGTTAACCATACCCATTTCTCCAATATTAATTATAATTTAAAAGTATCTTATTTCTCTTACTGGTTCTACCGGTCTGTTCTTACAAGGCAAAGCATTTCTTTTTATGTTTTCCAATTCAGACTATGATATCAAAGTAATCCCTTCTGGCCTGAGAAAATGCAAGCTCATCAATGTTTCAGACTGGAAGAAATGCTGTCACTAAATATCAGCCAACGTCTCATTTCCTCCTCCCATTTTTCTCAATGTTTTTGTCCTGCTGGATCCAGTAAAAACCTGGAATCTCAACTACAGCAACCAGTCCCAGCAATGAGGCTGCATTTCTGCTTGGGGGATGGTTGTGTTTTTTATTTCCAACCATGTGTCCTGGCTGTCAAATTCCATGGCATTTTTATTTAATCTGATTCTCTATCAAGCTGATTCCCTGTCTCCCAAGCCTTCCTGTCTTCCAGCTGGACATTTTTTAAAGCAGTGATTTGCAAACCATTAAAGAAGGCATATAAATAAATTACTGTCTGGAGAGTGAGTCATCATTATTTAATAGGACTGTCTCATAAAAAGTGGCTGTTTGTTGGCAAAGCAGGCCCATGCTGCCCCCAAATTTATCCTGCAGCTCTCTATCCTCCTGAGGATTTGTCCTGCTCTGTCACTTCCTGATATTGTCCTTCCTGGCAAACAAGGTTTTGATGTTGCAGGAATTCAGGGGAGGACAGCAAAGCCACGCCAAGATCTGAGACACAAGAGCTGCCCTGTTGTGGTGTGGCTGCAGCATCGTGGAGTCATGGATTAAGGTTGGAAAAGACCTTTGAGATCATCAAATCTGATTGTTAAATGACAAGACTCTCTGCAAATCATATTTACATCTTCATTTCTGTGAATTTGGGGCCTAAATTCGGGGAATTTTTCCTGAGGAAAACCTGAGTGTGCTTTTACAGAGTGCAAAGGAGGGGAGAAATACAACAGGGATGGATTTGACCAAGTCTGAGATCCGTCCCTCTTCTGCCACCCCCACTCACTTGGGTCTCCCAACATTTCTATAGAGACTGAGCTTTCAAGTCCAATATTCTGCTAAACAGGGAGGATCCAATTAAAATAAATCTCAGGCACCATTCCTTCTTCTTCTGTCTCACTGTCACACTCATATTTTCTGGAAAAATCCCTTTGCCCAGGATTTTTGTCCTGGGAAGCTGAAAAGCCTCAGAGAAAAAGGAAAACAATAATTATCTGATTTGCTTCTCCTGTGTTTTGCTGCTTTGGAATGTGTTTGGAGATTGTTTACCCACAGATGATTGTTTCACTGGTTTCCTGTGAATTGTTTTGACTCTTTGGCCAATCAGGGCCAAGCTGTGTCAAGGCTCTGGAAAGAGTCACAAGTTTTCATTATTATCTTTCTAATAATCAGTAAGTATCCTTTCTGTATTCTTTAGTATAGTTTAGTATAGTATTCTTTAATATAATATAGTATCATCATAAAATGATAAATTAGCCTTCTGAGAACATGGAATCAGATTCATCATTCTCTCCTTCATCTGGGCACCTCACAAATACAATATCCCACCTTACACCTGCTATGGCCTGGTTCCCATTTATATTCCATATACTTAATCCCCACATAAGAGCCATGCAATGACCCCACCTGAGGCATTGCTTTAAGCTCTCCCTTGTCCCCATTTTGCTGCTGGCTCCCAGTCACTCAGCAGTACTGGTTTCCAGGTGTAGTAATCACATATCCTCTGAACAGAGAGCGACAGCTCACTCCCAGGATTTTCCTGGGAAGCTGTGAGAAAGCTCAGAGAAAAGAATGAGAAACAGTTATTATCTCCACTTGCTGCACCTGTTGTTGTGCACATGTAGAATGTGTTATGGAGATTGTTTACCAAAGAGTTGTTTCTTAATTAGACACTACCTAGTGTTTAGATAGATTAACCAATTAGGGCAAAACTGTATCAGCCTATCTATGTAAGAGTTGTGAACTTCATAATATGATATGATTATATGAATATAATATAATACAATATAATATAATATAATATAATATAATATAATATAATATAATATAATATAATATAATATAATATAATATACCTCCTGTAATCATAGACACAATACTAATTAATCCCCTTTCAGCTGACCATTACTACGCTATCCAGGCACCATCCTGCCAGTGGAAAAGCTCCAGACAAGTGGAGGAGCTGCACCTTGCTACCTTTTAAAAATTATGCAGCAAATCATTCCAAAAACTCCAGTGATGAAGCCAAAATGTTGCCATTGATAATTTCCACTTCTTCATCCATGACTCGTCTGTAAGGACATGGCTTAGATAAACCCACATATGGTGAGGGGGTTTTTGAGGATTTTTTTGATTGTGATGCCCTGCTGACAGGCAGAGTTCCCACTGGTAGCCACCACAATAATGAAAAATTCCTTTTCGTTCCCATTGCCTTGAAGTTCCCACCCATTCCTCTCTGTGTGCAGAACAGATGTGACCTTGGTGCTTCTATTTTAGGCTCTCAGTAGCATTTGGACAGGTGTGAGAGACTTTGTGATGAGAATTCCAGCTAGAAAAAGGACCAGGTCTGTGTCTGGTGCCAAACAGTGCAATTCTTATGAAGCAAAAACCCAAGAAAAATGGAATATTTCAATAACTTCCACTGAGGACCAGATGAGTCTTTGTGACTTTACACAAGATCTAACACACCTAAAGGGCCCCCATACTATTAATAAAAAAAGGAGTAATGAATAGTAATATTCCACTTTGTAAACGGAAATTTTATTTTTATTTTCTCCTAAGACTATTTCAGAGCAGGAGGGAAGAACACCTGAGCTAAGGATCAGCCTCTCTCCACCACTTACTTGTGGAATGGAAACTAAACACTACATTTCTAAATAAAGGGTCTAAGAATAAAAGTGCTTTTCTTCTTTAAAAAGTGACTAAGAAGCACTAGAAAACAACCTATGAATCCCAAGTTATGGCACTTTGAGTAACAAAAGGAAACTGGGAGAAGTTCCAACATATGGAAAATTAAATTAATTAGGTTTGGACAGGAATCTTGTAGTTATTAATGAGAGCCAGCTAACAGCAGTGGTTGTACTGGATCTCTGTCACCAGGTGTGGCAATCCTGTTTCTTAGGAATGATTATTTTTCTTACCTGAGGAATGCACAACAAAGGAATACATAATTATTATGCCTTTATGCAATGAAGGCTACAAATCAATGAGTAAGGTTCTCTCCTTCTTTACCCTCCATCTTCTTCCTTTTGCTGGCTAAATGCCAGGATAGAAAATATGTTTATCCTCAACAAAACCCTGGTAAAGTAAGCAGAAGAAAATTAAATAATTAGCTGCCTTAAAAAAAAGGAAACAAACCTAATTTAAGCCTAATTCTTTTCTACTTACAAAGATAATCATCCTAATAGGTATTTTGTGTTTGGTTGTGGTTTATCTAGAAATGGCAATTATTAGCATGCCTTGACAATGGAACAAGCCAAGTTTCTAACGAGGTGTAATTATAACACAAGATATATATAATTAAACATTATACATTGACAAGCCCTTGACAGCCTGCAGTGAGTTAATCTCGTGGTATTGCTCACAAAGGTTGGGAGTATTCTGTTCCCCTTCTGAGCTAAATGCATATTTGGATAATATATTTTCCTTTCCTCAGCTCTTCCTGCAATTAGATCACACATCCCTCATTTCCTGGTAATGTTTAAAGTGGAATTTTAAAAGATCCATTCAGACCTATTTGCACAATAGCCCAGAGTAATGACCATCACTGCAGAATGTGAGGGTCTATATTTGATATATTGGGAAGTGCCAGTATCCTGGTGCACTGAGCTGCTGTGAAGGCTGATGATGTTTTGCTGAAAAAGATGAGGAATATATGCAAAAAACCCACCTGGTGTTGATGTTCATGTAACAAACCTCATAAGCAGGTGATAAATTGCATTTTCATGCCCTCCTCACCTACATTTTAACTTTTAGGGTTTTTCTTTCCTTCTGACTACTGAAATCTGTGACTGGCTTCAAGCAGCCACTGTATTATTTTACACAAAATCATGTCAGGTTTTTGAGGCTTTTTCTCTATTTGGCCTAAAGAAGGAATTTTTCTTGCCTGAGATCTTGTTTTATTTGGAAGCACCATGAGCAGTAGTGTTTCCATGCAAGCCGAAAATCAAGTATCTATGACACAAAGAGTTTGTAAGCAAGTGGAGGAATTTTGTCATTGCGAAGCAAAGATCTCCAGCTCCATTACAGAGCCAGTTTTTGCCTCTTGATCCCAGTCTGTGGGATCTCAGCACCTCAGGATGGAGGTGCAGAGTGGCCGAGACCACCCTTAGGGGGCTCGGGAGTCCTGGAATGTTGCCAGAAGTGTCTGGTGGCTGGACTTTGATCCTACACAGGAGATGAGACCTGTATGAGGACTGGGAAGGTTTCACTGGGTGAATGGTGAAGGGATAAGTTAATTAGAGTGTAAGACACAGGGTTTAGGATTTTGGTACAGGGGGGTCTAAAGAGGTAAGATGGAGGAATTGGGGCGTGTCCTGTCCTTCTTCTTCTTCTTCTTGGCCTCCATCTTCTGTGGTGATGGTGGCACTTTGGGATTGGTTATTACTAGAAGTGCACCGGTTAATAAGGGTAGAAGGTATTGGGGAAAAATGATAAATATTGTACACGTAACTTCGGGTATAAAGATAAGTGACCGCCCCGGGGGCTCTCAGTGTGCCCATGGCTGGCTGCTGTGCAGACCTCTGTCGGGCTGAAAGAAAATCTTTTAGATAAACAATTAATAAACACCGAGACCGAGACAAGATCAGAAGTCTCTCCTCGTCCTTTGAAGCGTCGGCTCTTCAAGGCCATCCCTGGGCCTCTCCAGGCCACCTAGACAGCACAGAAAACGTACAAGTGGCGTCCCTGAGCTATGTCCGGACATAAATCAGCAAAGAGAAACATGAAAATTTACACCAAACTATGACACATAACCTGTGTTGTCCAATTACAGAAAACACCGGTGTAGCTTATCCTACATTCAAGGGTTTTCAAACATTAGCTTGGATTTCTCCTCTCTCCACATCCTTTCCAGCTGGACTAAGGGTGAGTGAAGCACGAGTGCACATATGGAATGAAAAGTGAGTCACCAAAGGCTCTGAGCCATGCTCAAACTGTTTCCCCTAATCAGGAGAAATGCAGCGTGGACACTCCTGCCTCCCTGTGCCACACAGGCATCCAAAGTTAAGACATTCTATGAATAGGACAATGTAGCTTTTTCTTTTTCTCTCTTTTTCTTTTACTTTCTTTATTCCTCTTTTTCTTCTTTTTTTGTCTTTTTCTTTTTCTTTCTTTATTCTTTTTTTCTTCTTCTTCTTCTTCTTCTTTTTCTTTTTCTTTTTTCTTTTTCTTTCTTTATTCTTTTTTCTTCTTCCTTTTCTTTTTCTTTTTTTCTTTTTCTTTCTTTATTCTTCTTTTTCTTCTTCCTTTTCTTCTTCTTTTTTCTTTTTTCTTTTTCTTTCTTTCTTTGTTCTTTTTTTATCTTTTTCTTTTATTTTTCTTCTTCTTTACGCTCCTTTTCTTCTTCTTCTTCTTTTTCCACTTTTTCTTCTTTTTCTTCTTTTTCTTTTTATTTCTTTATTCTTCCTTTTCATATTTTTCTTCTTTATTGTCTTTTTCTTTCTTTATTCTTTTTTCTTCTTCCTTTTCTTCTTCTTTTTCTTTTTCTTCTTTTTCTTGTTCTTTCTCTTCTTTTTCTTGTTCTTTCTCTTCTTTTTCTTTTTCTTTTTCTTTTTCTTTTTCTTTTTCTTTTTCTTTTTCTTTTTCTTTTTCTTTTTCTTTTTCTTTTTTTTTCTTTTTCTTTTTCTTCGTCTTTTCTTCTTTTCTTCTTCTTCTTCTTCTTCTTCTTCTTCTTCTTCTTCTTCTTCTTCTTCTTCTTCTTCTTCCTTCTTGTTTTTCTTCTTCCTCTTTCTTCTTCTTTCCTTTTTCTTCTTTTTCATCTTTTTCTTCTTTCTTCTTCTTCTTCTCATGAATAATTGATAGAGAGCTGTTACTGCTCCACTTGAATGCTCATTTCCTACTCACTGCCAGGAAAACACATCTGTGGTCAGGAGCTCAGCTGGTGCAAAGAGGTGAGTAATGGACAATGGATGGCTTCTGCCAGCTGATGAGCTGAAAGAAGATATTTCAGCACTGAGAGTTTTCCATTTCTGATCAGACAGAGAAGAGGAGCTCTGTGTGATGTGAGCAGCAGCTCCAGAAATCAGTGTTTTAAAGTTAAAAAGGGGAACAAGTGTTATCTGTGCTTCGCAAGTAGACTTGAAATTTTGGGACTAGTCCAAGATCACTTTTCTTCTGCTTTGGAGTCTTTTATATCAATGTCAAGATCATCTCCACAGCATCTGAACACTTTCCACACAGAGCATCATATCATCATTATTTATCTCATTTCTTCCTCTCCTGTCTCTGCACCAAGACAAATATGTGCAGTGAAGTGCTTCCCTTTAAAAGGGCTGTGAGGTTGCTTTTGTTTCTGTTTACAAGGATATTATTAATTAGAGGACATAAAGTCTACCTGTCTTTTAGTACATTTATATATTTTTATGGAGGTGTGAAAAATAGAAAAATAAGGCAGGTATCTGGCCCTTTACAGGAGGGAGGCAAAATTTATGAGGATACTGTCCTGGCCTCAGTAAATCTGCTGCACATTTGACCTTTCACTATATGGCAGAAAGTCACAGCGTGGCAAAGAAATGAACTTTTTGACCATGATATTTACTCTGGAGATTTACAAGGGCTTTTAGATATTCTGAGCTTACATCCCTTTGGAGAATACAAGTGAGTTCATGTGTGGCAAAATAATATGCTTTATATTGAATTTTTAAAAATAGTAAAGTTGTGATGAATCTTTGTAAAAAGCATGGAAACACAGAACCAAAGAATGGTTTCTGTTGGAGAGGACCTTAGAGATCATCTTGTTTCACCTCCTGTTATAGGCAGGACATCTCCCACTACCCCAGGGTGCTCCAAGCCCTGTCCAGCCTGGCCTTGGACACTGCCAGGGATCCAGGGGCAGCCACAGCTGCTCTGGACACCTGTGCCAGGGCCTGCCCACCCTCACAGGGGAGAATTTCTGCCCAATATCCCACCTAAATCTACTCTTTCAGTTTGAAGTCATTCCTTGTTGTCCTGTCACCCCATGCCCTTATAGAATGTCTTCCTCCAGCTTTCTGGTTTGTTTAAAAAGAAAGACAGAACGTGATATTTTTAATGGTGAAAATTGGAAAAAGAAAACCCTACAGCTCTAATATATTCTTATTTTACTCTTTAAATCTTACTCAAAGAAATCAGTAAGAGGAGCTAAAATGTCTGTAGAAAAGCAAAATGATAAAGAGATAAATACATTGTTTGAGAGAGATCCAGAATGAGAGTGGAGAGGCAGATGTGGAAGGTGGGTGGCAGACCCAGAAACTGAGTGTGAAACCCTCAGGGCCTGATTTTCATTCAGGGGTTTGTCCACTCAGACCACCTTCACAAGTATAAATATTTTGTTCCCTTAAACTCCTGAGGGGAGAGGTGACAACAATGTTTTTAAAGTGTTTTCTAATGGAAAAGAGCCTTGTTTTTCCCCTTGGGATGACAACACTGGATGGGCAATGAGTGATGGATCCCCTCTGTGGTTCCTGCAGTGTTATCCCATGGAAATCCCTCTTTTTGGTATAAAGCCAGAATCTGGGCTGGCACTAAGGGCCAGCCAGACTAAGCACCCACCTGAGATCCTGTTTAAAGCTCTGGCCCTTTGTCACACCTGGCTTCCTCATGACACTTCTTTAAAGCATTTTATTTTGCTTTCTGACTCTCAGAAATAAAGTCAAACAGGTGAAGAGTCTTCCTGTGGATTTCTAGGAAAGGATAGAAACACCTGGACAAGGATTTAAGTGCAGAGGAAGATCAGCAGGTGCAATAACTCCTTTCCACTTTGTTAAAAAGAGTCACCAAGGCAGCAGAAATAGTTGTATTTCACTTAGAGCTTGGGCAAGGGATCAGAATGTGTGGAAAAGAAGGATTTGGTTTTTTGTGCCTGTCTGTGGCTGTGTTCACAGGGGTCTGAGGATGAGGGAAGAGACGAGGATCTGACTCCATGTTTCAGAAGGCTTGATTTATTATTTTATGATATATATTATATTAAAACTATACTAAAAGAATAGAAGAAAGGATTTCATCAGAAGGCTGGCTGAAAATAGAAAAAGAAAGAATGATAACAAAGGTTTGTGGCTCAGACAGACAGTCCGAGTCAGCTGGACTGTGACTGGCCATTAATTAGAAACAACCACATGAGACCAATCACAGATGCACCTGTTTCATTCTGTGCATTCCACAGCAGCAGATAATCATTGTTTACATTTTGTTCCTGAGGCCTCTCAGCTTCTGAGGAGGAAAAATCCTAAGGAAAGGCTTTTTCATCAAAGATGCCTGTGACACCTGTCTGTGTGTCCTCACTGCAAGGAGCTGCCTCCTGGCTTCCCTCAGCAGCTCAGCAAAGCCTTGCTGCCTAATCCAGCATGGTTTTATTCCTTCCTCAGACTTCCCTCCAACACAATTCCCTCCTGAAATTCTCAGAGCCAATCCTTCAATGCCAAAACACATCCTGCCCACCCTACTTTGGAGCCTTGGGAAGTGACCCCGAGGTGGAGGAGTGACAACCTTGAACAACAATAAATAACAAAGGTAGCACTGAGGGCTCCTAAGTGCTGGAATAAAGTTTTTAACTCAATCTTCTTGAAACAGAGGAGGTGGGGTGGATTAATCCAGACAACTAATTTTCAATCCACTCTCAGCATGAGCTGACATAACTCACATTGACATCTTTGGGACCCAAAGAGCACCAGCCATGTTAAACCCAGTCAGAATAAAAATAAAGAATGTTGCTATTTTCTTTCCATCCATTGATTCATGTCACCTTGGTTGATTTTGGCTTTCCTCTTGTTTAGTTATCTGAATTCCAGAAAAATACATGAAAGCTGTATTTATAGCAGAAGTGGGTTTTTTGCTTGTGTGTGTAGGTGGCAATTCCTACCCCAGTAAACCCCAATAAGAGCAACTATTAATTTCATTTTACAAATTTGATTTGTGTATATAGCCAGCTCAAACTATTGTACAAGAGTCAAAAATATGCCAAGCACTTCCAAACTTACAGAACTGTGACTAAACTTGGTTAGGATTCAACAAGCTCTGCAGAGGTTAATTAAATTTGTATAGATTTATTCTTCATTCAGTGCTGTAAAAGGCTCCTCTCTTTGACTGTCATTGCCAAGTTGGTGATGGGGGAAACTGAGAAGCCTGATCTACATCAATCTTCTGTGCTGCCAGATACTGAAATACTTTGCAGAATATTGGTCTGGCATAAATTGAGCAAAGAAGGAAGAAAACAGAACTGCAGCTAAAAGCTGTTTGGGTGCTCTGTGGGCTGCCATGAATGTTAGATTGTAGGCACAAGTGACACATTGAAACCTCCTCTCGTTGGGAATTAGCTACAGAAAAATGAACAGTTTCCATCCTGCTTCGAGGCAAAATGGATGGTCACTTTTCCAGCAGAGCTATGCAAGGCTGGAATGTGGGAATCTCAGTTCCATGAGGATATTCACAGAATGCCAGACAAGGAGACATCAGAGATCATCAACTTACAGGTCCTGCGCTGAGCAGGGACACCTTCCATTATCCCAGGGTACTCCAAGCCCCAGTGTCCAACCCGGCCTTGGACACTTCCAGGGATCCAGGGGCAGCCACAGCTTCTCTGTGCACCCTGTGCCAGGATCTCAACACCCTCCCAGGGAACAATTCCTTCCCAATATCCCATCCATCCCTGCCCTCTGGCAGTGGGAACTATTCCCTGTGTCCTCTCTATCTCTCCATCTCCTGTCCAAAGTCCCTCTCCAGCTCTTTTGAAATCTTTTTAGGTCCTGGAAAATCTCCCTGGAATATTCTCTTCTCCAGGCTGAACAGCCCCATCCCTCCCAGTCTGCCAATGTTTGCCTTCACAGACAGCACCCAAGCACTCAGGAAAGTTCTCTGACATTCCAAACTACTGGTGTCTTGGTTTGGAAAGACAGGAGTCTGCTAAGGAAGGCAGGAGCCTCCCCTGAAATGGAGAATGTAAACCCTCCCCACCCCTCCGAATTGCTATAGATTTTAAATTAAGGGGCTCTCAGGCAAAAATATGGGAGCAGGAAATAATAGTTCTTTAATAGGGAAAAGGAAAAAATATAAAAGGATAAAATAAACAGTGTAGTACACTCGAACAACACTGACAGAGTCAGAACCCAACCTAACACCCTGTGGGTCAGGGTGTTGGTGGCAGTGCCATTGGAATTGTGGCTGCAGCCCTCCTGCAGTGGCAGGGGTGGTTCTGTTGGAGCAAGGGGATCCTGTAGAGAAGGATGGATTCTTCCTCTGAAGATCCAGGGGAAGAAGAGGCAGCTGCTGTTCCTCTGGGAAATCCAGTGGAGAAGCCGTGCTGGTGTCTCAAAACCTCTGGATTATATCTGGGTAGCAATGCTTGGCTCCTCCCTCTGGGCTCACATCTCCCAATGGGATGCTGTAGTTCTTATCAGCCATGCAGTGACATTCCATAGCTGTTATCAGCAGATGTGCCCTCCTGAGGGAGGAGTGATTGTGGTCACTCAAAGAGAGAGATAAGGCAAACTGCCCACTTGACAAAAGATAATCTGCCATACAGATGGTAATGGAAAACATCTTGTATTGTAATCTTCAACAACTGGAAAGGCTACTACTACTACACACATCTACAGCATTTCTTTAGGAAAACAAGTGCGGGTGGGTGTTTCCTTTTGCAAAGGGGCAGGCAGGTTACAAAGTGCTCAGCATCCCAGGAGTATTCCAATCCATGGATTACACACACAGCAGGTGGCTGGGATGAAAAAAAAAGATGAAGGCAGAAGGCTGAGAGATTAAGATAACATAATAAAGAATACTTTGGATGTCCAAGTCCCTGCTCAGCTTAATCTGCTCTGCAAATCACCTGTTCAGCAAAGCTGGAAACATGGTGAAATCCAGCTCTCCTCTGTCACAGTCATATTTTCTGGAAAAATCCCTTTGCCCAGGATTCTTCTCCTGGGAAGTTGAGAAGCCTCAGATGAAAAGGAAAAAAATAATTATCTGATTTGTTTCTCCTGTGTTTTTCTGCTTTAGAATGTGTTTGGAGATTGTTTACCAACAATTGATTGTTTGGGAGATTGTGTCATTGGTTTCATGTGAATTGTTTTGACTTATTGGCCAATCAGGGCCAAGCTGTGTGGGACTCTGGAAAGAGTCAGGAGTTTTCATTATTATCTTTTTAGCCTTCTGTAAGTATCCTTTCTGTATTCTTTAGTATAGTGTATATGGTATTCTTTAATATAATATAGTATCATAAGATAATAAATTACTCTTCTATGAACATGAAATCAAATTCATCATTCCTTCCTTTGTCTAGGACCCCCACAAATACAATACTCCCCCACCAAACTCTGGGATGTGTGTTTAGTTTTTAGCTCGCGACAAAATGTTCTGCTCAATAGGGATTGACTGCTGGGTCTGAGCCTGAGGATGTTGGAAAAGGAGTGGTGAGAGGAGAAGCAGTTAACATTATTTATTAAAAAGCTTTTAACGGCATTCCTTTCACAAAGCTGCTTAAGAAAGTCATCTATCATGGGGTAAGGTTCTGCCTGGGGTTAAAAACTGGTAAAAAGATAAAAAAGAGTGAGGCTTGATAGTCACATTTCATGGATAATTGTCAAAGGAACCCACAAAAGAATGAAGCTCTGTAATGTTCCTACAGGGACACTGAGTAACCTTAAGTGTAACTATCAACAGTTGGGGATTTATTACAAAATGTCATCAAAAATTATGTAGTTATGCTTTAAAAAACTATTTTATTTTAGCAAATTGTAGTTAATGATCACCTTGAATATTTCAGTTATATTGTGGATCCCTTGCCTCAAAACTGAACTCCTTGGAGGATGGCTTCTATTTTCTTTTTGATATGAAAAGTATCTTGCAAAATCCAGGCAGCAGCTGAGACAAGTATCAAAAAATATCATAAATAATCTGGAACAAGGCCTTAAGCAACAATTTCTTAATTTTTTTTTTTTTTGTTCCAGGAAAAATGAATTTTATGTGTCATAATTTAGATTGGCCAAGACTAAATAAGACTTTGGAGAATTCTAGATGGCCAGACTGAACTCGCTGCACAACATTCATGACAGATGAAATTCACTGCAGAAAAATTTGAGGAGACACATGCTGGAAAGGACAATTCAGCTGCTCATATGCATACCTGAGTTATAAATTAACTGTAATTATTCAAAAAAAAAGATCTTGCAGTCACTGAAGACCACTCCATGAAAACATCTGCTGAGTGCACAGCAGGGATCAAGAAGAAAACAAAATGCCAAGATTTATTCAGAAAGGGGAAAGGTTTTAAGGCTGGGAATAGTATAAAGCCATGGCCTAAGTCAGAGGTGTGCAGACATCTTGAGCACTGTCATCTAATGTGAATTAGTTTATTGTGAAGAGAAAGGATTCAGGAAAAAACTGTGAGGGCAACATTGAAATAAGCAATGAAATAGAGATAAATATAAAATCTAATTTTTCCCTCTCCTGCTGCATAAGTTATGGTATTGGCCACTGTCCAAAAGATGAACTGATAGAAGTCAAATTCTGAAATTTTTAAAAAAGAATAATTAACATATGCAACATATTCCTGCAAACTCTCAGCTCAAGTGCTTAAACACTATCAAAATAATTGTCAACATTCAAACTTAGAGATAGATTGATGCCCTAAGAAGTGACATAACCAAGCAAGTGACAGAAAAGGATGTTTGGAGGAAGCATCCCCTCTGGCCAGGTTATTGAATCTATTTCATAGTCATTAAAGACTTCTGAGGGTTTTACACTGTGGGTTCTCCAGTTTGCCTGCAATATTCCATCTCATATTGCAATACTCTAAGGATTTCTGGAATATTGCCAGATTTCTTTAATGTGTGCTGGACTGCTCAGCCTGTCTGAATCAAGGATTCAAACTTCCTGAGAGAGAAAGAATCGAGCCAAAATGTTCAAATAAAATGTTGAAATAAATGTTAAAGTACAGCAAACTCAAAAAATAGAAGGAAAAGTAAAATTTAGACCAAAAGACTTGATAAATGAGATTCCAGTTCATATCCTTCAGCAAGCCAAAAGTGTAAGAAAATAGTCAATTGAAGGAAGAGAAATATTAGCCAGAAATAGCTTGGGGAATTATTTCCCAACAAAAAAACATTTTAAGGATGTGAAACAGAAAAATCTATTTTATGCTTCTCTATGCAGTTGATCATGCATTCCTTCAGGCAGGCAAATCCCATTGACTAAACAAGATTTATGTGCAGGGAGCAACAATGGGATCAAACCTGAGGAACCAAGCAGTTAATATCAGAGCAGGGCACGGAGCAGCTCTTCTGTCTTGGCAAAAAAAAAAAAAAAGTGGGATTTGAAAAATAATATGTCTGTGTGTGGAGAAAAACCCAAAACAAACATTAATTGTGGGATAAAGTGAGGGAAAGAAGGGAGGAAAGGAAAGGGAGAAAGAGAGAGGGAAAAGGAAGGGAAGGGAAGGGAAGGGAAGGGAAGGGAAGGGAAGGGAAGGGAAGGGAAGGGAAGGGAAGGGAAGGGAAGGGAAGGGAAGGGAAGGGAAGGGAAGGGAAGGGAAGGGAAGGGAAGGGAAGGGAAGGGAAGGGAAGGGAAGGGAAGGGAAGGGAAGGGAAGGGAAGGGAAGGGAAGGGAAGGAAGTGGCGGAAGGAAGG
Source organism: Ammospiza caudacuta (assembly GCF_027887145.1). NCBI lineage: Eukaryota > Metazoa > Chordata > Aves > Passeriformes > Passerellidae > Ammospiza > Ammospiza caudacuta. The sequence continues at coordinate 74,321,919 of NC_080596.1, forward strand.
AAGTGGCGGAAGGAAGTGGCGGAAGGAAGTGGCGGAAGGAAGTGGCGGAAGGAAGTGGCGGAAGGAAGGAAGTGGCGGAAGGAAGGAAGTGGCGGAAGGAAGTGGCGGAAGGAAGTGGCGGAAGGAAGTGGCGGAAGGAAGTGGCGGAAGGAAGTGGCGGAAGGAAGTGGCGGAAGGAAGTGGCGGAAGGAAGGAAGGAAGGAAGGAAGGAAGGAAGGAAGGAAGGAAGGAAGGAAGGAAGGAAGGAAGGAAGGAAGTGGCGGAAGGAAGGAAGGAAGTGGCAGAAGGAAGTGGCGGAAGGAAGTGGCGGAAGGAAGTGGCGGAAGGAAGGAAGGAAGTGGCGGAAGGAAGTGGCGGAAGGAAGTGGCGGAAGGAAGTGGCGGAAGGAAGTGGCGGAAGGAAGGAAGGAAGTGGCGGAAGGAAGTGGCGGAAGGAAGGAAGGAAGGAAGGAAGGAAGGAAGGAAGGAAGGAAGGAAGGAAGGAAGGAAGGAAGGAAGGAAGGAAGGAAGTGGCGGAAGGAAGTGGCGGAAGTGGCGGAAGGAAGTGGCGGAAGGAAGTGGCGGAAGGAAGTGGCGGAAGGAAGTGGCAGAAGGAAGTGGCGGAAGGAAGGAAGTGGCGGAAGGAAGGAAGTGGCGGAAGGAAGTGGCGGAAGGAAGGAAGTGGCGGAAGGAAGGAAGTGGCGGAAGGAAGGAAGTGGCGGAAGGAAGGAAGGAAGTGGCGGAAGGAAGGAAGAAAGGAAGGAAGTGGCGGAAGGAAGGAAGGAAGTGGCGGAAGGAAGGAAGTGGCGGAAGGAAGGAAGGAAGGAAGGAAGGAAGTGGCGGAAGGAAGGAAGTGGCGGAAGGAAGTGGCGGAAGGAAGGAAGGAAGTGGCGGAAGGAAGGAAGTGGCGGAAGGAAGGAAGTGGCGGAAGGAAGGAAGTGGCGGAAGGAAGTGGCGGAAGGAAGTGGCGGAAGGAAGTGGCGGAAGGAAGTGGCGGAAGGAAGGAAGGAAGGAAGGAAGGAAGGGGCGGAAGGAAGGAAGGAAGTGGCGGAAGGAAGTGGCGGAAGGAAGTGGCGGAAGGAAGTGGCGGAAGGAAGTGGCGGAAGGAAGGAAGGAAGGAAGGAAGGAAGGAAGTGGCGGAAGGAAGTGGCGGAAGGAAGTGGCGGAAGGAAGTGGCGGAAGGAAGTGGCGGAAGGAAGTGGCGGAAGGAAGTGGCGGAAGGAAGGAAGGAAGGAAGGAAGTGGCGGAAGGAAGGAAGGAAGGAAGGAAGGAAGGAAGGAAGGAAGGAAGGAAGGAAGGAAGGAAGTGGCGGAAGGAAGGAAGTGGCGGAAGGAAGGAAGGAAGTGGCGGAAGGAAGTGGCGGAAGGAAGTGGCGGAAGGAAGGAAGTGGCGGAAGGAAGGAAGTGGCGGAAGGAAGGAAGGAAGTGGCGGAAGGAAGGAAGTGGCGGAAGGAAGGAAGTGGCGGAAGGAAGGAAGTGGCGGAAGGAAGTGGCGGAAGGAAGGAAGGAAGGAAGTGGCGGAAGGAAGGAAGGAAGTGGCGGAAGGAAGTGGCGGAAGGAAGTGGCGGAAGGAAGTGGCGGAAGGAAGTGGCGGAAGGAAGGAAGGAAGGAAGGAAGGAAGGAAGGAAGGAAGGAAGGAAGGAAGGAAGTGGCGGAAGGAAGTGGCGGAAGGAAGTGGCGGAAGGAAGTGGCGGAAGGAAGTGGCGGAAGGAAGTGGCGGAAGGAAGGAAGGAAGGAAGGAAGGAAGGAAGGAAGGAAGGAAGGAAGGAAGGAAGGAAGGAAGGAAGGAAGGAAGGAAGGAAGGAAGGAAGGAAGTGGCGGAAGGAAGTGGCGGAAGGAAGTGGCGGAAGGAAGTGGCGGAAGGAAGTGGCGGAAGGAAGGAAGGAAGGAAGGAAGGAAGGAAGGAAGGAAGGAAGGAAGGAAGTGGCGGAAGGAAGGAAGTGGCGGAAGGAAGGAAGGAAGTGGCGGAAGGAAGTGGCGGAAGGAAGTGGCGGAAGGAAGGAAGTGGCGGAAGGAAGGAAGTGGCGGAAGGAAGGAAGGAAGTGGCGGAAGGAAGGAAGTGGCGGAAGGAAGGAAGTGGCGGAAGGAAGGAAGTGGCGGAAGGAAGTGGCGGAAGGAAGGAAGGAAGGAAGTGGCGGAAGGAAGGAAGGAAGTGGCGGAAGGAAGTGGCGGAAGGAAGTGGCGGAAGGAAGTGGCGGAAGGAAGTGGCGGAAGGAAGGAAGGAAGGAAGGAAGGAAGGAAGGAAGGAAGGAAGGAAGGAAGGAAGGAAGGAAGTGGCGGAAGGAAGTGGCGGAAGGAAGTGGCGGAAGGAAGTGGCGGAAGGAAGTGGCGGAAGGAAGGAAGGAAGGAAGGAAGGAAGGAAGGAAGGAAGGAAGGAAGGAAGGAAGGAAGGAAGGAAGTGGCGGAAGGAAGTGGCGGAAGGAAGTGGCGGAAGGAAGGAAGGAAGTGGCGGAAGGAAGGAAGGAAGGAAGGAAGGAAGGAAGGAAGGAAGGAAGGAAGGAAGGAAGGAAGGAAGGAAGGAAGGAAGGAAGGAAGGAAGGAAGGAAGTGGCGGAAGGAAGTGGCGGAAGGAAGGAAGTGGCGGAAGGAAGGAAGTGGCGGAAGGAAGGAAGGAAGGAAGAAAGGAAGGAAGTGGCGGAAGGAAGGAAGTGGCGGAAGGAAGGAAGTGGCGGAAGGAAGTGGCGGAAGGAAGTGGCGGAAGGAAGGAAGGAAGGAAGGAAGGAAGGAAGGAAGGAAGGAAGGAAGGAAGTGGCGGAAGGAAGTGGCGGAAGGAAGGAAGTGGCGGAAGGAAGGAAGTGGCGGAAGGAAGGAAGGAAGGAAGGAAGTGGCGGAAGGAAGGAAGGAAGTGGCGGAAGGAAGGAAGGAAGTGGCGGAAGGAAGTGGCGGAAGGAAGTGGCGGAAGGAAGTGGCGGAAGGAAGTGGCGCAAGGAAGGAAGGAAGGAAGGAAGTGGCGGAAGGAAGGAAGTGGCGGAAGGAAGGAAGGAAGTGGCGGAAGGAAGTGGCGGAAGGAAGTGGCGGAAGGAAGGAAGTGGCGGAAGGAAGGAAGTGGCGGAAGGAAGGAAGGAAGTGGCGGAAGGAAGGAAGTGGCGGAAGGAAGGAAGTGGCGGAAGGAAGGAAGTGGCGGAAGGAAGTGGCGGAAGGAAGTGGCGGAAGGAAGGAAGGAAGGAAGGAAGGAAGGAAGGAAGGAAGGAAGGAAGGAAGGAAGGAAGGAAGGAAGGAAGGAAGGAAGGAAGGAAGGAAGGAAGGAAGGAAGGAAGGAAGGAAGGAAGGAAGGAAGGAAGGAAGGAAGGAAGGAAGGAAGGAAGGAAGGTTCTAACATGCTTTGAAAAAAAATAATCCAAGAAATTTCCAAAACATTTCAGAATCTCAGCCCCTGAATGGTTCAGCCACTTTCTCAAGGGGACATGGTTGGAGCTCAGGTGCCTCTTGAGCTCCCTTTGCAAGCTGGTTCCAACAAAAACTGTGGAGCAAGGAAAGCAAGTGGTGGCACATGTTGCTTCCTTGTGGCACCTAGACCACTCCAATTTAGGTGTTTGTGTTGGGAATACAAAATTCAGAGCCTCCTGTCTCTTTGAAATAGGGGATGGTGGCTCTGTGTCCCTTATCCCCATCTCTTTTCAATTCTACAAGAAATCCTGTCTGCACCCAAATGCCTTTTCTGAGAAAACTGATATCTAGTTTGCTTCAAGAAAAATAATAAAAAAAAAATATGTTTTGATGAAACTGCATTTCATCAAAGAAAAGGCAATTTCTTAGAAATGTCCCAAACACCCCTGGGTAATACTTTGTTTTCTTTCTTCAGAGAGACCTATCTTGCCTTGAAAATGTGCACACCGCAGAAATACACTGCTGCCAGCTCTGCTTGCAGAAATTTAATCCCTCCATGTCCACAGATGTAGCTGAGCAGTAGAGTTGTCCTTTGGTGCATCCAATGGTTACAAGACCATCTCCCTGCAGAAAAGGGACTGTGGCACCAATAAAACCTATTTTATACTATTTATGTGGTGAAAAAAATTAAAGCTACTCTGCTGTCATACTAAAATAGGACAAAATTAATTTGCAGGGAATAAGAACACTGCAAGAACCTCATTCTAACCTGTAGGATGCTCAATTATTTACTTCAATTATTGTGGTGCTCATTTCCTATTTTTTCCAGTAGCATCTAGAGGCTGCAATCTGGGTCAGCAGCCTCTTCATTTAAATATTGTTTGTACAGGTAGGTCCCTGTGGAAATATTGCAGGCACTGACACTGCTGTGATTAAAGCAGAGCCATTTATCAGCTAAACTGCACTCACTGGTCTTTTGCATGCTCTTATTGCAAATACAGGTAAAAAAAGTAAACTGAAAGCAATTTATATGAACACATTTATTGCATTGGCAGGGAATTCCCTGACAAAGGCAGGAATGATGTATCTGACTTTATGTTCTTAGAAGATTAATTTATTATTTTATAATACTTTATTATAATAAATAATACTACACTATACTAACTAAAGAATACAGAAAGGAAACTTACTTAATGCTAAAAAGATAATAATGAAAACTCGTGACTTTCCAGAGTCTTGACACAGCCTGGCCCTGATTGGCCAAAGAGTGAAAACAACTCCCGGCAGAATCCAATGGAACAATCACCTGTGGGTAAACAATCTCCAAACACATTCCACATGAGCAAAACACAGGAGAAGCAAATCAGATAATTATTGTTTTCATTTTTCTCTGAAGTATCTCAGCTTCCCAGGAGAAAATCCTGGGCAAAAGAATTTTTTCAAAGAATGTGAATACCACACATATTTTATTTTGTGCATGCAAGAAACACAGAGCCTGGTTCTGAGTGAATATCATCCTTGAAAAGCTGAGGGGGTCAATAAAGCCTTGAGCCCTCTGGGCTGCCCTCTCAACTGCCCTTGCTCTTAGCAGAAAATTTGGCTTAGAATCTCCTGAGGTCTCTTCCAACCAAGGTGACTTTAAGGCCAGTGAGTGCTGTGGAAAGGAATTTCCATAACTCAGAGGAAATCACCTACAGGTGGATGTTTACCCAGGCCTCCAGTTCGATTTTTAGGGTAATTTTGTTATGCACCACTGAAGACTGCTACAGATCAACTGTCTCCAGGGTGAACATTTGCCCAGACAGTTCAAGAAGCTGATTAATTCAAATAAACTTAATTGCATGACAGCCAAACATTACTTTCCAAGAGGCTTAGTAAGGCACCGCTTTCCCTGTGGGCCTGGGTTTGCTGTTCACTTGTCAGTACGTGGCGTAAAAAACAACATTTGGCAGCTGGTATCATGTAAAAATAATTTTTAAAATAGTTTTTCTGATTTTTTCCGCTGAAATTTTGCATATTTCTTTTGTCTAACTTCCATCCATCCATCCTGTGTGATATTTTTGAGCTCAAGTATGGGTGAAGAAGTCACCAGCAAAATCCTGCACTCCAAGCAGGGTTTGCCTTATCCCTACACACCGTGGGTCCTTGAGAGGGAATAATTAATGAATTAAAGAGCACCAGGACACAGGAAGTCAGGGCTTTGCTCTGTTAGGACAATTTCAAAGTTTTATGGCTGGAAAACTCCTCTCCTCCTCCTATTTTGATAATGTATGAGCCAAAAAAATACATATTTTAACCTCTGCACCCTTTCTCCTCTGGTCTCTGATGTCCTGGAGATGTTTCTGTGCCCTCTGGTTTATTAATGTGACAAATCAGAAAACTGCCATTAATTCTTCACATAACATCCCTCAACGCTGGCTTAGTGGGACTCATTTCCCATTTCCTTTTGCCTCACAGAAGGGAAAGGGAAGAAAGAAGGAAGGAAATAAGGGAGGCTGCAAATCAGTTTATGGCTGGAGATTTCTTTATTGTAATCACTTTTTTCCCCCCTAAACTCTTGGAAATCCTGATTGCTGCTGTAAGTACTTAAAAAAAGGGAACAGTAAATGTGAATGACATCCTTATATATTGTCCTATCCAGCTGTGATGTTTGTGGGTGGGGAAAATTATTTACTTTTGTTCATTAATCACTATACCTTAGTACTGTAACCTTGTTGTGCTGCCAAAATATAGTAAAAAATATTATATGTATATATTAATATATATTAAATTATATAAATATACATATAAATATTTTATAAATATAGAAATATACAAATATAGAAATATATACAAATATAGAAATATATATAAATATATAGGTTATGCAGGTTATAGTAAGAGTAAACATGTTCCTTAAACTCCTCAATGTAACCTTTTTTTATCTTCCTTCCTGATCAAGTGACCAATATAAATCCCATTGCTTTTGAAAACAATCTTCACACCTTTGGCTTTGATTTCAAGATGACAAACTTGGCCATCCATTTGTACATGCCTCAGTTCTCGCTTTTGAGAGGTGACATCCACTGAGCTGCCACAGCCATGAAGGGGTTGGGTGTAAGAGCCGAAATAAGGGATGTGGGACTCCAGGGGCTCTCCAAAATGCAATTTATTGTATCCAAGGTGTCACAGCAGTCCTGTGGGTGACAGAGCTGTGCCCACAGCTGTCAGCTCCAGCTGCAGGCAGGCCTGGAGACCTTGAGTTTAGGTTACAATGCATTATAGACTTTTCTTTTGGTCACAATGCATTATAGACTTTTCTCTGCTGAGCATTTTCATACAGTAGAACCAATCTAGACCTTAACTTTTATCTCTAGCCTATCATAACTACTGTAATTACCATATTCATGTCACTGTTCTCCAATCACTAAAAGTCAGTGCATTACAGTTTAAGCTAGAAGTTGTTTTTCAGTTTTCTTGCAGTGGAAAATTCTGAGACCTTTTTTCTGCTTGCAGCATTTGCTGACTTGTTTGCCTGTGCTCTCTTTCTGCTTGGTAAAAACATCTTCTTGTTTGGGGTGGGTTTATCCTTTGCTCTAAGCCATAAAAACCCCTTCTAACTAACACAGCCTTTGCCTCCTTGGTTATCCAGTGAGACTGGCTCAGCGATTCTTTTCTTCTGTATCAAAACTTGCTTCCATCTCTATTCCTCCATCAGATTCTACCTTCAAAAATCTTTCTGCTAAGCACACATATCTGTGAGACTTTCTTGTCAAACTTCCATCCTTCCCAACAGTTAGGGAAGCATTCCCTGCTCCAGGAGGCATCCAGAGCTGACACCTCAAAAGGGAATTATCCTTCACTGCCTGTCTTGGTTCAGCTTGAAAGCTCTGCTCCCTTCTCCATCTGAATCCACCTGCACCTCCCATCTCCTGAAATCCTGTCTGGTAAACCATAGATGGTTCTCGTTGTAGGATCCATCATGGAGGCAGAGGACAACTTTGTTTTGAGGACAATTTGAGGAAAATTTGAGGACAAATGGAGTGTGTTTTAATTGTCTCTGAAAATGACTGATTTAACCATGTCCTTAAAGTATATAGTGAGGAAGTGTCATCTTCTTCCCTGCTCTCATTCCAAATTATCTTTAGTTGGCAGATTTTTCTACTTCTAGACCTATTTTCTTCAGAGAACAGAGCTGATGATTATTATTAGCTGGAACTAGATGATCTTTAAGGTCCCTTCCAACCCAAGCTATGATTCTATGTTTCTATCCATGGTCTATCTGCGTAGGATGTGTCACCATTCTCACATGACATCTTTCTAAAATAAAAAATCCTTTCCCCCCCCCTCTATTTCCATCTAAGTGGTGACTCAGGCATTATTTGCAAACTGAGCCACCCTCCAGGCTTTAAATGTACCCAGCCTGCAGCATGAGGAGCACAAATGAGCAATTCTGTGGGATCCTCCTCAAAGCACCATGATATTTCCATATTTCCCTCTGACCACCCCGTGATGCAGGCAGGGGACAGCTTCCACGTGTCCCCAGATCATTTCCACTGACCCACTAAATCAAATCAAATCAAATCACATGCAAGGGTGAGGCACGGCCACAACATGACACAATGCACCAGCAAAGAGATTTTTTTGAAAAGAGAGCTTTCCAAAATGTTTGTGAGAGCAGTCCCATTGAGACTGTTCTGGCATGCTTACAGCAGCCCTTTTGTTTTGTGCCCACATTGTGATAAACATCAGTGCATCCACCTGAACATTCTTGAACAAAACACAGAGATTTCAGCAACAAACTGCTCAGCCTTCCATTTGCGGGAATGTCCAAATTCTTTCTCCCCAATTTGTCCAACTCTGCTGCACAATGCTGCAATTAATTCTGCTCATTTCAAAGGGCTCCAATGGAACCACTTTAGGAAGTGTATATGGTCATTGTTTATATGCATTGTATATGGTCAGAAGGGTATATGGTCGTTGTTTATTCTGTATGCTTCTTGGAACCATTTTTCTGAGGCAAAAATCTTCTTTCTTACCTTCTAATTCTGAAACAAGGCATTATGTTGACTTGTATTTTCAGTGCACTGTTAAATTGATATTTTTTGAGCCTCATATAGTTGGAAAAAAAATGAGAAAATGGGAACCTTTGCCCCTTGAAAGATAGAACATGATTAAGGCAAAGCAGTTTGGTGTTACATTGCAATCTGAGATAATGATATGCCAGCAGTGCCCTGGTGAATCTGACACAGAACAGTGTCTAAGGCAATGTGAGTTTCTCTCAGCAGAGGAAATGTTAAACAAATGGGCAGCAAAATCTACCAATCACTCAAACATGGCAAATGGGCAAAGTGATTGTGCTCCACACACTGCACAGAAGAGGAGGTGTAACACAAAATTTAAAAAATGGCCATGCCCACTGAAAAACATCTGGGGGTTATTGTCACAGACACATTTTCTGAAAAATCCTTTCCTTAGAATTTTTCCTCCTGAGAAGCTGGGAGGCCTCAGGAACAAAATGTAAACAATGATTATCTGCTGCTGTGGAATGCAACAGGTGCATCTGGGATTGGTCTCATGTGGTTGTTTCTAATTAATGGCCAATCACAGTCAGCTGGCTCAGACTGTCTCAGTCAGGCACAAGCCTTTGTTTCCATTCTTTCTCTATTCTTACCTAATTTTCTGATGAAATCCTTTCTTCTATTCTTTTAGTATAGTTTTAATATAATATATGTAATAAAATAATAAATCAGCCTTCTGAAACATGGAGTCAACATTCTCATCTCTTCCCTCATCCTAAGACCCCTGCGAACACTGTCACAGGTTATTCCACACTGTTGGGATTGTTATAGAGCCTGTTTTACCCATTTTAAATGGGAGTTTGGTTCTCTCTAAACCCCATTCCATTGGTTATCTCACTGTAATTTTATGGCTCTTCTGGCCAGGTCATTAGGGCATGGCAAATGGGCAAAGTCATTGTGCGCAGAAGAGGAGGTGTAACACAAAATTAAAAAAAATATCCATGCCCACTGAAAAACATCTGGAGGTTATTCTACACTGTTGAGATTGTTCCAGAACCTGTTTTACCCATTTTAAGTGGGAGTTTGGTTCTCTCTAAACCCCATTCCATTGGTTATCTCACTGTGATGTTCTGGCTCTTCTGGCCAGTTCAGCCTTAGGGCCTCAGGACTATTCATAAAAAGTCAGAACAACCCATCCAGCACACCCAGCCCTTGCATGGAGACTGTACAAACATTTAACTTGTCCTTGCATAAAAGGATGCTCTGAAATTGCTTCCTTCTCTTTGAAAGCTGTGATTGGAATTCACTGCTGTCTATTCAAAGTGACACTCAGCACCTTTCATGTCATTTGGTGGTGGCTGGAGAGCTCAGCATGAAAGCAGGAGGCTCAGCTTCCCCTCCTTTTTCATTTTGAAAGGGTTTCAGCCCACTTATTTCACCTTGCAGAAGAGAAATTTGATCTTTTGCCACTGTGGGCTATTCTGGGTACTTTCTACTTCAATTCTTAATGCTACTATTTGATGCATGTGTACAGGAGGGAAAAATGACATAAATATGTCTCTCTGTAGCCTGGTGCTTCAGCACAGGGAGGTCTCTGGTTTTCAGTTGCTTCCTGGGACAGTTCCTGTAATTTAGCAGTCATAGAATGTGCTTGAGCTGTCCAGGTAAGATGGAGAGAATGCAGAATTACCTTTTTCTCTTATCTGTCAGCAAAAATTGGCAGTAAACTGATTTTTTTAATATATATTATGGGGTTTCTTGGTGCCCTGATTTGTTCTTTGGCTGGAAAGAGCAGCAGCTTCAAAACAGCCCCCTGGCAAATACCTCATCTAAACAATTCAAATACCTCACCTAAACTATTCCTTCATGACCCTATAAATGATGCCTGTGTGTCAGGGGCTGAATATTTTCTTGTTCTCTTGGAAGAGATGATTGGAAGGATGGATTTCGGAGCAGCACTCTCACCTCAAGGATGAATGTACCATTCCCTAAGTCACTGCATTTCAAGGTGGAGAGCACAGTCTATCCTTGGGTGTCCTGTGAAGATGCTTGTATTTGGGACCCCTTCACATCCCTTCACTCTATTCCAGCTTAAATCAAAGCCAGGTGTTAAAATTCTTGTTGCAGGACAGGTGGATCTGTAGCAGGAGAAGCATTTTTGAGCTGCTTTTAGGCAATTAATAACTGTATGCATTGTATGAATCATAATTTATCAGCTGTGTTCTTTAGATCCTGAGCTTCTATCCTTTTTAAGGACCTTCTCTCCATCATCTGCATCAGGGATCAGCAGCAGCAGCATCTCAGCTCCTGTGCCAGACACTGAATATTGGATGTGGGCTTTGCCACAGTGAGCAATTAGCTGGAATGCCTGGAGTGGAGAGAGCTTCAATGCCATCCCTGTGGTGTGTCTGTGATTTTCCTCCTCCTGTGCATATTTACGAATCACAGATTTTCTTTTTATCTGCAAGTCACATCAAGCTCCAACTGATGCTTGTGGCTTTAAATACCTGTAAAAAAAGCATTTTATTTTGCCTTTTGTGTTCTGACAGCTGCCATAGGGGGTTTATTATTTCTTCCTGAATACACTTGTTCTTTTAACTTGTATACCCCAGGACTGTTAAAAATTAGCAAATCAGAAGTGTTGTTTTTATTTGGATAATTTTAATATTGTTCAAGTATCAGATTTTGTCTGACCTCAATTCCTTCCCTTCCTGCATTACATAACCTGGCAGCTCAGACTTCTGATTAATTCTTTGTAATTCCTCAAATGTGTCAGAACATATATGTTACAATCATTTGACATATCTAAGTGTAACAGGTGAAACCACAGGAAAACTATTCTCCTGAAAATTGAAATGGTTTCCATTTTGCTATGTGGAATAAATACGCCCATTTTTTTGTTTTGACTTCTCACCTCCTCCAGTGTTTGCAGTGCCATGAAATTTGATGTAATAAAATAGCCTTGTATTTGCACTAAAAATATTTGCATTAAAAATATAGGCCACATTGCAAAAGTCAATAATTTCAAAGTTTATTTTTAGCCCCTCAGAAGAGTTTGTGGGTTTGTTTTAAACCAACCATTTTTCAACAAAGATGTTATATCCACAAGGAAATATAAAGAGATACAAACCCAGTCTGGTTTAAAGCTTTTGGGACATCTGAGCTTCTCTTAACATTTCATAACATCATTTTTTAGGAAGGAGAGTCAGTCTGGGTTTTTTGCCGTTTTTCCTTTTTTCCCTATGCTTTATTTCAGCTGGTTTTGGTCTTATTTTTCAGAGAGGGCTCACCATGCTGGGCAGAAGTGATAACAGGCTGATGAACATTGGACAGGCTCAGGGGAAACTGAGAAAAAAGGAAGTTCTTGAAGTCTGTGAGGTTTTGCCCTGGCTTTTTTTTTTTCTTTTTTTTTTTTTTTTTTTTTTTTTTTTTTTTTTTTTTTTTTTTTTTTCATTCCGTGGAGAAGAGCTTTCAGATGAGAAAAACCAGCAGCGATCCAGAAACATGTAGCTGTGTCCCTCTGGAAACTGGGAACTGCTGATTGCTAAAAATCTGTTGAAGGCTGGAAAATCTGCAGCTGGCAGAGGCAGAGCTGGGCTCCCAGGGCAGCCCACGAGGCTCAAGGGGACAAAGGGAGCACATCCAGGTGTCACTCAGCCCCTCTCCCTCCCTGTGCTTTAGCCTGGAAATCAACCCCCTAAAATCAGCCCCATATGGAGATATGGGAATGAGAGCCTGAAAAAAACCCCAAAATTTCATATTGCACACAAAGGGAGCTTGACACAACATGAAGACAAATAAATAGGAGTTGACTCAAATTCGTTTGCACAACCACACAAAATCCCATTTTTCATGATGACTGCCCATCCCCCTATTGTATTTGTGATCCCCCCAGATGAAGGAAGGAATTATGAATCTGACTCCATGTTCTCAGAAAGCTAATTTATTATTTTATAATACTATATCATATTAAAGAATACTATACTAAGCTGTACTGAAGAATACAGAAAGGATACTTACAATACAGAAAGGATACTTACAGAATGCTAAAAAGATAATAATGAAAACTCCTGACTCTCTCCAGAGTCCTGACACAGCTTGGCCTGATTGGCCAAAGAATGAAAACAACTCCCAGCAGAATCCAATGGAACAATCACCTGTGGGTGAACAATCTCCAAACACATTCCACAACACAGGAGAAGCAAATGAGATAAGAATTGTTTTCCTTTTTTTCTGAGGCTTCTTGGCTTCCCAGGAGAAAAATCTTGGGTGAGGGGATTTTTTAGAAAATGTGAATGCCATACCCCCCAGTTCTCCAAACACTGCAAGGCTGAAGCATGGAGGGTTTGGGGGAGATGAACAGCTTTCAGCTGCTGGTGGGCTACTGTATTGCTGGCGACACCCATGGCAGGAAGGAATGATGAATCTGACTCCATGTTCTCAGAAGGCTAATTTATTATTTTATAATACTATATTATATTAAAGAATACTATACTAAGCTATACTAAAGAATATAGAAAGGATACTTAAAGAAGGCTAAAAAGATAATAATGAAAACTCCTGACTCTTTCCAGAGTCCCAACATAGCGTGGCCCTGATTGGCCAAAGAGTGAAAACAACTCACAGCAGAATCCAATGGAACAATCACCTGTGGGTGAACAATCTCCAAACACATTCCACATGAGCACAACACAGGAGAAGCAAATGAGATAAGAATTGTTTTCCTTTTTTTTCCTGAGGCTTCTCAGCTTCCCAGGAGAAAAATCCTGGGTGAGGGGATTTTTTAGAAAATGTGAATGCCATACACCCCAGTTCTCCAAACACTGCAAGGTTGAAGCATGGAGGGTTTGGGGGAGATGAACAGCTTTCAGCTGCTGGTGGGCGAGCTGCAGCCCAGACCCTCCCATGAGGAGGTGATGTGAGGATAAACCAAGGAGAGGATAATAAAGCAAAAGGCACTGACCACAGGATGCTAATGTGAGCTGCTGCCATGGTGAGTGCTCCACACGGCCTGTTCCTGGGGCTGTCCTCACCACTGACTCTGAAGCTTTGGTGAGAAAAAAGCACTTTTAAAAAATTATTGTGCTTGCTCTGTGTGTAAAATGTTTGGAGTTTCAATGAATCAAAGGCAAAGAATTCAGCTTATCCCAGACATGGAGATCTCAATCCTTCAGAGAGATGAAACAGCACTAATGCTGAGTGGCTGTGTGCACTTCCAGTAATTACTAAAGAATAAAGTCTGATATCAGTGGTATAGAAATGTTAGGTTATGTAAAGCTTGCCTTGAATGAAGGGAATTTCAGGGAGAGAAGGATGTGCATTCATGGCTTAATTTTCATTTGAAAAGTATTACTACTGGTAATGTAAATATGCTGTCTCTTCATTAAATAAAGTAAAAAAGTGCCATTTCCCTGGAAAGCTTTAACAAACCCCTACTTTTCCCTGTCAAACCTGGCCATTCTCCAGTTCTATGATTCTGAGTTTAAATCAGGAGACTTGGACTCTGGATTCTTTTTCTTGCCTTATATAAAACCCCTTCTATGTTTCCTTGACTGAATCATTAAATCTGTAAAAATCTAGAAAAACCTCCTGGCTCTGGATGCCATGAAACGCTGACAAGTCTGCCAGTTTCCAAAGGTGCTCAGTGCCAACAGACTGATTGAAATCAGTAAAGCCTGAAGATATTCATAACCCAGTAAAGACAACGTGTGCCCAAAACCTGAGGCAGTCACAGATAGCAGGGAAATGTGAAAATGGATTCCTACACATCCAATGCACCCTTGAGAAGAAGTGAACCAGGAGAGGTTTTGATTGGGTACTGGGGAACATTTCTTCACAGAAAGTGTTTTTAAGCCCTGGCACAGAGAGTCCAAGGGAGTGGTGGAGTTCCCATCCCTGGAAGGGTTTAAAAGCCATGTGGATGTGGCACTTGGGTGTCACTGTCACATTTTCTGAAAAATCCTCTTTGCCCAGGATTCTTCTCCTGGGAAGCTGAGAAACCTCAGAGAAAAAGGAAAACAATTCTTATCTCATTTGCTTCTCTTGTGTTTTGGTGCTTTGGAATGTGGCTCGGAGATTGTTTACCCAACAGGTGGTTGTTTGATTGGCTTAATGTGAATTGTTTTTACTTAATGACCAATCACACTCAGCTGTGTTGGGACTCTGGAAAGAGTCACAAGTTTTTCATTATTATCTTGTTAAACCTTCTGTAAGTATCCTTTCTGTATGATTAATATAATATCATATCATATCATATATTAGCCTTCTAAGACAACGGAGTCAGATTCATCATTTCTTTCCCTCATCTGGGGACCCAAAAAATACCACCCATGGGGACAGGAGTTAGGGGTGGTCTTAGCAGTGCTGGGGTAATGGTTGAGCTGGATGATCCTAAAGTGTTTTTCCAACCTTAATGATTCTGTGATTCTACAGAGAAGAAAGGGCTGAATTGGAAGAGTAATTCAGTATCCACCCAAAATGTCACCAATATTGTAGGTACCTTTTCATTACTGCAAATATTTGTCACTCTAGCAAGCTCCTTCCAAGCACTTTTAATTCTCTTTGCATCCTCTGGATCTGAGGATCATCTCCACCTTCTGCATGGAGAATCAAGGTTTTAAAAGGTGAGACTGTGAGCCAGAAATAGATTTGGGCTGTCTGACATCTGCCTTCCTCATGGGACTGGAATAATAGATCAGCATCAGGGAGGGATTCCTTGCTGCTGCTTTGTTTGTGCTTCTGCAGAGGTTTTTCTGCTGTCACTCAGCAGTGCTCAGGCATAAATTCCTCACTCTGCCTTTGCCAAGAGAGGAGCCTCTCGACACTTGGAGGTGTGAGAGTGGTGAGTGCAGTTTATTTGAGTGCATGGCAGGGGGCCAGGCAGGTGGGTGGTTTGGCTGGAGCCAGGAGCTGCCAAACACACAGGGTGAGATGCCTTGGGAGGAAAATAGCTCTGAATCCTTCCTGTGCCAGGCTGATCCTCTTGGTTAAAGGTGGAAGACGTCCCTACTATGAGCAGGGACATAAAATTATATTTTAGGTCCATTCCACTCAAGCCATTCTGTGATTAAAGAGGAAATTTTAAACCATCCTTCTCCACCCCAACACACAGATGCAGAAAAATTGAGAACTTTTCCACAATTTGTAACAAGAAAGAGAAATCCTGTAGCAGGATGGAGTTTCCTTCTTTCTTTAATTCCTCTGATAGTCAGATTTAGTCATTTCCTTAGTACACCAGTACACTATGGACACCTGAAGATGCCCACAGCAGTCATTAAAGAGTTTATTATTTTCTCTTCTTCACTTTGCAAGAAGTAGAGAAGATGTCAAGAACCCAATAAAATCTCAGTGGTTTGAATTTTTTAACAAGTAATATAAGAAAAATAGTGATTAAGAAACCCTACAAAAAAAAGAAAACCTGCCACAAAAGAACAAAAAAAGCAGAAAGCAGGGCTCCTGAATGAGTTACAAATTCAAAATGCCCAAAAGTGAGAGGGGAAATGACTCACCCCAAGGTCACCCAACAGCTTGGGAGCAACAGCAGTGAAAAAAATGCAAAAATCCCAGTTCGTTGCCTTAGAGAGAGGGAGCCCCAGCATCCCTGGGAATCTCTGGAAGCAGCTGGGCTATGAAAGTGACTCTCCCTGCCTGTTTCCTTGGAGATGGAGAGCAATGTTTGCAGCAGCAAGCCTGAGAGAAGTTTCCTCCTTGCAAAGGGAGCCAGGTATCATCCTGCCCCCAGCCTGCTGGGATCCATGTGAGCCAAAAACCTGTAGTGCACAAAAAGATCTTCTTAAAAATCAATGTGTGGGACATGGGGATGGGGGGAGGTTATTTTAGAGCAGGATGTAGGAAATCCAAATCTATTCCCTCAAAGCCTGTGCTTCCAAGCTGCAGGGAGTGAGGTACATTGAATATGCAGGAGTCTGGAAAGGGAAGGAGTTTGCCAAGTTACATAATGCAGTTGGATGTTCTTGCTCTGACTGCTGACCTGGATCAAATCTGCCGCCAACTTGCTCGTGCAGAAGTCAGCAGCTGGTTCCTATACTGGCCTGGGACACACTCTGTTCATAACATGCATTTTCCAGGGCAAAACTATCACTGTCATATTTTCTGAAAAAATCCCTTCGCCAGGATTTCTTCTCCTGGGAAGCTGAGAAGCCTCAGAGAAAAAGAAAATTAACATTATCGCATTGCTTCTCCCTGTTTTGCTGCTTTGGAATGTGATTTTTGGAGATTGTTTATCCAACAGGTGGTTGTTGCATTGGTTTCATGTGAATTGTTTTTACTTAATGACCAATCATGGTCCAGCTGTGTCAGGACTCTGGAGAGAGTCACGAGTTTTTCATTAGTATCTTGTTAAGCCTTCTGTAAGTATCCATTCTCTATTCTTTAGTACAGTTTTAGTATAGCATTCTTTAATATAATATATATTATAAAATAATAAATGAGCCTTCTAAGAACATGGAGTCAGATTCTCAATTCCTCCTTCATCCTGGGAACCCAGCAAATACCACAGAAAACCTACCAGAGATCTCAGAGGAAAAACATCCTTCTACAGATTATATATGCAGAGCTATCCACTAGAGCTAAAAATACTCCTTCGCATGCACCTCCGTGTAGTTTTGTGACTTTTGGCATTTTGTGCAAGTGTCTGTGCTTGTTCCAGGGTGTTCTGTGGAGGAGTTTGTGTCTCCTGAGGTGCAGGAGTGGCAGTGAGACTTTGCTGCCAGATGCCCGCGCTGGGACAGGGGATGCAGGCACAGACCCCTGTGCCAGCACCCCCCTCTGCAGAGATTCCTCCCCAGCTCCAGGGGGCTGTGCCCATGCACTCAGAAAAGCTTTTGAAAAGCTTTTTATATTGCCTGACAGATTTGTGTTGTGTGCTGGTATCACTTTGCACTAAGCCAGCTCAGATTTATGGCTCAGCCCGAGAGCAGCCTCCCGGTTTATCTGAGATGTTGAGAAACAGGACCTGACTCTTTTACAGGCAGCACCTTTTTGCTCTTTCATTCTGATCTAATTTTTATTTGTTTATTTTCTTTACCATAGAATCTTATCATTTTAAGGAATTATAAAATTGTTTGGCTTGGAAGCAGACACAAAGCTCGTCTCATTCCAACTCCCTGCTTTGGGTAGGGACACTTTCCACTATCCCTGGTTTCTCCAAGCCCCATCCAACCTGACCTTGGACACTTCCAAGGATGCAGGGGCAGCCACAGCTTCTCTGGGTGCCCTGTGCCAGGGCCTCCCCACCTTCACAGGGAAAGAATTTTTTCTAATATCCCACCTAATTCTGCCCTCTGTTAATTGGAAGCCACTCCCCCTTTGCCCCATCCCTCCATCCCTTGTCCCAAGTCCCTCTCCAACTCCCTTGAACCCTGTTTAGATACTGAAAGGCCAAATTAATTATTTTCTAGTAATTTTCATTTGCAAGAATAGCTGTTTGAGAAGTCACTATTCTGGCAGGCTGGTCTAATTCTTCTCTGGTGTGAAATATTCATGCTTTGAAATGCTGGAAATCTGTGATTTCTTCACCTTCCCACCATCTCCACAACTCAATTTCTTTCAGTCACCTCAGCTGCAGCAGCAACACTATTCTAACATCTTTGCATTGAAGTCAAAGTCATTACTCATGCTTGCAGCCAGTCATAACAACCCCAAAGAATCATTGTTGTAGATCAAAGGGCAAATGAATTTATGACAGCCAATTAAGGCACAATTAATAATTGAATGGTGATGTGAATTCTGAACATGAATATTGTGGTTTTTTTTCTAGCAAGAATGCTGGCATCTGACTCCACATCTCAGTGGAGTCTGTGGCTGAGTATTAAATAACACAGCACACCAACAGAGTGGTGTCACTCCAACAGAGTTAATGAAATATTACACTGGAATCTGCTCCATGTTGCTCAGCTTCCAAATAAAGTGCAGAGATTTTAAGAGAATACATTAGATGTGAAAAATAAGTAACATATTTATGCCTTGCTTTCAGTTTTGCTGCAGGCCCTGTCTCTGCAGAGATCTCTCTGCTGAACCTCTGCTGGATGGTTTGCCATAAACTTGCCAAGGGATCATAAATTAAACAAAGAAAGAAAAAAGAGGCAAAGTAAGAAGCTACAATATGGTTAGGCTTCCATTCCTCAAGCTTTTAAGTGAGGAAGGGAGATCTGCCCCATCCTGGGTTGGATCATCCTTGGCTTGGAGCAACCTGGGATAGTGGAAGGTGTCCCTGCCCATGGCAAAGGCTGGAAAAAATTGGTTTTAAAGTCCTTCCTACCCAAACTATTTCCGTGATACATTCAAGACAGAAATTGCAGGCGGATTTCTGGCTCTCACAGGAGAGGGAGGAAGGAGATAAGCTGGGTTATAAAGCACAGCAAAGCTCCTGCAGCCCCAAGGGAAATGTGAACATTCCTGTTGCTGTGTTGGGTCCCTGAACACTAATGAGTACAGAAGGGCCCAAAAAGGGATTTGGGCAACATCCTGAGCTTTTTATTTATGGGAGATTTGGTGGTTGACCAGGCACCCACCAAAGCCACTTTGCCACTGCCCTGCAGAGCTGCACAGGGGAGACAAAATCTAAGAAAGGGTTCATGGGTCAAGATAAGCACAGAGGGAGATCCCCCACCAAACTCCATCACAAAGAAAGCAAATTCAACTCCTGCACTGGCACTAACCTGGGGGCTGCAGGGCTGCTCCTCCTGGATTTGGCTCCATGGATATTGCAGCAGATTCCCACTGCAGCAACCCCTGTATCTTCCTCACCACCAAAACCTGGCCACACAAAGCCCATCCAGCAGGGAAACATCCACCAGGGACAGAGGATTGGTTGTTTATTCTTCCCCAAAGCCTCACAGTTTAGAGGATGTGCTGTTATTTTATTATTCCTCTACACCCCCTGTTATTTCTTTAACAGCTTCCTCTTTAAAATTTTTTAAAATAACAGTTTCACTTCATGCAACCAGTATGAAAAAACAGTTTCCTACCTCAATCCATGTGGTTGGGAAAGTCTTATTTAAAATGCTCTCTATCCCTACCTCCTTCCTGTACAAAAACAACCCAAACAAATAAAAAAGGGATTTTTTTTTCTTTTTGAAAGTTGGCAGCAGTTTTCAGAGTTCCCACTGTCATTTCTTTAAGATCTTCAACTTGTTTGTTTAAATGTTCATGTCTTTAGGCTTTTCTTCCTGCTTTTATTGCTGGAAACCATGAGAACTGCTATTTGTTCCAGAAAATAGATTTATTATTTCTTCTCTACCCTAACTATGACTTTCCTTCCATTTAAAGCAAAAAACTCTTAAAGCAAAAATTTACTCTTCCAATATGCACTTTATCTCCTGTGACTTAGAGCCCCAGGCTGTGAAACAGCACATCTTTGGTGGGTTGTGACAATTGAAAATCAAGAGTAGAAGGCATTCTATAAAATTTAGGTGATGCATGCCCCAACCAGCTGCAATCTCATCAGTTCCAGGGTATGGCCTGATGATGGGAGGCAATAAAAAATATTATAAAAACAAGGATAAATATGCATTTTGCATTACACCATATCAAACCCTATCAGAAGGGAGCTGGCTGGGGAATTTACAGATGCTAGCAGTTATGTGGTGGATATTTGAAATTTTAATGAGGTTTCTGAGGTTTGGGGATGCATTTTCTGGAAGCACAGAGTGGGTGGGTGTAGTCTTATATATTACAACAGTTCTATTATCATTATATGCAAGGATTCTGTAGCCTCAGAGTTGTGTGCCTCTTCAATGCTTGTTGCAGGTAGCTCCTCTAAGCACCGACTGTTCTTGGTCCTTGCAGCAGCCATCCAGCTTCCCCGAATCCACAGGGTTATGTGGTTTAGTCCCAAATCCATGGGTCATCCCAAATCCACAGAGCAATAAAGTTTAGTCCTGAATCCACAGGGTCAATATAGTTTAGTATTCAAGTCTTTTTTTTTTTTTTTCAAATCACAAGGTCATTTCCTGAATCATGTTCTGAATCACTTCAGTCATGTAGTTTAGTATTTAAATCCACAGGTCCCAAATCACATCAGATCAATATAGTTTAGTAGTCAAGTCCTTTATCCTCCCGAATCACGTCAGGGTCGCCATTTGTTGTCTTATATATTACAACAGTTCTATTATCATTATATGCAAGGATTCTGTAGCCTCAGAGTTACATACCACCTCGATGTTTGTCGCAGGCAGCTCCTCTAAGCAGTGACTGTTCTTAGTCCTTGCAGCAGCCATCTCACTCCAGTTCCCATCATCCACTCTTTTATACCACTTGTTCTTATTTGCCACAGGTGCTGCCTGTTATCATCTGGCCTGCTCCTAATCTTTAGTAACAGGGTCCATCTGCAACTCATTGGGGAATAAGACTACATTCTACATTACCTTCATTTATCCATACTGTGTCCCCCTACAATTCCCCCTTTTTCTTTTAACCACAGAGTTGCAGCATTTCCAGAAGTACATATTTAACATTATGACATATTTATACATTTCATTTAGAACTATGAGTTATAGAAAGGTTCAAACGGCATATTATTGTACAGATATATATTTCTAAATGTCAGTTCAGTTCTATAACTTTATAAAGCACTTTTCTTTAAGGTCCTTTACACTCATATTCAACAAACACCAATACATTTTGCCAATCATGTTTCCCCAAATCCACAGGGTTATATGGTTTAGTCCCAAATGCACAGGTCATCCCAAATCCACAGGGCAATAGAGTTTAGTCCCAATTCTATGGGGTCAATACAGCACAGTATTCAAGTCCTTTTTTTTTCAAATCACAAGGTCACTTCCTGAATGACATCCTGAAACACATCAGTAATATAGTTTAGTATTTAAATCCACAGGTCCCATATCACATCCCAAACCACATCAGTCATATAGCTTAGTATTTAAATCCACAGGTCCCAAATCACATCAGATCAATATAGTTTAGTAGTCAAGTTTTTTATCCTCCCAAATCACGTTGGGATCACCATTTGTTGTCCTATATTACAACAGTTCTATTATCATTATATGCAAGGATTTTGTGGCCTCAGAGTTACATACCCCCTCAGTGTTTGTCACAGACAGCTCCTCTAAGCACTAGCTGTTCTTAGTCCTTGCAGCAGCCATCACACACCTCTAACTCCCATTCCCATCATCCACTCTTTTATGCCACTTGTTCTTATTTGCTACAGGTGTTGCCTGTTATCATCCAGCCTGCTCCTAGTCTTTAGTACTAGGGTCCAGCTGCAATTCATTTGGGGGGATAAGATTACATTCTACATTACCTTCCTTTATCCATACTGTGTCCCCCTACAGGTGGGGGTTTGGGAGGCTGGCTGGGGAGTGTGAGAGGGGTCAGCCCTGCCACTGGCTGAGGCTGGAGGTGTCACTGTGCCAGCACAAGCCCAAAGTGACACCTTGGGTGAGCAGAGAGCAGAGGCTGTGCACAAAGAGGTTGGGAAAAGAGGCACCTTCACTCACAGATGTGCACAAGACCCAGGATCATTTGTCCAAATGAAAACTATACCCAAGGAGTACATTTATTTAGTGAAAAAATACTCCCATCAAATGCAATTTTTCTCACTTTTCCCCAAGAAAAGGCTCAATAAAGAGTAATGACAGAAAAATCCAGGAGACTCTGAGAAGGTGAATACCCAGGATTACTTATTTCTCTGTCATTTCAACAGACAAGCAGGAGGAATTTGAATCCAGCCTCCCCACACCTCACAACAGGGCTCCAGACTCTGTGTGTGTTCTAAGGAACGCAAAAGGTTCTTTTGTATTTGTCACCAAAAAATGCATTTAGAAAACTTAATTTCTGTTCTACATCAGCCTGGAAAACACATTTTGAAACCTGAATTTTCCACTGTACACAATTCTGGACTTTCTTGCTATTCTGCATCAGAGATCAGCATCTAAAATGGAGCAATGGACTTTTGACTACCTTCAGAGACCTGGTTCATCTGTATGTGTAAAAAGGTAATTCAGGTCATTCAGTTGTAAATAGAAAGATGATTTCTGGCAGGCACTGCAATGCATGTGGGAATTTATTTATTTTCCACACTGAAAGAAGTTCTCCCTGCTAACCAGTCCTGCCCTGAACACAATCACAGCTAGTGGCTGCCAACCATGCTGTTCCTTTGAGATGCAATAAAGAAGAGTACAAAGAAGGATTGGTGATAAGAAAACTTGAGTAAAAGAAAGGCATCTGTGCTGATTGCATTTAAAGATTTCTAAATTCAAAGCAAAACTGTTAAAAACTCACAATAAAAGAAATTCTGCTTCTAATGAAAGCTTAGTGGTGCACAGCGACTTTGACAAGGAGCATATGGCAGATAATCTGAAATATTTCAAGATCCCTATGAGTGTGTAGTACTAAAGATTGTGATCTCAGAGTTTTGAAAGTTACACTGGCTCCTGATAGTTGCCATGATTTTTCTTCTCTTTCTTTTCCATGTGAATTATTTTAAGATAAAACCTCACCTTAGAGGAATAAATTTATCTTTTCCACCTGTTGGTTCTGGGGCAGCCTGGGCACTGTTATAATTTATAATTTTACAGCGCTGTGACTCTTTTCCATGGCTAGAGGGGATCAGAGTGAGAGGGAAATTGATAGAATATGAGGACAGTTAAATTGGGCCTCTGCAGGAGAGTTTCAGGGAAATATCCTGGTCTGCCAGCATTTTCTCCACACATTGAACAGCAAAAAGGATGAATCAAACATCTTTACTACCTGTCAGAGATGTAGATAACTAGACATGAGGCAGCAGGAACTGAAGCAGAGATGTGAACCAAAAAATAAAAAAGTTATTCAGTCCAATCCATGACTCCAGACTCACTAGGATCTTTTGCATAAATAACTATGAGGTTGTTTTCATTTCTTTTTCTGGAGTTTGACTCCACTCCCACAGGCCTACATGTGTATTTCCCACAGTGTCTCAGTGGAAAAAAATCTGCTCTTAATGGGGAGCAAACTGGTAGATCCTAGCAGCCCCAGCTGTAATCAATTCAAGCTACCCAGTGAGGAGACAGTGATGCAAGGAACAGAATTCAGCCACTCCCTCCAGGAGAGCAGTGATACCTCAGCAGGGTCTGAATAGGGTGAGGAAGAAGAAGATATGTGTCTGCTTCTTTCTTTTTGTCTATTCATTTTCACTAGAAAAATATTGTGTTAATATTCTGTTTGCTTTGCCTGTACTCAAAGCACACGTGGGTAAGGGGCTGTTTTCTGTCTCATATTTGCTGCTATAAAATTTATAAATGACTCTACTATTTCAGCATTTTCTCACTCTGCATTTTGATCCCTGAATCTGAGGAAATTAGGACCTTATGGCCATAAATATCAGCAACTGCTGTTGATTTTTCTCCCTCTAAAAGATGTCTTAAACCTCATAACAGGCCACATGCAGTAGGCAAATAGAGTTTCAGAAGAGCCTGGCTGAGACAACCATTCAGTACTATCCTATAAGTGAATCCCTATCTTAAAAGTAAATAAAGCTGCATTAAGGCTGGGGAGAAGGAAGAAAAGCTTAAGTTAAGAAGGATTTTAAAGCTGTTTCTTCTTCGAAGTAGTTTTATTGCAAATCATCTCACGGTGTAAAACTCAGCATTAAAACCCATGTCTTCTTCCCAGATCACCAGTGTGGGGTTCACCCAGACTTTATGGAATCCAAAAGCAGATCATCACTTTGTACATCACTGAAGTATTGCCACGGGGTGGGAAACTTCATAACCCATGGATGGTATCAGCTGATTCTCTCAGGTCAGGCTGCAGGAGAGGTTTGGAAAATTATTAAATTTGGAGTGAGATGTGTCATATTGGTTCCCATCATGGAACTGGCTTTGGAGAAGCTGCTGCACTGTGTTTTTGAAGGACTGGTATTACTCCACTATGAAAATACCTAAGAAACACACAAAGTGGGCCAAATGCTTCACTCCATAGAACTGTTCTTACATTACTTAGTGTTTTAGGCTGGAAATGGGGGTATGTATTCTATTCCCATCTGTCAGAGGTGAGGCAGTTATCTGCTGTTCATTGAGCAGTTTTCTTTATCACTTCCACAACCAATCCTCCCTCCAGGAGATCTCTGCTGTTCATGGACCATTAATTATTAATTATCTTCTGTCCATGGCCAGTGAGTGTCCCTGCATGGCTGATCCAATCCCAGCATCCCATGGGGAGATGCTCCGCCCAGGGGAGGAGCCAAGCATTCCTACCTGGATCCAATCTGAGCTTTGGGACACCCCAGCAGCCTTTGCCCCCTGCATTGCCAGAGGAGCAGCTTTGTGCTGCCCTGCATGGCCAGAGGGAGCCCAGGCCCATCTGCAGCAGCCCTGGAGCTGCAGAGGAAAACTCCCCCCTTGTGCAGGATCCCTGCTGCAGCAGAGCCACAGCTGGCACTGCAGGAGGGCTGAGCCCCCATGGGATGGGGCTGGGACACCCCCTGACACACAGGGGGCAGGGACTGCTCTCACTCTGGCTGTGGTTTGTTTCTGTTTGTACTATTGCATTTGTATTTTTAATTTCCCTAATAAAGAACGGTTATTCCTATTTCCATATCTTTGCCTGAGTGCCCCTTAATTTAAAATTTATAATAATTCAGAGGGAGAGGGTTTACATTTTCCATTTCAGGGGAGGTTCCTGCCTTCCTTAGCACACACCTGTCTTTTCAAACCAAGACACTTAGTAATGAAGCAGTGACCACAGAGCATCCCAGAAATCCCCAGCTGCAGAGGAACCAGGGAAAAATGGTCTTTCCATGACAAGGCCACCTTTAGAGGGCTGGCGGCAGTGCCAGGACCTGGGTGCTGAAATCCTGAGTGCCACTTCCTTTTCATTGCAACTGCAATGAATCCTCACCAATTCTTCATCAAAAGTGGAGCTTTAATTGAATTTCTCTGCTCATTCCCAGCAGGATGATGGTTTGCAATTGTCCTGTAGCTGCATGCCTGACTGCAGCTCTGCTTTATCTCACACACTGTAATTATGAAAACTGGCTGTACAGTGAATCATGCTGTGATTTACTTTGAAGAGGTCAGCTTAAAAAAATTCCCTGAGAGGAATTTTATTAGATGCAAACAGCACCAGGACTGAATTAAAATGCAGTCTCAGTAGTCTTATATCCATTTCATCAATATCATTATATTCCTCCCTCTGTTCTACCGTTATAAACTGATTGGAGGTGTTTTTTTCTTTAAAGTGGACGGGTCAAAAGAAGTTGTCTACAAACATAAGGTCAACTGTGCTCCACTGAAAATTATAATAAATAGCTGCAAAGCCTCAGTTACACTCTGTGATGAGTGGATAGAGGGTGTAATGGAAGGGCAGATGTGGAAAGTATAATTTAGTAATCACTCAGCCCAGAGGTTTGCTGCATTTTTACCAAGAGGCATGAAATGATGAGGCCATTGGATAATGAAATAACCATTTCCCTCTTCATCTGAGCCAGATCTTCCTAAAGCCTTTGTCTGTGCATGTCCTTCTTGGCTAAATAGAATAAATCATAAGCACTGATGTAACACACAGGACAGAATTAGTGCTCAGTGCTCCACAGGCCCCTGATTTCATCAACCACCTTCTGCTGGAGGACAAGGCCCTGAACTAGAACCCTTGGATCAATCCTGTGGAGTCTGTGTGGGCTGTGAGATCTTGTAGAGAAAGAAAATCTTCCCTGTGAGGATGATGAGGCCCTGGCACAGGTGCCCAGAGCAGCTGTGGCTGCCCCTGGATCCCTGGCAGTGCCCAAGGCCAGGTTGGATGGGGCTTGGAGCAACGTGGGACAGTGACAGGTCTCCCTGGGAGTGGGACTGGATGATCTTAGGGGTCTCTTCCAACGCCAAACCAATATTCTGTGAATATTTATGTTTAATTTTAATGCAGTAGAGGAATCCCACTCTCATGTCCAGAGTAGCCAGGAAAGATGATTATTTTTTCCTAATAATGCTACCTAATAAAAAAGGAATTAAGAATGCAAAAAAAAAAACAAACAGTTCAGCAGGTTTGCCAATAAATTTGTTTTTCTGTGCCAGGAATGGATGCCTTTTACCAACCCACACATGCTCTTAATAACACAATTTCCTTTATTATTACTAAGGACACTGCAGAGCTATTAAATGACAAAAACTTTGCTGCAGTTTTGCCTGGATTGCCATCTTTAATCACATCACTCCAAAATAGTTTGTGGAAATCCAAGATTAGCTTGGAGCATGCATTTATCTCTCCTTCCCAAGGTGGAGATGAGCAGTGGAAATGCAACATTTATGGTGTGGCAGAGCACTCTGACAACCTGCCCATGGTTCTGGTGGGGTGGGCATGGTCACACCTGGCAAGAGGGCAGGATTGGGGAGTATTTTGAGGCTTGCTGCATTTCTGCTCTGGAAGAAGTAGTAGTAATATTGTATTCAGTGAGTAAATGTTGGAATTCAGGACATCCCTCTGGCTGTCCTGGATGGCTCAAACCCCTGTCAGGGGGCTCAGAGATCTTGGCACAGTGCCCAGGACACCTGTGACTTTGATTTTGACCATTGGAAAAAATTACCCAACCTTATATGAGGATCTGCAAGCCATGAAAGTCTAATTAGAATAATAATTATGTTGTCATGGGTTGAAAAATAGATTTTTGGGGTTTTTTGTATGGGGGTTCAGGAGGCAAGATGGAGGAATCTGGGCGTGTCCAGCCGTTCTCCTTCTTCTTCTTGGCCTCCATCTTCTGCTGTGATGGTGGCACTTTTGGATTGGTTTAGAGTAGAGACAGACTGTCTAACATAGGTGATAGGTATTGGAAAATTATTGTAAATAAATTTAGTATAAAAAGATAACACCACCCTGAGAGTGGTCGGTGTGCCTCAACCCAACCTGCTGGACAGATCTTGGCAGGCCAGAGAAAGAATTTTATAGATAAGAAACAATGAACAACCTTGAAGAGCTCTGACTCCTTCTTTGACCACCAGGCTGGGAAAAGAGACTTTCTAACACATCTCAGGGTCACTCTGAGCAGCAGAAGTCCCAAAAAGTAAATATTTCACACACAGGAATTTGGGCATAGCTCTACACATACATGACAAGGATTGTACATAGTCCTGGGCCACCAACATGCAGAAAATACTTGGGTATTTTCTAAAATGATAAAAAGAAATAAAGAAGTTTAAAAGAATATAAAAATAATTGTATTTGTTTTTAGTTCTACCTGTTCCTGTTTCTTGAATTATCCATGTTACAAGCTCTTCAGGAAACTATTTGTATCTGTAGCTTAATATTTTCTATGGCTCATTAGCCAACTTTTGATTGTAATGATTCTTTATTCAAAGAGCCAGTGGTGCTCAAAGACATCATGTTATACTTTTTAGATGACTGTGAGTTGCAAAATTAAGCTTCTAATGAGGTTGTTATAAATTTCTAAGTTGATTTTCAAAATTCTGCTGCTACAGTTGTCTGTGAGAATGGGAATTGTTGAAAAGAAAATATCATAGTGATTTAAAAGCACTTAAAATTAAAATATTCATGCAATCTTTTCCTGATACTGGCCCAATTTAGAATGAAGAGGCCCCAGCTCTCAATTTTTTTTTCTTTTATAATGCCTAAGCCGATGTAATTCAAGGTATATGATTAATTGATTTTAGCTTTGTTAAAACCTGTAGTAAACCACAGCTTTATGTCAGAAATGCAGCACTAAAAGTCAGGGAAACATTGTCATTTGAATCCCTCTGAAGATATAATTGTATATCATCTGCATAAAATTAAAAGCAGGTGCACTCTCAGGCAACAAAGAGGTAACACTGAAAAATTCAGTAAAACAGAAGTCTGAGATACACAGAGCACTTCCAGAAGATAATTAATCATCCTGGGACACCATAAAGACAAATTAAATGGAGTTTCTGATCTAGCATGTTGGGAAAGTTCATTTGTAAATTTTCCTGAATGACTTTAAAAAACTGTGAACTGCCAGGAATGGAAGTGATGTATCAAAAAAGATGCTACAGCAAACTGGAGATGAGGAGAGGAATTGCCCCTGTTAGAATGTAAACCCAAAGGTCTGTGCTTCATTCTCTGGAAAACATCCATGCACCTGTTCCAGCTGTGGGGAAAATTTGGGATTAATGCCTAAACAAAAAGGGTCCAAGTCTTGCCATCACACTTGCCCTGACAGTTCCTTACCACTCTATTGCTTCCTTTCATTTTCCAACTCATTATTCCCTTTCTTGACCCAAAGTCCATTCACATCAAGGGGAATTTTTCCAGCAATGAGTTTGAGTTTACGTCCTAATTTATCCCTTCCCCAGAAAGTGAGTCAGGACCTCTCTGACTGCTGTAAAATCAGCATTCAGAAATGTTCATTTACACTCAGAATGGTTGTTCAGCTCTTGTTTTGTACTGAACTCTGTAGAATCAGGTATTTGCCCAGTGTTCAGTTCTGCACCTATATTCTTACATACATAATATTATACTATTGTTATTTTCCATCTCTTATTCAACATCCTCCTATGAGACATCATTGATTTTTTTATTTCATTTTTTTAAGGGAACCATCATTTCTCAAGAAATCTTATTTTTCTCTTTGCCCAGTATTTTGCAGTCATTGGTTTTTCAAACAGAACAAAAAGCACACCAGTATTTTTTACTATTGTCTTCTTTATTTTTCCCCATCTTTCTTTTCCCCATGGCTTTTACTGTATAATGGGGAAGGAAAATGAAAACCTGAACACATATTATTTGTTCAATAAACAAAATGAGAGTTCAAAAAAAATTGTGATCATTTCTTTTTGAATCATCCCCACTTTGGTATTTCAGACATCTATTCAGGGAAGAAGAATACCATGTCTCATTCAGAAAAAGAAAAAATACTCCTTAAATCTAAATAAATAGTGCATGAACACGTCATGAGCTGAAATGGGTTCACTTAAATTAGTATTGAACAATTCCAGACAAGAAATAAGCATGCAAGAAATTCAGTGTGATTTGCAAATTATTTGAGAACAGGAAAAGAGCAGCCAAATACATGGGATAACTGATTAATTGTAATTAGAATGTGGGTCCCTGGTCATGCATAGCAAATTTCCCACTGATTTGATTTCACTGAAAATAGGGTTTGGTCCCTTTTAATGAAATCTCTCCTCAAGTCAATTGATTTTTACTTCTCCTAAGGAAAATATTTGGTTCAGTTCAGCAATAAAAACAGTCCCCATTACCTAAAAAGCTTCATAAAAATGGCACATTGTTTCTGTAAAAAGTGAGAAAAAGAGATGTTTCTACAGGACTTGTTGCTGTCTCACAAAAGTATTTGTGTTTTTGTTAGCATAACACAAATGGGCATGGCAGAAGCAAATGCCCCAAATAAATTAATATTGATGGGAAATAAAAGTTTTGCATCAACATACTCAAGGGTGTGTATTTACAACAATCTCTTTCTCCATTACAGCAGCAAACCAGCAGCAGAAGTGGATTTTTCAAGAAAATCTGTATTTTTTCTACATGGCTTGATAGATGGATCAGCTGTCAGAGCAGGTGATCTTCAGTCTGGTAATTGTAAAGGAGTAGTAAAGAAAAGAATCTAACCTGAATGTACCAAAATGGCTTCAAAATTCAGATGTTTCCCTACAAATTATCTAATTCAGAGAAATTTCCACCTTATTTGCCTCATTGCTGAATAAGTCATGCAAGAGTTTTGCCAGGAATTTTGGGTTGCACAAGGTCAAATGAGACTCACAGGTTAGAGAGAACAAATATTGGAAATTGCTCATGTTAAATCTGAGATTAAAAATTACTTGCTGCTTCCTAACTGTGAGCAAACGGAAATTAAATAAGCAGAAACAAACCAAAGGAAATGCTGCTGGGTTGAAAGCAGTAAGTTACTCATTTTCCAGCTTTAAAAAGAAAATATTTTTTTTTAACAAATTGGAGGCAGAATATTTCCTCAATTTTGGATCAAGGAACTAACAACCTGAAGATATCTTAATTGTCTAAATGTTATGAGATAATTGTTGCATTATTCAGAAATCACCAAGGAATCATCATTAGGAGGCTGACACAGTTTAACCTGATGATTTGCAGAGGCAAAGAGGCAGAACCCAGATCTGGAGCACTTTGAGTTCTCACAAGAAGCACAAAAGGGGAAAAGTGCATTAAAAACCCAAATTTTCTCAGAGAATTTAGGAGAGGCAAAAGATTGTGTGGCTAAAAGTGAAGTGCACTGGAGCAATATAGTGCAAAGAACAATATTGATGAGTGTCACAGACAGTCAGGCTTGTAGTAAATAAATGTTATTAGGCTGCCACAATTACAGCATCTTCCTGTTTTCAGGCTGGTTGAGCCATCTGGCATGGGCATCCAGATAAAAGTTACGCAATTATTAAAACAAGCTAAATTAAATTAACTTAAATTAATCACAGTGTAGGAAAATAACTGGCCAGAAGCATTGAATCACAGTTGTTTTGAACATTATGACCTATTTTTCTGTTTTTCCTGGGCTTTCTCTAATTATGAGATAACATGTTCTCTTTGAAACCAGTGGCAGAAGTCCAGCTGAGTGAAAAGAAAGATGTGCACAGGGTAATATCTCCCTTGTACTCTACCAGTGTGACATGCACAATGAACAACAAGCACCTAATGAGGGGCACAAATAAGGTTTTTTATTTCTCTATTAAGGATGTGAAGATATCACATTGCAGCAAATTGTTTGCCAAGCTTTTTTTGGAAAATCCAAAAGACTTTTTTGTTTCCCTAAAGTTCTTCAAAGGGTTCATAACAAGGTAGTTTTTACTTAGATTTTTCCAAGATGATTGTTTAAATGCTTTATTTGCCACAAATTTAGGGGGTTTGTTACAAATTCAGCCAATGTTTTGGTGACAGATGTGCTTAAAAAACAGTGTAAAATATGACTAAGTGAAAATGGCTTGGCTTAAAGTCCTGAAGAAATTGGGAAAGCGTTCAGCTAACAGGCTCCCAGAGCTGCTGGGAATAAGAGCAGTTGAGAAGGAGAATCCCAAGAAGGAGAATCCTGAAGAATTTCTGTATTTACCAAACCTGCTTGCTGGTACAAGGAGGGAGAAGCCAGCATCTTGCTGCTGCTTTCTCAGGGGCAGCCTGGCTCCAGGTTTAGGGAGATGCTCATTTCCTGCTGATCCAGGTTTATGGACATGCTTGTATCCTGGTTCCAGATTTAGGGACATGTTTGTGTCCTGGCTCCAGGTTTAGGAACATGCTCGTGTCCTGGCTCCAGATTAGGGAGATGCTCCTGTCCTGCTGATCCAGGTTTAGGGAGATGTTTGTGTCCTGGCTCCAGGTTTAGGGACGTGCTCATGTCTTGGCTCCAGGTTTAGGAAGATGCTCAGGTCCTGTTGATCTAGGTTTAGTGAGATATTCGTGTCCTGCTGATCCAGGTTTAGTGAGATGCTCATGTCCTGGCTCCAGATTCAGGGAGATATTCATGTCCTGCTGATCCAGGTTTAGGGACATGCTCATGTCCTGGCTCCAGGTTTAGGGACATGCTCATGTCCTGGCTCCAGGTTTAGGAACATGCTCATGTCCTACTGATCCACTTTTAGGGAGATGCTCATGTCCTACTGATCCAGGTTAGGGACATGTTTGTGTCCTGGCTCCAGGTTTAGGGACATGCTTGTGTCCTGGCTCCAGGTTTAGGGACATGTTTGTGTCCTGGCTCCAGGTTTAGGGACATGCTTGTGTCCTGGCTCCAGGTTTAGGGACATGCTTGTGTCCTGGCTCCAGGTTTAGGGACATGCTCATTTCCTGCTGATCCAGGTTTAGGGATGTGCTTATGTCCTGGCTCCAGGTTAGGGACATGCTCGTGTCCTGGCTCCAGGTTTAGGGAGATGCTCATGTGGAAAGTTCTGTTTAAAAATCAAGCCTAAACTTGGTGTTCATCACCTGCATAACAAAATTAAATTGCAGAGGTGTAACAGTTGCAGAGAAACCCAGCTGTGATACGCGTGACTTGGACCACTGTGAAGTAAAATGTTAGAGGGGATTCTAGAGCTGTAATTAGATTTCAAGCATAAGGAGCTGCAATTTTACGAATTTCCTCCCCTTCCAAATTGCAGAAAAACCCTTTGGAGTAAAGCTGATTATCAACATACCAGTCTACAGAAATGAAAATGAATAAATTACTTGCCCAAAATGACAGAAACCTTTACAATAGGAATCCTATCTGTAATAGCATTGTTATTACCATCATAATTGCTACAATAATTTTTCTTTTACAATCTCATAAGTCTGTTTCTCATATGGGCATTTAATTCAGATTCTCTTTCAATTAAATATCATTCTTCTTATGTCTAGGCCTCAGTAGATTTGCCTGAAATATTTTCTTTTGTAAGTTAAGTTCTCCGTTTCTGAGCATGTAATTCTGAGCATGGCTATCTGCTGGGGAGAGGGATTAGGAGTCTGGAGGTGTGATCTTGGCCTTCTTGTTTGGGATTTGTGAAATTAAGAAAAGCACCACAAAAAAACACACACACACACAAAAAAGCAGTACAGTGGCCTTCACATTTCTTCTTTGAGTCACTGAGTTTTGCAAAAGGCATGGACTAAATGTAAACCTAACTCATTTTTTTTTCCACAAACAAAGTTTCAGATCTTCAGCTAGAAGTCCCTAGAAGTGCTAATTATTTTTATTCCAGCATTTCTGTATAAACAATCCTGCTGAACAATCAAACACTGCAGCCTTTTATAAATTTTTTTTTAATCTGGTTAGCTCCACTAGGATTAAAGTTATTTTAAAATATACATGAAAGACAGCAGTTATTAGGAAAAGCCTTAGAGATTCCTCTTGACAGTGAGGAGCAGAGGGTTAAAATCAGCTATTTGGAAATGCCTGCCTAAAAAAAACCCACCAGACACTCAAGTGCCTGGGTGTGTGTACCAGGGTCAGCCACCTGCATTTGTCAGCTAATAAACCCCTGCACAAATTCCTGATTTATATTCATACCTCGAGGTTTGGACACACAAAAAGTGGCAAGGGCAAATCCCTGGGAACAATTTCATTTGCCTCGCTTGGAAAATGTGGATCTCTCAGTATATTTTGAGAAAGAGCCCATCTTCCTCTTTCCTCCTGAGTGATTAATGCTGCAATGACCAAGTTAGACAGGAAGCACAGGGAAAACAGGTGAACATTTAAAAGGGGGCAAGAGAGAGAGAGGAGTTCCCATCAGATGATTAATCAGACAAATGGGTTATTTGGAGAGAACTGTTTGCATGCAGCTGAGTTTTCTAAGATGTAATGAAGTAATTGCATTATGAAAATAATCAGCTGCTCTGCATTCTGATCATTAGATGCTGATGATATAATTGTGGTATAATGAAAAGCAGTCTGGTGATTATTCCATAGAGAAGTTCTCTGTAGATAATATTCAAATTTACTTTATTTTGGCATCTTTTCAAAGGAGCTGGAAGTACAATATAAACAGCTGGATGGTGAGGTAATGTTGTTAGAACTTCTGAAATATGTCCCCTTTTTAAACTACAATCTTGAAAAAGTTCTTTGAGCTTATCTGCATAATGCCAACTGAACTTGTTTGTGTTTTATGGCAGCTCATTAAATAACTTTGTTCTCTATTTCCATTGGGAAGCAGCACTTGTTTTTTGGGTTTTTTTTTTCTTCTGAATAATAATTAGAAAACATCCTGAAGTCATACAGAATCAATTCTCTTATATCCTGAATTATATTTTACCACTTTTTCTCTTCTACTGATACCCTGTGATAAATCCCAACATCATGTGTGACAGGTGACTGACATTTCTGGCCCTTTGCAGGGTACAGCACAAGTCTGATCTTCCTCCAGATGTAATTTCACTGCTGTTTGAAAGCCAGGACAATGGATTTTCTCAAGTTAATCATTGATCTCCAAATCAGGCACCTGGTATCTAAATTGGGATTGCCTTCCCAATTTTTTGACACGAGTCAAGCCATTGGGCTTTGATGGCACAAACAGCTCTAAGCAGAAATCTGATTTCCTCCTGAATATCTGGCAAGTTGTGAGGAAATTAATCTCCTGGCCAAATAGGAAATCCAAGTTATTTTGCTGTCTTGTTAAAAGTTGTGTATTTTTCTGCTATCACCACTGTATTTGAATGCACCTTGAACAGTAAAATGTAGTTTTATGCTCTGCTGGCTATATTGCTTGCAGGGAAACGTCTGGGCTACAACATGGGCTAATCTTTGACTGGTAACAAGCTCTTTGTTTTCTACTCACAGTTTCTTCATTATCCTTCCCCAGACAAATGTGTAACTGCAGCCCTGTGTGATGGGGAATAGTGGTGAGAAAGCAGAGTTGAACATTGTGCTACTCAGTAAGACCCATTAGCTTCCCTTTGTTATAAACAAGCATTTCCAACCCCAGAACTTCCCAGCTGATTTAAATCCCCTCCCTGCCTTTCTATCCATGATACACATGGCTGTTTTTTGAATTTGTTCTCTAATGCAAAGAGGAAAAAATTGCCAATTCAGTGTGGTGTAAAGCCAGCCAAGTCTAGTAGCAGGAATGGGTAGAGGGGGTGGAAAGGGAAACAGTGAGTGTTGAACAGGAGATACTGAGACCTTAACCTCAAATATCCTCCTGCTGTATTGAAAATATGCTAAACACAATGTTCTTGAGTTGATGTTATCTTGAGTTCTTAAATAATATTTTTTGGTAATTACAGCCTTGCATAGCCAAGCCTGCACTGTTTGGGAGGTCACTGTGCTCTCTGGGTCAGTTTGTGCTTGTTCCACTTAGACCTGTTGTAAAACCAGAGTAATCAAATGATTGTAGCTCTTAATGCACAAGAACAGCTCCATCTTCTCTCCTTCTCAGGGCTTCAAAAAATATGTTCACAACTTCACTGCCACACCTGTGATGCGCTGAATCAAGTGAAAAGTCTGGAATAAAATGCTCTGTTTCATTTGATGATGTTTTAACAGGGGAAGTAGGAGCCCACACCTCTCATTGACTCTAATTAGAACAGCATATAATTGGCAGGGCTGAAAGTAAAGCATTAAAAAAGCCCACAGATGTTTCTTGTTGTCTCAGAAATCTAAAAGAAGGGGGGGAAAAAGGCAGGACTAGAACTTGAAAGGGATCTGTAAGCTTTTGAAAGATGCTTAGTTGCTTAATTCTAAATTGATTTAGTAAAACTTAAGCACCTTTACCTTAAAGCTGTACATATGTATTTATTTCTCATATCTATATTGAGACAATAACTCAATTTTAGACCTTTAGAGCCAGAATTCCATTTCCTGCTTTAACTACTAAGTGTCACTGCCAGGTGGAAAGAGGTAGAAAAAGCCAACAGGACAGAAAAATGTTGTGCTCCAGCCTTTGCATTTCAGCCAACACAGGGAACTTTAGAGTCCAAATGCACTAAAGTTGGAGTTGATATATCTTGGTCTATTGGCCTGTGGAGTTGATTGCTGACTTGCTCTTCCTGGCTTTCCTGCAGCAAGGGTCTCCAAATGGCATTGTTACTCCAAAGTGCTGTAACGAGGAGTAACGACCGTGACTCCCTCCTCATTACCTTTCCTTACAGGGAGCTGGATTTTTCATGTAACTGCAAGGTAAGGTTCTCAGATGCTGCTTTTTCAGTGCTTTTTATTTTACTGCAGTAATCAAAGAGAAAAATCATTTCTTTGACATGTTATGTGAATCCAACGGAAAAATGCCTGAGGGAGACTTTGGGAATTTGCTGGCTGTGTATTCTGCTGGCAGCGGACGGGAAGGATGGGGATGATTCCTGCACTTTTGATGGGTTGTGCTGTCTCCAGATATTGCAGAATCGTTGAGGCTGTAGAACTTCCACCTGGAACTCGTAAAAATGTTGGGGGCAAGCAGCATTTCTGTCTAAAATTTACCACATTGAAGCATGCACTGAATTAACTTCTTTTGTTTCCTCTTTAAATGCTGCCAAGGAGAAAATTGCTGGATATACCTACAGGGGTTTTTTTTCCTCACTACCACCCTCCAGTCTATCTAGGACACAAATGGAAGCTCTGGATATGTGGGTCTTGTGGGTAAAAAGAATAATTTTTTTGTAGCTTTTCGCTGGTGTATAAATGGATTTATTAAATAGTGTGAAGTAAAAGAGAATTTCATCACTTTTACTTTGTATTGAGCAAACAGAAGGAAATCTGTGAATGTCCAAGTGGCACAGTCAGATGAATCATGGATACAAATGTGGTAGGGGAAAAGTCCTGGGAAATGTCAGAGCTGCTGACAGGATGTGATCAAGACAGGTTGTACCTCTGTCACTGATTACACCTATGAGAAATCCTCAGAGAAACTATAGCAGAACATCTCTATTTAAGTATTTTAAGACCAGAGCTCTGCTAACAGCTATGCTTGGCTATATTATTATTACATTTACTCCTGGGGCAGCACAGCTGATAATATTAAAAATAATAGTCAAAAATATTAAAAATTCAAACTCTACACATCAGCCAAGCTATTTTCTGCTTCCTCCCGTGCCCACTGTGTTAAGCAAATCACAGGTATAGTTAAATAAAGAAGTCTTACCCATTCTTACTCCTAATTCTCACAGTTTAAACATTCTGCAGAGCAGGGTGTTGGTAACAGATGGATTGTTACAGCGTGTGCTATGAATACCTAGGAAGAATGGAAAGTATTTTGTATCAATATTGTGATTGGGAAGTAAAAATCCTTGTGAAGACTCATTCCTGTGAGTAAGCAGAATAGTCTGGTGGTGTAAACTGGTGGAGTGGTGGGGAACAGCAAAATAATCATCCCATGTAATGGAATAACTACCTCCAACAAATCCATTTCCATAGGCAGGCGATTCTGATTTGTAAATAGCACACCAGCTAAATTAAGGGAAATATTAATGGCTCACAGATCAAAACTTTAGAGATGAAATTTTTAGCACTTGGTGTACTTTTGCAGCCACTCTAAATAAGGTGTTGGGGGAAGTTTTGAATGACCTTAAATTAGGATAGTTTAAGGGAAGCCCTTGCAGTTCAGACTAATCTTTCTCATAATGCATTATGCATGTCCTTGGTCTCTGCCATAATGTTATCATTTCCTCTGATAATTATAACCAGCTTCTGTGTAGTGAGACTCCCTGTCTACAAAGCCTCATGTTTCACACCTCATTTTATGCTCTCCTGCTGAAAGCAGTTTTTCTACTGCAGTTGGATTGTCATTGCATGTCCCACCCATGGTGAGTTATGGCCCATTTCCTCCTTTCCCCTGTCCTAATTGAAAAGCAACCAATTTTTACTGCTTCTAACACACACATTGCTCAGAGCTGAAACATTTTGGTCTTTGCTGACCACTTTCATTGAGCCCAAGAGTTGTGACCAGTGGCAGAGTGTGACGGTGTTCACAGGGATCTTAGGATGAGGGAAGAGACGAGGATCTGACTCCATGTTTCACAAGGCTTGATTTATTATTTTATTACATATATTATATTAAAACTATACCAAAAGAATAGAAGAAAGGATTTCATCAGAAGGCTGGCTAAGAATAGAAAAAAAAGGAATGATAACAAAGGTTTGTGGCTCGGCTCTCTGTCCGAGCCAGCTGGCTGTGATCGGCCATTAATTAGAAACAACCACATGAGACCAATCCCAGATGCACCTGTTGCATTCCACAGCAGCAGATAATCATTGTTTACATTTTGTTCCTGAGGCCTCCCAGCTTCTCAGGAGGAAAAATCCTAAGGAAAGGATTTTCCATAGAGATGTCTACGACAG
Source organism: Ammospiza caudacuta (assembly GCF_027887145.1). Classification (NCBI taxonomy): domain Eukaryota; kingdom Metazoa; phylum Chordata; class Aves; order Passeriformes; family Passerellidae; genus Ammospiza; species Ammospiza caudacuta. The sequence continues at coordinate 74,359,914 of NC_080596.1, forward strand.
CAGAGTCCAGCTGGAGGCCTGTAGGCAGTGGTGTGCCCCAGGGGCCAGTGCTGGGTTCAGTCCTGTTCTTATTATTCAGCAGGGAGCTGGATGAAGGGACAGTGTCCCCTGAAAAGGTTTGCTCATGATACAGAGCTGGAAGGAGTGGCTGATCCACCTGGAGGTTGTGGGGCCATTCAGCGGGACCTTGGACAGGTTGGAGAGTTGGGTAAAGAGAAAACACATGAATCTCAAGAAAGGCAAATGCAGAGTCCTGCACCTGGGGAAGAATAACTCTGAGCACCAGAAATCCTTCCCTGTGAGGATGGTGAGCCCTGGCACAGGGTGCACAGAGAAGCTGTGGCTGCCCCTGGATCCCTGGAAGTGTCCAAGGCCAGGTCAGACAGGGCCTGGAGCAGTTTGGGATAGTGGAAGATATCCCTGCCCATGGCAGGGGGATTGGAAGATCTTCAAGGCCTCTTCCAAGCCAAACCATTCTAGAATTCTGTGATATTTCAAGAACTAAGAAAATATCCAACAAACATCTGGTACTTTTTCATTTTTATTGCCAGTGGAAAGTTACCTGAAAAGTAATTGGTGCTTGATTCCTTTGTTAGAACAAAAAAAAAGTCCTGAATTTTAGCCAAGTTCTGAAATGCAAATGCAGGGTCCTGCACCTTGCAGGGGAACAACCTCAGGCACCAGATCAGGCTGGGGGTGACCTGATGGAGCATCTCTGAGGAGAAGGATGTGGGGCTGTGGTGGACAAGAAGTGTCCATGACAAGCAGTGCCAATAAGGCCAACAGGATCCTGGGATTTCTTAGAGAATTTCCAGGAGGCTAAGGGAGATGATCCTGTCCCTCTGCTCATTCCAGATTCCACATCTGAAGTGCTATGTGCAATTCTGGCCTCGTCAGGACAGGAGGGACTTGGAGCTCCTGGAGATGGTCCAGTGGAGGCTACAATGATGAAGAGGGGACTGGAGCATCTCCCTTGCAGTGGAAGGCTGAGGGAGCTGGGGCTGTTCAGCCACAAGAAGAGACAACTGAGAGGGGATTTATCCATGCAGACAAATATCTTAATGGTGGGTGTCAAGAGGAAGGGACCAGACTCTTTTCTGTGGTGCTCGGCAAGGGGACCATGGGCAGTGGGCACGTTCCACCTAAATATGAGGAAAATCATTTTATCCTGTGAGAGTGACAGCACTGGAGGAGACAGCCTGGAGAGGTTGTGGAGTCTTCTTCTTTGGAGATATTCAAAACCTGTTTGAGTGGAGTGATTGGACTGAATGATCTTAGAGGTTCCTTCCAACCCCAACCATTCTGCAATTCTCTGAAAAATTCCATTCCCATCAATGAAGCCAGGATTTGTCTGCAGCTGTTTATTTGGAAAAGTGAGCTAGGTTTGTGCTTGGAGGCTTTGCTGTGTCCTTCCAAGAAGCTGATAACCTTTCCACAAATGCCTTCCCTGAAAGGAAACAATCAGCAGAATGAGAATTTAAATGAGTCGAAGCAGAAAATTAATCAACCAGGAGGTGTTAATGGATTAACTCCTTTCCAGGCAGTGTCCCTTCCAGCATCCCTCCACCTTTCCAAGGACAGGGTGAGCAGGAGAATCGTCCCCTAGCCTGGAGATGTGCCTAGCAAAGCCTGGCTCAGCTGGTCAGGGAAGCATGCCCAGTCTTCTGCACCATTTGCTGAACAAACAATCATTTAATCTCCAATTAATCAGGTCTCTAGGCAAATGCTAAACTGACCCCTAATGCTTCTTTCTCTGACTTCTGCAACAAAGTGCTGAGAAGCCTGAGGTACTTGGGGCTTTTCTTTTTTTATTATGCATATTATTTTATTTCATAATTTTTTATTATTTGATTTTCAAAGAAGGCCCATGATTCCATTATACAATAGAATATCTGACTCATCCTTAAAACTATCTTTAATGTTTTTGCAAACCCCAGGATTGCTGATGTTTAAATCAACAAGAAACAAAATTAGTTCCATCACTCTTTTTATCAGGAACTCAGCAATAAAAAAGAAAATCTCACAGTAAAATTGCTTCCCACTCCTAAATTCTGTGCTGTGTCACAATTTAAATATTTCAAAATTCCCTCCCACAAAGTCCCTCTGTTCCTGAAGGAGGTAATCTATCAGCTTTTTTCATCATGTTTGCAGGTTAAATATTCACTAATGGTTTATTAGCACATATATTGTAGATGATCAACTTTGATTAATGTCTAAATGCCACAAAGTTTCTCATATTTAATAAATATTTTCAGTGCTCCCTTATTGCTTTATCAACATAAATTACAATAACTGTCTAATAATTGTAAATCAATACAAACCCTGCAGTAATTCATTCTGAAGCAGAGAGCTGTTAAAAAGGGAAATCACAGAATCAATTAGGTTGGAAAAGCATTCTAAGATCACCAAGTCCAACAGCACTGCCCAGGCCAACACTAAACCACATCCCAAGTGCCACATATGTGGTTTTTAACCACCCCCAGGGATGTCTCAGTGCTGCCATAATTTTCCTGTTCCTTTACTATCTAATGCAATGCCAATCTGAACTTTTCTTTCATTCCTTTTTTATACTTTCATTGCTAATTTTTACTTCTTTTTTCCCTTGAACCCTCAGCAACTGGGACAATATATTGGTTAATTCATCTCATTTGAACAGAATTTTTTACCTTGCCTCAATTCACTGAGATTAGGAATGTGGGGCATTTGGGGGTTTGTTGCTATGGGCTGAAGATGCCAGGTGTGATTCTTGAGGTTTTGTGGTTAATTTTACTTTGCTTAACTCCTGATTTCTCTTCTGTTTAGTTATTTTACTACACCTTGTGTACGCACTGAAACCAACACTCCTTTGTGCATACACCTTGGAGAGAGTGAATTACAGAGCCTTGGTTCCAGCAGAGTGGGACTGCTGAGAATCACAGGATGGTTTGGGTTGTAAGAGACCTTAAAAATCATCTCATTCCAACCCCCAACACCTTCCACTATCCCAGGTTGCTCCAAGCCCCATCCAGCCTGGCCTTGGACACTTCCAGGGATGGTACAGCCACAGCTTCTCTTGGCAATTTAGAGATAGAGCGATCCTAGATTAAGGTTGGAAGATGTTTTCTGCTGGCTGCTCCCCTGGGTATCCTCCATGGCAGTGGAGAGAGGGAAGTCTTCCTAAATAGCAGTTCCCAAAGTAGTTCTCTGAAGCAGGCAGGATACATCTTCCTCCACAAGTGACAGAAAAGGAGTGACTAACTTTGATTCCACACCTACCTTTTGGATGGCTGAAGTTAAGGAGGATGAATCATGCTGCTGCTGCTGCTGCTGCACTGGTTTCCCTCCTCTTTACAGAACAAGGGTTTTATTGTTGCTTCTATCTTTATGCAGTCCTTGCCCCAAAATCTCTCCTAGTTTTACAGTCTTGGAAAGACCTATTTTACAGAGTCATGCTGTTGAGTTGAAATCACAGGCTGGAGTCTTGGTATGAGGAAAGCAAAACCCACTGGACTGAACTGCAGGATATGCTATTTGGTGAGCTGCCTTTCAATAAATTTTCCTATGATTATTTTTTCTGGATTGGACAATCTGTTTAATGTTTCCTGCTCTTTCAAAGTGGGCCATTATGTCTGGGATGATTTCAGGCTCCTAATGTGAGTGTAAGTACTTTTAACAACAAAGTCTTTACTGTGCTGCAGTGAGTCACTCCCAGCCAGCAGAACTGTTTGTTAAAATTACTGCCAGTTCCTGCATTATTTGTCAAAAATCACTTCTCACCAATTCTATTTGCCAGGAGTGATATGCCCTCCCTGAACATTTCTGCTAAAAAACCTCTGCTCAAGTGTTCCAGTGCTTGATGAGCACAACTTACAACACCCTCCACACACCCCCTTTATAGCTTGGTATCTATATTTACTTTGCTGTGTTAAATCAGCCCATCTTAATATTTTTTTTACTGAACAAACCAACTATAATTTACAGGTATTAGAAAATGCTGTCAAATCATTCCCGCTTGCTCAATAAACTAATCTGCCAATATATATATTTAGCAATATCCTGTTATATTCCCACAGAGATTGGTCCCACTTGAAACTTTTAAAATCAAATCCAAAACTTCAGCTGCAGTAATAGATGCAGAGACAACCCAGCACATCACAGAAATTAAGATTATAACAGTATTTAGGTGCTGCTGCTGTCTAGGAAGTTTTCTGGATTTCTTAAAAAATATCAGGGACAACCAAAAAAAACCCAAAAATACCAAGTGATGTGTGTGGGAGAATGATGGACCCAAGACATTAATTCTTGGAATCTGTGAGCTGTGGTGTACAAAATGTAGCCCAGAGCCATATGTTTTGGAAGTGTTAAATAGCACCAACTCTCCTTTCCAACAGGCACAAACCAGCCAGCTAGACTGGGAGATGTCATTAAATGAAAAGAAAATAATAGAATTTTTAACTATCAACTTTATTTTTCCTCAAAGGATGATACAACTTTTCTCAGAAGCTACAGACATGCATAACTATGGCCTAATATTGAAGATTTACAGGTTATAAACTCAGAAGACACCAACATGTTCACTTAATTTGAATTTGGTGCAGTTCATGCACTTTCACAGAACACTTCTTGCATCAAGGCTGTAACTTTTGACAACATTAGGACTCTTCCAGAAAAACCCCAAAGACTCAAAATGATGGGGAATCAATAAACTGGTGTAGTAATTCGTTATACAGAACCCCCATGGTTTCAAAATGTGTGCTTCATTTCCAAAATGATTTAAGTGATTTTGTCCATTGGCTTTTGCCATGCTTGTCAGACAGATCAAAGAGCTTTCCATTATCAGAAGTCTTCTCTCCATGTTCCTACTTACAGATTAGGAGGTGACTTAATCATAATCTTTCCTCAGATAAGCTAAACAAATCAATACTGTTCAGTCTTTGGCTGTTAAAATGGTTTTCCAGACATCTAGAAATCCAGCATTCTTTTGGACTCACTACTTTGCAAGGCGTGGTTTCGTATCTGAAATATCTGACATATTTTCTGCTCCTATTTGTATGATTTCCCTGGTTTTATTGAAGTTTCTGCAGCTTAAATCAGGCCACCTCACCAAGGGGTTCAGAACATTTTGTGAAATCAGATTTTCATTGATATTATTTTTTATCAGTGAAAGCTCTTGTTGATGAATGATGTAGGGGTGCAGTCTGGTCACTTACCCCATTTATAATCCAGATTTTATTTAGGTTTTACAGAGTTATGATGGATTTTGTTCACATTTTGTTTATAGACTCCTCTCAGAAAACCACTAAAATAGTCTTCCTCTATTATCTTAGATGTCTTTTCCACAAAATGATTCTATAATTTATTTTAATCAGAGTCTCACATGCTGCTTCAGCTTTACACTTCTGGATGGCTTTTTGATAGACAACATCTGATGAAAAAGCTTGGAAAACATTATGAATTGATTTATTTATTTTCTTTTAACTGAACAGGTTTGGAGGTCCTGGTCTGGCTTTAGTGAGGCAATATTTTCCTCTGAAATTTGCCAAAATAACTCATAGAGTTTACATCCTGATTGGGCAAAGGCTGCAAATACCATGGGATATTCTCTTTATTTGCAGGTACAAGAAGTGCTGACAGTATTTGTGACAGCTTGTGGGCTTGTTTCACATCACTGCTAAAATATTTCCAAATTTACATCATATGGTGGAGTAGCCAGAGATATTTTCATGTGGTTCTCCTCAAAATTGTACACCAGCAAAGTCTTTTGTACCTCTAAGCCTAAAGGGGACAATGTAAGGAAGAGTCTCATTATACAGCCAAATATTTCTATATATATACTTTTAAAGTTCTCATTTACATGTGTTTCAACAGTCTTACAGAAGGTGGTAGCAGCTACCCTAAAGAAAGCTTTGAGCCTCTTGCATGACTTCCTTTTCCAGGAAATACATCTCCTTTTCTTTTTCAGCTGGAGACTTCTTTGCTCTTTCATCCTATATAGGTTTTACAGAGGAAGCAGCTGAATCACTCTTTTCAAGCCAAAATATGTAAGGGAATAAGAAAATTTCATGTGTTGTTCATGTGTTTACGACCAAAAAGTCAAATTTAAATCAGAATCTCAGCACCATAATCTTTTAGCAAATGTTACCAGCTGTTCAGCTCCACACTTTCTTCCTTCTTGAAGTAAGTAGGAAAGTGAAAATCCATCATATCAGTCAGCTAGAGGTTCTCAGTCCTCTTTACCTTGACAGATGATACATCAGAGTGCCTGTCTTTCTGGAAATTTTAGTTTTAATGGGCTGGGATCCATCTTCCTGCAGATACTAAAATAAAAATATGCATCAAGTCATTTAGATGACTTAAGCCTATATATATAGGCTCGCTTTTGGATGTTCTTCTGAGAAATAGGACTTAATTTTTCTTCTATGTCTATTTATTATGTCACACACAGCCTATTTTTCTTCATTGAAATGGCCAATGAAAACAGCATGGCTGCTCTGCTATTATGATATCCTTCCAAATGCTAACAAGTGTGAAGTTATTAATAAAAAAAAAGAAGTAGAGTTGTGTAATAGGCAGAAAAATTAATCTCAGTGAAATTCTGAGAAATTTGCCAACAAAATTAATGTAAGGGAGGAAAAAGAAATCATGGAAGGACAATTGGAAAAAACCACCCCACCCACCAGGAGAAATATTTTCTGAGTGTTTCACAGTAAATTGGATATCAGGAAAATTCCTTCTTCAGGCACATATAATTCTTTATTGCATATAAACCTAAATTACATGTGTGAAATAGAAATATATTGTTTCCTGTGCAGTATAATACCTACTCTGCATTCTTGCCTCATAGCTGTGCAGAGCTCTGCATGACAGAGTGTGGATGCTAAACATCCTGTTAGATGATACTGTAATAAAGATCAATATACAAATTTACTGCAGTAAAGACAAGCAAATTATCCAGGGGTGAGCGTGGCTTCTGAACACTATAATCTTTGTCCACGCAGCAGCAAAACAAGGTCAAATATTGTATATCTGAAATAGAGGAAGTAAAACAGCCTCTTCAATGAGGATTTTTCCACATAGGTGCGGTAATGGGAAATAACAGACAGATCACACTGTAGATTTCAGGTAGCACAGAACCAATCCTGGAATTAAGGGTTTTAAACTTCTTCTCTGCTCTGGAAAATAAGAACTACTTTGAAAAGTGAGCTGAGACTTTGTGCCTCATGTACCACCCAGGGTGGTTTAATGCTTCTGGGGCTTTGGACAGTAATAAGGGATGAGAAAATGAGGAAAACAAATGAGGCATCTTTATATCCATGATATTTTGTATTGGTACTTCTCATATAGAATCACTAAAGTTGGAAAATCCCTCTAAGATCATGGAATCCAACCATTCCCCCAGCACTGCCAAGGCCACCACTGACCATGTCCCCAAGTGCCACATCCACGTGGCTTTGGATCCCTCCAGGGATGGGGACTCCAAACTGCCCTGGGCAGCTCTGCCAGGGCTGGAAAACCCTTTGGGTGAAGAGATTTTCCCCAATATCCAAACTAAACCTCCCCTGGCACAATCTGAGGCCATTCTGTCACACTCTGGTTTTGAGAGGAGCCCAACCCTAAATTTGGGGGAAGTTGCCCAAACCAGGATGGCTCAGCTGAGCCTCCAGTGCACCTCTCCAGCAAGGAGCGGCTTCTTGGCTTTGTGCTCACAGCCCAGCAGTTCTCAGCTCCAGATTTTTGATCCATTAACTCATTAGGACTTCCAGCCTTTCCCATCATTCTCAAACAATTTATCCTGGATCTCCACACTGTCCCTTGGACTGCTCATCAAATGTAAAAGTATCATATTAAAATTCAAACATCTGCTACCTTATCTTTCTTTAAATCCTGGTTTGCAGCTCTTTTTTCTCATGTCTCCAAGTGCCACATCCACCTGGCTTTTAAACCCTTCCAGGGATGGGGATTCCAACACTGCCCTGGACAGCTGTGCCAGGGCTGAACAACCCTTGGGTAAAGAGATTTTCCCAATATCCTCTAAACTAAACCTCCTGGTACAATCCATGGCCGGTTCTTCTTGTCCTGTCACTTGCTGGTTTTGAGAGGAGCCCAACCCTAAATTTGGGGGAAGTTGCCCAAACCAGGATGGCTCAGCTGAGCCTCCAGTGCACCTCTCCAGCAAGGAGTGGCTTCTTGGCTTTGTGCTCACAGCCCAGCAGTTCTCAGCTCCAGATTTTTGATCCATTAACCCATTAGACTCCAACCTTTCCCATCATTCTCGAACTTTTCTGTTCATCTGACAGTTTATCCTGGATCTCCACACTGTCCCTTGGACTGCTCATCAAATGTAAAAGTATCATATTAAAATTCAAACAACTTCTACTTTATCTTTCTTGAAATCCTGGTTTGCAGCTCTTTTTTTCTCATGTAACCTACTCACGTTTTCCATTTGCTACTTGTTTACTTCCAACCTCTCCCCTGCATTAACAGCAACAAAAATACTAGAAATGCCTAATTACCTCATTTCATTTTTGTTATTGTCCGTGGACTGAAATATTTTCTTGTGATAATTCATTTTACTTTCATTTCTAGTCAGCCTGGCAAAAAATGAAAGGAAAGATTAAATGATTTTGACTTGAAAGAGTATTTGTTTGACCTTAAACAAAGTAATTAGAATTTTTTCTTAAACTCTATCTTTTACTATAAAGAAACTGACTTTTTAAACACTGCTTTTAGTTTGAAATGATCCTTTTCAGCATTCTCCTTTTTTTTTTGAAACATTATGCATATATTTTGCTTGATATGATTCAGTTTTTTATTTTCATCAAAAAGATTTGATAGAAAAATTTCCTACACTCAGAGGCATAAATGAACCACAAAATGTTTTAATACTTTACTATGTTCATTTATGTGCAAATTCAGACTTTATGTCCAATTTGATGTGTTTTTGTTTGAATCTATAAGTTTTCTGGCCAATGATGCCTCCCTTTAATGTTTGTGCAACACCTGCCACAACAATGTTTGGACCTTAATGTGGAGTTTTTATTCATAGTCCAAACCAAATGCCAGGAAAGGATGGAAATTTTCTACTTTTCCTGTCCTTTCCAGATTTAAACTTGGGTCAGGTATCTCTCAACAAATATGCTGAACAGAAATATTCACATGAATAAAAACCTTATTTATACAGCCAAGTGGGAGCACTTAAGGGTTGTTTAATGTCTAAGTACAAAACTATTAACAAGGACATAAATTTTGCCAAGAATGTTGGCAAGAGAAGATGTATTCCTTCAAGGATTTATCTGTGCCCATTAGTTCAGACCTTTAGCAAGATGTTAAACATCAGAAAAATTAGTTAAGGTGTCACTTCAAGGGCCCAAAAAATGTTGGAGAGGGTTTGGACAGGAAAAATCACCTTTTGGTATGTTTGGTGTGTTTTGAATAGCTCCCAAACCCTCAGTGTGCAATTACTTGAGGAATATTGAGTTGGCTGCACGTGGCTGCTGTTGGGAGATGAGGGTGGGAGAGAAAACCAAACAGAACTGGTCGTGGTTGTGCCACCAGAACAGGCAACTACAAAGGGCCACTTAATTTTGGGAGTTTTCAGTCCTGCATCAACAAAATGACAAGGATCCTGAATTTTAAGCTATGATGGACTCAAAGAATGGTTTGGGTTGGAAGGGAACTGAAAAATCATCTTGTTCCACCCCCTGCCATGGGCAGGGACACCTTCCACCAGCCCAGGTTGCTCCAAGCCCTGTCCAGCCTGGCCTTGGGCACTTCCAGGGGTGTTTGGCTTCTTCATGCCATCAGAGCCAAATTATTGAAGAAGCAAAAGATAATGGCACAGCATTAGCTGTGTCTCCAGTGCTTCTCAAATGAATTATATGACAATTTTTGGAGACTTAGGGCTTCCAGCTGTATGGAAATGTCCCATTCAGTGGCAGAAATGCTGGTCTCAAATTTCTGGTCTATTTTCAGTTGGGATCTGCAATGTCTTTTTCTTGTACCACACAAAGCACAGTGAGTTTCAGTATATCCTTAGGATATCATATAAAATAACTGCACTAATTATTCCTAGCTGAATGATCCAGTCCATTTTTTAAAAATATTTTTATTATCCCTTCCCCCTCTGATCCTGCAGCACTTTGCAGGTTTGGGACTATAACCAGCAAATCTGTGTGAAAACTTATCACCTGATTAAACACTGTTGGTTCAAGCTGATAGGAAGAATTGCCTAAAAATGAGGAAACAATTTTAAGCCAAGGGTTGTACTTTTAAAACCACTACTTAAAAGCGACACTGTAATGTAATTAGCCAGGGATGTAATTAGAAACATTTCAGTGATGGCTTGAGTGAGTGACATTTCTTGCTTTGCTGTGCATTTTGGAAATGTTAGACCTTGATTCAAGCTCTCAAAAGAACTTTTGTATTGAAGTTTGAACACAGTAGAATTGGAAAAAACAGCTGGCAATTGCTTTGAGGGGATACTCTTCTGAGGCTCCCCAAAATGCCTTTGCTACAACCTTGCCCTGTATCGTGGCCTATTTTCAGATTGAAAGGGAATTGCAAGCAACAGTGTCAGCCTGAGCAAAGAGCAATCAGGCTTTGGGTCTTGAAGAGATTTAAGGCAGCAACTTCTAGAGACACAGTGATATTTGGGCTAGGACTGACTTTTGGCTCATGTTCAAAGATTTGGCTCTGGGATAACTTAAAAGTGACACAGGGCAGGGTTAGATGGGATATTGGGAAGAAATTTTTGGCTGTGAGGGTGGGCAGGCCCTGGCACAGAGTGCCCAGAGAAGCTGTGGCTGCCCCTGGATCCCTGGAAGCGTCAATGGCCAGGTTGGATGGGGCTTGGAGCACCCTGGGATGATGGAAGTTGTCCCTGCCATGGCATGGGGTTGAATTTAGCTGGTCTTTATGGTCCCTTCCAAACTAAACCATTCCACAATTCTATGACAGCCTAAAATTCAGGATTGTTGTTATTTTGTGGATGAGACTGAAAACTCCTCAAATTAGGTGGCCCTTTGTAGGCGCCTGTTCTAGCAGGGGTTTTGTGGCCAGATGTTATCCTCTAATTGCTTTGGTAGACACCCAGTGAAGAAAGGTGCTTTTTGAAGGGTTAATAAACATGAACAGAGCAATATGAAATGTATCAAGATAGAAAAAATTCATTGAGGGTCAGTGCTATTTGTTCTGCATTAACTTCAGGAAGGCAAAATAGTTTGGAATTGAAGTTGAGACCACAGCTCTAAAAACAGGTTTGAGTTTGGCAATGTGAAATCTCAAGCCTTTCATATGTAGGATCTGAATCTGCATTTATGTGTTTAATTAAACAATTTTCTTTTTAAAATAAAACACATTTCCTTGGTATATTTGAAAGCTCTTCATGGTAGGAGAACAACTGATATTTTTAATGACTAGCTGTTGAGAAACAGCCTTGTACACGCAAAAGAGCTGTACATATATTTCCTTCTGTGTACACAAAAGAAAAATTGAATATTTCCAAGGCTGTATAACCTGTTCTTTTTTTTCCCCCTCTGTAAAAGCTGAAGGGTTAAGCCTCTCTGTAATTTGCCAAATCAAATGTTCTTTCCCATAATCAGTGATGGATGGAATGTACAGATGTTTCATCATCATTTAACACTGAGCAAACCCCTCCAGAGTTCCTCCAGACCTCCTTATCTGTTATGTAGTACCTGTTTGGAACTATGACTGGTATTTTTTTTTATGTATTAAATCCTTTCTTTAACAGGATGTCATTGATGTTTTTCTGTTTGATTTTTTTTTAATGTCTGGCCTTCCAGGTGTCGCAGACATTTTTTCGTAGAAATCCTTTCTTTGGGATTTGTGCATCTTCTGGGAAGCAAAGGCCCCAGAAGAAGAATGTAAACAATTGTTATCAGCTGCTGTGAAATGCAATAGGATGCACCTGTGATTGGTTCATGTTCCATGTTTTTAATTAAGGGACAATCACAGGAGCAAGCTGGGGACAGAGTCCCTGGACTATAGATTCTTTTCTATTCTATTCTTAGCTTAGCAAGCCTCTGCAACTTCTCTCCTTATTCTTTTTAGTATAGTTATAATGTATTATATATCATATATCAATAAATCCAGCCTTCTGATCATCAAACACGATTCTCCACTTCTCTCACCCCAGTGACCTCCTCAGGTCGCTGTAATATCCAGGTTTGTTTTTTTTACTGTTTGGAGGGGGTATGGGGTATTTTGGGATGAATCCATCTTTCACTGGAGGCAGTATCATTTAAAACCCCTTCTCTCTGCCCCAGTTTGGTATTTCTGGTGGCTCAGATGAATCCAGGGAAGGGTTAAAGCTGTATTATGGCAACTGCTTGGCACAGGGCAGCGAGTCCCCAGCTCAGATGACACTGCAGCCACTGTGGGAGAGGGACTGGTTAACCACCAGTGCCTCAGAGGAAAGCTTTGCCTTGCACCCTGTGAGTTGTTTTTCTTGCTTGTGACATGGTGCAGGCTTTTGTTTAAAATGTGCATAATTTTGTAGCTACAGTAGTTACAGACTTTAATCAGCAGTAAGATAAAACAGTGTCGCTTTTGTTCCCTTGCTAAAGCTCTTTTCATGTGGTGTCACTGGCTGCTCAACAGCCACATTGAGCCTGGATGTTTTGTCCAGCCTGGCCAGTCCACGGGAGCAAGAACATTCCTCATTTTTTTTTATTCCTACAGCAAACATTTTCCACACTTTTCCCCCCCAAATTTATGAACCACAGAATTCACAGAGTTCACAGAACGACCAGGTTGGAAGAGACCTTTAAGATCATCCAACACCTCAACTAAACCCTGGCACCCAGTGCCACATCCAGGCTTTGTTAAACACACCCAGGGATGGGGACTGCACCACCTCCCCAGGCAGAAAATTCCAGAACTTTATCACCTTTCTGTGAAAAACTTTTTCCTATTATCCAACCTGTATTTCCCTTGGTGCAGCTTGAGCCATGATGACTTTGGGAGTATCATCCATCCTGGCTCATCTCCCAGCTGTGCATGACCCCCCAGAAATGTCACAGCACAATTCCCCCACTATTCCACAACCCTCTCACTTTGCTGATGGACCTGATCTGGCTAAAAACTCCCAAATATGAATGGTGGAGGAGGAGGAGGTCAATTTGATCTCTAACAAGATACTCATGACAAAATCAGGTAGGAGGATTTATTTTCCCTTCATTCAAGCAGATATGCAGACCAGAACCAGCAAGTGCCAGTTATAAATCTTACTTGAATGGAGTAACCCAGCTCTCTCCCATCTGATGATCTGGCCCTTCATTTCTCATTGGTAAGAAATAAATAATTCTTTTATTGATAGAAGAAAAAAAAAATTGCTCTTAATACAGTTCATCAGTTGTATAACACCACTTAGATTAAGATGGGAAAACTTAAATGAAAACTACAAAATTTAAATTTCTCATCGGAGATTAAAAGCAACATACTTCCTTCTTTCCCTCTATGTGCCTGACCCTTTTTTAGTTATTTTTTTTACTGTACTGGAGATTATTGAAACAAAACTGAGTCAGTGGACTCTGTTGCTGTTGCACTGTGCTGTTCAGGGGTAGTTTTGTGCTCTCCTCATAGCAAGGGACAGGGAAGAACCTGACATTTACCTCTGCTGTTTGCCAGGAGCCAGCTGGTCTGACAGCATATGTGTATTAGCAGGACAACTGGCAAAGCCAAGCTTTGTGTATCATGTGCTCATTTCTTGCAGTGAGGGGGTCAAAAACCTGGCACAATAAAAGCTGGAGATACTTTAAGATTTTGAGGAGAATGTATAGAAAATATAGGACAGAAATGCACAGAAAGGTGAGTCTTTTAATGCTATTCATAGACGAGCTTATTCTGTGCATAACTGAATATGGAGGTCTATTAAAATGAGCTTTCCCAGAAAAGCTGCAATATCTTTTCTGTTTTAGTCTCTCATACTTAAATAATTTTGAGTCTATTCTTGTTAGTACGGAAAAGTCTATAGCTGAAAGGTTTTTCTTGCCTCTCTTTAAATTTGTGGCGCAAAACATGATGTCTCGTTCTCATTAGTATAGGGTTTTGTCTGGGAAAGGGTTTTGACCTTATAGGACCAAGATGAATTTGGCAATAGAAGAGGTAATAAAGAATTTGGGTTGATACCTGATTGAAAGACAGAGTTCCTGACAGAGGGATATTGCTATAGACTAACTCAAAGAGTGGAAATTAGGAACCTAATTTTATGGCATTTGCTGGAACCTTCTTGTTTGCTGAGCAGGAGGAGAGGATAAGCAGTGCCCAGATCTCCTGTTTGGCATAAGAAATGAAGGGCTTGGAAACCATTTATTGCCTGAAAATGTACTCTGCTGGTCTGCAATCCACTTTTCCCTTCAGCACTGGAAGATGGCATCTCTAATTTCCATTTTCCTGACACTGAAGTGGTTCTGGGATGAAATGGAAAGGCACAGAAGGCTCGGAAGGCACATCTGAGCCAGCATGCAGGAGGTCTGTGTGGCAGCCAGAGCCAGCACCTCCTCTGCTGTGCTGCAGTCCCACATCTAAGCACACATAATTTTCCAAGTCTCTGTCATGATGGTCATTTACTTCAGCAATTTAGATTGACTCATTAAAATGCTTCCCCTTTGTCTCCCCAGGTGAGGCACATTTAATGGGTGTTTTACACAACCTCACACCTACCAGGGCTGCTCTGAACTCACATGAAGGGCGGTTCAGCTCTGTTCCACCACATTTATATATCTGAGCATCCAAGTCCCATTTTGAAGGTGCCAAGTCTTCTGTCAATTACTATTCTGGTCACTTTTTTGAGTTTCATTACAATTTCTAATGATACAGTTTTCAGAGGGAATCTGGAGATAAAACATGGAAGAGATTAGGCAATTTTTCAAGAGATAACCACTGTCACCTTACAGAGAAAAAAAATGTCCTCAGTGTATTAGAATGTCTTGGAATACCCGAATATTTGCCTACTGAGGAAACACTCCAGAAACTTTGTGTTTGGAAATAACATTGCAAAAAATGTCCAAGAAGGGAGATGTAAGATGCATAACAGGGTATTATTTAAGCTTATTTGCTCAATATCTTACTTTTATAGTTTCAACCTATATCTGATGTCCATGCAAGTGTAACTCATCAAATTACCTTCTAATTTACAGTTTTATAATTCCCTGCAACTTATAACAGGCACAAGAATTAAAGTCTTAACTGAGCAAGTGGAGGATCCTGTGGCAACTTGTGCTCACTCCTTCCCCTTTCACCCCTGTTAATCCCATTAGGTGCTTTGTAATGTCACATTCAGAGAATGTTATTCCTTTATTCTTACACCACCCTGTGCTGTGGGCAGTAACCTGGAGCCTCCCTCCTCTCACCTCCTCTTGCTCTTTTAATGGGAAACAGGGAGTTTTTATCAGGAGGCAAAAAAAAAAAGAGCCAGTACACAAAATCATCAAATTATTGCACTTCTGCAGCACCAAAGAAAAATATTTCAAGATAATTTGCCATTAATATGTATTAGACCACATCCTGTGGCTGTTGCTCTGAGTTTAGGCAGACCAAGGTCAAAGAATATCACAAAATATAAAATTTGGACCCTTTTGCTGTGTTAGCTCCTTCTGTACCTTTGGGATTTTCCTCTTAGGAGGGACCCACGTTGGAAATGCAGACTACGTAAGCCTTGACCCACTTTTGGGGAAGAGAGGTTATTATACATTACCTTAAAAGGCTCTTAAGATATTTTTGGCCACTCAATACATAATGAAAAAATATATTCAATACTTTAATGCAGCATATTGCTTAATAGTCTAAATGGGTCAAGGCACCACACCCACACTGACTTTAGATAATGCTCATTTTTTCTTCTTGTTTCCATGTCTTTTTCTTAAATCATTAGCAAGATTTTAAAAGCATTTACAGTATCAAATAAATCACAGGTTTGAACTACTCTGACAGCATTTTACTGTTGGGTAAGTTGAGATATTATCAGTAACAGAGCTGAGCACCTTTTTGGATGCTCTGTATTGGCCACTCACCTTCAGAAAATCAGACAACAAATGGTAAATTTTGCTTTTTTTGTTGATTCTTTCCACATCTTCTGAAACATCTTTGTTTTGTCATTTGATCTTATGATTTCTATGACCCTGCTCCCTCACATGTGATCACACCTGGTGCAGCAGTTACTGATATTTATAGCACTCATGTCTTTTTTCCTGGTACATTTACACCTGTTGGGCCTTGAAAGGAGTTGTGCTACACAAGCTGACTCCCAGTTTTAAATGTATTTTCCATGTCTAGAACCCAGCTCATTGTCTGATAGCGCAGTGACAGCAGAAATCTGGGCACAGAATCAGTCTGTATACTACCAGGACATGCTGGCATTTAGAGAAAATAATACATAAATATAATAAATATATTTAATAAATAATAGATATAATAAATAATATATATAATATATATACATTATATAGAATATATCTATAATAAACATGTTATATATATATATATATATATATATATATATATATATATATATATATAAAATTAAAAATATAATAAAAAACACCTGATACATGTTGTTTTTCCACTCCCAGCAGAAAGCAGTGCAGTAACAGCCACACCTAAATTTGTGCTCCAGCAAGTACCCTGTCCTCGAGCCAAATATCCTTTAAGAGAGTCAGGGCTCCCCATAAAACACTTGTTTTCTCATCAGCTTTATATAAATAAGCAATTTCCCAGAAGCACTTTCCACTTTGCTCCCTATTACTCCAAACTCTCCCAAACCCATATGCATTTATAATCTGCTAAGGGGAAAAAAAAATTGAAGCATTAAAATAAAAGCATAAAATATGTGTATCTCGGTCCTTCAACTCAATTGCCAAAGTTGTATTAATGTCAGCGTGTGTGGGTGGAAGGGAAGAGTGAAGTTAGCTAGAGCTTGAATATATAAAAAACCAACAAACCGGGAGTTTTTCCTAAAATTTCATGATTAGAATCACTTTTCACAGGGCTCTGTGACATCTCACCACGGTTCTGCTGAGCACCTTTCTCTTCCATTCCCAGCTGCTTTATGTAACTGAGGCAGCTCCATGGCTTGGGCTAGAAAAGACCAAGAGAAAAGTCTGTGTTCTATTTCTTTGAGCATAAAGCCTTTCACCATGTGCTGAAAAAATGTAGGTACCACTGGCTCCTGCAGTTCCTCCTCTCCTTGATCTTAAATCAGCTCTTTTCCAGATGCTTTTTCAGAATATTTTACCCTCTGTTGCTTTTATTTCAGTGTGGTTTCTGCTTGTTTCTCGCTTTGGGATGTTCGCTTTTCCTTTTTTCTCAGCAACTTCACATCACCAGAAAATAAACTGCCACTAATCAAATGATTTCTACTTTCCTGACAAAATTCAAGTATTTATTGATGCCATGTTGTAGTTCTTGAATCACTTTTTGAGAGACTACAGCAAAAGGAACACATTTCAGCCCCTCTGAGGAGATGCCATCAGTTGATATTCTGTGATTAAACCATTAACTCATGTATAGGACACATCTGGGTTAATTTAAGGGAGGAATATATATGAATTTAAATTTAAGAAATTGCTTGAATTGTAATTCAGCAGCTGAATTGCCTCACACAAATAAATTCTATCTTTGCCAACTCCTTTTCCAACTTAAACATCTTTTTTCTTGATGTAAAAAATCCTAAATCTGAAGATTCCCAGTCCTTTCAATACCTCTGAAGGAAAAGACTGAACTGCCAACTTGGTAAATATCCCCCATAAAAAGACACTTTTCTTACTTACAGTGGTCCACCTGCAGAAAATGAAATAAGTTCCTTACGTGAGGTTTCATCAATGATGTCTGCATGATAAATCTGTGCTATTTTTATGTCTTTTAGATTTCACCTGATTCTTATTTACAAAGGACAGATGAAATTCCCTGTATCCACTTAGATTTCACTACTGAAACAAACCCCAAAATCAGTAACATTTTTGCCAATGGCTGGTGCTTGTGGACTTCCAGTTCAGAAACCACTAGAAAAGGTTTCACCAATGTTAAATGACTTTTATTTTTCAATCACTGTTATACAGAGTAGCAAACAGAGTCAATTAAAATAAGAATACTGTATCTAATGACATTACTTATTTATAAGACTAAAGCTATGTCCTTGTGGGTTTATGGTTATGCAGATCTAAGTTACAGCATTTGAAATCAGTCTTCATCTTAACTGTGGCAAATAAAAAATATTTTTTAAAAGCCTGGAAAATTTTTATTTGAACAGAAATGGCTTCATTTTGATATATTTATAATACAAAACAAAGCTAAAAGATTTGTAGGAACTGTCACAGCAAAATGTTTTGCTCTAAATTGCCAAAATTCTGTTATGGAAATCACTCAGGTTTTATAAAATATTTTATGTGGTTTGCATGAAGAAATCATGAAGTGGAATGGATCCTAGTTTCCTGTCAGAGAAATTCCCCAATTAGGATATTGGTAGTTTTTTCTCTCCACATTAGTGCAAGTCCTGTGACCACACTGGTTTGCTGTGTCCCTTCAGTATTTCTGAGCAGGTTCACCAACTCAATAAAAAAGCCTTTTCTGCTTTCTTTCTTTAGGTTTTATGGGGCTTTTTTAAGGGGCAGTTCATTCAGATGTTACTTAAATAGGAAGAATGATTTGAAAATCTCAATATTCCAGCAGTGCCATTCCTGTTTTAGGTGTGTGCTCCAGATTGCAAAGCAAGATGTATTCGGTTACCATCTGTATGGCAGATTATCTTTTGTCAAGTGGGCAGTTTGCCTTATCTCTCTCTTTGAGTGACCACAATCACTCCTCCCTCGGGAGGAGACATCTGCTGATAACAGCCATTGAATGTCACTGCATGGCTGATAAGAACTACAGCATCCCATTGGGAGATGTGAGCCCAGGGGGAGGAGCCAAGCATTGCTACCCAGATACAATCTGGAGATTCTGGAACACCAGCACGGCTTCTCCACTGGATTTCCCAGAGGAACAGCAGCTGCCTCTGCCCCTGGATCTTCAGAGGAAGAGACTGCACCTTTCTACAGGATCCCTGCTCCAGCAGAACCACCCCTGACACTGCAGGAGGGCTGAGCCACAATTTAAATGGCACTGCTGCCAACACCCTGACCCACAGGGTGTCAGGTTGGGTTCTGACTCTGTCAGTGTTGTTCTAGTGTGCTGCACTGTTTATTTTATCCCTTTATTTTCTTCCCTCTTAAAGAACTGTTATTCCTACTCCTATAACTTTTGCTGCCTGAGAGTCCCTTAATTTAAAATTTACAGCAATCTGGGGGGTGAGGGGTTCCTTTTCTCCATTCCAGGGGAAGCTCCTGCCTTCCTTAGCACACACCTGGCTTTCCAAGCCAAGACAGTGCGCTTTATGTAAGGCCAGTGAGCCCTTAGGTACCACTTGGCCTGACCAAGAGGTACAACCACTTTCAGAAGCAATAAAGCTGCATAATTCAATGAACATTTCAATGAACCGAAATGCTCACAGCATTTCTGATACTGAAATTGAGGTTTTTATCTAAATGTAGCACCCTTGTTTTACAAGGAGCATTGTTCTCACACTTCTCTCACAATTCTTAGGTCCATGTGGGTTCTTGGAATGTCATTTTCCTTCTGTGTGGAATTACCTCCATGTCCAGGCTCCAGTGGATGAGCCGGCTGCTGAATAATTGTAAAACCCTGGGATCACTCACATACATAAACACAAAAAGGAATTATTTAATGAGGACAGGGCAAAGGGGTGCGAAATACTCCATGCATATTGCTCATGATCCATTGATATGTTCAGAATGAAAAACACCTGAATTTTGTGTTTCTGTATTGTTCTGTAAATGAGAAAAGATTTCTTAGTTGAAGTACATGACCTTTACTGGAAAAAAGGGTTTGACCTTTCTAAAAAAGTTACTTAACAAGGAAGACTCTGTAAATTAGGTCAAAACATCCATTAAGATTCATGAAAATTCCAGCTTACAACACACTGGTCACCCCCAGTAGTAGCTCTTGTCACCAAATGTCTGTATTTTAGGTTTTTCCTTGATTTTTTCCTCTTCTTTTACTCACAGAACCTGCTCCATTAGAAAAATTAGCTTTCTATCAATTTCATGACTCATCAAGGCCTGAAGGAAGAAACCAGAACCATCCACAGTCTTCTCATTTGTGACACAGACTATTAACAACTTCATTAACTTTCTTCAGGCCATGTTTCTATTCAAGGTCTCTTGTGCATTTTTACAGGAGTTACTGGAAGGATGCATTGTCTTGGGCTTCTGTCAAGAGAAAAAAAAAGGAATTAGAAAGGTCTTTACATTCATTAAGACATGGGAAATAATTCCTGTAAATGTTATTGTAAGTAAAAAAAATCTTGGTCACTGCTTTGTGCTCAAAATATAGAAAATACATTTGATTGCATTTCTTCTCATTAGGAAACAATACGTCACAACCATCTGCTTTAACCCTTGATTAAGCACAGAGAACCATTAATGTAGAGCAAACAGAAACTATAAACAAGAGGAAAAGTTTTTAAACCCAAGTTTCTTGTTCTAGACTACCAACATGCAACATTATATAAATCTAATTTATAAAGATTTATATAAATCTGTTGCCTCTATAAATCTCCTAAAGGCAACAGGAGATTGTATAATAAAGCCTGAGAAAGGATCAAAATTTAGCCCAATAATCAGGACACGGAAAAACAGTACTGGGACTCTGAGGAATCCAGCAATTTTCACTGTGATAAGCAAGTACTGGACAGCTTTCCTTCCCAGCAATGTGTAGAAAGCACAACAAGATGTAATCGTGGAAAAAGCAGAAGGTTTGAGGGCAGTAACTTCCCCGAAGTGAAGCAAATCCATCGGCTGATTTCTTCAAGAGCAGAACTGGACATCCTGACCTGGACGTGCAGCCATGGCAGCACAGAAACCCCTCTGCCCCTCATACCGACAGTTCTGAAGTCAATCTTAATTTGTGATCTTAAAAATTGATACCCAGATCAATATATCAATCCTTCATAGGGAGAAGGATTGATACCCAGATCTTAAATTAAGATCTGGGTATCAATCCTTCTCCCTATGCTTTTCTTTGGCTGGGAAAAGAAAGGGATTCTAGGGACAGGGAAGTTCCAGAAGACAACTTTTAACTAGTTCTGCAAAGGCATGAGCCAAAAATCCATCCTGTAGTTCTTAATCCGTTCACCTTCTGCCTCGTTCCTCTGCCACCTCCTGTCCCTTCTCTCACACACTCAGCCCAGCTCCCTCCTCCTCTGGTGTCTCCCTCTCCTTGCTCTTCCTCCTGGCCAGGACTCCCAGAACACAAATTCTGTGCACAGATGAACCACACTGAATTACAGCTAAATCATCACTGTTTACCTCTGACAAGTTTCCTTAATTGAGATCCCCAGCAAGAAAAAAAACCGATCCTGGCGTTGCGTGGGCTCCCCAGGCATGGACAGATTTCCTGTTGTTTTGATGCAGTGTGCAAACATAAGAAAATAGAAGTTGTTTTCCAAGGAGCTAACAACATCAGCAGCACGAGGCATGAAGTGTTTACAAACAACAGATGGGAGACAAACAGCTCCAAGGTGGGGGTCAATGTGGGAAACAGAACTCTCTGCTTAAGAGATGCTTGTCTGAACAAGGGGTATGGAGGAAAGAAAATTATTTTTTTCAGATATTTGTACAATTAAGAAAGCTTGAGGTAAGAGAAATGGAGGCAGCTTTTAAGAAGTCAAGTTAGTTGTTGAAGAAGAGCAGAGAAGATATATTTTCGTGAGTCTCAGTCTTTGAGACAGAAATATATTCATTTTATAAATGTGAGAAAAAGGAGTTATGGCATTTGAACTGAATATTTCAAATTTTATATCACATTCTCTGAATATATGCAAAACTTCTAAATCCCTCTTTCTCTATCCTCCTTTGAAATACAGAGACCCAATGAATCTACTGCAAAGTGTCCTTGCAATTAAAGGTGACAGATGATCTCCACTAACACACAACCCCCTGCTCTGATAATTGGTGGCATCAACTGAAGTTCAAAGGAAAATTTCAACAAAATTTAAAGCCTGTTCCTATGGTTTTCAGAAGAAACTATTTAAGGAAAAGGCCTTTTAACAGCCAGCTATGGTGGGCATTGATCTAAGTCCAACACCAGCAAACAGCAGGTGTACTCTCTGTGTTTCTTCTGAATTTTTAAATCCAGCTTTCTGAAAGCAGTGAAGGTATCTGCCCCATCCTCTCTGGCATTAACAGACAGACCCCCTGTGGGGTTTTTTTCCAAACAAACTGCATCTGCTGCTTGCCTGCAAGTCCCTTCAGGGGTCTGAGGCAGGCTAAGCCCCAGGATGCTCTGCCTGGCAGGTGCTTTTGAGCCAGAGCACGGGGTGGCAGAGGCCTCTGTGTCACAGCCCAATTGCAAGAGACTGTGGTGTTTTTGGGGTCCCCCATCATGGGGAGGAAAGATGAATCTGACTTCATGTTCTTAGAAGGCTAATTTATTATTATATTATATTATATTATATTATATTATACTAAAGAATAGAGAATGGATACTTACAGAAGGCTTAACAAGATAATAAAAACTTGTGACTCTCGCCAGAGCCCCAACACAGCTGGACTGTGATTGGTCATTAAGTCAAAACAATGCACATGTTGGATAAACAACCACATTCCAAAGCAGCAAAACACAGGAGAAGTAAATGAGATAATATTGTTTTCCTTTTTCTCTGAGGCTTCTCAGGAGAGAAATCCTGGTGAAGGGATTTTTCCAGAAAATGAGACAGTGAAAAGTGACTCTCCATAAAATACCCAATTTAAATATCGTGCAGGCTGGGAAGGCTTCACTGTGCTGCTCATGGAACACCCAGAACAGTAGGAAATATTCAGTGCAGGAAATATTTTTGACACATTTACTTGAGCAATACATGGTCAAAAATGACACACCCAAACTGAAATTCAGATACTCAAATGTGTTCAGGGACAGCGAGTGATGTTAGTCAATCCCTGGTTATTTATGCCCACTCAGTCAAGTCCAAAACAAAATGTTTTATTATACAAGGCACTGAAAGGCCTATTGGGAGCTGCTGACAACCTCCCTTCAGCACAGGTAGCCAATTATCTAAATTAAAGCAACAAGTGAGTTTGTCATTAAACATCACTGGGCCTAAAAGAAGCTTCAAGTAATCCAAGTTCCACCTGCAGCTTTCAGTCTGTCTGAATTGCCTGTGAGATAGATCCTCCTTAATTTCTCTCACTTAGATATCATTTAAATGATTATTTTCCTTAAAAGCCCTCACTAGTCTTGGTTTCCCTGTTCTCCAAAATTCTCTTTTCCACTAAAGCACAAATGCTGTACAAATAGGAAAATGCATTCAGGATCAGGTGGTTTAAAAAGCCCATTTAGACAGAGGTATTGAGATAATAACAGAAGATGTAAGAACTCAAAAAAGTTCTTGAAGCAAGCAATCAAAATGGTTTTCAGCAATGGTCTCTCTTGGTGCAGAAGAAAGTTCTACAGCAGAAAAGATGAGTAAAACTGTGGAGGGTTTTTTTGTGTGTACACAGACACAATGCTGAGACTTTGTGCTGGGGAAAGGGGGAAAATTCCTGCTATGGTCTACAAGAGTGAAATGTAGAGATAAAACCAGTTTGTAATACTTCAAGAAGCAGACTAAGCTATTGTAAGACTGAGAACATGTCAAATATTTAGTCTAACTGAAGAAGATATATTTTCCTTGCATCTAAGTATTGTACAATACCAAGAAAACAGAGGGAAAAAAGAGATAAATTATGTGACAGATATTACAGCAAAAGCTAAATGTCCAGGTAAACAAATTGTGAGGGAAAAAAAGATACAAACTATTTTTACATTAAAAAAAAAGACAAAAAGCTAGAATCAGCATGAAGAAATAGTATTGTGATTATATTTATAAACATGCTTTAATTTTAGATCTATCCTCAATGTAAATTCTTCTGGCATGCTGGAAAAGATAAAAGTTTTGGGCTGTTGTCCTCACTATCAAAGTAACTTTGTCAGAGAACACGTCACATGTAATTTTATGGAGAAAATTTGTATTTGCTGGATTTTAACGGTAGGCAGAAGAAAATTATTTACACTACACTACATCATGTCAAGGTCCCTCCTTTCTAATGATGTTATTCAAGAAAAAAAAATGGGAAAAAAAAGAAGTTCAGATCTGTCTGACATCAGCAAACTACAGATTAACATTTGAAAACCAGACTGCTGTGTGCTGAAATTTGCTGTGTGACAGATACCCTTGGAGCCTGTAAAGCCACAATTACCAAAGCAGTTCCTTGAGCAGAGAAATTAACCTTTCCTTGACTTCCTTTCCTTGTTATCCCAAGGACCAAACAGCTTTGAGTTCTTCCAAGAGGAATGCACTTAGAGAACCCCAATGTTTATCCTGTGAAGTGTCCCCAGAGCTCACAAGACAACAGGAATTCTCCTGTGCATCCTCCTTCTGGTTGGTCCCTCTGTCCTTACAGAGTTCCATCCATGATCCCACTCCTTCCCTGATGGCCTTTTCCATAGCTAAGGACTGATTCACCTACAGGAGGTCAATGGGCACAAGCAGAGGGTTCATCTTGCACAAAACCCACCTAATAATGGGTTCCAGATCCTGACAGGAAGTTCCACAGTTGACACAGAACTAAAAAAAAGGCAAAAAAAAAGCATCCATGCATATTTCCCTTAAGCAGAACGGTCCTTTTGTCTGTCTTGCTAGTCCAAGTCCCCAATATCTCCAATGGTTTGCTGATGTTTCTTCTCTCTCTGTACCTGGATGTTGGCAGTGGGAGATGCCATGGAGTTAAAAGCATTTGTTTGGAGCTGTCAGCTGCCTCCCCTGGCTGGTGTGAGCTACATTCACTCACTAAGCAGCTTAGCAGCTTACCTCAGTTTTTAGTAAACAAAGTTTTTAGTGGTATCAAATTCAGTTTTCTTCTTTTTCTTTGAGACAGTGATAAAAAGAAAGGTGATTTAAAAAGTCACTCAATAACCTTAAGGAAAGAAAGAAATGACAGAGCTTCCTTCAGGACCATGAAACAAGTAAGTTCATAGAGCGCTTCCAGATCTTCAGATTTCTTCATGGAATTCTGTGATATCTCTTAGCAACAGTCCAGCAATCCATGTCTTCTGTCTCACATAAAAGCGATCTGGACTAGGTAAGTAACCTCATTTATTTCTGAAATTGGCACACTTTAAACAAAAACATACGAAACCGGCTGAATGAGTCCTTAGGTTCAAATTTACAAGAGATGCATTTGAAGCCTTGCTACTGGTGAAGGGGAGAAATGCTATTTTTCATTATCATGCTTATTTATTATTTGTGGTCTTACATGTACACTATAGCTCCTGCTCATTTCAGTCAGATGCCTGGAGGAACATTTCGCTGACATTCAATTAGCAAAGTAATGCAGGGTGATAAAGCAGTAGGTAATTTACCATGTTCTGTTTGGGAACTTTCCTTGCTGCCATTAATATTCACAATGCATCAGCCAGATCCAAAGGAAGGCACTGCCCCTACCTAGAGGAACCAGCAATCCAAAACATTTGGATTACAAAAATATAGGCAAGAAACAGAAGGTCTGTAGGTAACAAGTTTCCTAATATCACACACCTCCCATTAACGGGGTGGGAAGGAAAGTAACAGCACCTAGAAAAATAATTTGGTGCCACCTGCAAACCTAGTAAAGCACAAACTAAGCCCCCAATTTGCCTTGCACCAAGAATTTGCATCTCTTCATAAAGGGGAGGTCAGCCTAGCATGGTCTCTGTTCACACCTGATATTGTTATAATAATTATATTAATTATATTAATTATAATTATATATTATACATAATATATATTATATAAAATATAACTTATATAATTATATATTATAATATATAATATATATTATAGAATTATATTATATATTAATTAATTATGTTAACTATAATAATTCCAAGTATTTCTGTACACTACTGACTGTGACTACTTCCAGCTACACGGCTGCACCAAGTATGTGCCATGCAGCATCTGGTCACATTTCAATTCATATTTAAATGATCCTGACTGTATTTTTATATGGGAAAAGACAAGAAAAAGACTGGAAACTGCTGCCTCTACTTGAGGCCCATCAGGCACCTGTGCCACTAGCATCATTCCCATACAGGCTGAGGCAGGGAAATTGTTTTGGCAAGATCCCTGCAAGCCTAAAGCTGTCAAGCAAAGGTATAAAAGCATGGGAGGACTCCTCCCCCTCCCCTCCTTGTTGCCTGTGAGTTTCTCTGTAGAAGCCAGAGAAGCAGATGAATGCCACAAGAGGTGCAAAGGATGCCTGGAACGACAGAATGTCAGTGGGATTCATATGGGAATGGCAAAATCCCCTGGTGACACCCACGCTCCACAGGGATCTTCCTCCACCACAGGGGTTTGGAGCAGGATGGTGGCAGCACGTTCTGGCCAAGAGAGACAGCAGAAGGTGCTGCCAGCGTAGCGAAAAAGAAAAAATAAGGTTGGTAGGATGAGCAAGGGAGAAATGAAAGTGCAAGGCTCTGCAGAGAGGACCAAACCCTGGTATTTGGTGCACGGAATCAGCAAAACACAGAATCAATTAGGCTGGAAAAGACCTCTGAGATTATAGAGTCCAACCAATGACCCAACATCACCGAGTGCCACGTCCAGTCTTTTCTTAAACATCCCCAGGGATGAATGACTCCATCACCTCTCTGGATAACCCATCCCAATGTCCAACCACCCTTTCTGTGAAGAAATCCCTCCTAAAGTCCAACCTGAACGTCCCTGGAGCAGCTTAAGGCTGTGACCTGTCATCCTGTCGGTGGCTCCCTGGGACCCTACACCCTCCTGTCAGGTAGAGCTGCCGAACACCCAAGGAAGAAAGACACACACAGAGTTTCTGTAGCTGAAGGGAACAGGAGAACCGAGGCTCCTGCGATCAGTCCTGGCAGTCCATCCACACCCCACCGCTCCTCCTTGCCCCTGCCTGAGGCAGCGCTCGGGCCCATGACGGGGGCGCTCCCAGAGAGCGCTCCCAGCTCCCCGTCCCAGCCCTGCTGCCACAGCTCCCGGGGCTGTTCCCGGGCCACCCGGCTGTGCCCGGAGAGCCCCCGCTGCCGGCACTGCCTGCAGAGAATCGCGGCGTGGTTTGGGCTGGAAGGGCACCCCGGAGCCCATCTCGATCCTTGGGCAGGGACAGCTCCCACAGTGCCAGCTCGCTCCGAGCCGCTCCAACCCGGCCTTGGGCGCTTCCAGGGATGGCGCAACCACAGCTACCCTGGGCATCCTGTGCCAGGGCCTCACCGCCCTAATACAGAGGGATTTCTCCCTATTATCTAATCCAAACGCACTCTCATTCACTGTGAACCCATTCCCTTCGTGCGGTCACAGCCCGCTCTCGTAAACAGCCTCTCCATCCCTCCCGTGCCTCCCGCCGCCCCTGCGCCTCCCGCTCCGCACCGCCCGCCCCGGGGCCGCGTCCCCCGCTCCCGCAGCGCCCGTGCCCCGCTCTCAGCCCCCCACCTGCCGCAGCCGTGCCCGCTCCGTACTCACGGCCGGCCCCGGAGCCGGGAAAGCGGCGGGTCCATCCCTCCCTCCCTCGTCGGCAGCGCCCGGCGGCGCAGGCGCGCTGCCGCCTCCTCCCCCCGTGGCTGTGGCGGGGCGGCCGCGGCGGCAGCGCCCGGCTCCGCTCAGAGCCGAGCGAGCGCGGCTCGGGCCGGCGGCGGGAGGAGGGAGCGAGGCGAGCGGGGAGGCGGGGACCGGGCGAGGGAGCCGCGCCGCACACCCGGCCCGTCAGTGACCGGCGCTGCTGGGGAGGAGGAGGAGGTGGCGGAGGAGGAGGCGGCGGCGGCGGCGGCGAGAGATTCTCCCACCCCCACCCACCGAGCTGAGGTGAGGCCAGGGCAAAGCATCCTCCTTTCTTCCCCTCATCCCTTCCTCCCTTTCATCCTTCCTCCCGACCTCCTTCCTTTCATCCTTCTTTCCTTATCCTCCTTCCCCCTTATCTCGCCTTCCCCTCATCATTCCCTGCGCTTCCTGGTCCTCCTTTCCTTTCTTCTCTCCTTAGCCACCTTTCTCTACTCCTCCCCATCCCCCAGGCTCCCTCTTCCCGTGCCCACATTTCGCACCCTCCAGATATAATAATCTTGCCTTCCCCCCCACCCCCCCTCCGGTTTTTCTTTTTTTTTTTTTTTTTTTTTTTTTTTTTTTTTTTTTTTTTTAAATGCAATTTCAATTCTCGCGCAGTGAAAGACCCGGAGAGGGAAAGAGACAGAGTCGGTCACAGAGATAATCCCCCCCTCCTGTAAAGAATAGATTTGAATTAATGGTCATTTTGTGGTGCGTGTGTTATGGGAAGAGAGGGATTATATTTAGGGAAGAAAAGAGAGGGTCAAAGGTGTGTTGTTCCACTTATTCATCTATTTACCCGCCATCACTTCGAGGTGAAACCTGGCTCCGTATTATCTTGTCTCTTTTTTTTTTTTTTGATGGTCATTGTTTGAAATTATTCTCCTTTCTTCAGGCGTTGGAGGCTCCTTCCTCCCTTTTATCCATCGCCCTGCGCGTCCCTGCGCTCTGCGGTCGCCGCTGCTCCGATTGTGTGCGGGGAAGGGTCGCGGGGAGGGGGCTGCGGGCACCTCCTCCATCCCCATCCCCATCTCCATCCCCATCCCTTCCCTCCACGCCTCTCCCTGGCTCTGAGACCTTCCCGAGCCCCCGCTGCACATCCCGAGAGGTGCCAGCTCCCGGCAGAGGATCCGCTCCGCTGGCGAACGGCGAAAGTTTAAAGCGTGGCTTTGTCTTTGCGAGGAGCCCCGGGGATGCTGGCTGAAAAGCGACGGCAGCCCGAGTGTCTCCTTGTGGGGCTCCTTGGGGTGGGAGAAGTTTTTCTCGGCCGTGGTGGCGGTGGTGATGGGGAGTGCCAGGCTTGCCTGGCTGCCGTGCCCATCTGGGAGGTGGCGTTGGGGATGCTCGGCGGGATATCCGAGTGCCAGGGCATTGGGAAAGAAACTTTTATACATATTTACCGCGGGTTTTAGCAGGCACTCCCTTCTCTGGAGGTTGGAGGGGTGAGTGCCGTCCCTGGTGTCTCGCTGGCTGTGTGTGATGCCTGGGTTGTTCTTCTAAGGTTCTTTTTTCTCTGTCACTTGGTGGTTGTGGCTCTCTCCTGTCGAGCGTTGATTTGGTTGCAGGCGGTGCTTTGGACAATTCCAGCCTTTTCAAACTTCTGCTTGCTGAATTTGAAGTTAGTTCATTCTTCACCAGGATAGAAACGTTTCAGCTCCCCTGTTGTTTTAGAAATTGACAGATAGCACAGCAGCTGATGCTACAGCACAACTCTGTGAGCCTGGATATCTAACGTGTGTGTTGTCCATTACCTTGGCATGTATTCCTGAAAAAGGTTGGATTTGTCAAGACTGCTGTGAGTGCTGGTGTGTTTTGGAGTGCCAGGTGGATGAGGAGCATAAACACGGGCAGGCTTAAAGGATGCTGCTGATGTGAACACCAGATTTTCCTGGCTTTGTGGCTATTACAATGCTGCTGGTTTTCCTTTCTTACCTGTGATTGATACAGTGCATTGTATCAGCCTTTTCATACTCCAGGTCAGACGGGATTCTTTCTAGAGCAGGAAAAGTACTGGCATGAAGGGTGAAGTTCTGCACTCAATTGTGTAAATGCTTGTTTACAGAAACACCACCTCAGCTGGGTGCAAGGGAGCTGTAATTCCATTAATAGGCTCTGCTGGTGACAGAAGCCTCAACAGGAAAGCTCCAGTGTCACTCGAGCCCTTACATGGAAATACAACTGTAATTCATGCAGATTTGCTGAGAGCTCTTTTAATATTAATGTTGAGCATGCATGGTACTACTGAAATGCCTTTGAAGCACTGAAAACCAGGAGTATTTGTAGACTGAGGCTTGGAAGCCAAAGGAAGCAATTAGATCTCCTGCTCTGACCCCTGACTGCTGTAGTCAGTTGGATTTCACCCAGTTACTCTTGAATGCAGTAACGTGCATTTGGCTGAAGCATGTTTTCCAGAAAAATTGGAATTTTGATTGGAAGACAGTGAGAGGTAGAGGATCTGCTGTTTATTAAGTTATTTGGCTTCAGCTTCCAGTGACTGGTTAATGATGTGCCTTTCTCCACTGTGCTGAAGAACTCAAAGTATTTTCTTACCATGGAAGTATTTATCTGCTGTAACTCAGTATTCCCTCTCTTTTCTACTTGAAAAACCAAGTGAGCTGAAATTCTTCAAATTTTTCACTGCATGCATTTTCCTCACAACTCAGTTTCTGGGGATTGTTTTTTTTCAAATCCACTTTTTCAGCATTTTTATGAAAACGTGAGCTGGATGCAGCACGCCAGAGCTTTGTCTCAGGAATGTTTTGTGTGTTTAAATATTACCTCTCTGGTGTTACTCTCCTGCCTCTGCATCACATTTACATGTTAAACCTTCATTTGCAGCCCTGCATTTTGATCTCCTTTTCTCTGGGTACTCTCACTGTGGCAAACCCTTTGCAGGATTGTTTCTTTCCACAACGAGTTCATCATTCCTTAGACTGGCATGAGTTTTCCTGATTGCAGCTTTACAACTTTGTATGTGGCTTTTTTAAATAACATTTTGTTTCTAGCATTGATTGATTATACCCAACACTCCTGATGGCTTTTTGGAACTGATTTATCTCGTTTATGTAGCACTCTATCAATTTATACTTGTGCAAATTATGTCATGATTTATGGTGTGGACTTACAAATAATTGAAAAGGTGTTTTGTGGTAGTGGCTCTCCTTTGTGGATCTCCATGATAATCTGAGTTATGTTGTGATGAGTTCTTCTCACAAGCTGCTCTTTTTTCTTTTTGAGGTGTCACTTAACCAGTTCTTCACCAGTTTAATTGGTTCTGTTTGGTTGTCAGGCTCCCACAGAACACTGCACTAATGCCTGAGAAGTTTATACAGGCAGACAGATATTTCTGCCAATTGGAAGTAGCAATCATTTTAGAAAGTCAGCTTTCATTATTTTACTTCCTACTATTTGTTACAGAGTTCTGAGGTATCAGTTGAGCCCCCTATAATTTCTCTTAAATTACTGTTTTATTCAGAACTGCCATTGTTCTAACCTTACTATGGTTACAGCCACAGCATATTTGTAACCTAAATGTTTATTCAGACTGCTGGAATTACCCCAGGATTTTCAAAATTCCTAAAAATGTGTGCTGGAAGGACAGAGAACTCCTTGGACACTTCTGGGAGTGCTTCTCCATGGTGATCTTTGGTCCTGCTGACCAATAATATTTACTGCAGAGTAACGCTGTTTTAACATGGTATTTACACTGAGATGGAAAAAGAATTAATGTTCTCATGAGGTACCAGGGAATCATCAACTTCTTTGCACATGCAGAATTACTTTTTGAGTGCATCTGCCCTTTTGCACTATTGGTGTAGCTCAGAGTCCCTGTTTAGCACCACACCTGTGTGACAGCTGAGATTTCTTTTGTTCCTGCAGTTCCCCTTTGCTTTTTTTTTTTCCTACTGCCAAGAAATGTCTTCATCCTCACCTATTAGTTTTTTACACCTACTCTTTCAAAAAGTATGATTTTTTTCGTCCCTTAACACTTTTCCTCTTGTTACATATGAATTATAACCACAGTATTTATTGAAATCTGTTTTGTGGCCAAATTGTAGTAGTTATGACAATGCCTTGCAGGTATTACATGCTGTCTGAACACACCAGCATGAGATTGTTTTTTTTTTTTTTGCCTTTCTAGAACAACAGAAAGATGTTTTGTTACGTTTTAGGTGAGTGGGCTTTGCTTTTAATACAGTTTATTCTAAGGCTTGGCTAAAGAAAGCTGAACTCTTTATCCACTTGTTCCACAGTTTGTTCACAGGTGTATAAAGCAAAGGAATATTTTGGATTTAGATATAATATCAGATGGCCATGGAAAGATGAAGGGCAGCTATACAGAAATAATAAAAAAAATATCACAGAATGGTTTGGGTTGAAAGAGACCTTAAAGCTCATCCAGTCCAATCCCCTGCCGTGGGCAGGGACCTTCACTATCCCAGCTGCTCCAAGATCCAGTGTCCAGCCTGGCCTTGGACACTTCCAGGGATCCAGGGGCAGCCACATCTTCTCTGTGCCTCACTCACAGGGAAGCAGAAGTAAATAAATAACAAAATATGCAGTTGGAAATGAGAAGGGCAATGTGCAGAAATGAAGAGTAGCAGCACTAACCTGTTAGTCTTTAGAGTGGCATGCTTAGGACATAACTTGATGGGAGGTTTTGTGGCTCAGGTCTGTAGGAATTGCTCCCTTAGAGCTGCTTTAGGTGAGATGCAAGGTGGAGATGTGAAAAAGACCAGAATGGGAAGATGAAAGTTACCAAAAGAAAGTTGTATTTCACAGGAGGGTGAGAGCGACTCCTGACTAAGGTAAACTTGTTGATTTCGTATAAACACTGCATTTGTTACATTTGTTGGGATTGAGTGCTGTGAAAGCATTGCCGGGGCACAGCTTTCCAAGGGAGCAGGGGCAGCTGAGGCTCTCATTCCTCTCTGGAGCTCCAGTACTGATGGGGGAGATCCTCCAGCTGGATCCACAGCACCTGAACCTGGCTGGGAGCGAACTGAGTCCAGCCTGCCCTGAGCAGCGCTAGGAAGGATAAAAGACAGGATTTTTTAAAGACTGTTGTAAAAAGAAAGGTTGAAGTGACAACAAAAAACCAGAAACCAGTTTTTTTTTTATATAAAAAAGTGGTTGGTATTGTAACCACTGGAAGTTCTGTTAAGCGCTGTTAACACCACTCTTAAGTTCTGGTGCCCCCAGTATAAGAAGGACATGGAATTGTTGGAGCAAGCCCAGAGGAGAGCCAAGAAGTTGCTAAGGGGATCAGAGAGCATCTTCCCCATGCAGACAGGCTGGGAAAGCTGGGATTGTTCAGTCTGGAGAGGAGGAGGTTGTGTGGAGACCTCACAGCACCTCCCAGTGTCTGAAGGGGCTGCAGGAAATCCAGAGTGGGATTCTTCATCAGGAACTGCAGTGACGGGATGAGTGATGTGTTCAAACTGAAAGAGGGGAAATTTAGGTTAGAAATACAGAGAAATTCATCCCTGTGAGGATGATGAGGCCCTGGCACAGGGTGCCCAGAGAAGCTGTGGCTGCCCCTGGATCCCTGGAACGGTCCAAGGCCAGGTTGGACAGGGCTTGGAGCCACCTGGGACAGTGGAAGGTGTCCCTGCCCATGGCAGGAGGTGGAACAAAATAGTCTTTAAATAAGTCCCTTCCAACCCAAACCATTCCATGATTCTGTTCTGATTTTAAGTTATTGCATTGCTTCTTACTGTCTTAGAGGGATCCATGGTACATCTAAATATATCCCAGAGTGATAACACTGTTGTATCAAGTCTTTGGTTGGGCAGGCTCAGCACTCTGCAGCTGTAAATGAATTTTGTATCAGGTTTCTGGATAAGAGCTCCACATCTCAGTTTTCCCATGGTTTCCTCAGCATCACACATGGAGTGAGCAGTGATATCTGGTTCCAAGCACTGGTTGGTTACAGAAAGGCTTTCCTGAATGTTTCCAAACACTAAGCATAGGTTCAAGTCATATTTATCCAACAAAAGATCAGCTGCTCTGGGGAAATAAACTGCTGTGACCATCAGTTACCAGTACAGTTGGTTGCAAGGCGGGATTTTTGTCTTCCTTGTGTTTTGAATAATTTTTTGTTTTGGCAATAAACATACAGGTGAATTTTAAAATTGCCAGCAAAAGGAACAATCTTTCCCCTAGCAGGACTCCCCCCACCCCCCTACGCATTTTATTGTTTCAGACGTCTTGTGCTGTCATCAGACAAAGCATTTTGACTTTTTAAGGGGCAAGAGGAAAGCTTTTCTCTAGTTTTTCTTTGGTTGTATGGGCAAAGCACACCTTTCCTTGGAGTACTTCAACTCTGCTGAATCAGCATTTTCTGATAGCCAGGCTTTTTTTTTTTTCTTCTTTTTTTTTTCTCCTTTGGAATATTTTTTGTCTAGCTGTGCTTTTCAGCCACATCAGCCCCTGCATTAGTATTCTGCTACAGAGAACAGTGGAGAGACATTTTCAACGTTGCAGCAGAGACTGCCCAAGTTTTCAGGCTTCTTAAGTAATGAGAATTGCTCAGTTAAGGGAAGCTGAATCCTGTAACATTAAAACCATCTCTCAGGGGTTGCATTTGAGAGGTAAGAAAACCAGTAGATTTTGTAGTTACACAAAAGAATTTCTGTGTTCAGAGTATTTTAAAGATGTTTTTGTAGATACTCCACTCTGCTGTTTTTACTGGTGTTACAGTCATTATTATGTGACATTTCTTTCTCCTGTGGACTTGTCCTTTTCTTTGAAGCTTTGTATTAAAAAAGCAACAAGCATATGTTACAATGTGCTTAATGCAGACAGGAATATTCAAATGGAAGGCAGTTTGAGTGTAAGTGGAACTTAAATTCTGAACACAAAAAGTGGAAGTGGTTTTGGTCAGGGGAGGCTCCCAGTTGCCCAGGTGACTTCTGTAAATGGGGCTTAAGCTTTTAAGTTACTTAAAGCTTCTAAATGGATTATTCACTTTGCCCTTTTCTACAACTAATCAAGCTTAATTTTTAATATGCTGTTATTTACTAACAAAACCCACTCACTCCTGCATATTTCATTTTTGTGGCATTTCTCCATTAAAGCCCATTCAGCACAGCAGGAGCAGCTGAATCTCTCAGTTCTCTCAGTTGTTCTTGTAAGGAAAGCATCAATTGGAAATATTCCTTATGCTTTAAACACAGAAGCTGTGTCCATCCTGTGCAGAGCTGACAAAACCACTTTTATCAGCTCTCTATGTCTTTTCAAGCATCAAAAGAAACTCCAAAAGGCTTTTTCCTAGAGACTGAACTTTTAAGTTAGACTGTGGAGTAAAGCACTTAAAAAATGTTGTAAAATGTTGGTCAGCACTGGTTTTAGTTCTGTTGCAGTGCCATCATGTCAGTGGCAATGGTTGTGTCCTTTCCAGAGGATCCACACAAAGAAAAATGAATAAACTCTTTCAAAAGGAAACATAAGAATTATTTGCAAACAGATAATGTGAGGGACTTGTTCTTATGTAATTAGGTATTTTTTTTCTCCTTTGCTATTTCTAGAAAAACATTTAGTTGTATTTCTTGGGATAGTGAAATTTCTTCTTCAACACTTTTCTGTAACTTTAATTCAGAGGGTTCTGTAATTGAATATTTTAATGTAAATGAATGAACATAAATCAACAGAAAATAGGTGTGATATCCTCTGTCATTAAATACTAACTTTCTTGAATGTTGTTATCAGGCTTCCTTCCAGATATAAAATTACCAGCTGTGATAAGTTACTCGTGGTTAATTCTTCATGATATTTGTGGAGACACTTTGAATATAGAACCCAAATACTATTTTTTCTTCTGCATATCTGTAAAACAATCATACTATGAAAATGGTTATTTTATTTTTACAAGAAGAGAACAAGATTGATTCTAACTTTTTTTTATTGTGACGGAATATTTAAGTAAAATTGTGTCATCTGTGCTTGTTTTGATAGAGAATTTGTCAAAGTGCTTTATAAATTGTTATCCCATGGTTTCAAATGTTGACTGTTCAGATAAGAGACTGTAGAGACTTGTAAGGAAAGGTATAAAATGGATAAGTTCTAAAATATGAAAGGAGAAAAATCCAGGGTAATCAGGAGAATAGTAAAATATAAGGAAAATATATTGTAAAATACAGGAAAGCTGATTACTTTAATTCTTGCAATTAAAATCCACGGGTGACTCTTTAAAATGAAGTTAGAGAATAGCAAAGAAACAACTTCCGTAAAAGTGCCGTTTGTTATCTTTTTTATTTTTCCCCCTTAATGGGGTCAAAGTGAAAGAGATTCACATATTTTTATTGCAGCACATGAACTCCTTCCTAATTCTTGTGCAGATAGTCTTCAGTGCGTACTATAATCAAGTCAGAAATGCAAATTCAGAGTTACAGCTGCTTAGTCTAATTTTAAACGTCTCTATTATCTCCGTCATCTCCATTCCCAGGGCTTGGATGCTCCCAGAAATACTTCTAAGAACAAGAAATCCTCAGGAAGGCTGTGAGTGGAGGAGGACGAGGTGGAGCAGGGGGAGAGTCAGGATGAAAATGCTCTGACAAATGTCCTGCTCAGCAGGAGCGCTGCTGGGAGGCTGCAGGGTCTGCTGAGCTCTTCCTTGCCTTGCATGGGTGGCCCATGCTGCCCCTAAAATCTAAGCTGAATTTTATTCCGTGTGTTTTGGACTCTTGGCCTCGCTAAAGTGTTGTTTCTGGGTCACATCTGATACCCAGCAAGAACAGGAAGGTGAAGAAAAGGAAAGAGGAGAGCTGTTTTTTCTGTCCTGTGATTTAATTTTCCTCGCGTGGCTCAGGGAGAATTCTGTGTGTGGCTGAGGCAGCAAACTGAATCCCTCCATGCTCTCACACACTTTTGCATCCTTGAACAAAGTTGTTGTTTTTTTTTTTTTTATTTCACACTCAAATTCCAATCCTTGCATTCAGGCCTGAGCCCAGGGGATGCAGGTGAGACTGGAGGAAGTGCTCAGGTGCTAAAGAGCAGTGGGGACACAAATCCTGGGCAGGATTGTCTTCTACTGATGCAGGGTTTGGATGTAGACCAGCATCAAATCTTACACACATTTTATCATTCTCTGTATGTTTTCCTTACCTTCTGAATAATCTAAGTGCATTTCCAAAGTATTTTCTGCAAGTACTTTTTGGTTTGCTTTGTTCTAATTCTGTGCTTACTACCGATTTTGTTTACAAATTCAGCCCAAGAACTAGAGAATGTCTATGTTCAGATATTCACTTTCACTTGGCTGGGTAAGAAACAACGTTTCATTATTGTTTTAAATTATATTTAATATATTTGATAATAATTTCCTTAATGTGATCAGTGAAACTGTCACCTTGCTGCTTGTGGAGTCTTCTTGGAGCACCAGCCAAAGGTATTGAATGGTCCCAGGTGATCTCAAACGCTGCAGCACAGCCTAATTTACATGACAGAGTAGTATGGAAGCATACATTTTGTGCAAACATAGCCAAAAAGCCTTCAGAATTAATGTCTTGAAGAAGTTGAGAAAGCTGAGTGACTGTAGTAGCCATGGTAACTTTTTTTCCCTTTTGCTTTTAAGTAGAAACCTCAGTGATTACAAGACTCTGTGTGAGCCTTAAGCTGGGGATCTGCTCAGCAAGCTACAAATGTGGTGGCAGCAAAAGAAAAATCCCAGCTAGCTGGACAGATTGAACACAGGGAGAGCAGTGTGGATTGGAGGCAAAAATAGTAGGCTTGCAAACACAATTAGGTTGAGAGCTCTAATTGTGGCAGAGATGCTTTTTTGGAGGCTCCACACTCCGTGCTCTCCTTTTTTGCTGCTAGTTTTAGAACTGTTTTGGCTTGACATGTGCTGAAGCTGCACATCCCCTTTAGCTCAGATGCTGCCAGACACTGACTTTGGACTGACAGATCCTTGCAAACTTGGTTGCATCCTAAGGGTGGAGTCAGCTTAACTTTATTTTAATTTTTTTTATTGCTTTTGGGTTCACAAGAGTGATGCTGAGATGCACTGACAACATGAGTGTGTTCAGGTCTCTTGTCAGCTTAATGAGTTTATTTTTGCTGGGTGGTT
The DNA here is from genome assembly GCF_027887145.1 of Ammospiza caudacuta. Lineage (NCBI taxonomy): Eukaryota > Metazoa > Chordata > Aves > Passeriformes > Passerellidae > Ammospiza > Ammospiza caudacuta. The sequence continues at coordinate 74,397,614 of NC_080596.1, forward strand.
GACAGTCAGCCAAAAGAAACAAAAAATTACTTAGCCCAAGAACAGCTTCTTGGCTGGTTTTTCATAAAAAGATCAGTCAGGAGGAAGAGGAAACACTAGAGATGGGTATTTTTAATATCCATAGTTTTCCATCATGGTGTAAAAATTTTGCTCTTTATTTTGCTCTCTCTGAACCATAAACACATTAAAGGTGGGGTGAGAGTCTGTTCTGTTGCCACAATCTCCAGAAAAAAAGTTTTGTGCCACCCTTGGGGTGCTGCAGGATTTGTGATGTCTAAAGCTTTTCCTGGTTAACCCTTGGCAGATAATCCACAGTAATTAAATATTTCTTGCACCAGAGTGAGATGGGCTGTGGAATGATGAGGACATGGGTGGATGAAGGAAATCAGTGTTTGATTACACAAAAGGAACCTTTAAGGAAGGACTGAAAACCACATTGCCCAGAGAAATGCCATAGGAAGTGTATCAAGGCCAAATCTTGGATGTGTGGACACATTGGGGAATGATATCCAGCTCAGGATATTCTGTGATTCTATAAAATAAGACACTGGAGTTGAAACACTTCAGGTGTGCTTGAAATTACTGCTGAGAATTGCACAGACTGATTGTGCCTCCAAAATTTTTGAGTGGCTTTCTACACTCTCCCCTTGGCTGGGCTGGTTTGGATGTTTCTCTTTCATTGCTGTTTTTCGTTAATAACTTGGTTTTCATTGGGGTGAAAGCAAGATCATGTAAATGAGGAAAGAATTTTGAAATCACTCTTTAAAGAAACGTGGTTTTAATAATTTCCACCTTGATTTAATTGGAAATTGGAATGGAAGTGCTGCAATGCTCAGGTATGGGAAATACAGCAAAGCACAGCTGCTGTGGGACAGGTACAGCACAGCAGCACTTTAACAGCTTCAGGTACTTAGAGGTCCTTTTATTAAGAGGAAAATAAATAAATACAAAAAAAGAAAGTCCTGTGTCTGAGCAGGTAAAACTCCTTTATGTATTAAAATAAAACTAAAGCACCCATGTTGAATTTAAACTCTGGTCTTCACTTAATCCTCTTTTTGCAGTAAATTCAGTACCTTGAATCTGAAATCCATTTCTCCAATTTCAAGAAATGTGCAAAACATGAGGAACACTTAACAAGGACTGAGTAGAAAGATTTATTTTACCAGGAGCCTCTTCCAGTGTTGCAGATGTTTTCTGGCTGTCTTGTTTAAGGGACTACTTCGGGTATTCAGATTAGGCAAGATTAAATCCTTCATCCTCTGAAATTAATTACAGAATTTTCATCAGTGTTGCAAAGCTCTTACCCAACATTTCTGGAGCTGGTGCTGCCTTTGGCTGGGGATTGTTTCTGTGTGTTTTAAGTGGAGCTGGAGCCAGTTCTGTGTGCTGTTACAGTGATGCATAAATTGCTTCTATCTCTGGAAAACTCAAATGTTTTTCTGTGTTACCTTGTAGAGCAGTCATGAGCACTGATTGTGTCTGTTACATGCTTTAGAAAGCAAATGATTTATGTGAGCAGGAGGTTTTTTTTCTATTTTAACAATAAAAAACATTAGCAATAAGTGTCTGGTACATCAGCTCTTCTTTGCATCTGATTTCTGAGCTGCTGCAAATACACAATACATACTGCTCTACCTTTCATTTTAATGAGTTATTTTTTGTGTTGTTGTTGAATCCAAAGCCTGCTTTTCCTCTGAAGTAAGAAGCTTCTGTTGTCATGTTGGGCCAGTAGTAGAAAACATTACAGGTGGATTTAATTCCCTAAATATGACAGAGAGACCTGGCAGTGCTCAGCTTTGCTCTTCGCTTAGGGCATGGGGCTCCTGCAGCTCTGATTCTGTTCAACATTCTGGGTTATAACTCAGTGCCAGAAATAATCCCAGCCTTACCAAAGCACTGAGTTACTTGATAAATTTCACTGCATTTCTCCCCAGAGGTGCTGATGTGGGTGGAAAGATGCCCTGGGAGGAACCACAACTCAGGGTCAGTCTTTAGTGGGGCAGGGTACATGAAATAACGGGGAAATTTCATGAGAGAACCAGCATTTTGCCAAAGTGAAAACAGAATTTAAAATTTATTAAATTCTGGGTATTACAGACATGTGTATCTTATGTTCTGTGTGATTAATCTGAATTAACTCTCGGCATGTTTCTAAACACAGAGTTCTGTGGAAAACATCACAAGGAGATGCAAGATCTGTCAAGGGCATGATCACAGTCAGCATGTTAGAAAGGTTTCATTATTTGTTTCTCCAAGGAAATTTTGGTGTCGGGGAGAAACTGTTGTGTTTTCATTTTTGGATCCCACTAAATAAAACAGATGGATTTGGTGGAGATGTGTAATCACTTGGATTTCTTCTGTCCCAGCAGTGATACCATACCACCCCTGACAGTCCTTGCACATGTTTAATCACCATTAAAGAAGGTATTGGGTTTTTAATCTTATTTATCAAGGTCCTCGCATGAAAATGCAAAGCAAAAACTCACTTTTACTGAAAGGTGTCCCTGCCCATGGCAGGAGGTCTGGAACTAAATGATCTTTAAAGGCTCCTTCCAACCCCAACCACTGTGTGATCCTATTATTTTATTATTTTAGGAAATATTTTATGAAACATTTTAAGAAATGATTTTATTATTTTAAAGAAATAATTTTGTTGAGAGTCATTCCTTAACTTCAGACCAAAAAAGTAGATGTTTATATATTTCTAAATAATGGAGAGAAAATTATGTGCCAGTAATATTTTTAAAGCTAAAACCATTTGAATGGGTTAAAATTGAGTTCTGCACAATATTGTGAAAAAGCTAAAAAATATGAAATGCTGTTTTTTATTATGATAAATTATTGTGCTTCGGTGATTCCCAGATATCTTATGTGTCAAAGTAATGAGCACTTCCCATGCTGAATTAGTTTTTGCTAAGTTAGGTTCTTAAGCCAGAGGAAAAAAATAATTTTTAAGAGCTGCATTTCTGTGAAGGTTGTTACAAAATGTGAACCGCTGTAGTGAGGCCTCAGTAAAATGCAATCTGTTATTCCTTGTGTTTTATTTCAAGCCAGCGGAATGTTGGGAGATGCTTTTATGCTCCACTGTGGCTCAGAGTTGCTGTGGTCCAATGTTTTCTGTCCTGGTGCTATTTTTGTTGCTGCTGTTTGTGTTGAAGGCTTGTGATTTCATTAACAGTTATTTTAGAACCTGAACAACCTGACAGAGGGCTAAATAGAGCATAATTCTGTTTCCCATGTAGATAAGCTCAGCAACACACGAATAAAAATCAGGTTGGCCTCTCCTCCACGCTTCACAAGTCTCCCGTGTGGCTTTGGGGGCCTTTGGGAAATGGGCCATGTTATCTTTAATTTTTTAAATAATTAGCATTGCTTTAATCCAAAGTGTATTTCTGGATGAATTTGCAAATAATAAAAGACGTGGTTGTTAAGATTCTTTTATTCCTGGCTGTTTTTTTCTGTGTTTCTGGTATGGGGGAGTGGGATGGGTAGCCATGCATTGAATGAAGGAGTTAAACAATTTTCCCAGACTTTGAACCCATTTAAGGTTGTGATAACCCTTGAAATAACCCCAAACTTGTGTCTTCCACGTTAACTGCACCTGTAAAGTCATCCTGAGGGAGTCCTTGTCACTCAGGGTGTCACAGCACAGGCTGGTGGCTGTCCTCAGAATGAAATGACTTTGATTAAATTACACAGCCCCTCCTGATCCTTGATTTTCTGGCCCTAAGGATGGTGTGGTGACCTTTGGCTGACACTACACAGAATGGGGGCTTTGTGGATGAATTTGAGATCTGCCCCTGAAGTGCCAACCAGAGGTGCTTGTACTACACAAGTTCTGCACAAGTTCTACCAGTGTGGTATTTGCTGGGTCCCCTGATGAAGGAGGAATTGATGAATCTGACTCCATGTTCTTAGAAGGCTCATTTATTATCATATATTATATTATATTATATTATATTATATTATATTATATTATATTATATTATATTATATTATATTATATTATATTATATTATATTATATTATATTATACTATATTTTATTATACTATATTATACTATATTATATTATACTATATTATGCTATACTAAAACTATACTAAACAATACAGAGAGGATACAGACAGAAGGTTACAAAGAATGATAATGAAAACTCATGACCCTTGCCAGAGTCCTGACACAGCTGGCTGTGATTGGTCATTAAGTAAAAATAAAAACAATTCACACGAAACCAATGAAATGCGCACCTGTTGGATAAAACAATCTCCAACCACATTCCAAAGCAGCAAAACAGGAGAGAAAAATGAGATAATTCTTGTTTTCATTCTTCTCTGAGGCTTATCAGCTTCCCAGGAGAAAAATCCTGGGCAAAGAGGATTTTTCAGAAAATATAATGATGACACTACCAACTTTGTTTTTTGAGGTTATCTCTGTGACATTTGTCCTTTCTCCACATTAGGTTCCATGTTTTGATATTTGTATTCATTTCATGTGATTTGCTCAATATAAGAAAACAAGCCTGTGCTACGTTTGTTTTTAAGTGAAGAGAAAAAAAATGCCTTTCTCTGGGATGGTGACAATGAGCTGTTTATTACCACAAGCTGTGCATTTTATTTTCTTTTACTTAGAAAGCAGTGATTTGTCTGAATTTTTGGAGTGGTTTTTAAGTGAATAATGATATAAGAGCCTTCTTACTTGAGGCTTCTTATAAATGTAGTTATTTATATGAGGAAAAATTGTTCAAGCGTGGATTATTTATGTGGAGGAGAAAACTGGCTCTGGATTGATATAATTTTTCTTTCCCATCTGCTCTGAAGGGAATTTGTTTTCTCTGTGAGCAATGAGTGCTTGCTTGCAACTTTGTTTTAGATACTTAGGAACTCCTTTTAGTACCTCCCTTAATGAAGTGATCCAATTCCAGCCTCACCTTTTGTTCTTCAAGGCAAACTTTGTTCTCCCGTGGCTTCAAAGAGGTGTTGTGGCCTTTCCCCTTTCATTTTTAGCAGACCTGGTGTCATCAGGTGGTTAAAAAGTAGAACCAATTTTTTTTTCTTCCTTTGGCCTGGTGATATTTTCATGTTTTTTCCTTATTTTTTTTTTTCTAACAGCAACTAAGAAGATTAATTGCACTTTGCCCCCACCCCCTTTTGATCTCACTTTTGGTGCCAGTCCCATCCTAAGATGCTCCAGTCCATGTCTGGAGCCTGGGCTCAGCCTCCTGAGGGAACTCTGATGTCAATTTGCCCACCAGATTGTTTCCAAATGGGTAATTCTGTCACTGGGAGTGTGCAGTTGTTGGTTAAAAGAGCATCCAAGCAGCCTTCCTAAAGCATTGTTAATTATTGACAGTGAAGAGAGACGTGGAGGGGTTTATATCAATAAAATCTCTCCTACCTACACCCAAGAATGACCTAATTTATTTCTTTTTTTTTTAGGTACACCAGCAGGATTTGTCTGTAAACAGTTTCTAAGCAACAGCTCCCTGTCCTCTAGAAAGAATGTCACATTTTATCCCTGACTCCCGGGTTTTGCAGCCCTTCTGCCCAAATCTACCCTGGTTTTAGGGGGAGCTTGGAGGAGCCTCTTCTGCAAGGATGATTCTCCTCTTTTGTAGTACCAGCACCCACCCAGGGCTCGCTGAGGTGCTGGAAATTAAATCACTGTCTCCCTTCGTGCTGCTTTGCCAACAGCTTTGCTGTCACAGGCCAGCACTGTGAATTATTTCTGTGCAGCTTCATAAACATTCTGTAATGATCAAAGAGCCCGTATTTCTACTTCCATTTAAATCCAGGAGGTGACAAACCAGAAACACCTCGGTAATTTTTTTTTTTTCCTTTAAATGATTACATGGTTTGAGCTGGTTTTAAGGGAAAAAAGTGAGTTTTCCCCACAGCACAACAGTTCTCTATTTTCACCAAGACTTGTGTGGCATCTGTCTCAGACTGGGGGAAATTCAGAGGTAAAGAAAAAGAGCCCTTTGTCGTCAGTTTTTGATTAACCCTGTCCGTGGAAGTAAATGTTTAGTTTGTTGAAGATCTGGGAGGAAGAAGAGTCACAACCTCATCAGTTAGCAGAGGATGGTGGGACCTACAGAATTATTTTGTTCATTTTACTTGGTTATTTTTAATTTGCTCTGTTTTCTTGCTACTGTTGCACAGTATTTCAGTTTGAAAAATTGTCTTGCTGCTTTTATTAACAGAGGAGGCCTGTGGATGTTGGAACAGTTTGGATTTGAGTAATGGCTATGATTGATAATATAGACCTGTAGCCTATGGCCTGATTTAAAGGAATTGTAGAGTTTATTTCTTCTCTAGATGAGGTAAAATGATAGGTCTTGTGTTTGAGAAAAACAGAGCTCTCTGTATGTTTCCTCTGCTATTGTGAGGAGCTGTCTAGTTTCTTACAACTCTCTTTGATTTCAAATCAAACAAAGGAAATAGAGATATCTGCCATGCACAGAATGGGGAGTGGAGAAAAGCAGTGGAAGCACTTTTCTGCCTTGCATTGAGAAATAAAAATGAGTAGAAGGAATTCTGTGAGAGAGGTTAGGTGTTATGATGTGCAAGTGGAAAGCACAGCAAGAAAAGAAGTTGAAAATACCTGTCTGTTTAAAACTTACCATCAAAGTCAAAAAATCTGGGGTTAGAAGATTGATGAAACATGAGCTTTTGAAGAACTTTTTTATGAAAAGGGCAATAAAACTAAGATTTGTGATGTTCTTACTCTTTAGGGGCTGCTAGGGTGGCTTCCTGTCAAATACCATACAAACAGGCTGATGAAAGAGTGAGAGTAAATTCTGGTTTTTACTGTTTTCAGCGTTCTCGCCTTCTCCATTACGTTTTGACCAAGAGTAGTGTATCATCATAAAATTCAGACTGAAAGTGAGCTTTTGGGGCTTTGTGCCTTTCTGCTCATTTCTTAGGTAAAGAAATGGTAATCTCAGGCAATCCCTACCAATATTTGGCTGATAATTCCCTCCAGCTTTGGGCCAAATTTACCTGATTATTTGTCTTCCATGTAGAATAGTTCCCCATTATTATCATTAGTTCTCTGTTATTTCATTATTTCTGTCTTATTATGCATAAATAATGGATAAATCTCACTGAAAGAATGTCTCTGTTACTTAAATATTCTGCTGTATACTAAATATTCTTTTCTGTACAAGGCAGATTCTTGCACCTTTGCAAACTCTAGGTTTATAGAAAAACCTCCCTTTTCATAAGCAAACCATTGCAGCTTTGTGTCCTGCATATATTAACAAAATGTTTGAAGATTGAAGGGAGTGAACATGCAGTGAGTCATCTTGTGTGGAGAATAAAACCTGATAGATTTGTGAATGAAATCCAGCTTTGGGAAGTGGAGCATGTAGTTTATTATTGCTGCTTTTTGGGCTTGTTTGGGTTTTTTTTTGAGTTTATTTTTGCTTTTAACGGATGTGTGAGGAAGGTTTTAATTAAAGTTGGGAAGTGCTGTCTTATACATTTGTAAATCAGCAAATACTGGGATGAATTGAATTAAATGTGGGTGGGAATATCTGTCTGAGATGTTTTGAAAAATTTTTGGGAGTGCCTCCTTTGGCTCTGTTTCAGGAGCTTTGATTCCTAAACCTAAACACAAACACGTGGATGCCTAAAAAGTTTGAAAGTGAACTGAAAACTGAAAGTTTGATGAAGTTCCTTGGCTTTTATGTGTTAGAGCAAGTGTAGGATTTTAGCAGAATTGTGGGTTAGTCTGATGACATCTCTGGAATGCCAAACTCTGCCCCGTGTTGTACAAAGATTTCTCCAACTCAGAAAATACTAAACATGCTGATCACAGGGGAAGTGAATAATGAAATCTGTCCTTCTTTCTGTGGTGGTGGTTGGATACCAGAGGATGTGTGTGGTGTGATGGATCCCTGGATATTCCATCCAGCTCCAAGAACCAGCTGCTCATGGACTCCCTGAGTCTCAGGGCTGCAACTGGACCAGAGTTTTTAATTAAGGACAGAAATGTTATTGTTTCATGGATTCCCTCCTTCATGTTCCCTTCACTTCTGAAACATCCTGCTGCAATTGTTTCCACCGATCTGAGGGGACAAATGTTGCCTGTTGGGTGGTTTGGAATCTGATGGGTGAAGAATTTGAGGTGCATTTGAGTTCTTGTGCCATAGGAGATGTTGTGAGCTCTGTGCCATCTGTCTTCACACAGAATCATGGAATGGTTTGGGTTGGAAGGGACCTTAAAATCACCCAGTCCCACCCCCTGCCGTGGGCAGGGACACCTTCCACTGTCCCAGGTTGTTCCAAACCTTTCTCCAAGGTTCTCTCATCCCAGGGATGTGAATGTCCAAGGCCAGGTTTGATGAGAGAAACTTGGAGGTAATCATATTTCTTCTCTGGGATTTATTTGGAAATTGAATAATCAAGTGTGTTTAGGGTCTCTTCATATGGAAAGCATTCCTGACGTGGAGACTCTACAGATCCATCTTCTGGTTCTGCCAGACCTTTGTGGAGGTGCAGGGACATGAGGCATTAAGAATGTAGATGTATAATAGATAGTGACATACCAGTATTTTGCATTTTTTTCCTGAACAAAGCTGTGCAGAGCTTTACTTTTTCGGAGGGCTCTGGGATCAGTTGCTATCTTCAAGCCAACCATTTAACATGTAAGGTAGAATTACTTTTCCCCATGTTATTCCCATGTTGTTCTTCATTTTATGTGCTGGTGAAAAATGCATTTTCATTACCCATTTTTGCCCCTGGTCACTGAGCTTGATAATATCAGCAATCTGACCAGGGAGATTTATGATGGAGTGTTCTGCTTTATTTATTTATTTCTATTAATCATTAGAAATGATTTACTTTTCTCTTTCACTTCACTCTTGGCCTCCTTTTCTTTTCCTAGAGTGGTGGCAGGAATTCCTTCTGGGGGCTGGTGATAGAGGGAAGTTATAGAGGGGAGATGTGAGGTTGTGCTTTACTTTCCAGAAAGCTCAGAATCCAGTTAGATAAAGGAGTTAATTTAACAGGCAGTATAATTATACTGCATGGACTGAAGTTCTGCAACGAAGTAGGAAAAGCTCAGAGAGGATGAGGCAGAATTTGTCTGAAGACAACTTCACTGAAGTGTAGTCAGGGATCACAGGAGAGGAAAAACTTGGTTCTGAACGAGTTTGGGACTAAAACTGATACTGTGGAAAACATCTGAAACAGTGATCACAGAAATTTGGGTTCAAAGCCTTGTAGGAGGTGGGGGGAAAAAGGCAAATTCACTATGGTAGTGTTTAATCTCCAAAGAGAACTACACATGCAGGGAGATATGATTAAAAGGCAATTAAAAAGAGCACTTTGGGATTTTGTTCTTGAGAAACTTCACAGTCATAGAATCATTTAGGTTGGAAGAGACCTGGGAAATCATAGAGCCCAACCATTTCAAGGAAGTAAGGAAAATAAATAATGCTCATTAAAATAGAAAATGAGGGAAAGGCAATGAGGACTCAGGACAGCAGCAAAAGCTGCTTTTAGATAAGACAAGTTTTTAAAAAAAGTATCATAATGTGCAAGTATTCAAAGCCCAGAACGTTACATGGGAGGCCAAAAATATTTCTGCAGAAACGTTCAAGATGTGAAAAGCAATTATGAATCTTTTTCAAGTGCTTTGGAAGCAAGAAGTGTTGCAGAGAGTTGGCAGCCAGTAGCAAAAGGAGGTAGGAAAGGTAAAATGCAAAGAGGTTGAGGCCCAGAAGGAAAAACAGGGAGAGTCTGAGCATCCTTGTTCTCAGGGAAGCTTCCAGAAAAGATGGCTGAGACTGAAATGTTGGTTAAAGGTGTTTTACAGGAAACAGATACAATGAGAGATAACATGTCACTAAAATTGAATTATTTTCTAGCTCACCATGCATTGTTGCCCTGCCTCAGGGGTCAGGTTTCATAGCACAGAGAGCATTGATGAGATCCTGCATTGACATTGCCACTGCCTGCCTTTTGCCAATTTGTAGCACTACTTAATATATTACTTCCTTTGAGAAGGTGCCAGTTTCTTTTGTTTTTTTTTTTTCCTTTTTTTCCCTTTTTCCCCTTTTTTTCCCCCTTTTCTCCCCTTTTTTTCCCTTTTTTCTTTTTTCCCTTTTCCCCTTTTATCCTCTTAAATTCCTTTTTCCTTTTTTCTTTTTTCTTCTTTCCTTTTTTCCCTTTTTTTCATTTTTTCCCCTTTTTTCCCCCTTTTTCCCATTTTTCCCTTTTTATCCTTTTAAATTCCTTTTTCCCTTTTTTCTTTTTTCATTTTTTTCCTTTTCTTCCCTTTTTTCTTTTTTCCTTTTTCCCTTTTTTTCTCCTTTTTTCCTCTTTTCCCCCCCTTTTTTCCCTTTTTTCCATTTTTTCCTTTTTTTCTTTATTCCCTTTTTCCCCTTTTTATCCTCTTAAATTCCTTTTCCCCTTTTTCTTTTTTCTTTTTTCTTTTTTCCTTTTTTTCCCTTTTTTTCCTTTTTCCCCTTTTTCCCTTTTTTCCCCTTTTTTCCCTTTTTTCCCGTTTTTCCCTTTTTATCCTTTTAAATTCCTTTTCCCCTTTTTTCTTTTTTCCTTTTTTTCCCTTTTTTCCTTTTCTTCCCTTTTTTCCTTTTTTTCCTTTTCCCCCTTTTTTCTCCTTTTTTTCCCCTTTTTCCCCCTTTTTTTCCCCTTTTTTCCATTTTTTCCTTTTTTTCTTTTTTCCCTTTTTCCCCTTTTTATCTTCTTAAATTCCTTTTTTCTTTTTTCTTTTTTCCTTTTTTCCCTTTTTTCCTTTTTTCCTTTTTTTCCCTTTTTCCCTTTTTTCCCTGTTTTTCCCTTTTTATCCTTTTAAATTCCTTTTCCCCTTTTTTCTTTTTTCTTTTTTCCTTTTTTTCCCTTTTTTTTCCTTTTCTTCCCTTTTTTCCTTTTTTTCCTTTTTTCCCTTTTTCCCCTTTTTTCCCTTTTTTGCTCTGTTTTCCCTTTTGTCCCCTTTTTTTTCCTTTTTCCCCTTTTTTTCCTTTTTTCCCCCATTTTTCCCTTTTTCCTCCTTTTTCCCCCCCTTTTTTCCCCTTCTTTTCCCCTTTCTTTTCCTTTCTTTTCCTTTTTTTTCCTTTTTTTGTTTTGTTTTGTTTTGTTTTTAAACCCTATCATTTTCCATCCTAATCCGATATGAAAACTCTTTGTGTTCCACCAAGGCGCCTGTAATAATTTATTTACCTGATAGCCTTAAAGTTTCATTGCCTCTTTCGAGTTTATCTGGATTCCTTTGTTTTTCTTAATCTTCACAGAGATTATTTTTATTTCAGAGACACTGATCAAAGATTCACTATCAAGATGAAAACTGTATATGAAAAGTTCCCCTGTGGAAAAATTAATCTGATGTTAGGAAAATTGCTTTTTTTGAAGGACTGGCATTTCATTGTCACCTATTTACTTCTCATATTTCCTTTAGCCTGCAAATACTAATCACTTGTTAATTAATCCCATCAGAATGCAGCTTTTTATGTATTTATGCAAGAAGTTACTGCTAGTTTTAATGTTGGTAAAGAAGAAAATGCATTTTCTGTCTTTCTCCTTGACTTGGGGGATTTTCAGTTCCAGTAAGAGTCAGAGTGGAGAGGTTTTGTGAAGACTGAAAACCAGATTAGATGTGTTGGTTTCCTCTGTGGTCAGAGCACAGAGTGATGGTAATTGCTTGGACAGGTTGCAAACAATTCAAAATACAACTCTGCAGTTACTGTACCATTTTGTCTTGGATTTTCTGTTAAATATCTCTCTCTCTATGTTTTTTTCTCTGTGTTGGTACTATTCCCTTCTGTATTGCTTCTTCAGATTCTTCTCAGATCCATTAGTGGTGAAATCAGTTTCCTTCTAAGAATAACACCATAGCACCAGTGAAAAAAAATACTTTAAAAGCTTTAAAATGCCCTGCACTGAACCTCATGCAATAAGTTAGAATTTTTTTTTTTTTTTGTGTTTAAAATTTCAGTTATTTTTAGAACAGGTAATCTTTAAAATTTCCATATTAATTTTAAAAAGGGCCACTTAGAGGATGTGGCAGTGCAGAACCAGAGGAATCTCAGATTTATGTCATCTCACCATATGGGTCGGGCTGCTGCTTTTCCAGATGAGTGAATTTTGAGGATTCCCAGTGAAATTCCTGACACAGGCTCTCTCTCACTGGATCTGGATAGCCTGTAAATGTGTGGTTATAGGTGAAAAAGTACAGTTCTAGAATGATGGATATTTAAAGGATCAAACACTGTTCTTCAGACCTCATTATTTAAGAGATATAGAAAAATTCCACATTTAAATGCTATTTTTTTTTCCTGGTGTAGGGATTGTTCTAAGTTTTAGAGGTCAGCCAGGTTTCTTTCCTCTGTGGAGTTAGGACTAAACCAAGTAAGCTGAGTAACTTCTGTGTATTTGTCTCACACCCCGCTGCTCTCTCCTTCCCAAGAGCAGAGATTTGTATCTTGAAATCCAAATATTTTCCCTCTGCCATTTCCTAGAGTGCTTTCCCAAGACAACTGCTGGCCTGCTTTGGGTACAAATGGATGGGGTCAGGGCAGTTTCTAATCCATGACAGCTCCAGGTTTCTTTGAAGTCCATGGGTGTCCTGAGCATCCTCTTCCAGGCTCAGCAGAGGGGATGTTTGAACAGCTTTTTCAGCGTAGCAGACTTCCCACCAACTCCACAAAGCCTCTCAGCTGTTTAAAATTCATGTGCTCCCAGCTTATTAAGGCTGTTTTTCCTCTCTTTTCTCTGCGTTTGTGATTCTTTCACCTTCAGTATGTCATAGGAAATCCTGTGCAGATTGAAAAGGCTGCAGAACCCAGCTGTCAGTCATAATGCCTCAGTCTTCCTTCAAATCAGTTGTTTTCAAAGGACAAGAAAATTGTTCATTATACATATATTTAATGAAATCACACTGCTCATTGAGTTTATGCAGGTTTGCCTGGGGGTGGGAATAAAACCATGATCATTTTAAACATAGCATCAGTTCCTGTTCAGCCTTACTGTAAAAAGGATAATAAGGTTTTCATTACAGTCTTTGCTTTTCCAGAGGTTTATATCACCTACTCATTTACTCATTATAAGAACATTACATGGAAGGTTCGTGTACTAATCAAATCCCATTTGCAGAAAAATGCTCTCCAAACAGCATTTCCACCTGCTCCAGAACACAGGTGGTTTGTAAAAATTGCACTGAAACTTCCAGACACTTTCAGAGAGGAGGAAATGTCACATCAGTGTTCTCTGTGTCATGGTGCAGGAGCTCCCTGGTTTTTATTCCTCTGTTTCATCTCATCCCAGGAGTTTTGCCATGTGAGAAAACGCTCTGAGGCTGGAGCCCTTCTGCTCTGGAGCCAGGCTGGGAGAGCTGGGGGAGCTCAGCTGGAGAAGAGAAGGCTCCAAGGAAAACTCACAGCTCCCTTCCAGTGCCTGAAGGGGCTCCAGGAGAGCTGGAGAGGGACTGGGGACAAGGGATGGAGGGACAGGACCCAGGGAATGGCTCCCACTGCCATAGGGCAGGGATGGATGGGATTTTGGGCTGGAATTCTTCCCTGTGAGGGTGGGGAGGCCGTGGAACAGGTTTGTCCGAGAATCTGTGGAAGTGTCCAAGGCCAGGTTGGACGGGGCTTGGAGCACCCTGGGACAGTGGAAGATGTCCCTGCCCATGGTGGGGGGGGAGCTGGATGATCTTTAGGGTTCTTTCCAACCCAAACCAGCCTGGGATTTGATGAACATTATATCAGCACTTCCAGACTGATTTTCTGTTTCAAGAAAAGAGGGAGATGGAAAACAAGAGAACTTCACCTTGCTGTTGTCATGTGGGTAGTGATGGTTTCTGTAATGGTGTTTATGACTCTTGGAGAGAGAAGGGGAGGCTGGGGTGTCACTTACTGCAGTACCTTTGGGTCGGAGTCTTTGATTCTGAGCATTCCCATTCTGTTTGTGCCAGGTGCAGTGCAAACACCTGGCAAAACCAGACTCAGCCCTTCTGTTCCAGGTGAAAGCTGGATTTTTGCAGATGGAGTGCAAACACAGAGTTAGAATTGGTCACCAAGGCAAAGCTTTGTGATACCAACCCATCCCAATCCCAGCCACTGCTGGGTTTCCTTTCATGGTGCAGCCAAGCCAAGCCCTGGGAGGAGGCTGAGAGGAAGCAATAAGGGAAGGGATTTTTGGAAGAGTTTCCTTGAAGGTGTCTGTGCCATTCACATTCTCTGAAAAAATCCCTTCACCCAGGATTCTTCTCCTGGGAAGCTGAGAAGCCTCAGAGAAAAGGAGAACAATTCTTATCTCATTTGCTTCTCCTGTGTTGTGCTCATGTGGAATGTGTTTGGAGATTGTTCACCCACAGGTGATTGTTCCATTGCATTCTGCTGGGAGTTGTTTTCACTCTTTGGCCAATCAGGGCCAAGCTGTGTCAGGACTATGGAGAGAGTCAGGAGTTTTCATTATTATCTTTTTAGCCTTCTGTAAGTTTCCTTTCTGTATTCTTTAGTATAGTTTAGTATAGTATTCTTTAATATAATATAGTATAATAAAGTAATAAATTAGCCTTCAGAGAACATGGAGTCAGATTTATTCCTGCCTTTGTCAGGCCATCCCTGTGAATACAATGGGTGTCAAGCCCAGCCCTTGAGAGAGTGCAGTGTTACCTGTTTAACAGTTTGGTCAGCTGATTTTTGGGATGTTTGGAGCTGAACTCAATGTCCTGTTGCAGAAAGCTTATTTTGAGTAATTCCTTAGCTCCAGGGCTAAGTCAAGCAGCTCCTGTTGATGATTCTCATCTTGTTCCAGCTCCTGAGCTGTGCTCTGTCATATGTGCACAGCTGATGTGCCCTAAATTAACTTTCATTTTAGAAATACTTACTCCAAACCTGGATATTTTTTTTTTTCTTTGTTTCACTCAGTTTGTTCTGCACCTGAACAAGTCCTTGTGTGAGCAGAACTGGGAGCAGAGCATGTGGATGGGAAGAGGTGGTGAGGAGCAGGTGGATGCTGCTGAAACCATCAGTGCTGCAGCAGGGAAGGCTCATTAAACTGCAGCCCAGTGGGTGTCTGAGTGAAGTTTTGAAAAGCTTTAAAAGTGAAGGTGAGCAGAGTGATGCAGAGAGGTGATTTACTTCTTGGGAGAAGTTTGAGAAAGCACTGACTTTACAAAAAGCTGAAGTGCCTTTGTAGTAGTTTTCTGAGTGCATGTGCTGGAAGAAGATTGCTGTTAGCAGAGTGCAGACAGGGAGGTGCAGGGTGATAACATCAAGAAGAGGAGGGGGAAGCATTGCTCCAGGTATAGGATGAGTCACAATGTCACAAGAGCAGTATCTTGGAAGATTTAAGTGTAGGTTGGATTGAAGAACATAAGAGGAAATCCAAAAATAATACCTGTGTAACGGGACAGAGATAATAATTTCATTTTTGACTGGGAGTGTGATTCTCTAGATAGAAAGTTTAGAGGCCACATGGCTTCCTTCTGTACCTCTTGTTTCTTGGTAGCTGCTCTAAAAGCTGAGTATCCAAACTGAATGCACCACGGCAGTTCCGTTGCTTTCCATATGACCTTTAAAACCTTTTTTCTCTCCTTTCCACACTATTCCCACTCCCTTCAGAAGGAGTTAGTTTTGTTCTTTCTGTTTTGTTTTACTTCAGGTTTTTTTTTATATTGCGTTGGTTTTCATGAATAATCTCAATTTACCAAATAATCAGATTTTGTGGCTGAACTATTTTTGTGCTCCCTTTATCCTTGTGGTAACTGCAATTTCCATCACGTTACCTCTTTTTTTCCTTCTTTGTTTTTTAATTCTTTCTTCTGTAGGAAACAGAAATGCTTGGGGAAAATATTTTATTTCAAGTAATGGACTGCCAGCTTGAACAGTATGAAAATCTTTCTTCTGAGAAGTCTTAGGAACATTTAAGCTGATTTTCTGCAGGCAGGTGGATAATGGATTGTATCAGGGAGATTTTTGTGCTCGTAGCAGGCAGTTAAAGCATTGGATTTGCTCAGTGCTTGTTAGTATTGGTGAAAGAAAGGTAAAGCAATTAAACATTATTTGGAGTGGTTATTTTGGTCACCTGAATGTTGATGTAAGTCTTGGGCAGTTGTTCCACATTTGATTTAGGGGTGCAGATACTCTTATATCTCACTTCTGTTTTTTTTTTGTAGCAGTGAACATAGTTCTGTTGATTTTGGGAGGCAAATATTGGCTGAATAAGCTCTGTATTGATACTTTGGAACCAGTGAAAATTTACTGAAGAGTTTTCTACAAGTTACCTGCAAGGCTAAACAGTCTTTCTGTGTGGATTAAGGCTGACGTCACAATAAAATCACAGTTTGAATGGAGATGTATTCAAACAGTATTTGATAATTTCAGTATTTTACTTCAGTTTTTTATTGCTGCATTCATTGTTAATCAAAAGCTGGACAAAAATATCAATCATCATTAAATCTATTAATTTCTGCCCTCATGCATGCTTTTGAAGAAACTCTAAATTATACATGGAAATTGGCACAGAAAATCATGAGGTGGAACATATTACATTAACATTTGATATTAAACCCTCCCCTCCCTTAGGCTGGGATGCCCTCGGTATAATTTCAGGAAAGATTTCAAGTAGAACATTTTTGTATGATGGAATTTAGACTCATTGCAGGGATTAAACAAAGGTAGAAGAATTCAAATGTTAAGCAGGACTGAAAATGCCTCTGTAGGCATTTTCTGTGTTTCTTAAAACAAAAAAATTTTGTGTTTTAAGAAATTATCATATTTTAGAATAATGATATGAATTAGCGAATTTAAAAGAGTTAGTTTTCCATTTATAGGGCAATAAAAGTATAGTCAAGCTCTTCCATGGTGCAGTTGTGCTATTAAAAACTTTTCTCAAACACTTTAAAAGTCAACAGTTTGCTCATGATTTACAAAAAAAAATAAGCAAATGACCAAAAAACTAGAGAGACAATTTGCATAATATAGTTGTGAACTTCTCTGTTTATAAAAGAAATAATTACTGGGTTGAAAAGAACTGCTGATTTGCCTAAATGCTGAATTTCCTGTTTGTACAGCAAACTTTATGTGGCATGAAATCTTAAATGATTGAGAAATCTCAGCTGGGACCTGCAAATGCAAAGCTGGAATAAAAAGACCATTCTAGAGAAAGTGATTTCTTGATTTCCTGTGTGGAATTATTGAACTGCTGAGGTTGGTCAAGACCTCTGAGATCACTGAGCCCAACCATGGATTTAATGGCAAATTTGTGGTGAATTTGAACTGTGGGATTGACAGAGGAAAAGCCTGGGCCTGTTATTCCATACAAGAAATAATTGCATCAGATGTATTAAATTTTTTAAATTTGGAATTTAAAAAAAGGCTGTTTTTTTTCCCCACCCCTTAATTGTTATTATAGATCCCTCTAAGCCTTTAGAGTAATAGCACTTCATGTAGCCAGGAATTCAAACCAGCAAGTTCATTAGATAAGTTCCAGTTCAGTGGCACCTGAAATTTCCTCCCAGCTCTTCCTCCTCCAGTTCAGTTCTGACTGAGGCTAATAACAGTTTGTTAATTTGTTCACACCAGAATAAAATAAGAAACCAGAGGCTGGAGTTTGCAGTTAACCTGTTTGGTGCCTGTGTTTCATTGCCACAGCTCAGGCACCGTTTGTGGTTCACGTGCTGCTGTCCTTGAGGTGAGCAATGGGAGCAGCTCAGGACATGCAGCTTTTGGGGTACCTCTAGGGTGAAGGGGTGTTCAGGGAAGTGGGGCAGGAGCAGAAGGCCTCCCACATCTACAGAACAGCAAAGCACTGTTTTTTGGAGCATTTCTTAGATGCAGGAAACGGAGATGTTGGAGTAGCACAGCACTGCAGTGAAGGAAGAAATGTTGATGGGTCATGGAATCATGGAATGGTTTGGGTTGGAATGGACATGGAATCATGGAATGGTTTGGGTTGGAGAGGACATGGAATCATGGAATGGTTTGGGTTGGAGAGGACCTTGCAGAACATCCAGTTCCACCTCCTGCCATGGACAGGGACACTTCCCACCAGCCCAGGTTGCTCCAAGCCCCATCCAGCCTGGCCTTGGACACTTCCAGGGATCCAGGGGCAGCCACAGCTTCTCTGGGCTCTCTGGTCTAATGCCTCATGACCCATTTAGAAATTTGTTCCTAAAATAAAATCTAAACCTTCCCTCTTCCAGTTTGAAGCCATTCCCTGTGTCCTGTCCCTCCATCCCTTGTCCCCAGTCCCTCTCCAGCTCTTCTGGAGCCCCTTTAGGCTCTGGAAGGAGCTCCCTGGAGCCTTTTCTTCTCCAGGTGAGCACCCCCAGCTCTCCCAGCCTGGCTCCACCAGCCCTGGAGCATCTTCTCATATGGCAAAAGTCCTGGGAATGGAGGAAATGGGGGACAAGATGAGCAGACAGGTTTTCACCATGATGTTACTGCTCATCATGGGATGCCAGTGTGTAGTAAACTTGGACTATCAACTAGAATAAAAGAAAATAATTTCAGTTGCAACTCTAATTAGATTTCTGAGCAACACATCCAACTGGGTCTGCTCTAAGAAAAAGAAATGGCTTTCAATGTGTTTTTTGGTTTTATTTCTTTGGATTAAGTTTTGGGCTATAGCCAAAATTGGTTGTGTTAAATTTTGTTATTTGACTGGATATGAAGGTGATGCTCTTGGAGAGTGTAGATCAGAAATCTGGATGTCAGAAATTCTGTTCTCTAAGAGAAATGGATGATAATCACGTGATCTTTATAAAGCTATATCACCATTTCCTGTCTAAAAAATATACAAATTTAAAGTATGTATTTTCATGAGACAGCTTTTCTAAATAAATTGCCTAATCTGCTCCTTTTTTTCTGTGTGTATAATTATCATCATACCATTGCCAGCATTATTTAATTTCTGTAATTATCAGTATTAAAATGAAAAGCCTTGGTTTTTTGTCAGGCACTTTAAGTGATTTATCCTCTGACAGATCTCTCTTTCCTCCGTTGGTCTGTTTATTGAAAAGATTGGCAGTTCTATAGAATATAAAGTTTTTAGATGCACATTGGCTTTCATGTATTAAGGATAAAAATAATTATCACTCTTTTAGTGCTGATTATTCCAGATTTTCAGAAATGGGATATTGGGCATGTGGTTTATGTTACTGTGGCAACATAATGGTTAACAACCCATGCTTGATGGCTGCTGGGTTCAGACGCTCTGGAGTGCAACCTGCTCCAGAAATCCATGCTCTTTTCCAGCACATATTTGGAAAATACAGGGCATTTGTCATTTCTACAACACAGAAATGTAGCTTTGAGATGTTTTATTAAATTAGGAGATAAGGAAAATGGAGGTTTTGAGAAATCATATGTTTGTTTAATAAGAAGTGCTGAGTTGACAATCTCTGTCCCAGGAAGTGAAGGTGCTTAGGCTGAAAGTTGGTTGGAGAATTTTTCCATGAGGCAGAAATTACATTTCCAACCACATTTGTGTGGCAGCAGCTCTCTGCCCACAGAGAGAAACAGACAACTTTCCCAGCCATCATTCTGGGAAAGGATGGGAGAAGATCAGAGAAAAGGATGAGAAACAATTCTTGCCTTAACTTGCACCTGGTATTGTGAACATGTAGAATGTGTTATGGAGATTTGTTTACCAAACAAATGATAAAACAAACAAGTAGTTTCTTAATTAGCCAATGGTGATGGTGTTTGATTGGAGGACCAATAAGGTCAAGCTGTATTGCAACTCTCTGTTAAAGTATGGGTTTCTTTATAAGAAAATCTTACACATGGAGTCTATGTCAATTATTACCCAGTGGGACCTGCCTGTGCTGACACATTTGTCCCTCAAGGCCAGCTCAGTTTTCAGATCCCAAAAAATGACTTCCCCCCTATCTGAATCTACTGACAAAGCTGCCTGAAGGACATCATCCCCACCCCCACCATTTTAGGCCAGAGGGGTTTTTCTGCTTCAGCCCTGGAGTTGTTGAATCTCTTACTGTTGGGAGTTGGATTGATCAGTCCTTTTCTCCTTCCCCCACATTCTGCTTTAGGAATTCACTGAATTATTCCTGTTAAAATCTGTCCCCTCCTTGCTCTGAAACATCAGTGACCAGGGCAGGGATTGTCCCCCTGTGCTGGGCATTGGTGAGGCCATACCTTGAGTGCTGTGTCCAGTTCTGGTCCCTCATGGAAGGAGAGACCTGGAGGGGCTGGAGCTGTCCAGGGAAGGGAATGGACATGGGGAAAGGGTCTGGAGCCCCAGGAGAGGCTGAGGGAGCTGGGAAGGGGCTCAGCCTGGAGCAAAGGGGGATCAGGGGGGCCCTTGTGGCTCTGAGGGGACAGCCGGGGGGTCGGGCTCTGCTCCCAGGAACAGGGACAGGAGGAGAGGGAACGGCCTCAGGCTGGGCCCGGGGAGGGGCAGGTTGGACATCAGGAATAATTCCCTCATGGAAAAGTTGTTAAGCATTGGAAAGGACTTCCCAGAGAAGTGCTGACATCCCCATCCGTGGAGGTTTGCAAGGAAGGCCTGGATGTGGCACTCAGGGCTTTGCTGGGGACTGGTCACAGGTTGGACTCCATGATCGTGGAAGTCTTTCCAACCTAAATAATTCTGTGATTTTTGTGATTCCCGTGCAGAGCAACCACAATCCACGGGAGGCAAAGCACAAATGTCACCCCAAGGAGCTAAACTCAAATTTCCAAGGACTGAAAGGCCAGCAGGGAGATAATTTATCCCACCTTTCCTCTGGAGGCATTGTACATGACAAAGATGCTGAACTGCCCAGTTGGAATATTTTGTTCATCTTTGTCTCAGCTCCCTCTTCCAAGAAATTCTGTTCCATTTAAGCTTGTTTAAATCCAGAATGGCTTCAAGTTACTGCTTTACAGCTACATTTTAGTGTTGTAAAGTTGTTTTTTTTTTTTGAAAGAAAAATAAAGTTTGAAAATAGCTATAGACACTAGACTGCTGAATAATTTTTGGACAGAACAGAAATAAATTGTAAACATAATTCTTTTCCTTGAAAATCTCAAAGCTGCATTTAATAGAGATACTCTTAGGTAGTTAAAGAATAATAAAGAAGCCTTGCCCTGTCACTGAGTGGTTATAGAGTCATTATTATTTCACTGTATCTTTCTTTCTCACCCTGTATTTCCAGATAACACACAGTGGATAAAACTTTTTAATTTCACTTTGTTTAGATTAGTAATATTCTTCCAAACACAGACTATTTGTTCTGTATTTGATAAGGAACATGATAACGCATTTGTATGGAAAGGGAAGTAACTGATACCTCTGTGCTTTTATTTTTGATTATTAGGTAGTGTAGAAGGGCACAGGCAAATCTGTGTAACATAAACACACACTGCTTGCAGCCACAGCCTAAATTTGAAAGGCCATCAGCATTTCTCTGGGGTTTTTTTGCTGATGTTTTAGGCAGTGGAGCTGTGTCTTAAACACTCCTTGCTCTGCTTTGCTGTGGGGCAATGTGTGATTCACAAGGCCCAAAATTGAAGGAATTAGAGGGGGAAAAGACCCATCAGGTTTTATGGCTTATTTTTTTGACAATGCAGGATTCTTACCCCTTAAACAATGTTTTTAAATGTGTGTCTGTTGTAATCACAAATGATCTTTCCAAGAGTTTTTTTCCACAGTTTCTAAATGCAGATCACCATAGGAAAGGCATCCTGTATCTCAGTTTTTGTGGTTTCCTTGTTGCATTTCTCATTCATATTAAAGAACTGTGATTAGAAAAAAAAATAAATTGAAGTTTGTTCCATTTTTTCCTCATCAGTTACTTTTCTAAAGGCAAATCATTCCTCTTGATCAGTGACCTCTAAAACTAGTTGATTTACATTTAAATACAATCTGTCATTTACATTCCTAATAAAAGGGGAATAAAAGGGCCACAATATTCAGGTTGAAACATTACTTTTCATCTATCACTGTAAAAACAATTTATTGTAAGCATCATATCTGTGGAAAATACTAACATTAAAATTAAAATTAGAAGTCAATACTTGACAGATTGACATAACATTATAGTCTACATTTCCTTTGTCTTCCCCTTTGTCTGCCTGCTTATGAGCTGTTTAAATCCCTTTCCTTAATTTTTAAATTTTTAGAATAATTTGCATTTAAAGAGTCCTGGATAATATTATTTGATAGACTTGATTTTTTTTTATGTTTAACTTTTGGATGGAAAATTTAATTACCGTAGAGAAAATTGACATTTAAATAGTTATTATTTTAAGACCATATATATGCAGGGTGGATGCATTCTTTTTCTTACTGTTTAAATCTGTGTAACAAATGTTATCTGTAGCTGTAAATGATTTTATTTATTTTTTGGGTATGAATGTATATTATCATATCCATTCAATTTTAGAAATGGGAGATTTCTGGTTATTATGCTGATTTTTTTTTTCTTTAAATGCTCAAATGAATAAAAGAAACAGAACTTTCCAGGATTTTCAAATATCATTTAGAGCCTGAACCTTGAATGAAGGTGTTGAATTAGACATGGCATAGATGTGATATAAATTCTAAAACTGGAACATAAATCCAACTGTGATTTAGAGTATATGCATAGCACTAAAAAATGCAGATGGAGTTCTGACCTCGAGAGCTCCTGCGGAGAATAAAGGACATTTTTACCCTGCCTCTCTCTGTAATAAATAAACTGAGAATTGGCTTAAAATTTCATCTATTACTTATTAAAAAACCAACCAAACAATAAAACATGATTTTGAAAAGTGTTGCTCCATAAGATTTCCAAAAGCTTGCAAAAAGGAAATCATAAAGAGGTTTTCTCTTCAGCTTCATTATGAATTGATGAGCCTTGCAATTTAAATCATTTTTGCTCATTAATTTTCATGTTGGTGAGCTGAAGTTCATTGTATTGATCAGAAGTTCTAAACCTGATGAGATTAAAACCCATAAGTGCTATAAGAGAACAAACACTGCTGTTGATCTCTGATGTGATTTTTTCTTCAAATTAACAGGATCTGGTTAATTTGCCGCAGTGGAACAGATCTGGGCAGGTTTAATAATTCATTTTATAGAACAGGTGTCAAGGACACTGAGTGACACATCCTGTCTCACTGATTCTGATTTTTGAGGCTCAATTTGAGATCATATTAGTAACTTACTAACAGAAATAAATTACCAAGATGATCTCAAATATTATATTATTTTATATTATTTTGAAATAGTGTCTGAGGAACGTGAAGCCAGGTTTCACTCCAGAGCTGTGTTGTGCAAAAATGAGGAAGGTGGAGCAAATGCTCTTGCAGCTGCCACTTGCCCATGGGCAGATTTTTGGTTTTTTTGTGTGTAGATGTCTGAGTGAAAATGACAGAACCAGCCATATTTCAGTTACCCCTGGAGAAGTTTTGGAAGCTGGAGAAAAGCCCATTTTTAGGCAGATTTTTCTTTGGTCCTGCCTTTCCTCCCCACTCCTTTCAGGAGTCAATGTTCATTCCTGTTTTGTGTTATTTTTCAGTGACCTCTCTCCCTAGAGTAATCAACTGACTGCTTGATTAAAATTGGATGTTTTGCATAATTAAATGAGCTTTTTGGCCTTTCCTGCTTTGAGGTTTGGTTTTAGTGGAGACCTCAGTGGTGCTGCTGCTGCTCCAGGTATTGGGAGGATTTGGAAGTTCTAGTGAGTAGAATTTTGTTCAGTTTTGATGGGTATTAACACCTTCCTGTAATTGATAATTTTTGAGAGGTTATATGATTAAAAAGAACCTGAGTTGTGTTTTCTCTACTTAGGCTTTTCACATTCTGATGTTCCTTTTTTTTCTTGATGTCACCATTATTTATAGACCTTTCAGTGTGAATAATTTACAGGTAAAGGCCTTTTGACTTCAATAAATTGGGATATATTTGGTTTTCCTGCTTCTGTGATATTTAATTCTTTAGTCAGGGGTTGAAGAAGCAGAGGGACACCTTGGAGAATCCTCTTCTCAATGCCCTGATTTTCTCTCTGCTTTTTCTAAAGCTTCTGTACTCCCTTCAGTCAGTAATTTTGATTTTTCAATGACTTTGTGATCCATCTTAGATGAACATATTGCACCCTCCTTTTCCCCTTTCCACCACACCTTTTCTCTTGAAGCTTACAATGAATTTTCTGTTGTTTTTAACACATCCCCTTTAAATGTGTGTGAGCTTTCATAAGGATGAGCTGACCTAAATCAAAGGTTGAGCTCTTTGTCACCTGTCTGTCCTACCCAGTACCTGTGAGGATTATTTCTGTACCAGTAAACAGACTTTTCCGTGTGCTTTTAATCACTTAACAGATTCTGTGGCCATTCAGTTATACAAACACTCTTTGTCTTGCTTTTGATTGAAGATTTTCCTTTTGCCATTAACTGTTTCTCAGATGTTGCTGAAACATTGGCTGCTTTGAAGTCTCTGCATTTGAGTGCCATTATCTATTAATGAATTTAATAAAAAAACCTCATCCATCAATAACCTTTAGTGCCTTAAACCCAAGAATTTCTTAGTCTGGCTGTTATGGAATTGGAGGTAGCTTCAGTCACATTGTTTACATATCCTTAATTATTATTTTTTCAGATCTATCATCTGAAATCTTACAGAATAATGAGAAAATGGGCTTAAGATAGTGTCTGTTCTGTTTCCAGCCACTATTTCATGCGGCATTCTGCTCTGAGTGGGGCTAATTTGGAGCTCTATTGGTAACAGATAAAAACACTGATAAATACAGGATAAATACTGATAAATACTTTACTGTGGGCTGCTTCAGCAAAGTTCAGTATTGCAGCAAAGAATGAATTTACCCAGGAATAATTAAGTTTTTGACACGATTCTGTTGGCTTCAACAGGAGGACAAGTAGGTTGTGTAAAAACAGGCAAACAAAAAATTGCTTGTGAAGTGTCTGCATTCTTCTGGTTCTCATCTCCACCCTGGGTTACCAATTTAGCCTGAATTTTCTTGTGTAAGGAAAATTATTCTGGGAATGAGCCTTTGTTTCTATATGGGGGAGTTCCCTGGTAGGAAGAGGCAATGAGATTTTGCACTGTTGGATAGGAATTTTCTCTTGAGAAGAGAGAAAATTTTCCCTTTTTCCTGTCAAGAAAAGCAATACCAATATATTTTGTAATAAGCAGGAATATAGCCAGGTGTATCTTAAGTAAATAATCTCACTTAAATGGGTTTATTCTGGAATATCATGCATCTTGTCATCTCTGATGTTACAAGATTAAATATTCCATATTTTGAGACTAAGATTATAGTAAAGATTTGCACAATAGAATCAAAATCTCTTCTGAAATGTTTGGAGCTGATAGTTTGTACTTGTTCATCCAAAAGAGTGATTATACCCTACACAGTGCACTCATAGTAATATCTTGTCATGAGAGAGCAAAATGTGCAAATCCCCAAAGATTTTATAAAATTAATCTACCCCGAACCTTAAAAAAAATCTAAATGGAAAAAGAAATTAAAAAACCCCATTGCACTCAACTATTCTTTGCTTCTGCATCTTTTTGCTCTGGAAAATAATTTTTTGATTTAAAAATCTATGTAAATTCTATTTTTATGTGATCTCGCTGTAGATGTTTCAAATATTAAAACAAATTCTTGCTTGTAATGTCTTTAGAATACAGTTCCTCTAGGGATCATTCATCTGGTGAAGTTTAGTTTTTAATAATAAGTTCCTATGAAATTCTTCCTGCCTGATATTAATATTTCCATTTGAACATAGATTAAGCCAGTTTTCTAAAAAAAATAGATAAAGAAAAGCCTTGGTCAAAGTCCATAAAATTTTATGGTACAAATGACTGAATTGTGTTCCTAGGAATAGTTGCTATGGAAATTCCTTTTTTCTTTTCCCTCTGGGTTTTTGTTGTGTATGCAATGAGGCATTTAAATAACAGAAGAGATTACAGAGAAAAGTCTGAAAAATAGGAGTCAAATTTTTTTTAGTGCAAATACTTGGAATAATCATCCCATCCTGGGTCACTTAGCACTGTCCCATCCCTTTTGGCTTTAGGGATTCTGCTCACGAATTGTCTCTGTGCTTCAGAGTTTGTGGTATAATAGAAAAATAGGAAAATAGGAAAATTTGGCTGAAGAGAATAAGCAGGCCAGGTCGGATGTTGGCTTTATGGCCAGTGGTTTTATTTCTGACTGAGGATAAAGTTCAGTTCTGCTAAGTCTGTCACACTTCATTGGCTTGATATTATAAAGGGAACCAAAAGGAATCCAAATTCGCCTTCCCATTTTTTTTTTATCATTAATTTTATTTCCAAACATTTAAATGCACCGGGCCTCACTGTATGTTTGACCAGCAAAAATGCAATTATGATCGTCAGAAAGTGTCAAGAGAAAGCAAAATGTCTTTGAAATGCTGTGTTGATGGGAAAAGGTAGTTGTAGAAAAGTTTGTGAAAACTACTTAGAGAAGAAAGAATTGGGACAAGTTATCTGCTGCACCAAATTGAGAAGTATTCTCCAGAGGTTGTTAATAAAGCAATAATGTGTGCCTATAATAAAAAGGAAATGGGAAACTGGAAAAAAATAGCTGCCTTTCAAAAAGACTGGGGGCTAAATCACATTTGAGAATTTTTGGTGCTTTTAAGCACCACGAAGTCATCATCAATCTCATATAATAGGAAGTCAAATCTTTTAGCAATTGAAGGCAATAGAGAAAATTACAGCTGCTCTCAATAAAGCAGGTTTGGAGCCTGTATCATGGTCTGTAAGGGCAGACAGAAATCTCTGCTCTTGTGAGATCCTCTCGTGTCTGACACTCCTGAATTGCCAAGCTCCTTGTGAATCCTATCTCAATCTGCAGCACTCAGGGTCATAATTGTAACTTAAATGTGCTGGATTGACTGCAGTACCAGTAAGTATAGCCTAAAAAGAAAACTAAAGTTATTTCAAGTAATCTGAAGAATGAGAATGTATGAACCTCGAGTATCAGGTATTTCATAGGTTCATGATAAAAAGTCTGAAAAAAATCCAATTAGAATCTAGTTTGGCTTTGAAATTCATATAATGTTCAAGTAGTTTTTGAAATTTATTTTGGCAAGGTTTTTAATGAATCTGCTGAGATTGCACGACTCAAACAAATAATAAATTGTGTGAATTGTTTCAGTTACTGCAAATAACTTGGGCATTGAGAAACTCATGAATTCAGCAATGCCAAATGTAGGGTGCTGCACCTGGGTCAGAGGCACAGCCTCCACTTTTTCTGTGGAATAGTGCTGGTTCTTTAAAAAATCTGATGTATAATGAAAAGCAATGATAATAGAGTTCTCCTTTATTTTTTTAATTAATGAGCTGCCAGTCACTTCAGCAACCAAGTCCTCTTTGAGTACACCAAATTTTTATTCTAAATAAAAATTTATGCTCTCCTTTCTTGCATAACACAGTACCTGTATAGCTGAAATCATAGCATCTAATGTCTCACGAACCAAATTTATTTATTCTGCCCTTTGACAAGCTGGAAATGCTGTTTGTCTGTTGCAAAGAAAGAGGATGGCACAGATGAGGTGGCATCTTGAAATTATTATTAAAAATTAAGGCTGAGGAGAGGATTTGAAAGAAAATTCAGTGTCTTCTACTCCAGTGTAACACACCCCAGAAAGAAGATTATCTGTGGTAGGGCTGGCTCTTAAAAGGTTCCTGAGGAGAAGAGAAGGTGAGTGTGGGCTGTAGGGGTTGTTCTGATATGAACAGCTCCCTGCTGTCAAAGACATCTTTTCATTAAAAATTCTTCTTTAGGAATTTTTCTCCTGAGAAGCTGAGAGGCCTCAGAAACAAAATGTAAACATTGATTATCTGCTGCTGTGGGATGCAACAGGTGCATCTGTGATTGGGCTCATGTGGATATTTGGAATTAATGGCCAGTCATGGCAGAGCTGGCTCTCTCTCTCTGTCCGAGCCACAGACCTTTGTTGATTCATTCTTTTCTATTCTTAGCCAGCCTTCTGATGAGAATTTTTTCTTCTATTCTCTTAGTGTAGTTTTAATGTAATATATATATATCATAAAATAATAAATCTAGCCTTCTGTAACATGGAGTCAACATCCTTGTCTCTTCCCTCATCTGAAAACCGCTGTGAACACCGTCACACCCTGCAAGCTTCTGGCCTTGGCTAGGATGAGGAATCCTGGGCTGCATCTTTTCACGTGGGCACTGCAGAGTTGTAAACTCTGCAATCACCACAATTTATTTAATTTCTGGCTGCCATGACTTCCATCCACGAGTAGGTTGGAGCCACCTTGTATTAGCAGGCTAAGCTAATGTTCTTTTGGCTGAGAAATTTGGGCACCTTTGAGCTGAAGAGTCATCAAAAAGTGGAGCTGCTTCCTTGGAGCAGTCACCACCATGATTGCAAGATTTCCTGTTAATCAACACAATTTAGTGAATTGCATCACTGGCATCCAGAACTGTCACTTCCTGCAGACAGCCAGGCTCGCTGGTGTGATCTGTGGGATAGATAATTTATGGGATTTATGATCCCTGAAGGATTTTATAAATAACTCCAGCTTCACTGGGAGGTGCTATCTGTGACTGGCATTAGTGGTGGAATTAAAAGCTGTGTATTGGTGTGGAGGTTCTGCACTGAAATAAATGTTCCTGAAAGGTCAAATGGAATGTATGCAGTCAGGTCTGGCCCTGTTCCCAGATTTTATGAATGAAAACATAATATTGGGCTTGTAAAATCATATTCTTTCTCTTTTAGTGGAAAGTAGTCCTTTTAGCATACTTCCTTTACAATTTGTAGCTGCTTGTGTGATGTGGTGTGAAAAATGAGGCGCTTTGCTGTTCTGTTTCCTTGGGTACAAGGTTGATTTCTGTGTGGTCCCTTCTTCAGATGATTGCTCCTTTTGTGTTACAGAGGGAATGCCATTCTCACATTTTGGCATGAGTAAACATCTGTGTATTCATGGCAGATACCGAAACTCTTTCTGTCCAAAACCTTGTTCAGATGTGTCCTTAATACCCAAGTGTTAGGTTTCCATACATGGTAAAGGAAAACAACAGGAGCAAAAACAAAAACCAAACCAAAAAACCCAACAACTTGGAAAATAAACCAAAAAACCCAAACCAAAATTAACCCCCCAAAACCCCCAGACCAACAAGAAAAACAATAAAACCCAATAACACCCCCTGCAAAAACCCCCAAACCAAACAAAAGCAACCTCAGAAAAAAAAATAAAAAGGGACAAATTAATGCATTTTTCTGCAGTACAAGAAAATGACTTGGAAGTTTCTGTGGGAGTTACACAGCATGAAGCAAAGCTGAAGTGCTTAATAATACCAGAGTCCTAAATGAAGTATATATATTTTACCTTGATTTGTTCTGCTTATTATTTTGTGAAATTTAGCTTTTCTTTTTTTTTCTCCCTCAACATCTTTCATGAAAAATCTTGATCATAATGTGGCTGTCAATGGGAACTTTGCTTTTTTAGTTTTTTGAGAATTGCTGGTGTATTTTAACTTTTCCCTTCCCATTTTACCTTCCAAAGTAAATATTCATTTGAGAACCTGGCTCTGTATTTTGCTTATAATCTAGTTGAGTATTTTATCGTGTACCAACTGCCTTAATTACCTGTGGAGTTTCTACCTAGGTTACAGGAAAAATTGCTTCTTTAAAAATCAAAGTGTGGCACTGGTAGGAAAAATAAATGTGTATTCTGTGCCCAGATAATTTCACTGTGAATGGTGGTGGAGTCATTAATCAAATATATTTCCTTATTTTCCTGATAAAGGAGGAAAGAATGGGAGTTCAGTAAATGGAGATTTCAGTGATTTGAGTGGGAGAAAGCTCTGCCTTTTTTTCTTTTTTTTTTGTTTTAATGAAATTGAAAATGTCATTCAGCCTTATCTGGAAGTTCCATCCAGCACTCTCTCAGGTTCATGAGTTTTAGTGGTGCACTGAGCAGGAGTAATGTTACATTTGAAACAGAATTATTGAGCCCTT
Organism: Ammospiza caudacuta; assembly: GCF_027887145.1. Classification (NCBI taxonomy): domain Eukaryota; kingdom Metazoa; phylum Chordata; class Aves; order Passeriformes; family Passerellidae; genus Ammospiza; species Ammospiza caudacuta. Next base: position 74,427,542 of record NC_080596.1, read on the forward strand.
CAGTTACTGTGTGTGAGCCTGGCTCACACTGGGAAGTGTTTCAGCTGAAGGAGACCTTGGTGACGCAAATGACAATTTAAATACTCGGTTAAATATCAGGAAACACAGATCTCTTCAAAGAACTAATAAAACCTTCCACAACATAAATGCTGTTTTCTGGAGGAGGCTGTGCAGACCAGAAGATATGCAAATATTGGATTTAAAGGTAATTTGTGTAAGCTAACACTGCTAATAATTGGAGTTTACGTATGTGCTGGCATATGGGAAAAACTAATTAACCACTCATGCCTAATGTTGCATAATAGGAAATGGTAACTTGCAGGCAAATAAATGCATGAAAAACTCATCAGGTTCTTGTAAGCAGGAGCCATGATTCAGATTTTGGGATTCAGGCTGGATGCTGCAGCCTGCTGTGGGATCAGCAGCGTGCAGTGCTGGGCTGCCTCTGAGCTACATTAAAAAACAGCCCTGGGACAAATCCCATTTCAGCCCTGGACTGTGGGAGGGGAAAACTCTGAGGGATCCTTGAGGTGAGGTTGGACATGGGCTGGGCACTCTCAGTCCTGGCTGGGAATCCTGTGGGGCTGGAATGTTGGGAGTGGGCACTGGGAAAGGCAGGTAATGCCTGGAACGTCCCAAACTATGGATTGAAATAGACTTTGGAACAGAACTGAAATGGCTTTGGAATTTCCTCATCCAGCAGTCGTAGGGAGTTTCTGATTTTGCATGCAAAATGCAGGATTATGCATGAATATGTATATATTCATATAATATATATATTATTTCAAACCAGTTATGTGCAATTCTTTATTTAAACACTTCAGCAATTATCACTTGAGAGAAGGAGGTAGAAGGTGTATAAATGCTGATATACAAGTTAGGCTTTATTCCTGTTTAACCGTGAAAGTTGAATTGTCTCCTATGTTAGAAAACTGGCTTCTACACTTTGGTGTTCCTAATAATATTTATCCATATATTACGTTCTTTTGTGATGGATATGGGAATTTAGAGTAACTTGCCAAATGGTTCTTTTTAATTTCACGAAGAACTATAAATGCTTTTCTGTTCCTTTTAAGTAGAAGGAATAACTCTAATTTCCTACTTCACTTAAAAGTACCTGTACTTCTTTATATGTTTATTTTGCATTTGGGGATAGTAAGAATAAAGAAAAAAATTCAAAATTCCTAAATCAACAACAATTTTTCAGCCATATAAATATATTTAAATTATCTTCCAAGAAGGCAAATTAAATATTTAGTATATAAGTGTGGATTTCCATACGTTTTCAGCTGTAATTTGAAGCTGCAGTTTACAACAACAGTACAAAATTATACCGTTGAGACAGTGTAATTTATTAGATGTGTTTGTAGTTTTGCAGCTGATAAGGACAGGATATGAAAAGGAAAAATCACAGCCACAGTGCAGCAAAGTGACAAAGGAGACAATATCTGTGATTCAGACAGGACAGTGCAGAAGATTGTTTCAGGGAGCAAGGTCAACTGTGTACAAAGCTGCTCCTGAAAATGTTACATTTAAATTAATTAAGTTTATTTTAATGGAACTCAGAGCGGCTGGGTCCACACCGGGTCTGGCTTCTATCTGCCCAGGATAACTGAGCTACTTTGCATTCCTCTGGCTGGTAAAATGAAATATTATCTTGAGGCATTCTGAGAGAATGGAACAGTGGATGATGGATGGATAACTCTGAATAAGAGTAAGGAACAGCAGTGGTGATTAGAACACTGATTGTATCAAGAACATTTAAGAAATCATCATTTTTCCCCTCCTCTTATCCACTTGTCTCACTGATGGCAGGACCAAAATTAATTCCACAAAATAATCTCTTCTGATTTCATGCTTTCTTCTCGTGAATACCATGTTTTGAGAGGGAGTGCAGAGCATCAAAAATATTAATGGGGAGAGACAAGTTTGTGGGTCCCCATCTGAAGAGAGTTGTGTAGGAGGTGCAGATGTGAGTGAAGATGAATGCTGAAGATCTGCTCCCTTTGGGTTATCCCATCCTCAGAGTGCTGCCTTTGTCTTGAGATGGTTCCAAACAAAAGGCCCAGGACGTGGCATAAATGATGCCAAATAAGTGCTGCCAATGTGTCTGATAACCAGAAATATTTACAATAATGGCATTATTTGGTCTACTTGAATGTAGGCTTTGAGCGTGATAGCTCAGTGGCAATCGAAATAAAAAATTCAGCCCTTTATAAATTTTAATTTTCATTGTGATTTTTGTAAGGAAAATAATAAGCTGTGTTGTCTTAGTTAAAAATAATGCACACACATATTGCTGTGATATTCCTGGCAAAAGCCTCTGACCCATAAATCTGATTTCCAGGATTGCAATTTTTAGCAAACATTACCTTAATTTAAATGACCCCATTTAGTTGTAGTCTTCAAACCTGTGTTTGTGCAAACAAATTTTGCCACAAGAAGTAGGCAAGATAACAGTGAAATTCTGGGATTAGCATTTTGTGTAATTCAGTTATGGACTGTATGACATGGCTTGGATTTGGCATATATTAATAGGTGAGATTAATTTATGGATTTGATTAAATGTGCTCATTGTTGTGAAACATTTTGTTGCAAGATTACCTCAGGTATTATTTTAATTAACTTTGCTTACTTGCAATAGACTGGTGGAATTGTGTAGAACTAGATTTTTCTTCCAAAATTTTGTCATTTATTACCAATCCTTGCTCAAAAGTTTCCTCATGAGGCCAGGCCTGTGGTGATGGTCCCAAATTTCTATCTAACAAGGAAAATCAAAGTAATGGAAGTTCAGTACCTGGGGTTTCATACTATGACCTCCTACATAATTAATTTTTTACCCACTGTGAGAGTTTAGGGATGGGTTTTTGTGATGGTAGAAATAGAATAGTTATATTTTATTGATATATTTTTGATTATAGTGTATTTTATATGTTTGGAATTAAAGTTTCAGAAGGCAAGTATTTTCTTATTGATATCTGGTTTCAGTTGAGTTTGCTCTGATTATACTAAAAAAAATAATTGCTGGTAGGAATGTTTGATTTCCTTTCTGTGATCTGAGGAAGTAATTAAGTGCTGTTAAATGGAATTCTATTTCTTGAAATGAGTTCACTTTCCTTTGAATTTCCTCATTAGCTTCTATCTTACAATTAAGTAATTGTGCAAGATCATCATTGATTAAAAGTAGTGTAGGGGATTTAAATGTGTATTTCTGCTTTTGGGAATGTGGGAACTGTTGAGGGGCTGGGGAAGTGAAAAGGTGCAGAAAAAAATTGGGAATGCTTGATTTAATGTGATTTTTTATTTTCCTGTGAAATTAAAATGACAGTAAGGAGCTGATCAAACTGAAAGGGACTTAAAGGTGGTTTTTATAAGGGCAGAGAAGGGGACAGTGGGAAACAGCCTCAAGTTACACCAGGGGAGGTTCAGGTTGGATAGCAGGAGAAAATCCTTCACTGAAAGAGTGGCCAAGCATTGGAGGGGCTGCCCAGGGTGGTGGTGGGGTCACCATCCCTGGAAGTGTTCAAAAAAATGAATATATGTGGTGCTTAACGTGGTTTAGTGGGTGTGGGAAATGGAAAGATAGAAACTTCCACAGGCACAGGAGGGTTTGATCTGCAGCCTTGGGAGAAGCTTTGATTGATGTAAAAATAAAAGACACAGACATTAAGTAGAAAAATTATAAACTTATGTTTCTATAGTTGTAAGTAAGAATATGCCTTAAATAAGTGAGAAACTGTATTGATAAGATAGAGAAGGGTTTATAATGTAGGGGTGTGGTTGTATAGAGTAAGCTGAGATCTTAGAAGTTACAATATATATAACATATATTTCATCTGTGCATGTGAGATAGCAGCTCATTGGATAAAATATCCACAGTGCATTAGGAGTGAGTAAAAGTGATAGATCAGAAAAGCAAAATAAACCCTGTAGCTGCTGTCCATTGGGTTAGAAAGTTCTATATTGCCTTGTAATGAAGAACTTGTGGCTACTTTGAGCTGTGGCAAACTGTTTGCTCCTCTAAAATCTCACAGCCTCTGGGGCTGATGTGTATCTGAGCAATAAATCATTCTTAGCCCAGTGGTGGTCCCATCCCTTCATTAATAGTGGAGATAAAAATAAGTGGGAATGGTGATACTCAGAGGTTGGACTTGCTGATCTTGGGGGTCTTCTCCAGCCTTATTGATTCTGTGTTAGAAGACAAAAAAGGCTTCTCTTTCTGCCTGATAAATAGATCATATATAGTGTTTAGAATCTGGTTTTTTGCTGTGTTTTCTATCCCTTTTGGCACCAGCAGCCCATGGAGAGCGGTCTGAGCCTCCCTCTTGTCAGGATGTGAGAACACTGACAGCAGAACCACTGTGCCACTGCCGTGTAGATAGTGAAGGAAATGTCACCACCAGTTCAACCCTTGAGTTTTTTTCCATGCCTGCCCTTCTCAGTGGTGATTCCTCACTTCCAGGAACATCGTGGGTCTGTGATAAAAAGTAATTTTCATGAGTGCCTCTATGTGAAGCTGAATGGTTCCTCCGTGTGCCTCTTTTAGTAAATGAAGCTGCTGATACTCGAAAGGCAAACTGGAGCTGTCATCTCTGTGTTTCCCCTCAGATCCACCGAATTCCTTGGTTCCTGATCCTCCCTGTCAGGGCAAAGCCATTCCTGCTCTTAGAGCCTGGCACCACGTGCCCTGCTTGCTTTATCACAGGGGAAGTGGAAAACGAGTAGATTTCTCTCACTCCTAAGAGCTGGCCCAATCCTTTGTACCCTGGAGGTTTCCTTATCTGCTGGAGATTGTCTCCAAGTGATTTGTCTTGCTCTCCATCCCAGAGCAGGCAGCAGGCTGGGGTGACAACAGCTTTACACTCTGTTTAATGAGGGGATGAAGTGGTTGATGCCTCTGAGTAAAAGTGTAGGAAAGCACTCCCTGATTGGTGTCCTGGCCCTCTCTCAAGCCTCAGGCAGCCTGCAGCTCAGCACCTTCAGGGCGGTCTGTTAGGGGTTTTTGTTCTGTCGGTTTTTCCCCTTTCTCTTCCTTTTCATGAATGAATTAAAGCATTTTATGAGCTGATGTGTAAATTTCTCACATCTGTAGTGCACTATGACAGGGAGTTCCCAAACCTTTCTGGATAACGCCAAAAGGGTTTTATTATTTTTCTTCCCATTGGGAAAGACTAAAGCAAAACATTGCATAATTTTATCCATTACACAAAAGAAGAAGATTATTATTATTATTATTATTATTGTTATTGTTTAGGAAAAGGTTCTTCCCCCAGAGGGTGCTGGGCACTGCCCAGGCTCCCCAGGGAATGGGCACAGCCCCAAGGCTGCCAAAGCTCCAGGAGAGTTTGGACGACACTCCAGGGATGCCCAGGGTGGGATTGTTGGGATTGACCTGTGCTACACCAGCATTTGGACTTTGATGATCCTTGTGTGTCCCTCCCAGCTCAGGATATTTAATGTTTCTATGATTTTAGGTATTCTTTTGTTCTGCACTGTGAAGACTTTTTTAATCTCTGTAGTTTTTCCTTGAAGTCCTTGAGTGCCCTTGTTGCCACTGTATTCCTCTGTTCTGCAATATTCTTTGCAGGAAAGTGATGGCTAAATTATATTAATGATGTGGATTTATATTGGCATAATGGTGTTTTCTGGTTTGTTCTTGTTCCCTTTTAGAATAATTCCTCACCTTATTTTTGTTGCTGCTCAGTGTTAAGCTGGCATTTACAGAAAGCTATTATAATTCACAGATTGCATTCCTGGGTTTAATAACCAATTCAGAGTCCATCTTTATGTATGCAGGCAGGATCCTGGTCCTTCCTGGTTTTTATCACTTTGCATCTATCAAACTTAAATTTAATCTGTCTTTTTTCACTGCCATTGTAAGAACTTCAAAGCAATCCTGCTGCATGGTTCTTGTTTGTTTGGAAGGAAAGAAGGGAGGAACAGGTAAATGATCAAATTGTGAGGGCTGGCATTTTGCATTTCAGTAATGTGCTCAGTCCTGAGATCAGTTAATTTATTGTTAGTAACTAGGTTTCCTGGAAACCTAAGAGGAGAGGGAAATGACATCAAAGTAAAGGAAAATAATAAATGTTGGGCTATCTGTAGTTTGAGTTCTTTCTGTATAGTTTGAATTCTTTTTGTGTTTCTTTTTCTGTATTGAGATACAGAAGTGAGAATGGAACCTGTAGCATTCCCATAACCTGATGCCTTCTGAAGAGCCATGAATAGGTACCCAAACAGGTGCCCTGCCAATGTTATAACAGGGTGGAAATGGAATTTCTGAGGCTGCCAAAGACATGGCAAAATGTGATGCTACCCAGCAAACCTCCCCAAAGTGCTGGAGCTGAGAGCAAAGCCAAAGGAAGAGCTCAACCCTGAAAGGAAATTACATTTGTTCATAAATCCCTTTCATTGTGATTCTCTCTTCCTAAATTTTCTTTATTGTAATGGCCAAGCTGTGTTCTAATAAATTCTGGTTTTACTAATTCAAAGCTCTTGTAGTGTTTTTGGTTCACCTAGGTGAAAGAAAAGCTGTGAGTAGATGTGGCTCAAATTAGGGGTTGACACAGGGCCCAATTAAAGTCTCAGTGATCAATCTGAGAAATTCTTTCAGGTACCAGTTGCAGATGTAGTCCAGGCTGACACTCATTTATTGAACTGTCTTGTCTTCACTTGTGGTCACACCAGAAGCATCAGCAGCTAAATTAAAAAAAGAAAATTCCCAAAATTTCTAGAACAGTGACCATAGAAGTTCTAGCTGGTAGAATTAACACATCTTTGTGTATGACAGTTGACTGATAAACACTAAAAAAATCCAAATTTGGTTTGTCAGTAAGTTTTTTTCCTTGGGATTTGTGTTTTGGGTTGTAGGGGTTTTTTTTGTTTTGGTTTGGTTTGGTTTTTTGTTTTTCTGGTTGGTTCTTTGGTTTGGTATTTTTTTTTTTTTTTTTTTTTTTTTTTACCCTCTCCCTATTTCAGATGTTGATTAACACAAATCTGAGGCATCTAAACATATCTTTTATAAGATACAATGCTGGGCCTTTGTAAAGCACAACATTATTGAAAAGTTATTTATGTTCTGAAGGTGTTGCAAGTCATGGTGGCTTGGACAGCAAATTAAAGCTAAGAGGACAACACAATTATATCTGGGATAAAAAAACCTCTCCCATGTCCTTGGGATGATGGATTTCTTTATGGAATAGGTGGGGAAAAAACATGTTTAGTTCTAAGTACTACACAGAAATCAAAAAATACAGGCTGATGTTGATAAATTAGATTTTCGGTTGCAAAGTGGAGCATTAATGGAATAGAGTGGATGAGAAACAGCCCTGTCAGTCTGCTCTCAGACAGCAGAAAGCTGGAGCCACAGTGATAAGAATTATTTTTGAAGAAATAGGATGGCACAGAGGAATTAGCGAGGACAAATGGGGAATTTAAGGAGTGGGATGTAAACATGTGGTTAAAACCAAGTGAACAACAACAAAACAGCCACGAGGGATAAGCTTAGAGTGCTTTGTACGTGGCAGCAGAGGGAGTGATAGGATGCCATGGATTAGTGAGGGCAGCAGAATCACCTATTGACTGCCTGGTGGGATGCAGGGGACAAAACCAAAAAGAACTCAGGCTTAAAGGCTGAACATCCCTTGATCAGGGACAAATGGTGATTTTGGATACTTTCCATGCCTGTGCAATGAAGAGAAACTGTGATGACACTTGTCACTATTGAATTATCTGCTTGGTTTTCTTTCATTCTGCTGCAAATACCCCACTAAAGCCCAGGAACATTCATGCGTCGTTGTGGTGGCTGGCAGCATGCTCTGGAGTTATTAAAGACAGGGATGTGAGCCAAATCAAAGAAACTTACTGCCTTGAAAACTGGGTTTGTTCATAGGAAAACGTAAAAGAGGAAACTTTAAAATATTGGTGGTTAGGAAATTAACGACCGTGATGGGGAGTTTTTATTCTACTGCTGTGTATGTGTAATGGAAATACCAGCTGCCACTAGATTGGGATTTTTCTGTCTGGAAAGGTGTTCAAGGCCAGGTTGGAGGGGATTTTGAGCAACCTGGGCTAGTGGGAATGTCCCTGCCCATGGCAGAGGGTGGAAATGAACTTTAAGGACCCTTCCAACCCAAACCATTTTGTGATTCTGTGATTATATCATCTCTAGCTCTGAAAGTAATCCCTTTATTTGGAGAAATATTGCTTAAAATTCTATCACCATTCTATGACCAAACATTTCTTTGTGTTTTATGGGTAGTTTTAAAAAAATAGTGGATTGTACCAGGCAGTTCCAGTGCCTTTCCTGCTCCATGAATTGTGTTGCCATGGAGCATAAATCTCCCCATGTCACTGGCCTGTCTGACCCATTCCAGCACATTTATAATTAGTGGGAGCTCTTAAATCTATATGCTCCTTATCTTAATGGAAGGTAGTGCTGTAGATTGTGGGGTGTTCACTGCTGGAGTTCAAGGGGTCTGGAATTCAGCTGGATAAAAGCAGTTTAGTTCCTGCTTGGAGTGTGTGAATTGACTTTTCTGGAAACCTGGTTCTTTTTTGGGACTGCAAAATGACCTTCAGGGTGTTTGTGTGGCTGTACAGGACTTTTTGAAATGAAGCCAGATCCCATCCTTTGCCTTTTTTTTTTTTTTGTTTTTTGTTGACAGTGTCCTGCAGGAAGGAAGAGATGTGATTAGTGTAATCACCTCCATATCATGCACTGTATCTTCTAATGAAGTCAGTTCTGCTTGAAGTATTCCTTATCTTGGAGACAGTAAAGTCCTGAATTTAAAATGAGCAGGGATGAAAAATCCATCTCAGGTCCCTGTTCCTCATACATATTTTTTCCCTATTTAAAAATATTTTAAAAGCTGATTATTTCTACGAAAAACCAGTGAAATTTCAGCTTTCATTCACTTTTCTTTTACTGGGGAATCTGTTACAATAATTGGTTATATTTTGTTTTTATGGTATTTAAAATTCTCATAAATACAAATCTGTAAGTCTGTGATACCAAGTTTAATATTGTTACCCCCCATGTAATACTTTGTTACATGTTCAAGTGTTTTGTAAGAGTTTAATGTTGAATTATCAGCCTTGCTCTCACATAATTCTCCTTCTTTTCTGGATTGTCTTCAGTACTCTGCACACTCAGGAAAAATAAGAGAGAGGTCAGGTGTTAGAAGCCTTATCTCTCTCTTTCCATGACATTTTTCCAAAGTTGTGCATAAGTTTTGGGAAAAACTTTATTTTATTTTTTTTCTCCTTTGGAAGTTACATTCTTTAAAGATGGCATCTTTTACATTAGAAATTGTGCATGTCCCCTGATTGTCTGCATACCTTCCTTTTGAATAAAGGACTTTTCTGAATAGGAAACATTTATTATTTTTAATTCAATGAATTCAGTTGAGAATATAATGTGATGCAGTTCTTATACCACATTGTATTTCAGGTTTTCCCAACTAACAGAACTACAGCAAATCCTGTGAATGCACAACTGGGGAAGATAAAACTTTTTGGATATTATCATGCATTGTGCCTTATTTAAAACATCCATCAGCATGAAAATAACATCAGGAAAGTTTTCAATAACAAGTGACCAAGCAGAATTAAGCAGTTTCAGTTCTTATTCTTGACATTTAGTTCTATTGATGCAGATTTTTACTTTGTCCTTATTTTGGATTGGTGATAATTATGGAGTGGTACCTGTGCCTTGTCTCAGAATGAGGCCTATTCTGAACAGATTTTTCTAAGGTTAGAGCAACTTTCTGTAAAATGTTTTAAGGAAGAGCAGATTTAATGAACACAGGGTTAGATGATAAATTTCTCTGAGAATTTTAGGAGTTTCTCAGAGGCAGTTGATGAGCAGCTGGACGGATCAGATACAGGATGATGTGACAGCTGGAAGTTGGTGGGAATGTTCAGAGAGGTGGTTAATGACCCCAGATATTAATTGCTGAGGAAAATGTCAGCTGTGCCTCCAGTGGGCCTTGTTTGAAGCCAGTCCTGTTTAATGTGTTAATGATGGAGTTGGAAAATGGCACAGCTCCTTCTCCATAGTGTGGAGGCTTGTGGACTTTCCAAGGGCAAGGGGAGACTGCTCTCATCCAGTGAAATTGTGCAATCTTTGGGCTGGTTATGTCTGTAGTTCACATAAGCAAAGATTCTGCTCAGTGCAGGAAAACAGTGTTGCACTTGTAGGAACAACAGAAGAAAAAAACCCCTTAATTAAAATGATGAATAATTGGATAATTTAAAACTTAATGAAAGGGAAATGTGTGTAGAGATGCTGCTACGGCCTTGCCATTCTAGCGAAACCAGCAGGGAAACAGCCTCCTGAAAAAGCCAAGCACACTAAAAAAAGCTGAAACCCCCCTGAAGCTTTGACTCTCCATAGGAAAATCTGTCAGTTGTTTCATTTGGAGGCTGCAGTGGTTGATCTGCCTGGAATAAAGAATTCTCTCTCAGAGAAGTGAAGAGCAGCTGCAGGGTAATACTGAGGTAAGGTTAATTGTAGTTTCCAAGGATGAGGAATTGTAAATAGGATTCTTTTGGTGAAAGGATGACCCCTACATGCAGGAACAGAAGCTTGCAAAGTCATGGTTAGGATTAAGTTCAAGAACTCTTTTTGAAGCACTGTTGGAACTTGAGAGGCTAATTCTATTGTTGTAAGGGGAGCAAATATGTTAATTTAAACCAAAGATTCTCAGTACTTCTCTGCCTTTGTAAAATGTGAGCGGGTGTTACCAATGCCAAGTTCATACAATGAAGAAAAGTAGGGAGTGAAATAGAAGAAGTGAAGAAATGTTTGTTTGGATTTTTTTTCCTGCAAGGTAATGTTACCTTAAGTGAAAGCAGAAAAAAAGTTTCCAAACTTACAGTTTGATTACTAAAAAGGAAGGTAATTTCTCTAAATTTAGCATATCTACAGTAATTTATGTGTCTTTTACAGATATTACTTTGCTGTATGTAGAAATTTGCATCATTTGGGGGGAAATGTGATGGATAGAGAGGAGAGTGCAGGATCTGCACCGAGGACCTGATTTAAAATGATTTGGTTTTCCTGGGCTTGCAGCATGACCTGACATGAACCGGCCTCTCAGCAGCACTGAGCTCAGGGGCTTTGATCACGTCCAGAGCTGTGAGAGAACTTTTATTAGGAGGTGTTGAGGAGCTGTGTGAATACAGAGCGATCTGGGGGAAAATCTGTGGTTGTACAGAACAGACAGGACAGCCTTTTGCTGGTGCCTGGCTGCCTTGTGGTACAGATTCCTTAAAATCTTCTATTTCACTGAGCTTTTAGGGAAACTCCCCTACTTTGACTGTAAAAGTTGCTCAGTGGAAAAAAACCATGCTTGTATAAATAATGCAAGATGAATTATTTGAATATAGGAATTTTATGTATGGCTGTTCGAAGCAGATTTCAAGCACTTTGATTGCTTACTCTTATTGGAGTAAATTACTTTTCACGTGGTTCTACTTGGAATATTTATTAAAGCAAAGAAATGCCAACAATCCTATTTTTCATCCTTCCTAGGAATAGCACTCCCTAAATCACCAGGCTTCTCATGGAGAACCAACCATTAGAAATTTAGGTGTTTTAAGGATTTGATATTGGATATAACATCCCCCTGGAGTGAAGATCTTCTAAATAATAAACTTCACCTGAGTGCTGAATGATGGGAGAACCCAAATAGACACTCAGACTCAGCTGTAGGTGTGTGAGCCCTTAAAGTAGAATTGTTTTCCTAGGACAAAGAGTAGATAAAAGCTGTTTGGACACTGCATGCAGTTAAGGTTTGCACAGAATTTTGAGGTCCATTCTCACTTTCTGGTCAAAGCAGAGGCAGCAGAGGGTCAGGCAGGTGGGTGGGGATAGGACACATTTGTTACTCCAACTCTTACACTGATGTTTGCACCTTCCCTGGGAGATTTTCAGGACCTCTTTGATTTCTCAATGCCTCACACCTGATGCAGGTCTGTTGTCTCCAAGACTGAGTTGGTTAATGTGACTGAAAAATGTCAATCCCTCCATCATTGCCTTTTTTAGCTTTTTTAGCCAGTTCTTGTGTTGGGGCTCTGCATTGTCTCTGTCCCACTGGCTCTGTTACTACAGTAATCCTCCCCTTGAAAAGTGTAGGGGGATAGAACATAAGTAAATAAAGGTAGTGTAGAAAGTAATCTTAACCCTAAAGAGTTGCAGCTGAGCCAATTATTAAGGATTAGGAGCAGGTCTGATGTTAACAGGCCACAGCTGTAACCAGTAAGAAGAGTCTTATAAAAGAGTGGATTTGTTGGTTGAGAGGATCTGGAGTCAGTTGGCTGCTGTGAGGACAAGGGAGAGTCAATGCCTGGAGGAAATGCCTACAAGAAACATCAAGGGGGTACAAAACTCCAGCAATGTGAAACCCTTGCAATGTAATGACAATGGAACTCTTGCAGTGTAATGGCCACAAATGGTGACCCCGATGTGACTGGGGTAAAGGACTCAAATACTAAACTGTATGACCCTGTGGATTTGGGGAAGCAGGACTTGAATACTAAAATATTGGTAAAATATATCAATTGTAGGTATTAATGTTTTCTAACTATGAGTATAAAAGATCTTGAAGATAAGTACTTTGTAAACTGAGGAAGCTGCAAAACTGAGCTAGCATTTAGAAATATATATACATGTACTATAATATGTTGTCTGAACATCTGTATAACTATTAGTTCTGAATGAAATATATGCAAGTGTCACAATGTTAATTTATTTGAACATGTCCTTCTAGAAATGCTGCAATTCTGTAATTAAAAGGAAAAGTGAGAATTGTAGGGGGCTAGAACATAAGTAAATAAAGGTAGTGTAGAATGTAATCTTACCCCATTAAGGAGTTGCAGCTGAGCCAATTATTAAGGATCAGGAGCAGGCCTGATGTTAACAGGCCACACCTGTAGCCAATCAGAAGAGTGTTATAAAAGAGTGGATTGGTTGGCTGAGGGGAACTGGAGTCAGTGGCTGCTGTGAGGACAAGGGAGAGTCAGTGCCTGGAGAAGCTGCCTACAAGAAACATCAAGGAGGTACAAAACTCCAGCAATATGGAACCCTTACAATGTAATGACAATAGAACTTTTGCTCTATAATAACAGCAGGTAAAGCCCTTTTCCCTCCTTCCTTGGTGGTTTATTGCTTAGAAATCTGAGTTTGCATCATGGGCTGCTTCCATTTAAGAATGTGGTGTTGTTGAGGCCAAAGCAGAATCTCGCCCTGCTGTGGAGGGTTAGCAGAAGGGGAGAGGGTTGTGAATCCAAAGGGAAGCTGAGAGCTCAGAAAAGCTCCAATTAAAAAAATTCTGTATGATTAGGCTTGAGAGTGGGGCCTAAAGGTTTAGTTTGGCTTGTTTCTTCCCCACCTAAGTTGTGAAAGAAGAGAGGAGTCACATTCTTTAAAAAAAATAAATGAGTATGTGAAGAAGTTGTTGTTCAAGTGTGGAGACAGACACTCCTTATACTCCTCCAAACCATCCTGCTCTGTTTATTAGTTTTTTCCTTTCTCCACTTATTTAAGCAAGGTGATGGGAAGTTCCCACTTGAGCTCTGATTGTTTCAGCCAGATCTGCTGGAGGCTGTGCTGGGCTGTCATTGACTAATGATAAGACCTTTTTATCTGCTGAAAGGCATGTTCTCCATTCCCTTTCCCACTGCACTTTTACTCCTCGTAGTAAGTCTGTCCTCTTAGCATTTCTGCTTTATTTCCTTTCCCTGTAATTGTTATGTGCTGCTGCTTTTTGTCCTTCTGTCTCTATTTGTATTCTTGTCTGAATGGAGGCAGAGAATGAGCAAATGGATTGGGAATTGTGCTGGAAACCAGGCTCCCTTGAGGATCAGAGCTCTTGCAGCTTCACTTTCTGCTGCTCAGGTCAGAGCAGAGGTGCAGCTGCATTGCTCAGCACTGCAGATAAATGTCAGGGAACAGGATCTTGGCTATGGATATATAGGTTTATGTATATAAATATATCAGTGCAGCTCTCTGCCAGCCAGGTCAGCCAGGGCTGGGCTCTCCAGGGCTGTGTGTGTTTGTAGGATTTCTGATTTCTGAGCTGGTTTGTCCTGTGCTCCTGCCTGCCCTGTGCCTGAGCTAATCCAGAGCCAGCTCGTGCATCTCTAAACGCTGTTATTCTCTGTAGGCAGACTCAAGGGTATAACCATTCATGTGTTTAGATTTCCACCTCCCAGTGAAGCAAATGTCTGTGAAATCAGTCAGTTGGTTTTTTTTTTTTTTTTTCCTCTCTGTCTGTCTCAAGGGCTTGTGTATCCTGCTGGAAGGAATTCCATATTCCTGGCAGAAGTCTGTCTCTGTGCAGAGAGGTGTTTGTTTTGACGTGGTTCTCAATCTTCAGATGAGAACCAAGGAAGTGCAGGCTGTGTTTTTAACTCATCTTAAACCAGTTTGTGTCTGGAGAGGCTGCCCTGCCCTCCACCTGTGCTGCTCTTCTCAGGGCTTTGGTTGTTCCCTGTGCTGCTGTGAGCATGGCAGGGTGAATTACTGTCCAGGCAGGTTCTGCTCCTGGTGGAATTCACCAAGGGAGGAGGTTGGAAACCTGCAGGAGGAGCTGAGCTGGGGGATCAGACGGGTTTAAAGCATTTGTGGAATTGCCCCATTGATCTGGACATGGGGAGTGGTGACTGATGGAGAATCAGATGTAATGCAGATTTTCTTCACTCCTCCATGTAAATGCCTTAAGCATTAGGTATTAAATATTGAGTATTATTATTGAGTAAAAAATTAGTCTTTTAACTTTACTATTTGGACAGATTATTACTATTTTGCTAAATTATTTCTATTTAGCCTTTTGACTCCTCTCACCTTACTGCTTCTCAACCTTGCTGGACATCTTTCTTCCACTAATAAATATAATTTTTTGCCTTGCAGTAGCAAGTAGTGTGTTGGAAGTACAGACTTGATCTGCCAGCATTGCCAATTTACTCCTGCCAGCTGATTAATCCTACAGCTTTGCTATGAGTCAGGTGGAAGGGGTTTTTACTTTATTCTGGATGAAATGTTTACCATCTGTCTTTCGTGTCTGCATTGCAGATGTGAGCTGGACTAACAGCTGGAGGTCTGCTCAAGACTGGCAATGTTTATATTTCTAAAAAAATTATCACTTTGCTTCAGCAAACGTTGCTTTTGCCGATGTAGATTTTAAATATTTTTACTCTTAAGTTGGAGCTGCAGTCACTCGTGAGCAGCTTTGACCCTCAGAAATCTCTGTGTGAGTCACAGGGAGAGTGGCTCTGTTGTGGAGGAAAACCAGGGAGTTGTAGAGTGACAGACAAACAATTCCACATGCTGAACATTTTGCGTTCGTAGGATGTTCCAAAAAGTAAAATTATGCTGTGTGAAGAGGCTGGTGGCAAGGGTGGTGTGGGGTTACAATTCTGGGGACTGGTATATAATGGAGAATTCTGCTGCTGGGTCTTGTATTTGCGGGGTTCCCAGATAAGGGCAGGAATGGTGAATCTGACTGTGTGTTCTTAGAAGGGTAATTTATTATTTTATGATACTATGTTACATAAAAGAATGCTATACTAAACTACACTAAAGAATACAGAAAGGATACTTACAGAAGGCTAAAAAGATAATAATGAAAACTCGTGACTCCTTCCAGAGTCCTGACACAGCTTGGCCCTGATTGGTCATTAAATCAAAACAATTCACATGAAACCAATGAAAGTCAGCTGTGGGTAAACAATCTCCAAACACATTCCACATGTGAGCACAACACAGGAGAAGCAAATGAGATAAGAACTGTTTTCATTTTTTCTCTGAGGCTTCCCAGCTTCCCAGGAGAAAAATCCTGGGCAAAGGGATTTTTCCAGAAAATGTGACGGTGACAGATGTGGATTTTGGCTCCGCTTGTTCCACTTGTCCAAGTAAATACTTGTTAGTATTTGCTAAAGTAAATACTGATTTTCTTTACAGATAGGCTTTGGAGACAGACTGGCTAAACAAATGCTCACACTGAACATTACTGAGCTGGATAGCAACATTTCTGTGCTGCTGTATTTAGGAAAAGCTAAAAGCTTAGAACAAGAGAGACATTTTGGCATATGCTCAAGGAAGAAGAAACACAGGCAAAAGAATTCCGAAAATATATTCTTGAAGGAAGTCTGGAGCTAGTTTCAGGATTAAGACTGCAATGTCTGTATACTTCTATGGCAGTAGTATTACAGCACTATTAAATTATATTTCCTTTCAGTGGAGTACTTAAAGCTACTTCTGGGGAATATTTGGTCAAATAGTCATAAAATACTCTGAGCATCCTGTCCTTTATCCAACTGAGCAGTCCCTGTTTGCCTGTTTGTTGTAGGAAGTTCAGTGCAGAAATTGCAAGGAAGAAACACTCCATCTATTCTTACATAAACACTTGGGCAGGTAACTTCTCTTTAGTCTTGTCATTTAAAATTGCTGTTGTGACAGCAACTGAAGGATTGTTGAGAAAAATACATTAATTTTACTTTTTTCTTATTTGCTGTTGTGGTGTAGATTTGACTGCAAATGAAAAACTGCCGCAAGTTTTTAATAAGATTTTTTCTTGCGTGTTCCCTTTTTATATTTGAAAGCTGCTGTGGTGGATTTAGTGTTCGCTAATTGTTAGTCTATCTATTTTTTGTTGAGAGGCAGGATTAGGAAAAATAAAGTAGGTTTAACATTTTAAAAGGGTATAAAGAAAAATTTATTAATAATAAGTAAAAGAAAAAGTAATAAAAATTAGAATAGGATCACCCTTTGAGTTCTGAGGGATATTTGTTTTATTTTTTAGTAAAGGTTATATTCTGGCTGTAACAAGTGATCACCCAGGTTATTTTTAGTATCACCTGCATGACTACCATCCACTGAAGTGAATTTGCTTTTGTAGGCTCTGGACTATGGCACAGCTTTGAATTTGTTTTTGAATTATGACAAGTTTGAGTACTCCTGTTAATAGTTAGTGAGGAGAAGTGTGCTTAGTGAAAAGACTGTGACACATTTGAAAATATCCTAACTTGTAATTAATCAATTAGAGTAATTGTCTACTTCAAGTTTATTTTTTTAATTCCAGGGACCAACTGAAGTGGCAACCAACTTTATATAAAAAAGGAACAGGATCTGAAAGATAATTGAATATTATCTGTTGGAAAAACAATAGCTCCCCCATCACCCATGTTTACAGCAACTAGAAACTGTCTCACAATTTGCTTTAATCACGCCTGGGTGTTTTCAGCACTGTAAAACATGAAACCTAATGGGTTTCTGTGGAAGACTGGAAACTGAATAATAGTGATTTTAGCACTCACTAGATATTATCTGATAATTCTGTTACCAAATGTTTGCAAGTGAGAGGAGGCTAATGATGGTTTTATATGTGATTTATAAATATATTGATCAGGGAGTTCAGATATGCCTCTCTTTTTGAGCAAGTATTTAAACCCAGTGAGAATCTTCTGCAGAGACTCACCAGCCTGTTTATATTGATTGATAGTGATTCCTCCAGACACTCTCCTGAGTAGAGCAGTAAAATTTATTTTGTATGTACTGGATAATGCTGCTAAATCCTGAGTAAGTGCTTTGCTGAATTCATGAAGTGGATTGTGATTCAAGGAGCAATAGATGAGTTTCTTTTGATTTTGTTCCCTTTATTATGGTGGTGATTAATTCATTTATTTATTTGTAAGTTTTAGTACTGAAATTAGCTTATTGATTAAAAATGCTAAGATAAAATGCCAAAGTTGCCAAGTTAAAAGTACTAAAATTGCTTTCTGAAGAAAACAATTTAAGACTTTTGGGATATTGTATGCAGAGGAGCCTGACTTGAATCTCACATGATATCCAGTATGATATTACTGGTTTGTCTTTACCTGTTAAGAGTTCTCATGGTTTACAGGATTTCTAATTTTTCATTTTAATTTTGAAATAAATATTTAAATCGGAATTATTTGAAGTGAACATTTTTTTTCATTTGATTTTTCTGTCTTCTTGGGTTTGGTGGACAGGTTAATTTACATGTGGCTTTGCTTGTCACCAAATACTTAAATCCCTTTGCAGCTCAGTGAGGTGCACTGGATGTCTCTTACAGCCTGACAGCTGGACTTCTCTGTGTCTGGAATTTCTAAAATGAATTCAACTGTTAAGAAAATTACACGAAAACCTGAAATGGTGAATAAAATGACAGCAATTTGCTGTTGTCTTCATTTTGGGCTTTGTTTAAGCTTTTAAGCCTAAGGTGGTCTGGAGAATCTGTTTTGTCTTTAAATGAGTACTCCTCTTCTTGATGAAGAATTAAGAAATGCTGAATACGGGGGGGAAGTTTGATTCAAAAATCTGAACAGAGTTGTTGAATTTGTTTTATTCCACTTCTGACTCTTCCAGTTCCTTGCCTCTCATGCTGGGGTGGTGCAGGGGAATATGGGGGTTGTAGTAAGTTCATAAAACTTCCTCACTCTTTTCCCCTGCTCCATTTTGGGGTCTCTTTGTGGGATAAAGTCCTTCAGGATAAACCTGCTCCTGCTTGTGCCCTCCATGGGATGTGGTCCCTTCAGGACATACCCATCTGCTGTGGTTCTGGAGATACAGGAATAATTTGGAATATAAACCTCTAATAACACCCATAGGATATGGCAGTGATGCTCCTGGGAGTTCTTGGGAGCACAGGAACACCAGCAATACTATGGAGAAGTATTTAATATGTGGCTATATATATTTATTCTTTAAATAAATGCTCTGCAGTGTGTGGATATTGAAGTAATAATTCTCATGCTGTGTGATTTTATCTGTTCCAGGGAGTATGACTTCTGCAACATCACCTATCATTCTGAAATGGGACCCCAAAAGTTTGGAAATCAGGACTCTCACAGTAGAGAGGCTATTGGAGCCACTTGTTACCCAGGCAAGTGTCTTTGGTTTGTTTTGTTTCTTCCTTCAGCCTGATGCTGTATTTACTCTCTTTACATAATTATCTTAATAGTATTTGATAATAAAAACATGAGTGGTTTTTGTTCGTGATCTCTGTTGGAAAGCTTTGCTCAAACATGTTTAGAGGCTCTTGTTCTAAATAATTTATAGTCTCAAAATGTGAGCAGGAATACAGTAGCAACAGCTATTTGCTTATGTCTGTCTTATAAAGCAATTTAGAAATTTCACAAACAGTCAGTCTGAGATAGGGGTCTGACTGAGACATGCTTCTGGCTTGTTATTTCACCATGAAAGACAGCCTCAAAATGAAAACAAACCAAAACCAACCATCCAAATTACAGAAACTATTAAAACTGGTTTTTATGGAGTGTTTGTAGAGGCCTGGTGCCTTTTTGTTTCTGAGTTGCTGTTAATAAGGGAAAGCTGCTTCTTTAATTCCCCCCAAATGATGTCTCTCTATGGTTTCTCTGCTCTTTCAGTGAGTCATTTTCCACTTTCCAAAGCTGGTTGTTTTTCTTTGTTTTTGAAAAAAAATTGTTACTTCTCTACAAATTATTCTGGACATGAAAGTTTCTAACTCTAATGACTTTACAGATTCATGGCAGAGAGTTTGTTCTTTCGTTCCACATGGTGATAACATGGTATTTAACTTCCATTATAAACCCTGATAATTTTGTTCTTGGTATGAAAGACAGACTAAAATTCTGAATTCACTGTGAAACCATGTGAAAATGAGGCAGCCAGTTCTTTGTTATTCTGCTACTGATCAGCATCAGCAACCAAACCCTGTTGTGAAACCCAAGTTGTTGTGTCCTCTGTGAGGAATTTCCTGTTCTCCTTTTGCTTTATTTTCCCCTGCTTTACCCAGAGAAGAGAAAACATCAGCCCGGGAGTTCCATTGTAGATTCACATTTTCACCAGGGGCTGGGTTAACTTTGGGCTCAGCTACACCTCTGTTTCATAGCACACTTGAGCAAATGCAAATCAAGAAATTACAAGCTGAGCTCCAGGACTTGGATTTCTTCAATGATAAAAACTCATGTTCCCAAGATTGTATTTTGATGAGCAACTATGTGTTTCTATTTTAGCAGTGTGTCAAGGAGACTAGGGAAAATAAAATGCTGTCAAGAGAGGGTAGACAAATGTTAGGCTATTGTTTTATTCAACTTATATGAATATTTCCATTCTGATTTCTTGTTTTCATAGGCTTCTAGATAAAATGAATAAATAAAATAAAAACCTCCTTTTTGAACATGTGATTTGATTTTTTGTATTAGGGAAATAAGTAGATTTGCTTTTTTTCCCTCTACATTGATTCCAGTGGAGTATGTTTGGCTAAAACCTGTTTTATATGAGCCACACAAATGTAATCACGAAAGCTCCAAGTGATGAAAAATGTGTTACCTTCAGATTGCCTTTATCTGTTGCATTTCTAGCTGAGGCTTGTTCAGCTGCTCTTTCTGTTTTTTCTCAGATAAGTTAAGGATCATCCCAGTTTTGAAGGTGCTTTTTTTTTTTTCTTTTTTTTTCCTTTGCCTGAAATAGCATTTGCAGTCTGCTCAGGTCATGAATAATCTCTGGTTTGCCTGTGCCGTGGCAGCCTCCACAAGATGGCACGTGCAAATAGATTGGGATCTCCTTAAAAAGTTTCAAAGCAATTTCCTTCCTGAGAGAGAGAGAGAACATCTAATTTGAAACTTTATCTTGGCAAATAAATAAATAGATAAATGTATAGGTATTTAATCTCATTCAGTTTGAGCTCTGAAGAGCACTTGTGGATTCAAATGAGCTGCTTAACAAGGAGGTCTTGGAGGTGGGAAGTTCTTCCATAAGTCATTGGAACATGTTACTGGATAGAAGAGAGAGGTTTGATGGCCACAAAATGTAGCAGAACTTTCACAGAAGTTCCTGGGCAGCCTTTGGAGGCAGTCCTACTTCCATGGAATAATTCAGCTTGGAAAAGCCCTCCAAGATCATGGAGTCCAACCTGTGCCCTGTCCCCACCTTGTCCCCAGCCCAGAGCACTGAGTGCCACGTCCAGCCATTCCTTGGACACCTCCAGGGATGGGGACTCCAGACCTCCCTGGGCAGTTCCAATGCCTGACCACCCTTTCAGTGAGGAAACTCCTCCTGATTTCCCACCTGGCCAGAACTCCAGGCCATGTCCTCTCATTCTTTTGCTGCTTGTCTGGAGGAAGAGGCCAATCCCCACCTTGGCACAACCTCCTTTCAGGGAGGTGTAGAGGAATTTTGAACAGCAGTTTGGAGCAGAATAAATCTTGACCCCCCTACAGCCAAAATTTTTCTGATCCTGTGATTTCCAGCACCAGCAGGACAAATTCATGTTTCATTTTGGCATTTGCATTTGAATAATCAGAGTACCTTCTTGTTCTCTGTGCTGTGTATGATTTTGGACAATGCTAGAAAAACTGGAAATTGTTGTACACAAGTTTTAGGGCTCCAAAAGTGCTAATTTAGTCCTTTGTATCTGTGAACTTAGACCCTGAACTCAGTGTATGTGTAGGCACATGACTGACAGATTTGCAGATCATGCACATCCACTGGTCTCTGTCAACGTTATATTTTCTGAAAAATCCTCTTTGCCCAGGATTTTCTCCTGGGAAGCTGAGAGGAATGAAAACAATAATTATTTGATTGCTGCTCCGTGTTTGCTGCTTTGGAATGTGGCTTGGACATTGCTCACCAATGGGTGAATGTTTGGTTCCATGTGAATTGTTTTTTCTTAATGGCCAATCAGAGCCAGCTGTGTCAGACTCTGAGTCAGTCATGGGTTTTTATTCTTCATTCTTGTGAAGCCTTCTGATGTCTCCTTTCTCTTCCTTTTAGTATAGTTTAGTATAGCATTCTTTGATATGATATTGATATAATATTGATATAATAGTATAATAAATCAGCCTTCTGAGAATATGGAGTCAGATTCTCATCTCTCCCCTCATCCTGGGGACCCTCACAAACACCACAGGTCTCTCCTGATAGTTTGGAGAGTAATGCAGGAATGTGATTTGTGGGTTTGACAAAGAACACCTCAGTGAGTCAGGGTAGGAGAATGGTGCATTAAAAGTGAATTTTAGACAAGCTCATTAGTGTTCCAGATGAGAAAATATGGATAACCTAGGAACTGATTTAGAAGAAATTAGAAGACAAGAAGGTTGTCTGAGCTGCAGGCAAAAAAAAAAAAAAAAAAAAAAAAGAAATTAAAAAATCCATTAACTGATCATGAGAATGCATTAGAAATGACAGAACTGCATTTATTCTAGGAAGACCTGAACTAGCAAACTAATTAAAAGTTTGTGTGGCTGTCAGAGATGTGAGAGGATTGGAACTGGCTGGGGTACCCCGTTCCCAGTGCTTGTTGTCATGGTGGAAGAGGAGCAGGCAGGGCCTGTCATGTCATTTATTAACTTGCCATTACTGAGTTTTTCTAAGAAATATGTGCTGGAAAGAAATCATTAGAATTTCTATTCTCCTCTGGGTTGAAATTACTAATTGAAATGTGTTTATTTCCTTTGGCTTTAGTGTCACAATTAGCTAAAAGCATAAGGTAATTGTCTTTATAGCTAGCTTTTTTTTCTGACCTTTTGTTTTACTATGAATCTAATAATTTTTAATTCCATTACATGTTTATACAGAAATATACAACTAAAATGTATTCTAAAGGGTTGCTGCCTATTACTCTCACCTTCCTGCAGAGTTACCAAGTGGGTTGCAATTTTATTTGTTAGATTGTGGGTGGTTTTCCTAAGAGAAAAGAATTACATTTTTAAGAAGGTTTTAACTGCAGTTATGTGATATTTTATGTATAGCTGAAAAATAAGATTTTTGGAGGTTATCCATAAGGAGTCAGGGGATTTTTTTTTGTTGCTGTTGGTTTTGAGTGGTATTTAAATATGAATATGAATGCAATATATATATGTTAAGAAGAGAAAAGAAATAATTGCCAACTGTAAACCACCAACATCCATGCAATTGTTTGTTGAAAAATACCAAAAAATAATCATGTATGTACAAGCAGATGAAAAGATGAAGGAGCTGTGTCATGTTTTTAAAGATGAGAAGATGAGATTTTCTCTGTTGCTAAGATTTAAATTTTCTAATGTCAATCTGTGGTTCTTTTCATTAGTTTTGCCTAGGAATTTTGAATATTCAGCCTATGTGGCTGTTTACAACTGTGCCTTTATTACCAGAACCATGCAGCAGTTGTGCCTTTTAGGATCTTTACATTTTTGGGCTGTTAGTTATTATTTCAGAGTTTTAACAACAGCACAAATAATGGTGAGTGTTCCTGTTGCAGATTGTTTGTGACTGATTCTGTTTTCCTTCAGTGTGACACACTTTGGTCCTTCTAGATTTGCTGGAGAGAGACAGTTCTGATTGCAGTGCATGTTTTGTGGGTTTTTCCCAGTAAATTTAAATGCCAGTTACAGCATCTTAAAGGAAGCAACAGTCTGTCATAAAACAGACTAAAATAAGTGATTAATGATTTTCCATTTTTAAAAACAATAGTATCACTCAGTAACATTAATTGCCTATACCTATGAAATAAGTAAGTCATTGGATTAAACCACAACTAGTTTCATTTTGTGTTGTTTATGTAGGAGATCAAAATAATAATGGCTGATGTTATTATTCATGAACTTAGGACTAATCCAATCTCTTGTACTCTATGTTTGGGAAATAGGTAAATTTCTATATTGCCTAAATATATAAACATAACTCTATTCCCAACAATTCCAATTAATTGGATATTACTTACATTTGGTGAACCTTGGTTTTATTGTATTTGAACCCTAAATCTGGTGTGCTTTTTTCCATGAGAAAGACGTTATTTATTAATCTTGTCAGCTGCATTTGAACAACAGCTTTACTTTTGTAGGGTGAATGTCTTTGCATATTTCAAACAAGTTGGGGAGAAGGTGGGTCATGGAACACTTCATGCCTGATACCTGTTGCACTTGTTTCAGTAATTGCACTGAGTTCTCCAGCCATTTATTTGATAGCTGGATTCAGCTGAAGTTGCCTTCAAGACAGACCTAAGGAAAAGTGAATTATAAAGGGTTATTTTTTCATTATTCATGCTCAATTCAGTTGTATAATAAGGTTAATATTAGGTCAGTATTCTTTTTTTTTTTTTTTTACCTGAACTTGACTGTTCTCCCAGTAGTAGAAATTAATTCTTGTTTAGGCTCTTTCTGTCAGATCAGTCCCAAATCCGTGGTGTTTCAGGAGGTGTGGGAGATTGGACTGTGCATGGATTGGCTGATGGCTGATCCGTGTTGTGGAGACAAAGTCAAATCATACCACAAGACGAATATGGAACGTCTTTCTCTCTGAAGCTGAATTTCAAACATTTTTATGAAGTTATTATCTTGACTAGGAAGAGAATCCTCCTTTCTTTCTCCAGCATTATAGAAGCATACGATTGTTTAAGTGGAAAAAACCCTCTAAGATAATTGAGTCCAACTGTTCCCCAGCACTGCCAAGGCCACCACTGACCCTGTCCCCAAGTGCCACATCCACACAATTTTTAAATCATGCCAGGGATGGAGACTCCATCACTGCCCTGGGCAGCCTGTTCTTGTGCTTGACCAACCTTCCAGTGAAGAAAATTTCCTTGATATCCAATCTAAACCTTCCAGGGCACAACTTGTGCCGTTTGCTCTTGTCCTGAGTCTCTACTATGTATTGCTTGAAATAATTCCTGAGCTGAGAACTGCCAGCTGCCTTTTTACTTCAGGATGTTTTTTTAACCATTAGAGAGGCATCTACTGCACTCTTCACATGCCTGTTTCTTGTTTGCCATTGTTTCAGTAACATTCGTGCCAGCTCTAGTTGGGATCCTCTCAGCGTGGAGTCTTTTTGTGCTGTCTAGGAGAACCTTTAGCTAAATTTTGTCATTTCTATTTTTACTCTCCCGTGCTTGAAAGCTGCAGGCTATTTTTGGTCTGCAGTGTCCTGTAAGATCTGGACCTTGTCAGTCTGTGCCTCTCATTTTACTCGCTGTTCAGAGGTGTTTGTGTTTGTACTTTGGATTTTGTGCATCTTGGCATTTGCAAGGGGGAGAATGAGGACTCAGAGGGATTTAGGTCTCATCCATCACTCCCATGCTCTGCTTTATGGAATGATGGTTCTTAACTCAGAGCAAGGCAATATGATGGCTGCTTTTTCTCTTCTCCTGCTGCACAAGCCAGCGTGGAAAGATGGTGAGAAAATTTGTCACTGGTGTGTCGTAGCTGGAAATGCAGATTGTGCTGGGAGCATCTTGGGTGTGCAATTAGCTGTGACTGAAAAAGCTCATGGCAAGAATGAACCTGCTCTAATTTGTAATTCTTTGTGTGAAATGCTGGATTCTCCATGCATTTGATAACTCCTCAATTTTCTTCATCATTAGGCAATTATTAGCAGCTCGGGGTTATCGGAAAGTGTTTTTGTCTTTATTGTGATACAGACAAAATAATTTTATTTGCAGAATGGTTTGGTTGGAAGGGACATGAAAGATCATCTTGTTCCAACCCCCTGCCATGGGCAGGGACACCTTCCCCTGTCCCAGGTTGCTCTGAGCCCTGTCCAGCCTGGCTGACTCTTCCCTGTAGTTGTAGGGAATAATTAGTGTGAGCAGCTTCATTGCTGGAGCCCAGGGAGGTCCCTGATCCTGTCTCCATCCTCTATCCTGAAATAGCATCTTTGGAACTTGTCTAGACAGCTCTCTAACCCAGTTCTATTCCTGCAGATGGTTTTCTGGCAGCTTTCATGGGAGGCTTTTCAGAAAATGTTCTTGCCTGGGATTTCCAAACTCTAATCAAGAGGATCAATCTAATTATTGAAGTGTTCTTCTTCTGCTTGTGTCCTTGAAGATGCGTAGAGAGGTCTAGTGAAACAGGGCTGAGTCTTTTTCATGTCCCCAAATCCACAACTCAGCAGGTTCTTAACAATCCTGTTGATTTAATTTGTGTCATCCCTGCAGAAGGGGAGCATCTAAAGGTTTTGAGGGAAAATTGGCTTTGGTTGCATTTCTAGATGATTTTTCCCAGTTTGCTTGAAAAGCAGTTCTATGTTTGGGGTTTTTTTTCAAAACATCTTGTGAACTGCCTGCCACTTCCAAAATTTCTCAGGGTTAACAAATATATTAGCAAATTATATTAGTTTTCTTTTATGTTGAAAAAGCTGATTAAAGCAGGACAGGTGTATCACCTTATGTTTTAAAAGTTGGTTGCATAACTGAAAGGCAGTGGCATTGATACAAAATCAGAAATGGATTTTCATTTTGGCTGATAAAGAAATCCTTGTTGATAACATAAAATTTACTCAAAGTCTTTGACACATTTTTTTTTCCCTGTGGTTAAATTAAAGACTTCAGAGTTACTCCAGCAGATACAAGTGCTAATATAATAATTTATATAACTGGAATGGTTCTAAGTCAAGGATATTTTTGTCATACCAATGTAGTGGGGGAACTTTAAAAACATGTTTTTATTATTACTAAATGGGAATTAAATGTATTTAAAGAAAAAACTTTAGTCACGTACTGGATGAGCAGGGTCTTGGTATGGTTTGTTAAGCAGCAACTTCAAAATGGATTTTCAAATATCCAGCTGAATGTGAGCTCATCATAACATGATAAAATGATCCTCAAGTGCATCAGTGCTGGGTATGAAGTAAATTTTATTTAAGCATTTTTATTGTTGTAACATAGTATTTGTTAATGAGATTATTATTGGAAGGATTTCCCCTTCTCAAAAAAGCTATTGACAAATTGGAATGAGATCAGAGAAGAATTATGTGAATTATTTTGGTTTTGTCTTTTAATGGAAGCCTAAAGACTTTGGATGCATTTCATCTATGCAAAAGCTTATCAATTAAAAAGAAATTGTCTTAAATTTGCTGCCAGTATAGATTTTGAGACTATTTCTGGTACCACTTACTGTGCAAATAACATTTTATGATTCTGATCTAAACTAAACTAGAATATGGGATTCACACCCTGAAAATAGAACATCCAAACACGAAACAGCCTCATCAGGGATTTTGGAGTAGGATTTGCAGGACTAGTAGTAACTTAGTAAGTTAAGGGGTATTATGGCTTTACCAGTGTATATTTGTGTATCAGCAAGATGTTGTCTTGCAGTGAAGGTTTTTTATTAATCCTACAAAATCCTCTCCCTTGAGAACAAAATGATTAGTGAATATAAAATGTAAACAAAGGGTAAATTACATACAAGCCGGAAAGATGGGAAAACACAGAATCACAGAAACACAGAAGTTCAAGACTGGAAGAGACCTATAAGATCATCAAATCCAACCCATGTTCTAACTGTTCAACTAGATCATGGCAGCAAGGGCCACATCCAGTCTTTTTTTGAATTCTTCAAGGGATGATGACTCCACCACCTCACTGGGTAAATGATTCCAGTATCTGACCACTCTTACTGTGAAATATTTCCTTCTTAATTCTAACTTGCATCTCCCTTGACGCAGCTTGAGACTGTGTCCTCTTGTTCTGTCTGTTGTCGCCCGGAGAAAGAGGCCGACCCCCAGCTCACCACAGGCACCCTTCAGGAAGTTGTAGAGAGCGATGAGGTCGCCCCTAAGTCTCCTTTTCTCCAGGCTGAACAACCCCAGCTCCCTCAGTCGCTCTTCGTATGGCTTGTGCTCCAAGCCCCTTATTAGTCTCGTTGTCCTCCTCTGGACACACTCAAGTAACTCGATGTCCCAGCGCTACCTGAATCTTTGGTGGAGAATTGGATGGATTTTTGAAGTGTGGCACTCATGAGGCATTTTAGATCCTGGGGTCAGTTTGGGCCCCTCATGGCAAGAGAGACTTGGAGGGTCTGGAGAGAGTCCAGGGAAGGGAACAGAGCTGGGGAAGGGTCTGGAGCACCAGGAAGGGCTGAGGGAGCTGGGAAGGGGCTCAGCCTGGAGCAAAGGGGGATCAGGGGGGGGACCTTGTGGCTCTGCACCTCTCCATGACAGGAGGGGACAGCCAGGGAACGGAGACAGGAGGAGAGGGAATGGCCAATCTAAACCGGGGGGGGGTTTAGAATGAATATTTGGGAAAATCTCTGCATGGAAAGAGTTGTGAAGGGAATGGAGTCGCCATCTCTGGAAGTGGTCAAAAAATGTGGGTGTGGCACTTGAGGCTGTGGTTTAGCTGCCCTCAGTTAATGGCTGGGCTTGTTGATCTTAAAGGTCTTTTCCAACCTTAATAACTCTGTGAGGTGCTTTAGGTCCACCAGGAGTCATAAAACTGGGAAAATAATTACTGGAAGAACAAAACCCTGCAGTAATGGGTCTTCTCTCTTTCTGAATCACGGAGGGAGCGATCCCTCCCTCCCTTAGTTTCTGTCATCGATCAGATTTGCTAGGGAAAAGAGAAACTAGAGCAGCACCTCTGTGATTAAATATGTATATTTCTAATGACTTGGGGAGCAATTTGGATATTGAAGTTTGCAATCCATCTTAGCTTCATTCTTCAGAGTGATCTGAAAACCTTACTCACTTTCTTCTTTTTCATTAACTTCATTAGCTGCGTGTGTCATCAGTCTGCAAAAGTTAGAACAGCTAGAAAATAATCCTAATTACAAAAATAATACCCTAATTACAAGATTTTGCTTTGAGGTGTTAATTAACCTAATTCTAATGATCCATGTTCTGAGAAGCAGTGGCAGTTTCTGTTCCATTGCCCTTCAATGTGTATTTCTGAACACTGAGTGATTTATTTGCAGTTCAAAAGACTCAGGCCATGGGTACATGGATATTTTGGATTTGATTTCTGTTTGTTTCCTTTGTTAATTTCTTTGGAATATTGATTCCATTGAATGTGCAATCTTTATTGGATCCAAGTAGACTTTCTGATAATTTTGACTGTTTTATGAAAAATTTTTTTTTTTTGGTAACTAGAGAGATCTGAGCTTTTGATGTATTTTAAAGATGACCTTGATTTTCAACCAAAGAAATTTAGATGAAGTTTTGCCTTAAAATGGTGTAACTGTGCCTTAAGCACATGGTGTAAATTACCATATTTATTTTCCTCTTTGGTAAATTAATTTTCAGGATCTTTTATCATAAACTTATCAGAGGCTGGTGTTCTTGAATATTATGTGTATGAGCAGCAAATACTCAGATTGAGAAGAAATATCCTCTTCTACTTGTCTCTTTCAGTGGGATGATTAATATTTTCCCCTTTATATATTGGAGTTTCTCTCTTATTTAGTCTATTTCTCTGTACTCCTGTAGTGCTTTGGTCCTCATTGATGAAACTTCAAATCTTGTACTAATTTATTATGAGGGTATTAAGGATATATAACTCTTGCTTAGCTTATCCAACACAGATTAATTCAATAATGTGCAGATGACCTTTGATGAATACACAAGGAATATTTCTCTGCTGAGTAGAAATTTTCCTTTTTGTAGATATCTGTTTTTTAAAATAAGTCTCTTTAATATCCTAAATGAAGTCAGAGCTAGAATTTCAATTCTCATTCTGTTTCTTGGGTCAGTGTGGAACAAAGCACAAATTTCCTCTCTTCCTTCATGACTAAAATGAAGATGGAAGCCAAAAAAAAATGCATAATCATCACAAAGTAACCTTGACATTTAATTTGTGTGTTGTTCTTTATAAACCTGTTTTCAGGATGAAAATAGACAAAATTGAGTATACATAACATTTTAAACTTATTAATTTTCGCT
The DNA here is from genome assembly GCF_027887145.1 of Ammospiza caudacuta. NCBI lineage: Eukaryota > Metazoa > Chordata > Aves > Passeriformes > Passerellidae > Ammospiza > Ammospiza caudacuta. The sequence continues at coordinate 74,457,180 of NC_080596.1, forward strand.
TAAGAATTTTTACTTCAGCTTAATTTTCACTTAAGAAACTGGTGGTGTAGAAAAGGATAAACCAAAATATTGGGTTTTCATGCCAGGTTTTGGTAGGGAGGGTGCTACAGAATGTATGAGCCTAAATGAGGGGTGCAGGACTCCAGGGGCTCTCCAAAATGCAGTTTATTGTATCCAAGGTGTCACAGCAGTCCAGGGTCGTGGGTGACAGAGCTGTGCCCACAGCTGTCAGCTCCAGCTGCAGGCAGGCCTGGAGACCCTGAGTTTAGGTTACAATGCATTATATACTTTTCTTTGCTGAGCATCTTCATACAGTAGAACCAATCTAGACCTTAACTTTTATCTCTAGCCTATCATAACTACTGTAATTACCATATTCATGTCACTGTTCTCCAATCACTAAAAGTCAGTGCATTACAGTTTAAGCTAGAAGTTGTTTTCAGTTTTCTTGCAGTGGAAAATTCTGAGACCTTTTTTCTACTTGCAGCATTTGCTGACTTGTTTGCCTGTGCTCTCTTTCTGCTTGGCAAAAACATCTTCTTGTTTGGGGTGGGTTTATCCTTTGCTCTAAGCCATAAAACCCCTTCTAACTAACACAGCCTTTGCCTCCTTGGTTATCCAGTGAGACTGGCTCAGCAATTCTTTTCTTCTGTATCAAAACTTGGTTCCATCTCTATTCCTCCATCAGACTCTACATTCAAAAATCTTCCTGCCAAGCACACATATCTGTGACACTTTCTTGTCAAACTTTCATCCTTCCCAACAGTGGGTTCAGTGAGAAGCTGCTGGAAGCTTTCCCATGCCCATTTAGCCAATTCCATCCAGCTCCAGGCTGGACTCACCACTGGACAAAGCTGACACCTCTGCACTTTCTTCCTCTAAATCCTTATCTCCTTGTACCAACAATTAATCTGTAAATTTTCAGAGAAGGGTTTTGGAGAAAGGAGATTTGCAACAGGAATTAATTTTTCTGATTCATTTCATCTTGCTCCCTGGTAATGAAAATGTATTGTATCTGCTTATGCTAATAATAAATACTTCCTTTGGAAGGTGTTCATGTAAAAACATAATGAACCCAGTGTGCTGAATGGCTTCTGGATGTGGAGTTGTTTCCAGGGAAGATGTATTAAAGTATTCAGCTTTTTCCCAGGGAATTACACACATCTACACCCTTAGTGTGGAGTGATTGAGCTTTTACTACTCTGCTTGAAATACTTTAATTGGCAGGCACATTTATACTTTCCTGGCAAGGATGGAAAAATGTGAGGGAAATGCATGCATATAAGGCGTAAGAAAGAGAAGATAGATATCTATCTATATCTACTATAATATCTGTATCTATAGATATTAAAATAGATATAGACAGATATCTATCTACTTTTTCTTCCTTTTCTGTCTTTTTGTTATATATTGTTTAAATCTGCTTCATTCCCATGTTCCACCTCGTAAGACCTTTATGAATGCTTCCATAGCCTGTAATATTTATATTTTTTGTTTCTTTTTAGGCTGAGTGACTCAGTGTTTTCATGTATGTGCAGTGTGATGTTGTTGACTGTTGGAATGTGGTGGATGAACATTTTGTGGCAGTGGTTTTACCCTTCTTGGAAAAGTAAATGGTTTTTATTTGAGTAGTTCCTGTCTGACACAACTGAAATTCTGGTTAGAGTAGCTGGAAACAGGCAGGTGTATCCTTGGTGTTGTGCTCACTGTGATCAGTGAGTTGATTTTGTAATGGTCCGTGCCCTGTTAAAATGAGCATTTCTTTTTGAGCCACTGATATGAGGATGAAATCCACTGGCAAAGAGTTATATTCATTTTGGAGTTTCTGAATTCACATGAACCCAGCTCATATGTTCAGGATGTATCAGGGTCACATCATTTATTTCCAGCCAGGAATCACTGCCATGACTTTACACATGACCCTTCTCATCCAAAGAATATTTTTTAATGCTGTTACTGCAACTCTCAAGAGCTCCTGAAAGTCAATTTAATTTTGTGTTGGAATCCAAAATGAAGAGAACTCTCAGAACTTTGGGCCTGCAAGCCAAAGCTTAGAATTAAACTCAAGATTTGATCTGAGACCTTGCAAAAGTCTGCCAAACTTAGGTGCTAGAAGCAAGAATGTAGGTTTGTAGTTCAAAGCAGAGACAAGTTTAGCTAATTAAAAGAAAGTTTAGAGTTTAAGATATTAAAAAAATTAGTAAAATAGGTACAAAAGAGATTAGAATGCAGTACTGTAAGTTTGTGTGCCACAACACGATTAACTAAAAAAGCTGACACTGTACCATAAGTCCATAAGACAAAGTATTTAAAGATTAAGTCAAAAACATAAATATCCTTGTTAGCAGTGTTTTATTAGTCAGTAAATCCTTAAAAATCATGTAACTAAAAGTCTTGTAACCTTCCAAAGTATACTATAACAATTTGAGCCAAACTCATCCTTCCTACTTGTGTAAAAATTAAGAAAATGAACTCAATTATCAAAAACAACTCAAAAGTCCTATCTCAAATTCCTTCCAAAATTCCCCACAAGTGAATTATCACAATTGTGCTTGTGTTTGAGTAGAGAAGAAGAAAATCCAGGCTGTGAGCTGCATCTGTCCCCATCCCTGAGTGGCAGACAGCTCTGGAGACAGAAATTTGTATTTCCTTGCTGGTTTGCTTGGCCAACAAGAAGGAAGTACGAACATTATTTTCTATTTTCATATTCTAGAGATTTCAGTGTCTTTGTAAGGGGCTTTCCTGTGTTTCCACCTTGGTTGTCTGTCAGGTTTTGTTTTACCCTCTCTAAGGGCATTCTGTGAGTCCATCTCTCTCTTTACATTTTAGTTGTTTTGAATATTGGGTAGAAAGTAGCATTAGGTTTTCATTAAAAAAAAAGGTGGGGAGGATGGTTTTTGACACTGGTGAAAATTTCAGCAGTTGTACTGGACTTTAGGGGATTTGGTCTCTTAAAAAATTAATTTTCTTCTAGCAGTAGACAAGCTGCAAGAGTGGAAATGATCATTGTGATCATCATCCTAGAGCTTTTTCAGGTGTTTAAATTTTACTGAACCGAAGTTACTAAGCACTTTAAAACTGAAGTCTGAAATTTTGAGCTCAGTGTAGCAGATCACTGCATAATATTTTCTACATCTTTAATGAGAGGTTAGTAATGCATTTGTTCTGCACATTTCTCAGCCTTTTTTATTGAACTTAAAGTGTCCAAGAGTAAAATTGATACAATCAAGTTACAAAATTGTGTTCTTTTTTCAAGTGATTGGCCCTGCAGTTTTTGCAGTTTTCTCAGAAGACTTTACAGTCTGTGAGGGATGCTGGCTGTGGGCATTTTGTGGTTTTTGTGGGTTTTTTTTTTTTTTTTTTTGGTCTTTGGTTGTTTGATTTCAGCACTTTTTGTTTATTTTCTTTCTTTTGTGACTGTTTAGGTTTTACAACCCAGCACCAGCCCTGGATGAGCCAGCAAAGACATTAAACATCCATAGATCTTTTATTTTCCATCTCTCATGGAAATGAGATGGAAAGCCTGGAATATCAGTTTGTACTGATCTGTGGGAGTTTTGTGTATAATCAAATAATGGCTTTATACATATTTTTGTCAGCAGAGAAATTAGAAACCAATTTTGTCAAAAACTAGGAATAAATGAAGACGTTTATGAGCATTCCTTTTCATTAACAGTAATTTTGCTAAAGGTGATTTGCCTGAAGTGAGATAAATCCTTCCAAAATCTTGTGCAACCTTTGCTACAAAACTACTGGGACAGGGAACCCAAAGGATCTTTAAGTTCCATCTTTAAGTTTACTTCTTTAAGTAACATCCTCATCCTCCTGAGCTCCCTCCAGCCCTTTGCTCTCAACAATCACTTGGGTTTGTCCCCAGGCCCCATCCTGTTCCAAAATACCTATAAAACTTAGGAATTTTCAAGAAAGTGCAATTAAATATTTTTGATCTGGAAAGAAAACGACAGAAAATATTAAAGGTCTCATTCTTTATGGAATGGAATTTTGTGAAGGAAAGCAGTTTTGGAACACTGGAGCTGAGGGTGTGAGAAGTTCAAATTCAGATTTTAGCTTCCTGTAGTGACTTTATGAAAGATTGTCTTACTGCTGCCATTTGACCATTTTTGTCTATTCTTTCAAATACCTCCCTTGGTCCCCCCCAAAAAATTAAATAATTCTAGTTATTAGATCATCAGTCTAAGACCTGTGATAATTTCTTCTCTTTTTTTTTTTTTTTCTTCCTCCTTATTTTTCCTGGATATAAGACTTGGGTATTCTTAAATTATTCTCAGAATCTTTGCTTTAAAAAAGAAATTTAAAAAATCACTGCCTTTTTAACGCAGAGGTTGTTGTGCCTTTCTTGAGGCCATGCTCTGTGGTGGTCCTGGATTTTCTCTGCCAAGCTCCTTAAGCAGGTCCTTGCATTCACAGTTCTTGTGTCAGTGCTCCTTAAGGCTCCTATGATAACATCTGCTTCCAGGTTTTTCCTTACCCTTGACTCCGACACAGCTTTTGAATTTGTGTGTTTTTCTTGCAGGAAAGGGCAGAAATCAGCAGGGTTGCATTTATGAGTTTGGAATTACCTGTTTTAGGGAAAATCGTTTCGGGTTAACAGCCTGTTGGGCCTGCACTCGTTGGACGCTTGCATATTGAGTTTCATGAGGCCTGTTTAAAGAAGTCTTCCTTGGAAAATCAGTCATGTTACAATTGTTCTGGGGAGCTGGCAGTCTGGGCTGCAGGTTTGGTTGCAGATTTCACACTGAAGTGCTGGCAGATACAAAGGTAAAGCACACTGGGGATGAGTCAACTCGGCTGCTGTGAGTCAGGAGCTCTTCTAATGCGTCTGTTACTGATGTGGCCGTCAGAATGCTGAGCCGTCAAAGGAAGGTGTAAAATTGAATGTAATAAATCATTTTTATATCCCTTTTCTCCATCTCACTGCCCAGAGCTGTACAGAACGTTTTCCTATTGATTTCCCCGTTGGTGGCTGCTCTAAACTTGCAGGAGGCTGTGCTGGGGTGGGGCTGTCACCGTGCACTCTGTGGGGTGATGGATTTGTCACCACAGCTCCTGAGCACTCTGCAAGGAGCTTAGTGAGCCAGAAAATGAGGGTGTGCAATCAGCATCTCATTTCACTGAAGTCCAGCAGGGAAGCCTGTGCTGGGTTTCCAGAATTTCCATTTCTGTAGGGTGGAACTATCAAAAACTTAATTGTGGCATCAAAATGTGCATTTTGCTGGAGTCATTAAGTCCCACTTTTGTCCACTGAGAATATGTGGGGAATTTGATATTCATAAAGCCGTTATTAAAATTTGTAATTTCATTTTATACTCCTGCACAACTCATTTTTACTTTTCATGAGATTTTTATGATGTTGCTTATCCTTGTGGATGTATTTATTGCAGTCTTACTTTAGTAAATCTCATAGAGGTTACTGAAGAACTTTACATAAAAAACATGATCTGAGGCATTTTTATTGTGTTTTATTCTGGTTTGACACATTTTCTTTTGAAGTAACTAAATATCTGTATTTCAGTTGTTTCTGAGACTTATCCCAGATTTAGGTTTAATAGATTTTGGATTTGGTTGAGATTCTGTCTCAATACAAGGTGCATATATATATATATATATATAATTAGCATTTTGCATTACATTCTCCATATTGATCAGGTCAACACATTCTGTTGACCATATTGATCAAGTCTGATTAACCACCTTAGACCTGAATGCTCAATTATTTTCTGGCAACATTCACACATTACTCAAATATTTTTCCTTGTACAGGAGGTGTTTCAGAGGAGGGTGATCCATCCACACACACACCAAAAAAAAGATGGGGAAGGACGAAGGGAAAACAAATTTTACTGAATCAGATTCTTTGATGCTGCTTCTAAATAAGTTTGGAAAATATGTTTTGAATATTTTTCCCCCATGTAAGACTTTTGATTTTATTGTATCCCCCAGCACAGTTAATATTGTAAAATTGCTTCTGCTTGGAGATGCAAATGATGGTTCAGTGTTGATTTCTGTTTGCTATTTATTTATTTAGAACACACTTTTATTTTTTATATGTAAGTTATTCCACAGAGGAAAGCAGAAGGCAGCTATTCCCATGGATAGGGAGGACAGGGAGCCCTTCTGCAGCTGGAGAGATGGGAACTGGGTGTACTGGGGAGAAAATGATGGAAATCTGGGAAATCACAACCTTCAGGGGCTGAAATGCTCATGGAATGAGTGCTCACAGAACAGCCTTGTCTGACTTAGTGTGAGCATTTCATCCAAAACAAAGAAACTGCTTGCAGACTTCTCCTCCCAAGGTAAATTTTTATGACAACAACTCTGTCCCTGAGTCTCTTACCAGATGTGTGTAAAAGATCAGCAAAATGTGCTCATGATGAGAACCTGACCTGCCTTTGCCTTGCTTCTCAAGCAGCTGATTGGAATAAAACATTGCTGGATGAGACAGCTGAGCAGCCGTCTGACTTGATGAAAGAGGGAAAATAACAAAAACCTCAAGTATTTGGAGAGCGCCGCAGGCAATTGGAAAGTTTTGGAGCTCAGAAGAGAGATTGCTGTTTTGTGACACTTGTTTGAGGTGCTGTGGTACTGCAGGGATGATGCACCAGGATGCTTTGAAAGAAAATGTCTGTAAAACATTTTTGTTTGCTCCATAGGTTTTTTGCTTGTGTTTGTTTTTTTTCCTGGCATGGTTGCCCTGCAGTGGGAAATGATAAAAATACATTCTTTTTACCCAACTTTACTTTTACTTTATCAGCTCATTTTTTTACCCAACTTTTACTTTATCAACTCATCCAAAATAGGAATATTTGTAAACAGAACTAACATTGGAAGGTTTGCAGGCATTGTGTTGTTATTTTTAGTGAGGCCCTGGCACAGGGTGCCCAGAGCAGCTGTGGCTGCCCCTGGATCCCTGGAATGCCCAAGGCTGGGCTGGACTCGGGGCACCCTGGGCTGATGGAAGGTGTCCCTGCCATGGAATGGGGTTGGAATTGGATGCCCTGCAAGGTCCTGTCCAACTCAAACCATTCTGTGGTTCTCTGATTCTTTAGTTGTACAAACACCGCTGATTTAAAATCTGCATTACTCAAAGCAATGGGGTTTTTTTATAGTCAGGCATAGGAGAGTGAAATTATGATTTTTTAAAAAAATATGGGGGGAAAACTGAGATGTTGAGGAAAGATCCTGTGAGCTTTTGACTTGTTCCTTTTGAGCTTTCTGAAGGAGCGAGGTGTGGAAATCACCTGGCCGTGTTTTGCAAAGGTTCACGGAGGAATGAGAAGCCAAAGCAGCCGATGCCACCTTGGGCAGCCTCTTCTCCCTCTGGTGCCTTCCTGGGCTGCAGCTCTGCCATGCAGGACATGGGGACACTGGGTCTGCTCAGCAAACAGCCTGCAGAATGCTGGCAAAAAAAACATTTTTCCATGACCCTGGCCCAGAAATGGTAAAACCACTGTTAATGAGCCTCTTCACAAAAATGTGGTGTGATATCAACAGCCAGAGTGTGAAACTGGAGCAAGAGGGGAGATCTAATTTCATGCAAATCCATAAATACTTGAAAGCAGAGTATTAACAGCAGATTGTCTCAAGTCTAATATTCTCTACTTATTTGTTTATGAGCTGAGAGGAATTAATTTTTTTACTTTCTCATCCTTACAAGTTTGTGCTGTGAGAAACACTGTGGCATTTATAGCGTGGTATCTTCTAATTCTGCTGCATGACTCTGGAATTTACTGGTGCATTTTTATTCACTTGATTTATGAAAACAATTCAAACTCCTGCTAATTTTACTGCAAGTACTTGTTTAGTGCTAAGGATATATTTAAATGCTGTGCTGGGTTTTCCTTGAAATTCCTCCTTGGTAAGAACTGGAACTTTCAGTCCTCTGTTTCTTTTTACCTGGTGCTTGTTATGAACAAGTAGCAGTTAAAAGAGAAATAAATAAAAAAGAAAAAAGAAAAACAAAACAAACCCCAAAACAAAGAAAAACAAAAACCCAGAAAAAAATAGAAAAAAAAATAGGATCTTTTTTTTTTTTTTTTAACCTGTGCAATCAATGGAACTGTCATGGACTGATTTTTGTAGCTCTACTAAAGAGACATTTTTTCTTAAGTGATGCAATCTTAATTCTTTTTATAGTTGAGTAAAAATATTTTAAACATTTATGTTAACTTTGCTGTTAATGTGTGACAGGAAATTGCCTGTAAAATACATTTTTAAAAGGCATTAGGGCTGATAAAAGTTTTACATTGTAGATTCCACAAGTATCCCTAGATTTATTTTAAATCACGTATGCTTTTAGATACAGATTCCTGCACATAAATGTAAAATCAAATTGTTCAAAGATTGAATAAACAGAAGTGCTTTTCTTTGTGAAGGAGCATTATAGATAAAACCTTTAAAAAAAATCTGTATTTTTGCTAAAGGAGATACTCAACATCTAAAATTCTGGTGCTTTTTTAGATGTTAGAATAAAAATTACACATCATGGCCTTAACTATGAAGAAGCTGCAAAAAGAAAATTAAAATGATTTGTGCCATACCCTGGCAGCGCACATGAGGAATGTTTTCTGTCACTCACTCAGCTGCCCTAACACATCTCTGCTTTCAGCATGGGGAGATCTGGGCAGATTTTGGGCCATATCCATGGACTTGAACAACCCAGTTTCTAGGCAATTCTTACACAGATGTTTTCAGGTGGGACTGAATATGTTTTTTAGTACTTGGTTAGCCAAGAAATAATCTTTGCATGGCTTAAATGGAAATTTTAAAATTTTGAAATTTCTGTTGAAATTTTCTTCCAGCCTTCCAAGAGGAATTATTATTCCCATTAGGAATAATTATTCCCATTAGGAATTATCAGCTGCTGCATCCAGGCAGCAGAGGCAAAAGTCCTGTTAATTCCTTTGCTTTTCAGAGGCAGAGTGTGACCGTGTTCACAGGGGTCTCAGGTTGAGGGAAGAGATGGAGATCTGACTGTATATTTCAGAAGGCTTGATTTATTATTTTATGATATATATTACATTAAAAATATACTAAAAAAATAGAAGAAAGGATTTCATCAGAAGGCCGGCTAAGAATAGAATAGAAAAGAATGAGAACAAAGGCTTGTGTCTTGGACGCTCTGTCCAAGCTGGCTGGGCTGTGCTTGGCCATTAATTACAAACATCCAACATGAGACCAATCACAGATGCACCTGTTGCATTCCACAGCAGCAGATAATCAATGTTTACATTTTGTTCTTGAGGCCTTTCAGCTTCTCAGGAAGAAAAAATCCTAAGGAAAGGATTTTTTTAATAGAAGTTGTCTGCCACAGCAGAGTCCTGTTAAAAAGCAGCAAAACCCCTGAAGGATGGGTGCTTTGCTGGGATCTGATGCTGGGAAGGGCTGCCTGGCTGAGCTGGGCCTTGCTCTGTTGGCTGTCTTTAGCAGTGTCCAGCAGCAGCAGGTGGCTGTTGGGATCTCTGGCTGCTCAGAGTGACCCCAAGAAAAGTTGGGAAGTCTCTTTTCCCAGCCCGGCACTTGAAGAAAGAGTCAGGGCTCTTCATTTCTTGGTCTCAAGGTTGTTCATTGTTTCTTATCTATCAAATTCTTTCTCCTGCCCTGCCCTGCCAAGGTCCATTCAGCAGGTCAGACAGAGGCACTCTGCCTGCCCCGGGGTGGTGTTATGTCTTTATACTAAAAACTAAATGTACAATATTTACAATGACTTCCCAGTACCTATCACCTGTGTTAGACCATGAGCTGCTACTCTAAACCAATCCAAAATTGCCACCATCACAGCAGAAGATGGAGGCCAAGAAGAAGAAGGAGAGAGGCTGGACATGCCCAGATCCCTCCATCTTAACCCCTGAACCCCATTCTAAAAACCCCAAAATCTACTTTTTCACCTTGTGATAAATTCACTATCATTCTACTTAATTTGTCATGGCTTGCAGATCTTCGTCTAAGGTTGGTAACTTGCTCCATGGGTCATAATCAAACCCACAGGGGCATTTTTGGGCTCTGTGCCAGGGTCTCTGAGCCCCCTGGCAGGGTCTTGGCTGCTCAGGACAGACAGAGGGATGTCCTGGGTCCTGACAGGTGGCTGTGGGAGATGGCTTGGCTTGGTAAATTTTCAGAGATCACTCTCCTTGAATCACTGATTGGCAAGAGCCAAGACTTCCTCAGGCTCAGATTTGGGCAAAAAAGGAGGTAGAACACAAAATTGGTGAATATTTCACAAAGGGGGTGTGCAGGGAGGGAGGTTTGCTCTCTCCAGTCACTCCTCTCTCAGTTTTTTGTTTCAGTTCCACTGCCTGTTTTTGAGGCAGTGATTTAATTCTCAGCTAATTCTCATCAGCACTTTCTGTGGTGTTTGTACAGGTTGTAAGAAATGTGGATTTTTGCAGTCACCTCCTGTATCAGGGATGAAACTTGACTAAATAAGGAGAGCCTGGTGTTGTGTGCCTTGACTTGTTTAAAACTTTTAATACTGCCTGAAGTGACATAGTCAGGGGGAAGCCATGGTTTAGGTGCAGCTGCTATGGACTGAGATTTACTGGTTTCACTGTCAATAAAAGTGTTTCAGCTCAATGGAATTCTGATTTTTTTCAGTGTTTTATCCAAAGGTCCAGATGATGGAAAGGAGAAATGCCTTCAACACCAAGCTTGAGCTGGGGCTGGAAGCCTGCTGGGAGACAGAATGAGGAGTCAACATAACCTTGGCAAAGTGCAAGTGATAATCTGAAAATATAGAATCTAATTTAGTGCAGACAATTAGAAAGCCCTGCCTTTGGCCAAGTGTAATTAACTGCATAAATACACATCAGTGACCTGCCATCACAGAGGGGACAAGGAATTGTAGAATGCCTCATGGATGAGCATGGCAAGAGTGTTGTGATTTACTGAACAAGTTGCACGAAATCAGCTGTGCATCAGAGCTAATCCATCCTGAAGAATATTCCTGCCATGCTTTTCAGCCCTGGTGGGGCTGTGCTGGTCAAGTAAGGGGAAAGATTCAGGGAATATCCTGAGCATGAAGGGACACACAAGGATCATCCAGTCCAGCTCCTGGCCCTGCACAGACACCCCAGCAATCCCACCCTATCCCTGGGAATGTTGTCCAGACTCTCCTGGAGCTCTGGCAGCCTCAGGGCTGTGCCCATTCCCTGGGGAAGAACCTTCCCTGATATCCCACAGAAATCCCCCTGACCCAGCTCCAGCCCTTCCCTGCGTCCTGTCCCTGTCACAGAGAGCAGAGCTCAGTGTCTGTCCCTCCAGGATTTGGTACAATGCCCAGTTTAAACCCTGCATTGAGCAAAGATTTGAGTTACAGGGTGTCTAGAAAAGAGTGATAACTAAGATTAGAAACCTTGAAAACATGACTTTCTGTGAAAGATGGGACAGAATGGAGCAGTTATTCTAAGGAAAGGTGAGTGAAGTGGAAAGTAGCAGTTCTCAAATACACAAGGAGGCACTGGGACAATTTGTTCTCTGGGGCAGGAGTGGGTAGGAAGAGAAATAATGGAGTTAATTTCCAACTCAGAAGATTGCAAATTGATATTGGGAGAAGCTCTCTTGCAGCAAGACTGGGGAGGGATTGAAATAGATTTCCCAAGGAGGTCGTGCAGTGGATGGTGTTCACAGAATCACAGAACCATTAAAGCTGGGAAAGACCTCTGAGACAATCAAGCCCAACCATCAGCACAGCACCACCAGGTTCCCCACTAAGCTGTGTCCCCAAGTGCCACATCCACAGGTTTTCTGAGCACTCCCCGGCATGACAACTCCATCCCTGCCCTGCACAGTGTGTTGCAATGCTGGACAGCCCTTTCTGTGAGAGACATTTTCCTGATCCCTGACCTAAACCTGCCCTGGTGCAGCTTGGGGTCATTTCAAGGTCTGAAAAACCAGAGTTCTGCTGTGCCAGGAGGGACAGGGAGGTGCAGCTGGTTCTGTTTTGGTGTGAGATAGATCAAATATTTTTACACCCTTTCCGTGTATATGGTGCCAGAATGATTTGGGTTTGTTTTTTTTTTTTTTTTTTTTTGCCAGAATGTTTTGTCTTTTTGTTTTGCTAAATTTCATTCTTTGCCTTTCTGAACAGTGGCAATCACATCGCAGCATCCCTTTGGAATAACAATATCTTTATGTATATCCTTGTTTTTTCCTCTCTGTGCTAACTTTAAATTTTAGCACTGAAGTTTGTCTCCCATTTTATCCCTAAGAGCAGCAAGTGTCCTCCGTGCTGCTTTGTGGTCAGCTTTAGTTTGATTAATTTCATTAGCATAATAGTGGATTTTATGCATACTGTGCCATCTGTTTCCTTTCCACTTTATTCATATATCAAATGCCAGAACTGTTCTTGAGGTCTTGGGTCTCTTTCCTCTGTCCTTTTATTCCTATGTCCTTTTATTTATTATCCTTCAGCTGAATTTGAAGGCTGAAGTGTTTCACTTCCAAGATCTCTATCACAGGCTCAAGAGAAAGTAAAGAAACTGATGGAGACCTTTGATGGGCAGAGGTACCCTATGTGAGATCTTGAGTCCAGGGATCTTAGCTGTTACATTTTAATTACATTTATTATTGAGTTATATTATTCTGGGCTTTGGGAAAGGTTATGATTACAGTCTGAGCAATTTCCTGAAAAAAAAAAAAAAAAAAGTGAACAAACACAAGGCATAATATTAAGATTTTTTTTCATAGAGCAAGCAGGAAAGGTTATGATGCTTTTTTTTGACCTTTCTCTCATTTCAGTTCTCAAGACATTTTTTGTTAATAAGAAGATTGTCAGATTGTGCTAGTCTAAAAAAGCTGTAAGATTTTTATTAAGTTGTGGGATTGAGATCAAGGCCTGGGTCAAGAGTAAACAACCACACTGTTTTCACACACAGACTGATAATCAGAAACAATGAGAAATGCAACTTTAAATAAGTATTGGGGGAGTCTTTGTGGTGTTTTGGATTTTTCTGGGAGTTTTTTCTGCTATCTCTGAAAGGATGATTTTTTCCTGTGTGTTAAACAGAATGAGGGAATGTGCTCCTCTGGAGTGTGTGTATGTGTAGGTTTTCCTTTTTATTATTTTTAGAGACTGCATAGTTTCAGGTCAGCACTCAGACTTCTTATTCTCCTAACAAATCATTCCTTTCCACTTAGCCTAAATATTCTTGGTGAGGAAGTTCTGGCTTCCCCCTGAGCTGGCTGCTCAACTTTTGAGACTAATAAGCAGCCTAACACCTTCTTAAAAATCAGGGGACTGATCAGCTGGAGAGAAATCAGCTGCTTTTTTTGTGGCAGCAGGGTTTTCCATGGGGACTTTATCTGTGAGTGCAAGCTGTGCCCCAGGTCAGAGCAGGGCAGAGCTGGGATTCATTCCTCAGGCAGGAGCATCATGAGCTTAATGAATAATGGATTCGTTATTGATGGATTCAAGCCCCTCTTGGTGCTTCGGTCCCTTCCCAGCCTCTGCTGGGGCTGAAAGTTTATCAGGGATGTTGGACCAGCAGGGGAACCACGGCCTTCAGAGCCTCTGTGGCTAAGCAGGAAATATTTGGGGCTTTCGGGAAGTAACAGGTGTGAGAACCTTTGCTTGGGCATAAAATGAAATCATTTTCCCATTTCTAACAGATTGTATTTAAGAGAGCATAAATACTTAATGACTTGAATTCATCTGCTGGCCAAAAATATTTAACAGATGTGAGTGGGTTTCTGTGGTAATTGTCTGAGGTTGTCTCACTTAATGTCCCTTCTGTGACTCCTGTTTCATTTCTGGATAAAAGGGAATATTGAGGCCTCATGAACATATTACATCCACCTGCACTTGCCTGTGTGGGAAAACATCAGGTTATTTAGATCTCAAGTTTGCTTGGTGGTGACACATATGGGGAATATTGAAGGTGTTCTGTGTGTGAATTGTGTTTGTAAAACAACATCTGTCACTTAAAGGCAGATCCTGCCTCATTTAGAGACAAGGTTTGTTGTTTGCCCCTTGTTTTCATGCTGTATTATGATTTATTACCATTTAATTTAGTTTTGTCTCACCTACTCAATAGTCAGCATTATTTAAAAAAAAAAAATCTAGAACATTTTCTATGAAATCTGAATTCCCAAGAAAGCCTTTGGGGGAGAATAAACATATCAATGGTAATTCCAGTACTGACCAGCTCCTAATTCTTCTGGAAATCTGAATATATTAATTGAAGCAATTTCTGCTTGTCTAATTCTGCATTAAATCATTTGGTGCTGACCTGGGTTAATTTAGTTGCTTAGGAATGGAAGCTTTCCTCCTGATTTTATTTTAATTAATTTGTATTCACAGTCATAGGTACAAATGTTTGAAATTATTAAAATAAACAATAACAACAATACATAGAGGAAGATTAGAAAAGAGAAAATGAAATCTAAGAAATGTAAATATTTCTAATTATTCTTGTGTGGCACAGTGATCTGTTTGTGTTCCTGAAAACAAACATTTCCTGCTATTCAATATGTGCAATCCTATCCTTAATTTCATATAACTACATCCAAAAAAGTCACTTGTTCTTTTTAGACTCATCCTTCTTAATTGCTGATATTTTCAAGATGTTTGTTAAGATAGTTTTTTAAGCTTTAGAGAGTTTCTTGTCAGGTAAAAGCAATTCCTTCACAAATTAATAATTTTGTAATTCTGTGGATGTGGTTTTGGGCACTGCCCCTCTGTTGCAGACCTGTGTGACTGCTGGGATGAGTGCAGGGATTGTTCATCCAAGTTTCTCTTGAAGTTGTGGATTAACATTGAACAATTCAGCATAAATCAATGTATTTTTTTTCTGGAGATGGTGTTTTCCTGTTTCAGAAACAATCTGACTAACCAAATTTAATAAAAATTTATTTAGCAGTTTATAGCAAAAATGCAGATTCTTGGTTTCCACAGATTTGAGGAATCTCAAAATTAAATTTCAGAGTGCTGATGATTTTATTTATCCGAAATGTGTGCACTGAGCAGTCTCTTCTCTTCCTTGTATCATGTAAAACTGATGAAACTTTTAAAAAGGGTTTTCCACAGGATGTATTTCTTATTTTTTCCTTCCAGTGCAATATTAAAAGCAATCCAAAAAAACCTCAAACACCCCAACAACCTTTGTCAGGCATGTGCTGTTCTATATCCCACTCCCACACCTTCCTCTAAAGCCTCTTCTCACTTTTCCAAGTTTGTCAGCACAACAAATCACATTTATTTGGCCTAAGATTTATTGCAAAACCAGTTTACTTAACAAAGGCCTTCAAAACTTAAAAATAGGCATTTGAAATACTTACTTGTTTACTTAATAAATAGTAACAAAAAAGTGTAATTTGTAAGAGTGACATTTATTTTTCAGTTCGTAGGAAACTCCTTTTAGTTAGCACTCTGTCATCAAAACTTGTGTCTATAGGAAAGGTTTGGCTGTTTATTTTTTAATGAGAATTAAAACATTTAGTTTTTAATGAGAATTAGAACTTGATGCAAAAAGTATTAGGAGAAAGTAAATAACTGGAACAAGAGAGCAAAACCAGCTTGCAGTACAATCCTGATGGAATTTTTAAATAGAGTGTTTCAATAAATAGAAATAGAGTCTGAATGTGCTGTCCTGCATTAATTAAGAAAGTTCATTTGCTCCTTCTGCCATTGTTTTGTTTTAAATGTCAGGAGTCCCAAAGAGAATTGCCTTGAGGGAGTCCAATATTTACATATTGAGTGGAAAAAGTGCAAGATCATAATTTTGATAGCTAAATCCTAAACAGCATCTAAACACTGAGGTGATGCAAACAACCTTCGCATAATGGCTCTTAGTTTTCTGCTAGCACTGTATTATCATGTGTATGAAATCATTTGAGCAGCTTGGTCTTGGTTTTAAATTCACAGTTATTGGCCATGGTGGGCTGTGCACAAGTTTGACTCCATCAGTTGGGTGAATGAGACAATTTATTTGAGCCAAGTGGAAATCTGGTGTGGCTGTGGCTGCAGGTGGAGCAGAACCAGCAGCTGCAAATCATCGACTGCTGTTCATGATGGGCCAGTGCTGCTGCCTAAAAAAGATCCTTGTTGTGGCTGCAGATCAGAAAAAACCCTGTTCTTGTGGGAGAGGAGATGCAGGGAATCTTTCCAGTACAGTTTTGTAATAATCAAATAAATAACTTTATTTTGTATCTCTCTTATCCTGGTGGCGCCTCCAAAACTTCGTACGTTTGCATTAAAGAAAGTATTGGTTTCAATTACTCATCATTCTGTCATCCTGGTGGATAATCCCCATAAATAACAAATTATAGAATTTGATATATAAATCTTAGTGAAGGTTTTGTTCAGTGATGTAGAATTATCTTCTAAAGTGATTTAACAGCAAACTGCCTTCTTTTAACTCACTCCAAAACATACCTAGCTTAATCTTTTACTCTATAGAAATATAATTCCCTTTAAAATTACAATGGAATGTTTTCTCTAAGGACTCAGAATTGTATTCTTTATAATAAAACAAAAACAAA
Organism: Ammospiza caudacuta; assembly: GCF_027887145.1. Classification (NCBI taxonomy): domain Eukaryota; kingdom Metazoa; phylum Chordata; class Aves; order Passeriformes; family Passerellidae; genus Ammospiza; species Ammospiza caudacuta. The sequence goes on from NC_080596.1 coordinate 74,473,674, forward strand.
ACAAAATAATAACACCAAAAAAAAAAAAAAACCCCAAAAAACCCAAAAAGAAAAAAGAAAGGATGAAAGAAAATCAGGTATTTTCTTCCTTCCTTGATAATTATATTCATATAATTTACAGCTAATAGCCAAAAAGAGAATTTATCTAGAAACAGTGCAGGAGATGCATTCGTATTTAAATGAAACTTTAATCAATTGGCACGGTTAATAAAAAGAGGTTCATTATATCTAAGATGAAAGAACACAAACAATACCCAACCCAAGTATAAACACACTCCTTGAAGCAGCAGTAGGAGCAGTTCTTAGCCTAATGTGCAAGCTTTCAAGTGGCAGACTGGAAGAATTTTTATGTTTAGTTTGACTAAATGCTTGTTCTTTTAATCCTTTTTTTCCTGTTTTTACTGTGATACATAACAAACCACTCGTAGATACTAATCTTAATTTTCCTATTCCCAGTCTCTGGAGTCTCCTAGGTTATAGTATGGATGATATTTTTACCAGCTGTTACATTCCCTGAGGTAACTCCCTAAAACTTCTCATACTGTACATTCAGCTGGATTTCTTTGCAAATTTTTGGACTTTTTGTGAGTTAATCCTTGCAGGTTTTTTTTTTTTTTTTTTTGCTACTTAAGAGATGTACAGATTTCTACTGATTTTATGCATTGCTCTAAAGGCAAAAAAATTAAACTGCATCCCCAAAGACTTAATGTTGGGTGGTTTTCAACATTTCTAAGTAGAATTTGTGAAGAACAACCATTCTTTGCCTGAGCAGTATTTTGTGGGAAAGGAAATTTGTGTTACAGGGCTTTGTGTACTCTTAACAGTTGTGTGGGAGAATTTTGGCATTTTTTAAAGACTTTCCTTTTAATAATTAAAGAAAACAGTTTAGATGTGCTTGTTAAGAAGCTGACTGAAAAGATCTGTTCTTTTCCTTTTTAATTTTTAGCAGTAATAGCCTACTGAGATAATTGTTTTTAAAATGTAATATGGAATTATATGCTGTTAAGGATGACATCTCTGTTAAATAGCTTATTCTTGTAAATACAGCCTGAAGTCCATATATTTAGTGTTAATTAATGCGTTTGGGTTTTAGTAAAAAGCTTATTTTGTGTCTCTTTGCTTTAGTCAGAATGAGCTGAAAACCAATTTAATGTCACTTTGTGTTTCAGACACACCAACTTCTCCTTGGCATCTGCTGTTCTGTTCTGCCAATTGCCACTTAGTGCTGGGAATATATATCAGATTCTTTTCTTTTACATTTCTAAGACTTTTCCTGGCTGTCACTGCCAGTTGAGGTTATAGCCCTTCAAATTTTGTGATTTTGTTGTTTCCCTCCCCGCAGGGTTAAGTTTAATCCAGAGTTTCTGGGATTGTGCTGCTGTTCAGAAAATCAGTGCTGATGGTGGCAATGGCAAGGGACAGTGGGTTAGAAGGAGTATTTAATTTGCAGCAGGAGGGGAAAAACAACCTGAACTTTGCCATGGAGGAGAAAACCACAATCCCAAATCCAGGGATCAGGTAGGCATCCAAATGCCTGGTGCTGGGGTGATCAGGAAGGTTTAGGTGCCATATGCAGTGGCATAATTTCGTGTATTGCTCATGGCTCTGTTGAAACAAACAAAGGGGGAAAAAAAGGAAAGTTGATGTCTCCTCAACCAGATCTGTCTGTGGAGTGTGTGGGACAGAAGTGGCTGTTAGTTCTGCGTGGGATGATGTTGCTGCTCTCTGTTCTTCTGACAAAATATCTAGAACAGCAGGAGGAGGACAGAGATGGATCAGTTCCTGGGGAAGCCTGGGAGAGAGCCAGTGCTTACTTCAAGTTTGACCAAAGGAGGTTTCTGGAAATGTTCTCTTTTGCCATGTCTGGAATTCTGTCTCTGAACAACAGGCTGTTTGAATTAGCATCTGTTCTGCCTTGGCAGGTCGCCAGTGATGAAATTCCAAAATAAATGTGCATCCAAAGGATTGTGGCCAGCAGGTCGAGGGAGGTGATTGTCCCCCTTTGCTCTGCTCTTGTGAGACCCCACTGGCTGTGCTGGGTACATTTTGGGTGCCCTCAGTATGGGAAGGGCATGGAACTGTTGGAACAAGTCCAGAGCAGGCCACCAAGTTGAGAAGAGGACAAGAGGACCTCCTCTGTGAGGACAGGGTGAGAGAATTGGGGCTGGAGAGGAGAAGATGGTGTGGAGACCTCACAGTACCTTCCAGTATCCAAGGGACTACAGGGAAGCCAGAGTGGGATTCTTCATCAGGAACTGCAGTGCTAGGACAAGAAGTAATGGGTTGGGCTGAAAAAGGTGAAATTTAGGTTAGATATTGGGAAGACATTATTTCCTGTGAGATCCTGGCACAGATTTCCCAGAGAAGCCCCTGGATCCGTGGAAGTGTCCCAGGCCAGGCTGGACAGGGCTTGGAGCAAACTGGGATAGTGGGAGGTGTTCCCTGCCCATGACAGGGGACTTGGAACCAGATGGTCTTTAAAGTGCCTTCCATCCCAAACCATTCCATGATTCTGTGACTCTGTGTTTGTGTGCCAGCTTAGCACCATACCCTTGGAATTCATGAACTATGCCGTACTGGAAAGTGATGTAAAACCCCCCCAGCCTAAGTGGATGAGGTGGTTGATCTCCAATGGCAGATACACCCTGTGGTTGATCTCCAATGGCAGATACATCCTGTGCATGACCATCAAAAGACAGCTTGGAGTCTCATTTTAGCTGTATAGTAATGACTTGAAAGCTCAGTCTGTTGTTATTAAGGAAAAAAGAAAAACAAACAAAAAAGATCCTAAGGAGCCTTTCCACAGACTCCATCAAATCTCTCAAACAAGTTGTTTGTAACAACAAAATTCTGTTCTTTTTCTGGTGGTTTTTTTTAGGATAGCTTTTTTTTTTTCCTGTATTGCTGTGAAAAGGTACACAATAGAGAGAAACATAGATGAAATATAGGCTTTGCTTTCTGACTGTAGATGAAATACAGGCTCTGTCTTCTCAGTCTCTCTACAATGTTCAGGGGATATGGGGATTACAGAGGAGGTCAAAAATTGGCTGGATTTCTGGACTTCAATGATAGGGGTAGGAAATTGATGGCCACCAATTGCAAGGGAATTCTGCAGGGCTTGGGGTCAAGCTGACCTTGTTTGATGTCTTGTCATTGGACTGGGCACTGGGGTGAAATACACTCTCAATAAATTTCCAGACAACACCAGTTTGGGAGGAAGGTTGATACACTCAAGAAGTAGGGCTGGTATGAGGAGTATCTCAGCTTGCAGAACCAAGGGCAGCTCAGCAAAAGCCAGTGCAGAGTCCTGCAGGGGATGGAGGCGCCTGGTGCTGTGGTGTGGGCTGGGTGGAGGGTGACTGAGCACTGCCCTGCAGGGAGAATGGCAGAGTCTGGGGAAAATTCAGAACGTGGGACTGGAGAGCCACATCAACATGGACCTGTTCTGGTGGGTTTAACATAGAAATAATAGAGAGTGAAGGGATGCAAGAATTCCCCTCTCAGCAATTGTTCTAAGACCACATCAGCAGTGCTGAGTCCTTCTTGGGGCTCATGTCTTGTATTCACAGGGTTCCCAGATGAAGGAATTGTGAATCTGACTCCATGTTCTCAGAAGGCTAATTTATTACTTTATGATAATATATTAAAGAATACTGTACTATACTATACAATACAGAAAGGATACTTACAGAAAGCTACAAAGATATTAAAGAAAAACTTGTGACTCTTTCCGGAGTCCCAGCACAGCTTGGCCCTGATTGGCCAATAAGCCAAAACAATCCACATGAAACCAATGAAACAATCACCTGTTGGATGAACAATCTCCAGACACATTCCAAAGCAGCAAAACACAGGAGAAGCAAATGAGATAAGAATTGTTTTCCTTTTCCTCTGAGGCTTCTCAGCTTCCCAGGAGAAGAGTCCTGGGCAAGAGGATTTTTCAGAAAATATGGCAGTGACACTTGTGAATAAACCAGACTTTGCGGTACTGGAACAAATCCTTATCCTACTTTGAATGTGGCCCTGCTTAGTGGAGGAGCTGGGCTTGGTATCCAGAGTCCCTTCCAGCCTAAATGGAGTTCTGATGATGAGTGTAACAGCTGTGAAGATGTTGAAGGCTCTAGGGGGGCCATATGAGGAGTGACTGAGGTCACTGGGCTTGTTATGCTGGAGAAGAGTCAGGGTCTGCAGCTCCGATCTCTGCTCCCTGTGACAGTGACACAGCCCGAGGGAGTGGCTGGAGCTGCCCCAGGGAGGGTTTAGGGTGGGTTTCAGGGCAAGGTTCTTCCCCCAGAGGGTGCTGGCACTGCCCAGGCTCCCCAGGGAATGGGCACAGCCCCAAATCTGCCAGAGCTCCACGAGAGTTTGGACACCACTCCCAAGGATGCCCAGGGTGGGATTGTTGGGGTGGCTGTGCAGAGCCAGGAGCTGGCCTGGATGATCCTTGTGGGTCCCTTCCAGCTGAGGATATTCTGTGATTCTGTGCTAATTTGAGAATTTTACGTTGGCGATGGAGATTTTATACAGTGTGTGAAATGTGCAAAATAAACAACCTAAATAAAGCACCCTTCAGGGAATACTCTCTTCTGCTTTCCTGTGTGGGAATTCTTAGGTGCTCTGGATTTGCAGTCTCACCAGGACACTCTGTGCTGTTCATAACATAAGCCTGAGTGCAATGGAATGGCATGAAGAAGAAGTTAATTTCATTATTATTCTTAATATTCAGAATAGACCCCCTAGAAAATTAAGTAGTATCAGTTCTGGGGGAGTTTTGATTTAATCTATGTATATATAGAGTGGAAGTTTGCTTGCTTCTGTTTTCTGCTGTTCTTTATGGGCAAGGTTTTCATTAAAAAAAAGATATATTAGTTGTTACAGAGAAACCAGAGCACTAACTCACCACATATGTCTGAAATACTTTACTTCCCTCACTTACAGTGCTTTACATGAACTGAAACAGAAACTCCTGGGAATCGTTTGCCTTTGGTATTTAGTGATGTATGAGATTGTTTTCAGTGCTGTTTAGGGCAGTTCACAAGCAATAACATTGCCCTGAGGACGCAACTCCTGGTGGAGCAACTCCTCTCTCCAGCCTGGGGAGATCAGCTGCCTGTGAGAAGCTTCAATATTGTTCTACCTGCTTTTATAGTTACCTGCTATCTTATTTTGGTATCCAGTCCAGGATTTTTTAAATCCTTTTGTGTTATTTCTCCTCGTACAATGTCTGAGTCATTGGAGAAAAAACCTAAAGAAAGATAATATTGAAGTTTCTATTCCAGATGTGGTATCTAGGAAGGTAGGAAATAAAACTTTGCAGGTGTTTTAGTCCCTCAGTGTAATTCTAGAATGGTTTGAGTTGGAAGGAATAGTGAAATAATCCCGTTCCACCCCTGCCAGGGGCAGGGACACCTTCCACTATCCCAGGTTGCTCCAAGCTCCCTCCAGCCTGGCCCTGGACACTTGAAGGGATGGAGAGTCCACAACCCCAGAATTAGTTATGAAAAGCTGTAGAACCTCGCTAAAGCAATTGCTATCTCACTTTTTCCTTTTCCTTCACTTTTTCCCCTAGCAGTACAACTTGCTGCCTGCTCTGTGGTTGAGTTCCTTTGATAACTACATCTTAAAATACTGCTGCTTTTAACATTGCTAGCAGATTTTTAAACCAACAAGAAGTGGCAAGAAAATAGTGCATTAAATACCAGCTAAGAATTTCCCTTTGTCAGGCGTGTGCTATTTACAGTGCCAAGGCTCGTGCTCTCCTGAAGATCCAATAAAACAACACAAGTACAATGAACCCCGGGATTTCACAGGAGTTTTTCTGTTACTCTAGTGTGGTGTGCCCTCATGTGGTTAAATGCAATATCTTCCTCAGATCAGTCTGAGACCCTTTGGATTTATTCTCTGTTCTGCTAAAGAACCAGGAGAAATAAGTGCTGCTGGTGGAATGGGAGGCAGTGTGATGCCACGTTGGATTTTGGCTTTTTTTTTTATTTACAGCTCTTAAGTGATTTGGTACTTTGAGATGAGTGTAAATACACTTGCATTTGGTTCTAATTTTCTAATTCAACTATAGATGTATGAGTTTTCCTTGTCTTGGTGGTTTTTTCTTTTTTTTTTTTTTTTTTTTTTGAGATTTTGAAGATCCACTTAATAATATTTAGGCCAAGTTAGCTTTGTTTCTGATTGATAATGGTGATAACTGAGTATGGAAATGAAAACTTGCTTGTTGATTTTCTCCCACAATAATACATAATACAAATAATTTTGTCCCACATAATACAGGTTTTTTTTTTTTATTTTTGATACCCTTTGAGACTTAATTTTGTGATATTAATGCATAGGTATTGCCTACATATCTCACATATTCCATGTGATGTGTTTGTAAGCTTGACTACCAGTGCTGTATTCAGTTTTGGAAGGAATTGGAGTTATTAGAGTTATGGGGTGTTGCTTTATACTTTGATTTGTACTTTTTATTTATCATTGACATAGATTGTGGGCAGGTTTTTTGGGGGGCTTCCTATCCTGACAGCAAACTGGAGATGATGATGGCTTTCCTTCTACATGCAAAAGTAGTGCAACAAAGTTTTTCCCAAAATTAAAAGTTGGTAAAACTGGAGAAAAACACGCACTTATGGATGGCATCAGTGACATTTACTGTTTTAATTAACAAGGAAAATAACAGATGTCAGCAGGGGCTTGCAGTAGTAATAACTTATTAACTATGAGAAATTAACTAAAGTTACTGAATGCAAAAAATTACTTCATCCTCAATTACTGCTCCGTGGTTGCCAAGATCATTTAACACAGCTCTGGAAGTTGACATTCCTGGCTGCTTTGAGGTCACTCTATTTAATGTGTATTTACTGATTATCAGGTAGATTCCAGTTTTCTGGTTTAGCTGGGGTAGGATAAACTTCATGTTTTACTGTTTCAGGGAATGTTTTGTGCATTGTGGTCTGTTAAACCCCTGCTGAGTCGCACAGAGATGATCATTTGGAGCCACAGAACTTTGCCTTTGGTGGTTTCAGCATTTTAAGTTCCCACGTGGATACGTGATGTTGTCTCGCTTAAACAATGAGAAACAGAAGGAAGATAGTGACAGGATCACAAGCAGGAAGGATTTGCCAAATGTTGCTCCAATTAAAATTCATTCTCTGCTATATAAAACCCAGAAGGATCCTTGATTTAGAGCTTTGGAAGACTGGAAGGTTTGGAGGTGCCAAGTCCGTTTAGGCACCCAGCTCTGGGAGTGATATCCATAAACAGAAGTTGCATGATCAGTTCTCCTTTTCAACACATGGAGAAGAGAAGAGAGAAGCTGAGGAGTGAGATTTGGAGGATGTTGTGGGAGAGATGTGAAAGGGAGCTTTCTGAAATCCCATCCCTTTCCAGAGTTTACGTGCTGGACTCTGAGCAGAGGGGAGTTTCCATCAAATGATGATTAATAGAGCACAAGTTTGCTTGGACTTAGCTTGAAATCTTCCTTCAGGGTTAAGAAATGGCTCATTCTTCTTCATTCCTCAATCCCAAGCATGCTGGTGTTGCAGCCAGCCTCCTTATAAACTATCCCAGGTGTAAATGTGCTCACCCCTGAAGGAAGAAGACCTGGTTCACTTCTCTCTGAGCCTGAGGAACTTCAAACCCACATTTCTTACCCCCAGGACAATGCTGTGCCCCCCAGTTCATGGCCCCCCAGGTGGTCACCTGCCACAACTAGGCCATTTTAAGGGGAGGAATTATTGTTCCTCTTTTCATCTTAGTGGGATCATGAAATGCTCTTATGCATAATGAAGAAAGAGAAGAGAGAAAATTCATGTTTAACACAAGGCACAGATATGAATTTTTGAAATGGTACAGCCTGATGTGCTTTGGCGTAACATAAAAAATGAAATTATGGGAATCTGTGGATTCTGTGCTGTCTTTGGCTGTTGGACTTGCCTGGGACCAAGCCCTTTTGTGCAGGTAGAAAACCCACAGTGAATTACACATCGAGAGGAGCATCTTAAAATTTGACTTTCATCATTTTCTTGCATTTGAAAGCATTGAACAAATTTTTTAGGAGTCAAATTAAGCCAATGGTTTTGCCAGGGAATGTGCAGTTGCTCCAATTAAACACCCGCTTCAGCTTTTCTCTCGTGGCAAAAGCTGGAATTGCCCAAATCCTAACAAGATACTGGAAACATGTGCTCCGGAATGGGGTTATTTAGTTCTTAAAAGTGAGGTTCTGCAATCCTGCCAGCACAGAGAGGGGACAGTAATGGATGTTGCTGCTTGTGCTGCCAGTTCCAAGAGATGGTGAACTCCTGGAATTACCAGTTGACAGTGGGATGGTGTGAGGAACCTCAAGGTAATGTAAGGAGCAAGTGAATCCTTGGGAAACCTGAGGAATAGAAATCTTCTGTCCTTCATGACTGGAATATTAGCATAATCTCATTTTCCTGTCTAGCAGGTAATTCCTGGAATTCATATTTGTCTTCTAAATAGCATCACAGTCCTTTAGTGCCAATTAACAGGAGAAATTTGTCACAAAAGGAGAATTTAATAACCTTTGCATCTAATTTATTACAAATTAGAGACAAATTGTATTATGGGAGACATTTTATTAGCTTAATTTAAATTGATTCTTGTTTCAGTTATGGGAGAGTCAGTGAAAACATGCTGCAGGTTTTGGTGCCTTCATTTTTCATCAAGATTTGTAGGAGGAACATAACTATGATTCTTCATTGAATTGTGTTTTTGTAGTCTTCTTTTTCTTAACAATATGTTTTGTGAAAACATATTTCAGGCTTGTGTGTCTGTTGTAGACATTTTTGATGGTTTTTCGTGAAGATTTGTAGGAGGAAAGTAAGTGTGAGGTGGTTTATTTATGTTTTATTCTTTTTGATAGCATAACAAGTAGTCAGAAATTCCACTGAGAATTAATACTTGCTGAAGAACTTTCAAAGTGCCTTATATAATATTCAATCACATTGGCCAGGATGTAAACCTCTTCCCTTGGTGGGAGCACTGATAAGAAAAATAAAAATTAGCAGCAATGGTGTTGCTATCTCCAAATTACATCCTAAAGGTGCATCACGTGGGCAGAATATAAATATGCAGATTTGTTCAGGAATCAGTGTTTGGCAGCAGAAATGTGGATCAGGGCTGCTCGCTGCCCTCAAGCTACACTGAGGATTAAAATATAAAAAATCCTGGCTGTAACCAGTGTTGCCTCAGTTATCTGGGTGCTTCCCAGCCAAAAGGGAGGTGTGGCACTGGCATTTTGTAGCACCCCAGCCAATAATTTCTGCATTAGGGAGAGAAGCCTGCTGACTCCTGAATGCCTCTCACCCCCAGGTGTTTGCAAACACTGAGGGGAGCTGGAAGGAGTGCAAAAAGCTGGGTTAAACCCCTGGAATTCAGCGTGGATGGGCAAAGTTCTGCTCATCAATGAGAATCCAAGTACCCACATAGAAGAGAAAGAGAATTTGAGTTCTATGAATTAGGTAGACAGCTGGTGCTAATCGTGCGGAGATAATTACAAGAGTTAATTATGTAAGCTGTAATGATTTATGGGGTAAGGACAGTGGCAAATTACTCAAGTTGATAGGGAAAATTGAAGAACAGTTATTATCAAAAAATGGAGTTATGTTACAGACTGAATTGTGCTCAGCAGAACATCTGTGTTCACACATATTGGTGTAATAGGGAAAAAATACCCTTCTTTTTATGTGGCACTAGAAAATAAGCACAAATATGGGAAAAAACCCCAGCAAGTTATCTTCTTCTCTGCAGAAATATGGAAAAAATCCAATTTAGCTGTTTTCTGTTTTGTATGTGAATGAAAAGTAGTTGTTGAAAGCATTTTCTCCTGTACTTTGCTCAATAACACCTTGCAGTTGGAGTGGGATCAGCTAATGAGCTGCTGCAGAGAGCCACACCATAACTTCAGTCTTTGGTGTGCAGAGCCAGGAATTTGTGTGGCAAAATCCCATCCCTGTTTGCTGTGCTGCTGGATGGTCCAAGGGAAGGTCACAAACACAGTGCTCAGGTCTGTTCTCCACCTCGTTTGGAGCAGGGAATCAAATTAGATCTTCCCATGTAACCCCCAACACAATCTGCTTCTCTCTCCAGGTGTTCTGAAAGGTCTTTTCTGCCAAAGACAACAAACAACAGCAACAAAAAAAGCAAACACAACCATGAGACGGTTTGGAAAAAGAGGTTTTGTGTTTTCAGACAGTTGTAATGATTTTTTTTTTTCCCTTGATGCAACAAACCTCTTTTGGAAGCAGCAGGATTTTGAGTGCTCAGGGGGTGACTTGTACAGCCAGTGAGGCAGTGAGAGGGTGCCGTGGAGTGGAAGGGCAGCTGATACCCAGAAAAGAAAAAGGCATTCCACTGAAATGTCAGGGCTGTCTTTGCTCAGGTCATTGAGTGTTTCCAGCACCTTGGTGACCTATGAGTGCATGAGAGGAGAGAAGTAACTCGTAGCTGTTCACATCCAAAAAATGCCACTAGGAAGATCAAATAATACTTACTTGAAAAAAGGGGCATAGGGGGGAAATAGTGAGTTTTAATTTTTTTTTTGTAAATAATTAGTCATCCTTCATAGAAACTCTTTTACATTGACTGCAACTGCCACAAGCAGAGCCAAGTATTTGCCTGAATTGCTTTCATGTTTGCAGAGCTGTATTTGATTTGCCTGCTTTGCTTTATTAAAAAACAAGGAAATGTATAAATGCTGTCCACTCTCAGAAAAAACTCCCAACAACCTCTGTCATTGATATTTAAATGTGTAGAATCACAGAATCATCAAATTATTTGTGCTGGAAGACACCTTTAAAGTTCACCTGGTCCAGTCCCTGTGCCATATGCCACCAGTGTCCTCGAGCCTTTCTCCAAAGGGCTGCTCTCAATCCTTTCATCACCCAATCTGTGCTGAAAACACAACACCAAGGCATCTGTCCTGTGGGATGGGACCAGAGAGAAACCATAAGGATTAGCAAGATAATTAAAAATTAAAAAAAAGGGGAAAAAAAAGGTCTATAATATTTGCCTCAAGAGTTGTCAATATGTGCCTGTCTTTAACGTGGTTATGGAAAGTTTTGGGTAACTAATGAAATTCGAGCAGATACTGAGCAAAGAGAAGGCAAAGGGGCAGAATTACAACTCTGAAACTCGTGGCCCACCCCTTTCAGAAATCTGTAGGGAAGACAGTTGAATTCAGAGAGCCGGGAATGTCCTGGTGTGAGCTGGAGCTGCTGACAGGGGATTGTTTGATGAGTGTGTGACCCAGCTCTGTCCCCTCTCACTTCTGCCATCCCCTGCCCACACCTGACCTCTGCCATGGGGAAATCCATGCTAATAGAATTTTCTGCTTTTAGCAAAGACATCCTCACCTTCCTTTTGTGCTGCTGGGGCTGGGTAAGGAGGCCTTAATTCAGGATGGGGCTGAACTATTAATTAGTGAAGTTCTGTTAATTCCAGCAGAGATCTGTGCTAGGACTGTGTGAAGCTTCTTTAATAAAATAAGAGAGCAAGGTTCCCCAGTGTGATCACAAAGCCAGGATCATTACAAGGCTGCCAAATGAGCTTATGGTAATTATCAAGTGATATATTTGATAATTGTACAGAATTTTGCGTGACTTCTGCATTAATTAGTAACAGAAGCTGATACAGACATTCTTTCCTTTGTACCACTTTAGGTGGGGCAAGATATTTAAAATAAACAAGTTAGCTTGAAAGCCCTGCTGAAAAACCAAACTATTTTAATAAGATAAAAGGTTATTATTATTTTTGCTTCATTTTTTTTCATGCAATTTATATAAATTCATAGGTTATTGGATTTTTAAAAATAGGAAGGAGGCTTGGATGCCATGGATTTTTCTGTCACTGGTATCAGAAGCCTTCCTTCCCCTTTGCTCTGTCCCAGTACAGCTGACTTTGTGAAACAGGAATTCTAATTTTGGAAGAGATTGCTTTTTTAGCCTGTTAACTTGTAATTTAATGTAATTTAAAGAAGCTGACACAAGGTGGGTAAAATGGCAATATTCCAGTTTTTATGAGTTGCTTTCTTCCTATGAGATCTCTGTATTACCCAGAACCCAACCTGTTGGTGCAGGGACTGGAATCCAGAAATTAATTTTCCAGGGGAACATCCTAGCCCCACATGGAGATTTCTCTCCTTGTTTCATCTGGATGCTGTTGATCAGAGGGTAGTAAGATGTTGCTTCTTTTTTTTTTTTTTTTTTATATTTCATGACAGTAGATTTTGTTTAAAATTTTAAAGCCTTTGCTTCAAGTTTACAAATCACAGAGCCAAACAAAGTCTCTAGCACTGTTTATGATCTTGTGTTCTCTAGCTAGCACTCTTCTGTGATTATATTTGAGTCTCACCTTTTGACATGATGGAAATTTATTTTTTAATGGTAGAAACAAAATAAATAAGAAAAAAAAAAGGGCAGCAAAACATTTATGAAGTGGGCTCAAACAGAATGCACCAGTATTTCTTTTTGACAAAGAGGATTGACTTTGGGGGTGCTGTATTCTAAATGTGGGTTATGAGAAGTGGTAGAAGAAATCTCCATCTTCTGTGGTAATTTGGATTTTCCTGTGGACTGTGTTAGTTGTGGGCTCAGCAGGTGAGAGCATTAGCAAAAGTTCCAGTGCTGGATCCTCTTCATCCCTAGGACCTGCACATGTTCATCTGCTCTACACAGAAATTATAAACTGAGAAGATTTTGAGCACTTACACACAATTTAAGTGATTTTTATCTATTTCTGCATATTAAGCAGCATAACAAAAAACAGTTATTTTATTTCAAAAAGGCCCTAAGGAAAATATTACTAAATATTTTGTCTCAATTTATAATTATTTCCACATTGGGAAGTTCTGATAAACTTTTCTTATGGTTTGGTGGCGAGTTAGAATTACTGTAGGTGTCCCGAGCTAGATGCCAATGACAATGATCAGCTATGAAAGGATCTTCAGGAAATTTCATGAGGAATATTTGTAAGGGAAAGCTAATAAAGAAAATATTATTTGTAGATATAAACAGTGGGAAAAAACCCCAAACCATATGATGGATGAATGTTGCATTCCAGTCGCCAAGCAGACTCCTTCCTGAAAGAAGACCCTGGATTACTTTTTTTTTTTCTCCCAATACATCCATGTATATGGTATTTTCAAGCCCTGATTATATATAGAGATGTAGGTACACATATTTATTCTTTCACAGTCTGTAGTTTTAGGATGTGATTTGGAAAAAAAAAAAAAAAAAACTGGCTGAAAGAAAATAAAGTAACGCAAAGAGCACGGTAAAAGGCTTTTTAGTCAAAACTGTACCACAGACCTTGTCACTCTTCTGGTAACAGGGATGAGAGGATAGTGAATTTTCATACTTGTTTTAGAATCTTTTGATTTTTAGTGAAATGTCTTTACTATTTACAAAGGCATTTATTTTCCTACAGCGAATTTGTGGCTTAGAACACTGGTACAACACTACAGGTGCCCTGGTTTGTATCCTGGTTAGGGAGAACTGCATCCCTGCTCATTTTTTTTGTGCATTTAACACCTGATGATACCAAATTCAATATTCCAGTTTTACACTGCAGCAGCCTGGTACTGCTGGAGTGATGCAGGATTCCCTCTTTGCCCAGCACTCAGCTGTGGGATGTACACACTGGGCTGTGATTTTAAGCTTTCTAATCAGTTTATTGACAGCCCAATAAAGAATTCCTTCAGGAGATTCTGCAAACATGGAAGCAGTTTCCCTCTGTTTAAATACTGGTAGGATCATTTCGCTGCCTGCTGTGGTTTTATAACAAAATATTGGGAATACAGTGAAACAGCACTAAGGCAAAGAGTTTTAACCTGTATAATCTTTGCAGGGGGAGCTCTTTGTACCTTTCATGTCTGGAAAATGGCCACAATGTTTTTGTCACCACTTGCATGTCACCGCCAGTACATTATCTCAAGGGACAATTGCTTTTTGAGTGGTTTCTGACCCTTGTGTGTTCAGATTCCATTTTATCAGTGTCTTCGTTTTTAAAAAATGAAAACAAGTAACAAAAACGATGCTTTGGCAGCACAGCCCTGCCATGCCCGGTTCTTATCTTTTTCTTTTTGCTGCTTGGCTTTGATTTGCTTAGCCCAGACTGAGGAGCGGTTAAAAGGAACACCCTCTTTTGGGGGACGTGCCGCTGGATTTTATACTTCCAATTTTATCTATTCAAAACATGTGGCCACTACATCCCTGCCAGGGCACAGAAAATAGTGTGAAGATTGAATTAGGTGTTCCTATAAATAGAGAATTGTTCAAACTGACAAAAGCTTGTTTTTCCTGCCCAAAGGTAACGACGCTGGTGAACACGAGCAATAAAGGACCGTCTGGCAAGAAGAAAGGGCGCTCGAAGAAAGCTCATGTTCTGGCTGCCTCAGTGGAGCAGGCCACTCAGAACTTCTTGGAAAAAGGAGACCAAATTGCTAAAGAGAGCCAGGATCTCAAGGAGGAGTTGGTTGCTGCTGTAGATGATGTTCGAAAACAAGGTATGTGGGAAAATGTGGATTTTTTTCTTCTTTTCTGCCAGGGTTGGGATTAAATGTGTGAGATGGTGTTTCTTGTTGGGACTCAGATCTTTATTAGTTCTTATCTATGTCACAGTCTCACAGAGTGTGAGTTCCACAGCACTTCATTAACAAGGTAAAAATGGAGCCCCATCTCTCTCTCTCTACAAGGTCTTTCAAGGATAAACTGTCCAATTAAGAAATGACACCTAAATTATTTTTACTTTTTTCCCAATAACCAACCACCCATGCCTGCAGTGTGGACTGTTTTATCCAATTTCACAAAACCACCTAAACCCATGGAGAAGAAGGTGAAGAAGAAGGTGAAGAAGTACCTAAAGAAGAAGGACCAGCCTCTGCCCTACAACCTCCATCTTGCTTTATATATATTGCTATATTCTAAAATCTTAAACTCTAAGTTTTCCACCATGTGATATCACACACTTCTATTCAAGCTCCACAATCCCAGTTCCATCATTCCATTTTGGAAGCTTCTCCACAGCCTCAGGTCAATGCAGTGTTCTCCTGGGGGTCAGTGCCTGTCACCACAGAAAGTCTGAAATTCTCAGCAACCAGGGTTCCAACAGGAAAAAATGCTTGGTGGGAGTAGATCTTTGCCCAGTGCCAAAGCTTACTGTTCCATTTTCAGCCTGGTTTTTATTCTGCTGTGTGATTGATGAAAATGATGTGATTTTTTTCACTTGGCTGAATCTGAGCAGTGGTTTAAAGCCTGTGGGTGCAAATGGAGCACTAGGATTATGGTACGTATATTTCTGAACAATCTAACAATTATCAACCAGATAAAAGAGCAGTATAGAAGTACTTGTGATTTCAAATATATAAAAAAATAGTATCAAAGCCTAAAAATACAAGTATAATAACAATATTAAGACAATTATTTTCTGGGTGTTGGTGATAAATGGATACTCACAAGGTCTGACAATTTTTTTTCGAAAGATAAAATGGGTATGAGGTGCTTCCAAATTTACCTGTATGGTAGGGGAAAAATATGTTTTCAATATATGCCTATATATAGGCATATAACAAAATGTTTCAGTTTTATTGACTTTGTAATTATTTTTATTGCAGCAGAATTAAGTACCTTTCAGGTTTATTCCGTTCTAACTCCTACATCTAAAGACACCATCTGCCAGTATCATCAGCATTGGGTTTTAGAACAAGACTGAGAGATCTTCAACTGAGATTTTAAAATGAGTCTAAAGGATTTGGGTGTAAAATACTGATATTCAGTGAGTTACTACCCCAGAACTCATACTATGGTTTTTTTTTTTTATCTTGCAAAAATTGGACTGAAGTGATCATAAGAGAATGCAGGGTTAAATTTTGTGTATATAAGCACTGATTAGTGAATATTCCAGTCTGTTCTCTCCTGAGGGTATTTTTTCCTCCTCTCCACTCTGTTTTCATGTTCTGTGTGGTTTGGGTTTTCTTAAACATTCAATTGTCAGTACATCAGAATAAGTTAAGTATTTGCTGTATGCTCTATGTACAATGATATTCCAGTATTCTAGTGGGGTTTTATTGGTTATTTTTTCTGCTGGGTGTTTGTTGTTGTGATGGTTTTGGTTCGGTGGGGTTTTTTTAGATTTTTAATGCTGATGCTGACTGTTCTGGCATTAATTTTCATTTGTCAACTACTTTAGTTTCTGTTGCTTACATGACTTATTTTGTGTCATGTCAAGTTGTAGTTCAGCATCTTCAGTGGTGATATGAGTGCCCATGTGCTCTCTGAATTTATTAACATTTTCCTTTTGGTTTTTGATGCTGACTCAGCTTCTCCTCAGGAGCCTTCTCCTGAGTTAGAGACATCAAGCTAAACTTGCACACTCTTTATCTAGACTGAATTTCTGTCTTTTTACATGACAAAAAGACTTTTACTTCTCTTAACTTATATTTAGAAAAAACCAACCCAAACAACAATGAAGAAGCAGAGAGGAGGAAAAAGATCTTAAACAGAATTACACAGAATGACACACACATTCATCTCTTGTCAACACTCCAGGCTGGGAAAAAAGCCTGTCAGAAAAGTGGAGCAGCTTTTTTTGGGGCCTGTTCAACACGATCCCATAATGAGGAGAGCAGGAGACACCACACACCATTATTAGCACCCACAAGCCGTGTAAATGAGAGCAGCCCTGGTGTGATGTGAAATGATATGTTTAGCTGGGTGGCATAAAGAGCTGGATTAATGAACTGAGGCTGTGTTTTCCTGGCTGATTTCCTGGCAGGGTTCCAGCTGGGATAATTACATCGTCAACCTAAAAATGTCTGCGGCACTTACAGCTGGCTCTTGGTGTTCTCCTCATTTCCTGCCCTGCCTTGCTGGGTAGTGTTGTGTCCTACTGAAGGCAGCAATTCACTCCAGGGACGCCTGCTTTGCATTGATAGGTGTGGAAAAAATGCTCTGTATCAGTGCAAAATGCTTTGCAATGAATGAGAATGTCCATGGTGTTAAGATTCTCGTTCCTTCTGTAGTGTGGAAGGATAATTTCTTTTGGCTGTAGAAAACTTTGGTGATAAACTGGTTTGATTCATGAAACCTGTTCTAAAAACTCAAAGAGCAAAAACCAAAATGTAAGAACCTAAATGAGGGATGTGGGACTCCAGGGGCTCTCAAAAATGCAGTTTATTGTATCCAAGGTGTCACAGCAGTCCTGTGGGTGACAGAGCTGTGCCCACAGCTGTCAGCTCCAGCTGCAGGCAGGCCTGGAGACCCTGAGTTTAGGTTACAATGCATTACAGACTTTTCTTTTGGTTACATTGCATTATAGACTTTTCTTTTGGTTACAGTGCATTATATACTTTTCTTTTGGTTACAATGCATTATATACTTTTCTTTTGGTTACAATGCATTATAGACTTTTCTCTGCTGAGCATCTTCATACAGTAGAACCAATCTATACCTTAACTTTTATCTCTAGCCTATCATAACTACTGTAATTACCATATTCATGTCACTGTTCTCCAATCACTAAAAGTCAGCGCATTACAGTTTAAGCTAGAAGTTGTTTTTCAGTTTTCTTGCAGTGGAAAATTCTGAGACCTTTTTTCTACTTGCAACATTTGCTGCCTTGTTTCCTGTGCTCTCTTTCTGCTTGGCAAAAACATCTTCTTGTTTGGGGTGGGTTTATCCTTTGCTCTAAGCCATAAAAACCCCTTCTAACTAACACAGCCTTTGCCTCCTTGGTTATCCAGTGAGACTGGCTCAGCAATTCTTTTCTTCTGTATCAAAACTTGCTTCCATCTCTATTCCTTCATCAGACTCTACATTCAAAAATCTTTCTGCCAAGCACACATATCTGTGAGACTTTCTTGTCAAACTTTCATCCTTCCCAACACAAAAGAAATGATGCCTAAAGTTCATCCCTGTGTATCTCTGTATCCCATAATGATTCCATAATAGGAACACTTACACTTCAAAACTACCTAAGTGAGATGATCCAGTTGCTGGGCCATTAAATTCTTTGCTGTATGGGTGTTTATTCTGATACTGTCAGAGTTGTGTAAAAGATCTCCTGGATGAGGGACAAAGATAACCTGGGAAATGTGGAAGTTTATCATTCATGCCTTTTTATATTAAGGAATATAAATCAAGGAAAAGCAGACAGGTGTTGGAACCCGATGATCTGTAAGGTCCCTTCCAACCCAAACCATTCCATGATTCCATGACCATAAAGAGTGGAGCTACAAACCCTTGGAAGTGCAAAGAAGTGAAGATGAACTCACAGGAATTAAAATACAGCATATGTTGTAATTACATATGCATAGGTGTCTAAATGCAACTGGTCTTTTATTGGTCAGTAGTGAACAAGGAAATTCCCTGTGGAGGAGAAATTCAGGCCATGATTGACACAAAAATCTTTCACAAACTGCAGTTCCACTGGGCTCTGGTTTGATTTAATGTGTTAGGACACAGCCTGGGATGCTGCAGAAGCAACACAAGGAAATGGGCTGTACTCATGTAAATTTATTCTATCTGGTAAATGGCTTTGGCAATGTCTGTCTGTGGGTATGTGCTGGTGACTGCCTGATTTAATGTAATTTTCCTGGAAGTTTTCTGGCATGTAGCTGAAACTTGCATTAGAAACATGATTCAGTCCAGCTGCTGGTTGTTGTGTTTTAAATGTTTTTGCTTTTCAAGCATGGTAGATAAAATTTCACGCCATAATATGAAATTCATCAAGGGACAGAAAATACCTATTGATGTTTTTTGTGTTTGAAGACAGGGTAAAGTTGAGGTAGACTTAATTTTTTGTTCATGCAGATTTATGGACATTGTGAAAAAGAATGTGATCTGTGTACTCAGTGACTATCTTGGCATTATGGATGAACATCTCTGAGACATGAAAGTGACTTTAACTTTCTTGGCTTTTTTTTTTCTCTCTGACAGAACACACTAAAAGTCATACTTTTAGTGCTTTAATGCCTTTAACCATCTGGTTTTGAAATTTTTCTGAATGAAATTTTAAAACTAGAACGAAATTCAATGAAGGATGGTTTCTAGAGAAATCTAGATAATCTAGAATCTAGATAACCTGGTTTTTTAGACCAAAAACCCCCCCATATCTTTTAATTTAAACATATGCTCTCCCTATTCTTATTTATAACCTTTTCACTGAAGTATATGAGAACTTCTTTTTGCTTACAGCAGTTAGCATGTACTAGTTCTTGATACAGGAAAAAGTATCTGTGGAAAGAAATTACTGAAAACCAGGTTTTTTTAGACAAACTTGAATTCTTCTATTCATCCTGAAAGGTCAAGTGGGGAATGTGGGCAGTCCTGCTTGATGGGAGAATGAATCTTGTCTGCACTTCTGAAAGAACCTGTGTGTACAATAAACATATTCTCTTTTTTCCAATAATACCTGTCATGAGGTGCCCTGCAAGTTGCTTTTTGTCTGGCTGGTGGCTCATGCCTGGGCTGAAAGCTTTTAGCACAAAGATTTGAAGTTTTCTATTCAGCAAATCCCTGGAGCTGTGGCCTGAAAACTCTTACCTTGTTAATAAAAATTTTTTCTTTTCTATTTTGAATTGCTTGTTATGTAGGGAAGTGACTTCAATTGTTATTCATGTTTGCAATGTTCCTCTTGAGATATCTGGGCCCCTAAGTACCATTCCATGCTAATGCTGGCTCTTTCAGACTCTTTTCCATCCATTAATTATCTTTCAGCTCTCTGAGAATTGAGCTGCAGAAAGACATCAAAATTCCTACTCTGAAATGATTTAAAACACTTATGAGGAAAAAGCAGATGTTGTAGAGCATCTCCAAGAGTTGCTATGCAGGAAAGTAGGGTCAGGGGTTCCCAAAACCAGGAGTGAGGCTGCTGCAGCTCTGTGACCCCAACTTGAAGCAGGAACGAGACTGATGCTGTATTTCCAGTACATGCACACAAGCATGTCGCCACATTTCTCTTCACAGAGGAAATCAAGGCACAATTCTTCCCAAGAATATTTTTGGGTTTCCCATTCTCTGAACCTCAGAGAAAGAAAAAACAATTCTTATCTCATTTACTGCTTCTGTGTTTGTTCATAAGTGGAATGCATTGTGGAAGATTGTTCACCTGAAGGGAATTGATGATTGGATTCTGGTGTGAGTGTTTTGATTCACTGACCAATGGAATCCAGGTGTGTGTTGGGACTGTGGGCTGACAGTCACGAGATGTTGTGCAGTGGAATGCTTGGCAGATTCAGTTTAGATGTAATGTAGTGTAATGTAATATGGAATAATTTAGATGTAATGTAGTATAGAATAATATAGTATAATAAAGTAATTAATTACCCTTCTGATAAGATGGAGTCCTCCTCATCATTCCTTTCCTTTGTCGGGGGCAAAAATATCCACTATACAAGCACACACACACAGCTGATGTATATAATACATATATAATATACATGTATATACTTTATATTTATGGCTGACCACACGTCAGCCTCTCAACACTCACTGTTCTATGATTCTGTGAGACACTGGAACTGTCTGCCCAAAGAGGTCGTGCTTTGTAGGGGGATTGAACATGAGTAAATAAAGGTAGTAGAGAAAGTAATCTTACCCCCTAAAGAGTTGCAGCTGAGCCAATTATTAAGGATCAGGAGCAGGCATGATTTTAACAAGCCACAGCTGTAGCCAATCATAAAAGTGTTATAAAAGAGTGGGTTGGTTGGTTGAGGGGATCTGGAGTCAGTTGGCTGCTGTGAGGACAAGGGAGAGTCAGTGCCTGGAGGAGCTGCCTACAAGAAACATCAAGGGGGTACAAAACTCCAGCAATATGGAACCCTTGTAATGTAATAACAATGGAACTCTTGTGTTATATATGATAACAGTGCTCACTGCATCACTGGAAATATTCAAGGTCAGGTTGGATGGGGCTGTGAACAACCTTGTGTAGTTAAGATGACCTTGCTCATTGCAAGGGGTGGACTAGGTAACCTTCAAAATCCCTTCTAACTCAAACTATTTTATATTTCTGTGAAACAAACCCAACAGCACTAATGTCTTGTCCTCCTCCATTCTGTTCGTGATCAGGATTGATCTTTAAGAAGAAAACTAAAAGCGAAGAAAAAATGAAACACATACAGGGCATGGCAGGGGGGTTGGAACTAGACAGTCTTTTAAGGTCCCTTCCAACCCAAACCATTCCATCATTTTATGACTTTCTGTACACATTGGATTTAAGCTTTTGGGGAGAACTGCTGATGATACTAGTTCTTGGTAAAGCCAGCTGGCTGTCCAAGGATCTTCACTTCTTCTGTGTTCTCTGCACTATTTCCAAAAGATTTATTTCTGTTTAGTCTTGGCTGGAGTTCTTCTGATATTCATTTCACTTTTCAGTGTTTTGTTTAAGCTCATGCTAGTTTAAATTTATTAAAGTGACTTTCATCTCTTGGGTATGTTTGTTATAAAGGGTAGTTGGTTTTGATATATTGCCTGAACATGCCAGTTTGTGACAGATTTTGCAAAAGCAGTGATATAAGTTTGAAAAGTAATATAAATTAATGCATTTGGCAATTTTCTTATACTATATTTATTTACATTGTCTTTCTAGAAGATTTTATACTATTGTGGCTTTATATCAGGATGAAATCAGAATAAAATTTCTTTAACATGCCAACTTCTGACAGTTGTCAAAAATAAAATTATGCTCAGAAACTAAAAGATAGGGAAGTAGTGTTTCCTCCAGAAATATTTCATTTGAGTATTAAAATCAAATCCTAAAATTACTGCTTGTTCTTTTAGAATAAATATTTCTGTTAGTAAAGGTTTTATTTGAGAAAGTATTACAGAAATTCAGCACAGTTAAAAGAAAAAAAAATCACTATCAAGGGACTGTAACTAGGCCATGTTTTGCAGTAAATATTTAACTCCACCACCCATCAGTATGCATGAAATTTCAGGATTCAGGTCAAATTTGGAGAATAGCTTCACTAGGATTTAAATTAAGAAAATTATTACAAGAAAAAAGATCTTACAAACTGGGATGGGTACCATGGGCTGTTATCTTGCCTTGTTCTGTCTTCCAGCAGTAATTCCCAAACTGGATAGGCTTAATCCACACTGAGTAATCCTCAGCAGCATTTAATGTACAGCCTTTTCAATTAAGTTTTGAGATAACCATGAGCAACGTTCTGCAAGGAGATTTCCTCCATGCATGAAATTTGTATTTGTGTCCCCTCTGTAATTCAATGTGGAGATTGGAGCTGAAGTCCCTGACCCCTCAGAATGGTTCTGTGAAGCTGCAAAGCACCACAGGGTAAGCATCTCGACCTCTCTCTTTGAAGCTGTTCTGATCTATGTGTTACTGAAACTTCCTCTGAGTCCCAGCTGAGTGCTGGAAATGAAATCACTGTTGATTCATTAGGCAGAAATTCTGAGCTGGAATTTTTTTTTCTTCAGCATAAAAAAAAAGAAAAAAAAAGGAGGAAATAAAAAAGGAGGAAATAAAAAAGGAAAGGTTTGAGTCATCTTTGAATGGGAAAATCAGTTATTTTAGTCTGTCAGATCAAAAGTATTTGGAAGGAAATTCCTTTTTGCCTGGCACAGGTGTGATCTCAGATGACTGTGTAGGCCAGTGATGGAAGTTTTGAGCTGGGCAAAGGAACTGAGAGTTTCACCAGCTGTCTGATGAAGGATAGGGAAACTGGTGGGAGATCAGGATGGTATAGAGGCTTTGTCTGGGATGTTTAAATTGGGAAGTGGCATACTGAAGGGAGAACGAGTCTAGGAGATGAGCTTAAGATTTGGTCATTGCTTTATGCTTCTGTCACTGAACAGCGAATTTTCAGTCTTTCAAAAACTAGCTGGAAAATTGCAAGAACAGCTTTGTGGTGATTACACATGCACATACAAAATAAAGAATTGCTAACAAACTTTTACAATAAAATTTCATTCTGTGGAGTAAATTGTGCAATGGAATTCAGTTTTTAAAAGTGATGTTTTCTGTGTTTAGAATGTAACTGTAAATACTGCTGTAATTCATCTAACGTGGGAGGAGGATCTTGAGTTTGGATCCATGCTACCCGGATTATTTCTGCTCAGTTAAAAGGGGGAATGAAATTAAACTGAACGAGGACATGTTTAGATTAGAAATGAGGAGAAAATCCTCCCTGTGAGGGTGGTGAGGCCCTGGCACAGGTTGCCTAGAGAAGCTGTGGGAGCAGAAGTCCTTCCTTTCATGGCAGCTTTTGTGAAGGCAGAAGCTTCTCTTTAGAGGTTCTTGTTTATGGTTTGCGACTGCAGCCACTGGTGAAGATGTATTTCACAATTAGAAACTGTTTAGAGGTGAATTTTACAAACTCTTGGGGCAGCAAGACAAGCCAGCAAGGTCCTGTGTGGGACCTCTGGACCTGAAAGAAGCAGAGAACAGAATGATCAAAACGATTCTTATCTCATTTGGTGTGCCTGTGTTGTGCCAAAATAGAATGCAATATGGAGATTGTTTACCCAGAGTGATGGTGTTTTGTTTCCTTGGCCTATGAGGGTCAAGTGTGTGTGTGTCAGGACTGTCGACTGATAGTCAGGAGATTCTGTCCACTGGAGTGCAGTTAAGTGCTTAGCAGATTCAGTTTAGATTTAATGTAATATAGTGTAATATAATATAGAAAAATATAGTATAATGAAGTAATTAATTAGCCTTTTGATAAGATGGAGTCCTCCTCATAATTTCTCTCCCCCTTGCTGGGGTTGCACTGTATTTACTGTAGTCCTGAGGGGAGGCTGCCATGTGCCTGTACAGACAGAGAGCTCCTCTCATCCCCTCACGCCACAGCGGCCATGGCAGAGCCGGTAAAAATGGCGGGAACCAGCAGCGAGAGAAAAACAGACCCCCCGTGAGCTGGAAAATTTTTATCTGCCTCTAAAATTACTCTTGGGCTCCTGCCTTTTTGGTATAGGTTGCTGCCATCTTGTCTCTTTGTTCCTGGGGCCCGCAGTCACCCTTTTGGAAGGGACGGGTGTGGCGCCATCTTCCCTTTGTCCCTCAGGCACACGGCCGCCTCAGGCAGGCGCCGTTTTGGGAAGGCCCATTCCAACATTTTGGGTCTCTCTTTGTGTCTCTGAGGTTTGTGAGATTGGGTAGTTTTGTATCTAGCAGTTATTTACTAGTTATTTACAGTTGTTTTTTGTCTGTTGCTGCTCCATTTGTCAGTACACAGTTATTTTTTCACTTATATTTACTCATAATCTTTCCTTACTGGTGGCAAGGGATTAGTTGGAATTAAGCGGAGGTGGCTTCTTTTGGAGCGTCCAACTTTATAAATGGTCTTAAACCAAGACACTGCCCTATCTCTGGAAGCGTTCAAGGCCAAGCTGGATGGAGCTTGGAGCAACCTGGTCTAGTGGAAGGTGCCCCTGTCCATGGCAGGGGATGGAAAGATGAGCTGTAAGGTCTCTTCCAACCCAAATTATTCCATGATTCTGTGTTTACCCAGTGGCATTTAATGAGAAAGATACGAGCAGTCCTTGGGGCACTAAGGGTCTTCCTTTCCCCCCTGCTCAATCCTCCTATTTGCCTACAGTACATTTTGTTCTGTGTTCTTTATTTTTTGACTGCATTTTCCATGGCAGTCATCCAACTTCAAAAGTTGTATAAAAGCTTCTTTCTCCCATACAGATTAGGCTTTAATTTTGGATATGGTTTCAGAAAGCGGTATTCAATAAGAGAAGTATTAAAAATGACAGCTTGAAAATTTGAAATATACTTTCTAATATCTGAGTCCTAAAAGATGCTTAGTCAGTATATAAAAGGCTTTAATTTATTGCCTTTCCATTTACGATTTTGAACACGTCTTTTTCTGAAGTACATTTTTAACGTACTACAAAGGCCAGTAATACTTTACAGAGTGAGGGAATATAAAATGTTATAATCAAATAACAGGCTCTGATTTCCTCTGAGAAGTGTCAAATTATAGCATTCTGATCTCCAGCTATCTTGTTCTTTCTGTTTTAATCCCTTTATCAGAGACAAATTCTCTTTAGATCTTTGAGATATTTCAGCTGCTGTTTATGTATGAACATGGGAAAAGGAGCCTGTTCTGTATAGCTGATGGAATTTAGAATTATTTTCATATCTACTAAAAATAAAATTGTAGGCTCTCCACTGATTTTGATTTTGGATGTTTGCAAATTTCATTCAGCTATAATTGTTTCAATTTACTTTGAGATCTGTGCTCTTTTTTTTGGTGTTTTAGTTGTAGATAAGTCACTTGTTAAGCTCTGTTCATACTATGTGATTTCTACAGTATGTGATGAAATATGTTTTTTCTTCAGAAAATGTCACCTCTATTTCCTTTCACCTGTTTGTGGTGGACTTTATGGTTTTAAATCTCTCCTTATTTTATTTATTCAACACTTACCTGTCTGAACAGAGAATTTGGGTGGGACTTGGGCAAAAAAGGAGTGTCAGTGACTTTTGTGAAAAGGGACAAGGGATGGGCAGCTCAGGAAAGCTACAGGGACATTTGGAGGTCATTCAGGGAGAATATGGCAATGACCAAAGCCCAGCTAGAACTGAAACCTGGCTGCTGCCATTGAAAACCAATAAAGAAGGATTCTACAAACTCATTAACAACAGGGGTAGAACCACTTTTGGAGGCTTCATTCTTTCATTCTGTTCCCATCTCTGCCCTTCAGCTCAGAGTGCTGGGTACCTGAAGGACAGCTCCTCTTACTGTGGGAGACTGAGGCAAAGAAGGAATTCAGTACCTCAGCATTTTCCTCATCCTTTGTGACTGAGTTTTGCTCTGCATCCAGTAATGGATGGACATCATGGAATCATGGAATGGTTTGGGATGAAAGGGACCTTAAAGCTCATTTAGTTCCAACTCTCTGCCGTGGCAGGGACACTGTCCACTAGCCCAGATTGCTCAGAGCCCTCTCCAGCCTTGAATCCCCTCAGCCTCCCTTCTGCCATGCCCAGGTATTTATAAAGGACAGTCCTAACACTCAACCATCTTTTTTTTTTCTATTACCTATACAGGCTCAGGCTGGTGATCCTTTCTTTCTGTTCTCATTACAAACCTAATGATAATCATGTCTTGTTTATGTGCATTTTCCTGTGCACAACAGCAATCTGCCTTTCTGGGTGTTGATGGAGGGCTAAAGATTAGTTTTGTGTTTTGATCTCTGCCCTGGAATGTAAATTCACACCATGAGGCTCAGTTATCTCATTATCTCTGCACAGAAGCTCTTGCAGTTTTTAAACATTCAGGCAATGAGTATAGTTATATAAAGGAGCTCTTGTATTAACACATAGGTGTCACTGCATGTATGTGAATTCCCATTGAACTGGCAGTAAATTCTTAGGTTACTAAAATGTTGCCAAGTCAAAATTGGTTTTTTTAGTCATCAAAAATTAATTTTTAAACATAGTTCTCAATTTTGGAAAGTAATCTTTATGTAAGCTGAGGCTTTGAGCATGATTTTAGAATCTTTGGTTTTATGGCAAGAAAAATAACTGCATCAAATCTCAAATATAGGTTATTATAAACAGTGTGTGCAGATTATGTGAACTAATAGAAGAACTGAAATAATTTTTTAAAATGTTTTTGTACTTTCAGTCTGTTTCTCTGTGTAAACCTGCAGATGCTCTCTGTATTTTATGTTGTCTTTTTTTATCATCTTTTTCTTACTGTAAGTCTATACTGTAGATTTTCCCTGTGCTGATGACTCTCCCATGTCTGCTTTTCTCATTTCTCATCCTCTCTCCTACAGGAGTATCTTTCTAAATTTTTGTATTTAAATTTTTCCTGTTATTTTTCTTTCTTGGCTGCAAACCCCTCAGCTGTCCAGCATTAACATGCCTGTCCTCCTAATTCCAGCTGGGGTTGTGGGAAGGTTTTTTTACTTTTAGCCATGTTTGTTCCCTAGATTAAGCACTGTTCCCTCTTTCTCTTACTGCTTCAAGACATTCAGGTGGGATCTAGTGTAAGGAAAAGCATGAATTAGCAGAAACACAAAAATGACCATCAAAGCTAACAGGGAGCTGATAATCCACCAGACTGATCAGTGTCATCATCACTCCTTCCCCCTCCTCACGGTGCTTCCCATGTGCTGACATTATCAACTTGCTGCTCCCTCTTTTTCGCAGATCACTGGGATTTTTTGATAAATTTTGGTATGAAAACACATCTTGCTGGAAAATATCAACCCTTTGAACTGAAGCTTATCTCAAAAAATATCAATTTCAAATAAACTCTTTATTGGGTATTTTCTTTTCATGTGATGATAGAGAGTGATGGAACTGATTCTAATTATGATTTTGAACTTGGTTCACGGTGCCTTGGGCACAGATAGAATTTGCCCTTGAACTTGCTTTCCTCTACAGTATTTGTGAGCCTCTTCAGGGCCCAGAATGAAAATAATATCCAGAATGGTTGAATCTGTGTGCCTAATGCTGAATGTTGTTTTCTTGATGTGCCTCCTTTTCCATGAATTTTGAGTGCTTTTCAAGTGTTGTTCTCTTCTATACCTGATATGTTAAATTTATTAATGACAATTCTATTTAAATTAATACATTGTTTTGCAGAAACCCATTAAATTATTAAACTCAAGATGTTAATCACTAGGACTTAAAGATTTTTCTTTGTCAGTTCCATTCATTTTAGTCCTTTTTTACAATAATGATTTTAATAAATGTACCATGCACAGTTCACCAGAAAGACAGCAACTTTTCCTAACATTTTCCACTGCAGTTTCTTGTTTAGGTGATGAACTATTCTCCTTATTTTGAATGTGCTTCTTGATGCAACCTTGCAGCATTTGGATAAAGAAGAAGATACTTATTTTAAATTAGAGATTTCAAATTTTTAGTATGAACATAGAAGTTGTGGGAAAATTGGTAGCTGAACTACTTGCTGATAGGACAAGGGAGAAGATATTTCAACTTAAGAGTTGAAATATGGGATATTGGGAGAAATTGTTCTCTCTCATGGTGAGGAGGCCCTGCACAGGGTGCCCAGAGAAGCTGTGGCTGCCCCTGGATCCCTGGCAGTGCCCAAGGAGAAGTTAAGATGGGGCCTGGAGCACCCTGGGATAGGGGAAGGTGTCCCTGCCCATGGCAGGGGATGGAACAGGATGGGCTTTATGGTCCCTTCCATCCCAAACCTCTCTGTGATTCCATGTTTTGTCAAACATTGTAGTTCAGCAGTGTAATTTTTACCAGGGTACAAATAAAACAACATTTTAATTCAGTTGAGCTTGAGTTTTGAAATTTGCCTCTGTATTTATTGATATCTCAAGAGGTCCAATGTGCTTTTGTGTTCCCAGACACAGTGCTGAGCATCTCAAATGTTCATGTTGATGTTCCCTGAGCTCTTCAGTTCAGTGAAGGCAGATCAGTTTTGTGTGTCCCTGAAGGATGTTAATCCTTGGAGTAACTGAGTTGCAGACAAAGAGGGATTAGAGATGCTAATGTATCCTCACATCCCAAATAATTTAGTTTTGAATTGAAATTTAATTGGGTTTTTATTGTACTTAAGTGTATCAGTGATGCTCCAAATGCACTATTAATCTGACTATTAATTAGAAAAGTTCTTTCTAAAACATAACATTAATGGATAAATTGTCTTGCATTGTCATAGATATTGGCTAAATACCTCAAAGTTCTGTATTCTTGCTATTTTCAGTCCCTCAGGAAAGATGTAGTTGGGTTAATTAAAATTACATATCTTAATGGTCCATGAAGTGAATGATGTGGTGTGTTCTTGGATCTAAGAGAGAACATTGAATCTAAAATACCTACTAGATTTAAGGATATCCATCCATTGTGCTTTAAAATTCAGAGTGATTCATCTTCCATCGCTCTGTCTAAATATCAAATGTAGAGCGAGTCAAATGCAAGTGAACTGGATTGTCTGTACAATCAGTTCCAGAGGGAGACAGCTCCAGGAGCTGAAATGTGACAGGAAAAGTTTGGGCTTGATCAGACATTGCCTGTTCTGGCCTTGAAATCCGTTAAAACGATGAGAACAGTGGTCATCCTCTCACAGATGGAGAACAAAGTCCCAGCTGCAAGTGGAAGAGGACATGAGTTTAGGGGACACAGTTGTAAAGATTTAGGAAAAAGGTTTTAAGGAAAAGGAAGACTAAACAGCCATTTGTGTAAGGCTTTTAGAATTCTGAATAGACTTTTTAATGCATGTTTGTATTTAATAAGTATGCAGGATTACTGTGGTCTCCAAAACATTTCCCACCCACATTCTGATAATATCGAAGGTTATCAGAGGTTAATACTGAAATTAACATATTCGATTATGGAGAATGGTTTTTAAAATACTGTAAACAAAATACCATGTTTTAAGAGATGTGGTAAATAATAAATGTGATTAATAAGGTAGGAGGAATATAGACAGTGAGTAACCCACCATCCAGGACCAGGTTAAGGTCATCATTCCTAAAATTTGACTGTTCATCTATATACTAGCATGGAAAGTGAGTGATCCTACTCTATTTGGTGAATTTCTAGACACATCCAAGGGGGATAAAATTGCAGATCTTTGCATCCTGAAGGGTTTGCTTTTGTTTCTTAAGACAACATCCATTTTGAAAGGATTAAAACCTGCTTACATGATTTAAATACACCTTATTAACAATAATAGGTTGTTCAAATTTATCATATTATCATTTAGTATAATTCTCACTCTTGTGTGGAATCTGCTACTCAGTTTCAATCTATATATTATTATAATTTATAATAGCTTCATAACAATGCATTTGCTCTAATTACAAGGAGAGCACTCTAAAATACTTCCGTTATGTCATGGATCAGTTGTTCTGTCTTTTGAATCATGGACATGTAGAACAAAAGGAGAAATCTGAAAGAAATGGATTAATTAGGCTGTAGCTTTATTAACTTCTTCCATTTGGGAACTGCTCAGGAGTGGTGCATCCAATCAATTTGTCATTGTTCTGGTAATTATTTCCAGGTGTTTGGTGTATTGTCAGCATCCCCTACTGATCACAGCTATTCTCTGCATTGCTACTCAGTGCCCATCTTCTGTCTCTTAATACACTTCAAGGCTTTGCAAAAAAATATCTCCTCTGTCTATTAACCATTGAAATCCTTGTTTAATGCTTTTCTCTCAGGTAGATGTTTTGCCTTAAGTCTGCTCATGAAATTCCAGTAGCTTTTTTTGGTGGCCTTTGCAATCATCTGTTGATAGATGTTTGCAGTTGTTAAGCTCTGGGGACATGGTGGGATTGTTGGGGTGTCCTGTGTAGGGCCAGGAGCTGCACTCAGTGATCCCTATAATTCCATCCCAGGATATTCTGGGATTCCATGAGTATTTCTCATAGCTGCAAGAGGTCCTAAAAATCTGCAATTCTTATCATCTGTACTCCAAAAGCAGAATTGTTTCATGGGGCTACTGTAATGATGATAGAAATGATACTGTGTGCAATTAGACGGAACTGAAGTACTGCCTTTAGTCTGTCAGGACTCCTCACAAAAATGACAAAGCCAAAAAGGGACAGTAGGGACAAGAGTGGAAGAAGAACACAGTGAAACTGAAGGACACATGGGTCATGAGAAGAAATGGATTTACATTATCTACAAATACAGGCAGTGTGGCATTAAAGTGTCTCTAATGAAAGGAACCTGTCAGATCCTGGAGTTCATTTTGGAGTGAGTTTCTTCATATGGGATTAATTGGGGTTGAGTGTCTGAGCTGTTTCTAAGATGGAAGCTTGATAAATTTATGAGTGTAGCTATTATCATATTAAGATTATTATTAATTATATTATCACTTGACTGACTGCAGTGGCAAGGAAGCAGACCTGATGGCTTCAGATGTCTGTGTTTCTTGTGTCGACCCAATTTTCACTAAAAGTAATTTAATATAGATTACAGAACAACTTGAAATGCATTTGGAAAGAAATGGATAACTAAATGGAGGGTTGACTTTTTCCAGATAAAAATGTTTCTCTAAAGAATAATTGGCCTAGCTGAAGCTCCACTGATACCTTTAGCCTAAGAGTAGTTTGATACCAGTGCTGTAAAAGGATTAAAATATGTTAATTGGCACTGAGAGAGATGAGCCTTCCTCCCCATAACTGCTAGTTTCTTTGGTTATTAGTTTCTAAATTATGAACTATGAGATTTTGTTAAGTTTTAAACAACCTGCTGTGAACTTTTGTACTTTTTTGGTTTGCTTATTTGATTATGTCTATTTAACAATTTTTACTTCATTATTTTGGAGTTTTATTTCACCTAATGTGAGCTAAGACTAACCATCTAATCCATGTTCTTCTAAGGTTTTTTGGTTTTGTTTGTTTCTATTTCCATTTGACCTTCTGTGCATTTTCCCTCTGCCATTGAGTGTTGATTTTTAAATCTTTTTGCAAGGGATATCTCCTTAGATATTCAAATCTAAGAAGAAAAATTTTCTTCTTGCTTTCCTGGTGCCACTGGCCAATTATCAAATATTACTTCTTTCTGTCATAGTCCAATATAAATATTTATCGGAAGCTGCACACTTCTAATTTGGCAGAAAACGATAAAATCTCTTCAGTACCAAAATGGAAGTTAAACAATTTTCAGGCTTCTGATTCAAAAATCAAAAGCTTGCTTTGGCTGCCACTTCAGCTTGGATTTCTCTAAAATTTCACTTAGAGGGGTTTTGTTGCTGGATGCTTGGAATCACTTCCATCTCATCTGAATCCTACTTAGAACTTAAATAAGGGAAAAACCTTGCTGGGATTTCCTGTGGTTGTGTCCCCTTGGGTTCAATCAGCTCAGTATGCTCCAAGAGTGCATTTTGGAGCAAACTCTTGATTTACTCTGGGATTGTTGGTTTCCCTCCATAAATAATTGGAGAGAAGATGATGCCTTACAATGTTACTTGGGTTAGATGAAGCCAGTCCTGCACTGGGATCAAATTCCCAGTTAGGAAATTCACATCCAAGCCTTGCTCACATTCTGGGCTCTCAACTGTTCTGTGGTCACTCTCAATATCTCTTCTTATATGAAATATTTGAGTCACTCACTCATAATAATAACAATAACAGTGAAGTTTTATTCCCAATTTTTAGCACACTCTCAGCCAAAAGTTGTGAATAAATTTTCAAACAACTGTTTGAATTAAAGTATGTGTTAGAAAAAAATCTTTGTGGCATCAGAGTTCCTTGCTCCTAGTTTCAGTGATTTTTGGCACACAGGAAAAATGCATGGGAAGGTAGGAACAGCAAACTGTGGTCCTCCTTCGGATACTTTTTCTTTTTTACCTTGAATTTCAGCTCTGTGATGCTGAGCAATATAGCATTTAAGTATGTTTAGAAATTTAGTTTGTTCTCCTTTTATCTAGCAATGATTATTTGTTAATTGACTCTTAAGAAGTTTGTAGAGAGTTTTGCCAACCCTATGGAAAGCTAAGAGGAATATATAGCTTTAGAAATAAACTACTTGAATTGTATTTTAAAATTTTATATTATCAGCTTATCATCCAAGATACTCTGCTTGAAAATTATAATTTGAAAACACAGTCCTAGTGGTAAATATAATAAGGAAAATTGTGCTGATGGGAATTAATCACTGTGGCTGTCTCAAATCTCTCCCCCACTATTTGCATTGTCTTATGGGAAGTTTTGCCTTATGGGATTTTTTTTAATTTTGTTGTAATAGTCTTAAAAGCAATGTAAATATGCTTTGATTTCACATTAGGACATTAGGAGTACTTTCTTTTTGAGATTCTGCACTGGAGACGAACTGGATTTTTTTTTTAACTACAGCAAATATTGGGTTAATATAAAATCTGTGAATCATAGCCAGGCTGGGAGAGGTGGGGAAAAGAGTCTGGAAAAGAGGAGGCTTGAGAGAGACCTTCCAGTGCCTAAAGGGACTCCAGGAGATCTGGAGAGGGACTTGAGACACAGCATGGAGTGGAATGGCTTCAACTACCAGGTGCAGGGTTAGATGGGATATTGAGAAGGAATTCTTGCCTGTGAGGGTGGGGAGGTGTAGGGGGATACAATATAAGAAATCAAAGGTAGTATAGAAAGTAATCTTACCCTATTAAGGAGTTGCAGCTGAGTCAATTGTTAGAGACTGGGAACAGGCCTGATTTGAACAGGCCACAGCTGTAGCCAATCAGAAGAGTGGATTGGCTATAATAGGGTGCATTGGGTGGCTGAGGGGAACTGGAGTCAGTGGCTGCTGTGAGGATGAGGAGGAGTCAGTGCCTGGAGGAGCTGACTGCAAGAAACATCAAGGAGGTGCAATATGGAACCCTTGCAATGTCATGACAATAGAACTCTTGCACTATAATGGCAACAGGGAGGCCCTGGAAAGGTTGCTCAGGGAAGCTGTGGCTGCCCCTGGATTCTTGGAAAAGTCCAAGGATAAGTTAGAGGGGCTTGGATTGCCCTGGGACAGCGGAAGGTCTCCCTGGAGTGGATCTGAATGGGCTTTAAGTCCCCTTCCAATCCAACGGTTTTGTGGTTCTCTGATTTTTTTTTTCCCAGCAGCACTTAGTTTATCTACTTTGTAGAAAAATAAAACCCACGAGGCTGAACACTAACCCGGGCGCTGTCTGCGTTCCTCTCCCAGGAGAGACGATGCGCATCGCCTCGTCGGAGTTCGCGGACGACCCCTGCTCCTCGGTGAAGAGGGGCACCATGGTGCGCGCTGCCCGCGCCCTGCTCTCGGCCGTCACCCGCCTGCTCATCCTGGCTGACATGGCCGATGTCATGAGGCTCCTCTCGCACCTCAAAATCGTAGGTGTTTTTCACCTTCTCTCTTGGGTTTGTGTGCTTTGGGCATGGAAAAACGGGATAAATCACTTAGGAAGGTGATTGTCCATATTCCTTACTCTCTGCTTGGTTCTCTTGAAGTGCTGATCAGAGGTAGGAGTTAACACATTTCTGCATTAGTCTCATTCATTAATATTTGAACACTTAAAGCAAAATTTGTGAGCTGTTTTCAGTGACTGGACTTATTCTGCTGTTAAACAGCTCTCTGACCTGTACTGAAGCATTTGCTCCTCTCACATCTTTTCCCACATACTTTCCCACTATTTTGACTTTCTGGCACAGTTTGGGTACTATAGTTATCTACTCTTCTTTTTTTCTCTTTGTAACTTCTGAATATATCTACAGATCGAATGTTTAATTTGGAGAGAGACAATAGTACAACTGTGTAATTAAGGATTAAAGAGGAATTAATGATTACCAGATTTATATTCTCTTTTGGCTGCTACCATTCACATTTTTATACAGGAGTATTAAAAACGTTTTCAGTTGAAAGTAGGAAATGCATTTTTCCACCGTCCCTAGCTGTTGCACTGTTACATTTTTATTGCAGAAACAAATCATCAAAAACCTCTGAAACAAAATAAAATTGTTCAGAAAATCATATACAGAATATTTAAAGCCTGCAGAGTCCATGTGTGAGTTTAACAGAGGAGATGGAGGGTTGCTTCTTTTTAGCAATTGTTCAAAAAGTTGTTTTTTTCCTTTTTTTTTTTAATTTGTCTTTTTGACAGTTTAACTGTTCAACAATCTCATGTTCTGGAAAAACAGAACCCTTCAACTTGCAAAGTGTGCAGATAACCTGAATAGCTGGAAAACAGTTTTCATAAGGAAAGAGGCCGATTTTTCAGCACAAGTTCTAGTGAGCTCTGCTTTAGTGGATAAAATGCTGCTCTCAGAATTGTGAGCACATGGCTCTGCTTATGTGCAATGTAAGCAGTGTCTCTCTCCAGTATGCTTTAAATTTTTCCTCTCTATACTGCTCCATGTAACTGTAATTCAAATTGTCCTTTCCTAGCAAGACCAACACTTGAATATCATAAACAACAGGTTTTTTCTGAACATTATGATGAAAATTTGTATTCAAGCTCTTTCATGGGCAATTAGAAATTCTGTTCTCCCATCTGAGATTTCTTTTGCAGCAGAGTACTCTGTTGTGTAAAATACAAATGCCCAGTGCTGGTTTGTAAGTGGCTGTATTTACTTGCACAGTTTGCACCCCAGATTTACAAGGCCTTTTTCTGTCAGTGTGATTTGTAATCTCTGCATTTATCTAATAGTATTACAAATTCAGTTTTTGTAGAATCATCTCTGGTTCTTTTCACAAAATTCAACATTCAACCTTAATTGTCACTTTTATTTTCATGTTAAAAAGGATAATTTATTTCTGAGGATTGAACATGTAAATATCCCTATTTTACCACTTTAAAGTGCTAACTGCTTTTAGACAAATGAATTACTAGAGGAAAAAATGGTTATCCTATACAAAATTGATGGAGAAAAGCTATTCTATTGACTCAGAGGTAACCTTCAAAGACTTGTGTAAGTTACCCATAAAATTAATGAACTAAAATAATTCTGCATGTCAGAGTAATGAAGCCTGATTTATGCTGAATTGTGCTGTAATCAGTTTTTTCTGAAAGCATGTCAAAGGCTTCCCAGGAAAGGTGCATTTTAATTAGTTTTTTAGAGGGAATATATGCAGGTGCTTTCTGGAAGGACTCTTGGCCATTGCATATCTTTTATACTGCTAAAATTAGAAATAGTGGTTATTGCAGAAGCTTTTGTAACACATTAAAAAACCATGTACCATTATAGTATGTGGTCATGCACACAGAGGATTATAGATCTATTGTAATTAACTCCAGGCTAGTTAATCAGAGGAACAGATCAGTTGAAGTTGAGTGTTGTCTCAAGGATGGAGAATTTGCTCCAGTATGAATTTGTAAAAAAGAAATTGAAATAATAAAAATATCATTAAAAGGATCTTGTGCTCCTGTCCTTTCTAGTATTTCTCATAACTGATTTTTTCATTTTGGAATCTGTGGTCTGACTGATATGATGGAGTACAATCAGCATCCTTTGAGATCTGATTATCAGAGTAGAATCTCAGACAAAATGTTCAGGATTTCTATTTAATATGGATCAGGACTTAGAAAAATGTATTTCACTTTGTCATGCCTGTGCTTGGCATTACAAACATAATAAAGATGAAACTTTCAGGTATTTTAATGTAAATGTTTCCTGATAAAAATGGAAAATGGGTATATTTTGCAAGAAGTTCTGCAAGAGCAAGTTATTTAATACATTGATGCTTTTGCAATTTGTGTTAATGGTAAGGCAGTCAGCTCATTTTTTTAAAACTGTTCTCCTTACGAGTAAAAGAAGAGAGAACTTGGATTCCAAATAAGATTGTAGCTTGTAAATTGGCAGAACTTGGTTTATAATTTCCAGCATAATAGCTATGAATTTATGTTCCTGAATGATGCATTTTCCAATAGAAATGTATGAGTTTGCTACTCTGCTGCCCTGTAACTTGTAAATCTGCAGTAAGTAGATAAAAGCTCAAAATGAAAATATACTCTCTCAGTGGTAGGAAAACACAGAGCAACTCAAGCAATAAAAAGACAGGTTCTGCACATAATTGTGTCTTTCTAAGCTGTTAGACACCAGCTACTGCTGAATTTATCAATTCCCAGCAGTGTCTGGAGGGCTTCAAACCCCTCTATTTCCCCATGCCAATAAGCCCTTGCCTTTTGAGGGGAAAACTTGTTATGCATGGTCTTATGAACTGCAGCTTTTAGCTGAACAAAAGCTTTTAGCAAAAAGCATCAGTAACATCTTTTCAGTTCTCAATGTTTTTGCTTGGAATTGCATTTTTATCTTGCAAGGAAGAGAAGTACAACTTTGAATTTCCATCTAGTCACATTAATGCTTCCTTTACTTATTGCATGAAAAGAGCATTTTATCCCTTCAGATATTTTTCTTGCTTTGCATAAGATAAAGGTTCACAATACATTTGGTGGATCAACTTGTTGGTGTAACTAGGGTTTTATAATTTTGCCTGTTAGCTACAGCATGACTGCATGAGTGCAGGTGTGGGTTTTTGGGTAGATTCTTTTCTCAGTGTTAAATAACTAAAGAAAGCAAGCTCACAGCTGAGGAAAAAAGAAATAATGCAAATATTCTGGGTTGAAGCTATCATTTGATTCACAAAGATAGTGTTTTGGATTTATCAGGGTAAATTCAAACCTTAATGGTATGTTTGAATTTCCGTTTTAAATATTTCTTGTCCAGAAGTGATAACTTTCTTTGTTTTCCCACAATGCACATTAAGAACATACTCATGTATTTGTTTTGAACCCCACAGATATTAAATATTTGATCAGATAAGTGTGGGTGGGGAAATCAAACAGTGATATCTTTGGCATTATCTTTACATGATCCCAAAGCACAGTAAATGGACAGTAATGCAGAGTGACAGCTGCTCTATTAAAAACCTAATTAAAGTTCATGGGACTCTCATAAAGCTTCTGTACAGTGATGGATGTGAAACCTAAATTGGTGCATGTAAGACAGAGTATTGGGTGGAACAGTCACAGACTTTGTCAAAGAGTGGATTCAAATGCTGACAGAGCTGATTTATTGTGTTGTAGGTAGAGGAGGCACTAGAAGCTGTGAAAAATGCAACCAATGAGCAAGATTTAGCAAATCGCTTTAAGGAATTTGGGAAGGAAATGGTTAAACTGAACTATGTCGCTGCAAGGCGACAACAGGTGAGTACAGGAGTGGCTGGAAAAGTCCATCTTCGCTCTGAAGTTCTCCTGGTTTATGTCCAAGTCTGGTTTAAAATGTACAGTGAACCACTAATTGCTATGTCATGGCCTATAATTTAATTACACTGATTAGTTTTGAATGTGATGATGTTTTTTAGAAGTGCCATTTCTTTAAAAGTACCTTCCAAGAGGCCTCAATTAATAACAGATTGAAGGGTGAAAAGGGAAGTGATTCAGGAGGTTTAGGATAGTTTTAATTTGATGATTATTCCCATTTAATTCTAACCTATGCAGATTTCAGGTCACTCTTACAGCTGGTAAAGCACAAGCTCTTTGCTAGTTCAGTATAATTCAAGTTCAGGAGGAACAGAAATCTACTTTGTGCTTAAAACCATTATTAATAATTTCCAGATTTTTTAAAAAATTATTCATTTATCCATTTATTCATTGCTAAGGCAGCTGAAAAAGAGACCAGAAAGTCATGATAACATTTATTCAAGGCTGGTTATTGTACAACTTTGCAATAAAGATAGCTTTCCCCTGAACCCTGCTCTTTTCAAGACTCTGTAGAGTTGTATAAGGTCTTTCCAACTTCAATTATATTTGAATACCACCAGTAATTCAAGAATGTGCCATCTTTGTACTGCATTGAACGCTGGATTTGGAAAGCTGGCTTTCCATATTCATCCACCTATTTACCTTATTTTCTGAATTGCAGTAATGACAATTTTCTTCTGAATCATGATTGTGGGGCTTTTTTATGAAAAATAGTCTTTTTAGAGTTATACTGAAATTGAATCATTGAATATCTCAAGTTAGCAGAGACCTGTAAGGATCATCAAGCTCATCTCCCTGCTCCTTGCAGAACTGCAGAAAGCAAACCATCTGACTAAGGCAAATAAATGAAAATGTGGAGAATGCTCTTCAGTACATTCAGACACTTCCCCTGTGGAAATAGAGCTGCAAATATGGGAAAAAGAGGAAAATGTGAAAGTTAATGGATGTCTGTGTCACTTAAGTTCTCATTGAAGACCCAAGAATATGCCAACAATTCTCTCTGAAGAATGTTACCTGTCAGCTGCATGTGGTTGAAATTAATCAGTGGGTAGAACCTTTAAATCCAGAATATCTGGGTCCTTTTTCAGTGTTGGCAATGGATTCCATGTGTGGAGATAAATAAACTATTCAGCTCTCCAGACTGGTTTGTTCATAGTTTTAAAGTAGAAGTAATAATATTTTTTTTGTTTCTAATGAATTATGAGGACTGTCTTAATGTTTGTGAGGCTTTCAAGAACAACATGATATACACTATAACTGAAAAAAATCAGGGAATAATAATAATGATAACATATTGTGCGGTATCTGATTCTTGTTGTCAGAGGCAACAAAAGAAAGTATCTGTCATATTCTAAATAAAAAAAAAATTCTAAATTTTATGAGCAATAGAGCAAAATATGAAGGGAACCAAAATAGAAATATTGAGAGGCATATTTAGTAGGTTTTTAAGAAATAAAACCATATGGTATTAGGTCATAGGTGAGACTGGATGATCTCGAAGCTCTTTTCCATTTCTTGCGATTTACCTGTTAATTCCTATGATTCTGTGGTGTTCATTTATGTAATACTTCTAATTTGATTTTTTTTAAAGATCTACCTTATGATAATTTTATAAAGGACATGGGTGTAGTAATTAGAAAAACAAGGCACTTGCTGCAACAGGAGTGCTGCCATTATGGAATCAGCAGAAAGAATCCAGTTTGGGAAGAGTAATTTTGAATGTTTTATGTATATTTCTAATGGGTTTTTGCAAAAGAGAAGTGACTCTTAGGTAAGATATTGAGAGCAGAATGTAACAGCTGTAGTGACACAGGAGGACTTCCTTGGGCAGGAGGAGAATTCTTTCAGTGATTTATGCTCAGTTCTGCCATGGATTCCATCTCTGCCAAACCGCTGCAAGGTGTCCATGTCCGGATGCTCAAGGCAATGCATTCTAACACAATTCCAACCTTTAATTTCCAACTCTAAAAGCTGTGTGCTCTCATGCAGGAGCTGAAGGATCCTCACTGCAGGGACGAGATGGCCGCGGCGCGCGGGGCTCTGAAGAAGAACGCCACCATGTTGTACACGGCCTCGCAGGCCTTCCTGCGCCACCCCGACGTGGCGGCCACGAGGGCCAACAGGGACTACGTCTTCAAGCAGGTGCAGGAGGCCATTGCTGGCATCTCCAACGCTGCCCAGGCCACCTCACCCACTGATGAGAACAAGGGCCACACTGGCATAGGAGAGCTTGCTGCTGCTTTGAATGAGTTTGATGTGAGTATCAGCTGGGTGTTATTGGAATAATTACCAAGATAGCTGGGTGGGACGTGCCTGAGCTTGTCTGGCCCTTGGTGCTGAGCCAAAAAGTGACAGATCTGGTGTTTTACCCCAGAGACACTTTTGGCTGGCTGGGTGTTACAGCTGAGCACTTGGAGGCAAGTACAGGCATGCAGGAGATCAGGTTTCCCTCTGTTGGAGAAGCTTTAAGGCGATGGTGAAGGAAAGGAGTTGGTTCTGCTGGACGGTTTCGATCCAGAGCTTTATTCTGGCCCACAGGCCTCTGAATCTAGCAGCAGCTTCAACAGAACTTTCTGAACCACATGATTTGCTTGCCCTTTTACCCAGGGAAGAGGGGGAGGGAAAAATTATGGGGATCACCCACAAGGTACAGAATGGGAGGTCTCAGAGGACAAAGGACACCTGGATGGCCCAACGTCCCCCAAGGGTGGAGGCATCTTTTGAATTCTGCCAATCACTCAATGCCCTTCTGGAATGCCAGGATTGACAGACAGTGCTGGGCAGGGGTCAGGATGTGGACAGGAGAGTGATTGACATGCCTGGGGAAGGAATCTTCAGGGAGAAACCCGGGGTATGAGGCAAACCATGACATCTCACTGTGACATCACATTGCAACAGGGTGTGGAGAATGAGGTGTTTCTCCACACAATCTATAGAACTTTTAACTAAGTTGTTCTTACACAGGACTCAAATTCCCCTTTTCGTTCACATCCATTTCCTCAGACTGCAGAGGCAGAGTAAAATCACGCCACGGATGCAGGGAGGAATGGCACATCTGACTTTATGGATATAAGAAGGCTAATTATACTTTATTATACTTATTACTATATTATTTTATACTATATTACACTACATTTAAACTGAATCTGCACAAGCACTTAACTGCCCAGAATCTTTGACTGTCTGCTGAATGACAGTTTGGACACGTGCTTGGCCCTGATATGCCAAGGAAACAAAACACCATTTCTTTGGGTAAACAGTCTCCATATTGCATTCCACTTTGGTACAACACAGGAGCAGTGAATTAGACAAGAATTGTTTTGATAGTTCTTTCCTCTGCTTCTCTCAGGTTCAGAGAATGTGAATCCCACACAGAGGCAAAAGGCAGACATTGATTTGTGTTGGTTTTGGTCAGGAAT
This sequence comes from Ammospiza caudacuta, assembly GCF_027887145.1. NCBI lineage: Eukaryota > Metazoa > Chordata > Aves > Passeriformes > Passerellidae > Ammospiza > Ammospiza caudacuta. The sequence continues at coordinate 74,514,729 of NC_080596.1, forward strand.
AATTGTTTGCTGCTAATGAACTGGAATTACAAGGGGTTATTCATGCTCATATGCAGTGGTTGGGATAGTGAGAAAAATAACTTCTTGAAATCCTTAGGATCCTTGACAAATCTCACTACATGGCTACAGAAAATGCAAAGTCTGATTAATCTGGCGGTTCAGTTATGTGACCAAGATCTGAGGTTGCTTGAGTGGTAAAATCATGTTTGCCTAGCAAGTCAGGAAGACAAGACAAAAAAATGAAAATGGTGATGGAGCTCAGTGTCCTGGAAACATTAACATTCAACTTGAATCTTGAATTATGTTGGTCAAAGGCATGGAAAAAGCATCTTTCAAACAGAGTTGATAGCAGTCAGTTCAGCTGTGGGCAAAGTCCTGCAGCCTCCAGCAGTAGATACAGTTTCACTTAAGCAACTTTCCTGTCAGCTAATTGTTTAGCTGTTAATTTCATTAGCAGTCCTGTCTGATGCTTTCTCCCTATCTCACATGTGAGAATTGTACTTCAGGCAGTGAACAAAAAGGTTATTGCAGACAGTCTCTGACAATAATTTCATCTTTCATTTTGACTTAAGGCAAAGACTTGTTGAAGTTATTACTGGGGAATGGTGTCCTTTTCACTTTGATTAAGACACAAGGTTGCAATCCCAGCATCTGTCACATCAGGAGCTGCTCAGTCCTGCTGCATTTAGGGCTGGAAGTGGAGGTGCAGTGCAGGTGGTTCATCTCACAGCATGTTGCACTGGGCTTGTCTCCTCCATCTATTCTTACATCTGTGACTTTTCCTGCACAGTTACTGTGCATTAAGATTTAAGGAATTCCTCAGGGTTTTCAGGTCCCTGGTTGGTAAGATCCTGGCAATAATATCCTGTGTGGTCTGACTGTGCTCCAGGTTTTGTGTGGGACTTTGCACGTTATGGACAGCAAAGGTTTGACAAACAGGGACAGAAAACATGTGACTTCTCAGTCCCAAACTGATGATGCTGCTGCTGCCTTCTGGAAAAAAGGCTGTTGTTCAATGCAAAGAGAGTTGTTGTGCTTAGTGAAAATAAATGTAGTGAAGACTGTGCAAGACATCAGATATTGTCCCCTGCCTGTATAAGAATATTCATCCTTTTTCTCCTCAGGTAAAGTCTTTTCCACTTTCAGTGATGGTGCAGGAGCCGTGCATGTGTGTGGGAGATGTGTAGCCATAGTAGCGTGTTCTGTTCGTAATTATGTGTGGAAAAACAGCCTTTTTGGGGAATTCTCTCTTTCTTATTTTAGGAAACTAAATGAAAACTTTGACTTATGAGGACACAGAGCCTGAAACAATTGTATTACTCATTTTCTAAGTCACTGCTTAGCTGTTGAAGGAGATTTATTCACACCTAATGGTGCATTAAAGATGATATTCCCTAGCCTTCAGGGAAAAAGATGATATTCCCTAACCTCTAGAGAAAGTCAAAGTTTATAGCTGGTGATGGTGGGATGATTGTGAATTTACCTTTATGTTTTACAAGCAATATTAGCAGACTAGTGAAACCATGTCATGAGTTAAAAGGTGGTGGAGAAAAAAAACATTGCTTTTTATGGTGGCACTGTATTACTTCTGCAAGGGAAAGGAACTTTGTATATTCTAATGAAAATAATTTTACAGAATATTTATTTTACAGTCTTAGTCATAATAATAATTTTGTATTTGGTGGGAAGTGCTTACTAAACCATGCATTATCTGCCAAGATGATGACTCTGTATTAAAAAAAAGTTTACATTTTTTTCCATTATTTTAACACTTCTCAGCCCTCATTATTTCAGATTTTGGAATCAGTGTTCTTAGAGCTTAGAGCTTCAAATAACTGCAGTGTGAATAATTTGAACATTTTCTCAGTCAAAATATCATCACATGGAATAGAAATAATTATTCTACCTATTTGAAGCACAGCCATTGTGTTTAACTAGGTCTTTTTGATAATTGTATGCCTCTATTCACTGGGGGGTTGTGTAGAGTCACCTGTGAGTTACTAGCAGCAAAGTTTTGAAGATAGTTGTCATTTATTGCTTCCCAGAGATAATTTATGTAGAAATAAGGAGAGCTCACAAATCTGTTCCTTAGTAGATTTTTCCTTTAAAGTCCTATTTGAAGTTGATTGATGACAAAAGAATGTGTTTAATGCCTTGTTGCTTTGTCCTTTCACTTCCATGTTTCTGCTTTACTCTTAGATAATTTAAAAATAGGTGTTCCTGGTCTTACTAGTAATTTATTATTAAAATTTGTCATATATTTTATGCTCATGAAGTATCTCTGAGTCCTTAATGAAAATGGGGGTGCACAGTTTATTTCCCCCTCATGATATTTAGCCAAATTTATGCAAATCGCATAGATAAATATTTGAAGAACTTACTTTGAACTCTGAAAAGGCTCTGTTTTCACTCAAGAAATGGCAGTTTTGATCTGGTAAGCTCTCATCTCCTCTGGTTATGGAGGGAGTGCTTTGCTGGCACGTGTTAAACTGTGGGATGGATTTATCTGGTGTCCTCCCCACAGCCCTCATGGTGTGCAGCAGAGACAGGACCTCCACATCAAACTGGAGTGTGGTGGGGAGGTAGATAAAAAGAGAATGAAACTATTGAGTGAGAAGAAATGCAATGAGAAAGACCAGGAAACTGTGCTGGAATAAAACTGAGATGAAGATAGATGACATCGATACTGGTGTGTGTTTGGTAACTGCAAAGGGGTAAAAATATTTGTAGATGTAAAAATATATATTTATATCTAGAAATAAAGAAAGGAATAATTTTGTTCAGGGAAGGGACTGAAGTTGGGGAAGGGTCTGGAGCACCAGGAGAGGCTGAGGGAGCTGGGAAGGGGCTCAGCCTGGAGCAAAGGAGGCTTGGGGGGACCTTGTGGCTCTGCACAGCTCCTGACAGGAGGGGACAGCCGGGGGGGTCGGGCTCTGCTCCAGGGAACAGGGGAAACAGCCTCAGCTGTGCCAGGGAAGTTTAGATTGGATATCAGAGATGTTTCCTTCACCCAGAGGCTTGTCCAGCCCTGGCACAGCTGCCCAGGGCAGTGTTGGATTCCCCAAGCCTGGGGGAATTTAAAAGCCGTGGGGATGTGGCACTTGGGGACAGGGGTTGTTGGTGGCCTTGGCAGGGCTGGAGTTGGACTGGATGACCCAAGAGAGCTTTTCCAATCCAAACAATTCTGCCATTCCATGATAGTCTGTAGCACAGCAGGGGCTGCACACAGGTTGTTGGGGAATGTGTTCTCCATCATGGAATAGAGAGGGGGCAGTGACAGGCAAAAATAGGATTTACTGGGCACTTGGGATCTCTGGTGAGTAGGAGGGTGCCTGCTCTCAGAATATGGACTGGAATTACAATTCCTGAGGAGTGGAGCTGTGTCAGTGGGATGTGCTGACAACACCTCGGAAGTGCTAATCACAGTGGAAATTCAGATTCTAGGGGGTTCAGACCTACAGTGGTTTACATTTTAAGCAATTCTAAATAATTTCCTTTAGATTTGGATATGAAAAATGAGGGCAATCATTCTTGTACAGTGCTGGGAGGGTGGGTGTAATGGTGTTGTAAATATAAAGCTGTTTACTATGCATGCACCATAACTCCATAAAAGGATTATTCCTGTGTTTGAAGCAGGGCTTGAATTATTTGCAATAAAATTAAATAGAATTTATAAATCCTCTGATTTGGAGAGGGGAGGAGAAGATATCTAAAGGAAAAAAGGACCAAAACCCCTTTCCTCCACTGACGCCGAAAGCAGATATCTGTTGTTTTCTGTATTGCTCCAGAAAGAACTGATGAGATGGCTTAGCTGACTTTTCTCTGTCTTTTGTGTTTGTGTGTGCAAGTTCTGCCTCTAGCAATGGAATAAAATGATATTTTGTTTGTTAAAAGAAATATACAGTGCTTAGTTTTCATATATGTTAATCCAAACAGGCAAGCCCTGTGCTGATGTTGTTTTATCTGATGTTTTACAATTTTTTATCTTTTTTAATGTTGGATTTATTGTTTCTCTAAATTTTGTCTTTAAAGTTGCAGTGTTGGTCCTTGTTACATCTTCAGCTGCTGAGCCTGTGTGTCACTCCTTTACTCTCTGACTTCTGAGTATGAAAATAATTTGGTTTATAAAGGAATTTAAAGGAAAAGGAAGGGAAGTGGTCACAGAGTTCAGGTAGCATTTGGACAATGCTCTCAGGCACAGGGTGAGACTCCTGGTGTTGTCCTGGGAAGGGCCTGGACTTGGACTGGTTGATCCATGTGGGTCCCTTCCAACTCAGGCATGGTTCTATGATTTAATATGATTCAGAATTAAAAGAGGTGGTTAAAATGATTTTTAGTACTTGAGGTACTTATGTATTTGGGATAGGTCCCAGGGTACTGAAATAGTACTTTTTTTTTGTCATGAGCAGCATTTGAACTGAGAAATTACAGGCAGAGTAACTCAATCTTTAATGAATTGTTGAACAGAGCAAGTCAACTATCTTGGAGATGACTACATGAGATGAGAAAGTCTCTGGTGACACTGGTCACTGTCCTCCAGGCTGTTAAATGCAGCTCATAATTAATAAATGGGCTATCATATTTTGTGAATACATTAATGCTCCTTAAGGAATATTTTGCATGGCTAGAGAATGCAGTGCACCTTAAATGGAGTGAAAGATCTAATAAGTGTGTAATGAGGGGAAAACATTACAGAGAGACTGAAAAGACAAAGTATCTGGGTATAGCAATGGCAAAGACTGCTTTTTTTTTTGGTAATAAAATCAGGAGCTGTCAAAATGTGGCAGGAATGTAGCAGACAGAAAAAATGCTGTGTCATTAAGTGACTACCTTTAAAATGTTCCTTTTTGGACAAATAACTGCTAGATGATCTGAGAATGGATTTTTGCAGAACATTTATGGAATTGCAATTTGTTTGTAAATGTGTTCTTCAGAGAAGTGATTTGTGATGCTGCAGAGAAAAGGACAAAATGTCAGCTTCGAAAGGAGAATTGAAATGTGTTTGTTTTGCCACTCAAATTCATAAGAAACAATTGCAAAAATATTCCTGCACATATGACAGCAATTTGAAACCAGACTTGTTGAGCTTGAGTAGCTCTTGCCCAGGCAAATGTCAATTTCTGTATAATAGCAGCTCTGTATTGAATTTAACTAGGAATACACTGGGGAAAGTGTGCTGCAAATTCAGATAAACTCAGGTATGGATTTGGATGAAATATGGAAGAATCTCAGAATGGTTTGGGTAGGAATGGACATTAAAGATAAACCCCCTGCCATGAGCAGGAACACTTTCCACTGTCACAGGTTTCTCCAAGCCCTGTCCAACCTGACATTCTCCCTTGTCCCATCCCTCCATCACCCTTTCTATATTGGGAAGGAACAATTCCTTCCCAATATCCCATCCATCCCTGCCCTGTGGCAGTGGGAGCCATTCCCTGTGTCCTGTCCCTCCATCCCTTGTCCCCAGTCCCTCTCCAGCTCTCCTGGAGCCCCTTTAGGCCCTGCAAGGGCTCTGAGCTCTCCCTGGAGCCTTCTCCAGGTGAGCACCCCCAGCTCTCCCAGCCTGGCTCCAGAACAGAGGGGCTCCAGCCCTCTCATCAACTTTGTGGGTCTCATCTAGACTCACTCTCCCAAATCCACAAATTTCTTGTGTCAGGAGCCCCAAAATACCATTGGATTTTTTTTTTTTTTTTTTTTTTTTTTGTCCCTAGTGCAGCTGAAGTGGCTTTTACACTGCAAAAGTCTCAAGCCAACCATTTCCTGTGTGAAGGCAGCCAGGCTGTACCTCAATGTTTCTAAAACTTCTACGCAATTGTGAGATACTTTGGCACTTTCTGCACTCCTCAGGTCTCCTCTGAGTGGGGAAACATCACACTGGCCATGCTTTGGATATTAAGAAAACAATAACCAACAGCAAAATGTTGCATTTACACTAAATCCAAAAGCTTCACCTGTTTGCAGAGCTGTGTCTGAGGACGCTGAACTGATGTCTCAAATGAGGAACAATCAGAGTAAATTTTGGGGTCCTGATGATGCTGAGGGGCCAAACAAACTTTTCCTTTCAGTTATTGCTGCATGTTCCATTACAAGCCCTTCTGTGTATGTATGGGCTTGTTTATATATTACTGAAGAAAGGGTCAGCTCCAGAATACAAAGGATGGCACTGGAAATGTCAGGATTTTGGAAGCAAAAGCATGGCAAAAATGTGATCTCTGTGAAGGGAAGCACCCTGGGTAACTGGATTAGGATCTCATTGCTCTCATTCCCCTTTAGCAGTAGGAATGGTGCTGCTGAGCACTATTTGCTGTATAGGAGCACCATCTAGTGGGTTTATGGTTTATCTTTTCCATGTCTATAATTTTTTTTCCCTCTGAAATGCTCTTGGATAGTAAATAGTATTGTGGAAAGATTTAGCAATCAAACAGTCAAACCTACCTGTTTGGAGTTTATAACAGAATTTTGCTACCACTTTTGGTGGTCGAAAGAGCCTTTTGCCAACACACCAACTGCTGCCTGTGCTTCCCTATCAAAATACATGTAACCTGTTTGCAGCAGGCCACTTTATTTGCAAAGGAATTTTTGTAATCAACCCTCAAGCACAAATTTGTTAGACATACTAAAAACACAGAAAAGAAACACACTTTAAACACCTAATTGTCATTTCTTTAAGGAAATGTGTTTTTGTAGCAGTACAGTTTGTAGCCATGATATTTCCTGAAAAATCCTTTTCTTTAGGATTTTTGCTCCTGAGAAGCTGAGAGGCCTCAGGAAAAAAATGTAAACACTGGTTATCTTCTGCTGTGGAATGCAACAGGTGCATCTGTGATTGGTCTCATGTGGTTGTTTCTAATTAATGGCCAATCACAGTCAGCTGGCTCCAACTCTCTGTCAGAGAACAAGCTTTTGTTATCATTCCTTCTTTTTCTATTCTTAGCCAGCCTTCTGATGAAATCCTTTCTTCTATTCTTTTAGTAGAGTTTTATTATAATATATATAATAAAATAATAAATCAAGCCTTCTGAAACATGGAGTCAGGTCCTTGTCTCTTCCCTCATCCTGAGATCCCTGTGAACACGGTCACAACAGTTATTGCATTATTATTCAAATTTTTGCATGTTTCTTAATTTCTTGTTAATGTAAGTATGAATATCTGAAGTGCTAAATCAAAAACATAATAAAGTTTCTTTCAGGTTACTTATAATAGCTCAAAAAGAGCACTTAGTGAAATGTTCTAATTAGACTGCACTTGCTACTATTTTGCCTGTGTTTATTTAGCACCTCTGAGATGCTTCTGTAGCTGAGGTATGTGAGAAGTGAACACCTGCACTATTTCAGAGAAGCAGCATCTCCAGTTACATTTGGAGAGCAGTCAGGAGAGGGGGCTGGGAAGGTGGGGCTGCTGCTTCTGCTGGTGCTTGTGCCCTCCTGCCTGAGGGGTGCTCGTGAAGCTGCTGCGGGTGCATCCAGCCTGGTGTGCCAGAGGGGAAGGTCAGAGAATCACAGCTGGTTTGGCTTGGAAAGGAACTGAAAGACCATCTTGTTCCACCCTCTGCCATGGCAGGGACACCTTTCAGTATCCCAGGTTACTCCAAGCCCTGTCCAACCTGGCCTTAGACACTTCCAGGGATAGGGAAGCCACCAACACCCTCACAGTAAAGAATTTCTTCCCAATACCCCATCTAACCCAGCCATTCCCCCGTCCTGTAACTCCATGCCCTTGTCCAAATCCCTCTCCAGCTCTCCTGGAGCCCCTGTGAATTATTTCTGTGTTGTTTCATCACTCCAGAGCAGCTCATTGAAAGCTGCAGTTTAGCATTGCATTGTCACACTCTTCCAGCTGTATGGTGTGTCTGTGTAACACAGCATTGTGGCAGGTAGGAACATTTGATTTATTGCTAAAAAGGAGATCAGCAGCCTTATTAGCATTGCAGGAGACTGGACAAAAGTGCAGAAATCCAACCTGTGAGCACACAGCATTTATTTTTGCAGTAGCGCTGGTGCTTCTGACAAAGAAATTCATCAAACACTCTTATTTATATGGTCTTGTCTCCAAGTTACTCAGAAAAACTAGGTTCCTCAGTATATCATATGCTTCCTTCTACTCAAAGGCAGTTTTTCCTGCTGCCTTGTCGTTGTGGCATTGTTTATCTAAAACATCTATCACATTTTGCAGTGGAATTTTCCTTGAAAGTTGCATTTTCCTTGTGCTAAGGGCAGTTGTGTATTCACTGTCTCAGGAAGCAATAAAAACCCTGTGGATGTACATCCTGGGGTGACTTTATGATACTTGTATGTGGCCAGCAGGAGCAGGGAGGTCATTTTTCCCCTGTACTTGGCATTGGTGAGGTCACACCCTGAGTGCTGTGCCCAGTTCTGGCCCCTCAGTTTGGGGAGGACTTTGAGATGTTTGAGCCCATCCAGAGGAGGCAGCGAGGCTGGGGAGGGGCTGGGAACACAAACCCTGTGAGGAACAATGGGGGAGCTGGGGGTGCTCAGCCTGGAGAAAAGGAGGCTCAGGGCTGCCCCCATCACTCTGCACAGCTGCTGAAAGGTGCCTGTGCTCAGCTGGGGCTGGGCTCTGTCTGCAGCAGCACTGACACACCCAGAGCACACAGCCTCGAGCTGTGTCAAAGGAAATACAGGTTGGATAGCAGGGAAAAGTTTTTTACATAAGGAGTGGTGAAGTTCTGGAATGGCTGCCCAGGGAGGTGGTGCAGTCCCCATCCCTGGGTGTGTTTAACAAAGCCTGGATGTGGCACTGGGTGCCAGGGTTTAGTTGAGGTGCTGGGGCTGGGTTGGACTCGATGATCTTGAAGGTCTCTTCCAACCTGGTCATTCTGTGAATACTGTGAATTTTGTGTATCCCCCATTGTTCCGTTTATGCTGGCTATTAAGTTCTGCACCTTGAAGTGTGCAGTTTGTTTGCAGAAACTGCACCAGGTTCCCCTGCATTCCTTCTCATGAGCTCCATTGTCTGCAGCACAGACAGCAGGACATAGCTTTCCTTTGCTTTTAGTTAGTTTTTTTTAACTAGATGAAGCAAAAAAGTTCCCCAGACTGTAGCTTTTCTTTTTCTTGAAACTGGTCAGCCTTGTCCTGAACTGAAAACCCAAAAAACCACCAAAAGTTCAAAGCTGTGGCCCACTGAGGCCCAGGGCATGACATTTTCCAGCACAGGAGGAAATAATAAGAGACTGAATGAGGCGAGCTACACCCCACAACAAGGACTCTCTCTGAATTTGCCACCTCTTCAGAACAATGAGAGATTCCATTGTTTAATGCTGTTCATTTTTCCATGTTTGTGGACACTTTGCTTGTTAAATAAACAGTTTTTTCCACTTTTCTTAAAGCAGATTTATGTCCTTGAACCCATGAGGAGAGAAGCTGCTTGAATTTGCTTTCTAGAGGGTCCCCTTTGGAGGCTTCCTCCCAAATTTGCCCTAAACCAGGACAATGTAGCTCTTGGTGAACATGGTGGTGGTGGCTTTATGGTTGATGGTCTTAGAGGTCATTCCCAACCTTGACCATTCTGTGATTCTGTGATTCTAAATCTTCAAGAACCATGTTAGCAAATGGTCTCTGCCCTGAAGGTTTCACATTCCAAGCAGATGAATTAATGTGTTTAACGAATAAATGAGGCAGAGGTTGCTGAAATTTCCTGAAGACTTTCTATGCGCAGAAACCAGAGGATGAGCAGATTTTTCATGAGCAATAAGGCAATTTCACATAATAATGAAGTCATTTAATTGGAAAATGCAGGCAATGATACAGTAATTCTAGGGTTTTGGGAGTTGTAAAATTGTTTTAAATTATTAATGTAACATTTTGCTTTTGCTTTCCATTATATTTCTAATAAAGACTGTGAGAGGTTTTTTGGCATGGTTGAAAATGAGATTCTAATGCAGATTGATGTCACAAAGTTTCAATAATGATGTGCTCTCTGATTATACAATACATTTATGGAGGGTATATGGCTATTTTCAATTTTTTTAGTTGAAGTATGAAAAATTTTTCCATTATTTTACATTTCTGAAGTGGTGTCCTCTAGTTTATTAGTGTATGAGATAGTTTATTGCCTTCTGAACAAGAGAAAGTTGGTTTAGAGCAGTACTTAGTATGAAGAGGTTTATTTTCAAAAGTCTCTAATATTTATTACAACATGGCAACTTCTCTGTAAACACACCTTGGTATAATTTAAGGAAAAAAGAAGAGTTGAAGAGAAAATAGTTAACTATATTTAAAGAAGATTATATCACAAGTTCTGCCAGTTTTCAAACAAATCTTCAATCATGTTAAAATTAATTTTCTTGGATTTTGTTTCAGCAACTGCAGCCAAAAATGATGTATGTTTACAATCATCTGAACATTTATAAAGAGGTTTGAAACACTTAATTATAAGGAGTGAATTATGGTATCAGTCCTTGATTTATGGCTCTAATCTTAGTTAACTAATTAGAAATGTAAAGTGTTCCAGTTCATTTACATTATCTTTCATTAAGTGGCTTTTAAGAAGTGATGGGAAATTGCAACTTTTAAAGAAATCTATTTAGCCTGCCAACTATTTTTTCTGCTTTTCCAAAGTACATTATTTCCTTGTTAATATATGTGTAATAGTTTTATAGGTGTCAATACCATAGTCTGTAGTTGAATTTTGGCACCAGGTTCTCTTTGAAGAAGAATAATAGCTTTTGTAAGCAAAAAATTGCATTTCTTTGGTTACTGAAGATCAGGAGCTGTCATGGAGCTGGTTCTCATCCTGTCTTCTTTTTCCCAAAATTCCAAAACCTGTTTTCCTTGTGACATATTTGAGAAAGAGTTTAAAATAAACATCTAGACCGTCTTTTATTTATAACCACCCATCAGAAAGTAACTACATCATTATTTTTTATATTTTAAGCAAAACTGAGGTTCATAGTGTTGGGATGAGGTGCAACTGGCACAAGGTGATTCTGAGAAAATTCTGGATATTGGGAAGGATAAAAGTCACCCATGGGTGATCACCCTTGAAGTTGATCAGGCATTCAAACAGTAGACAGAGAGGTTTGGAAAATCTCCAAAATGGAATTCTGATCTTGACTGGATGAACCTTTGAGCAACCTGACTTGATGTTAAAGTTGTCTGTGTTTTAAAGAAATGTTTGAAGTATAACTTCCAGGAGTTCATTCCAACCTAAATTACTCTGTAATTCTGAATTGTCATGAAGGAAAATATCCCAAACAAATATTTAATAATATTTAAGCCTAAAAATGAATTATAAATAAAAAGTTTTATGGGATATGGATAAAAAAATATTGAGTACAACTGAGTGACTTTTATTTTTAATGAGCCAAATTTTGATCATCATAAATATTTATCCTTATTTACAAATACCACAGAAGTATATTCCTGTTTTACAGTTCAAAGTGAGGAAAGCTGGCTCGAGTTAATTATGCATCCTCTGTGCTGCACAATTTATTATTTAAAATCTAAATACTATTTGTATGTAGTCTGTAAAGAAATTCTTGAATTTATTAATGGAGTACAACATATCTGCTTGTGAAAATGTTGAGTTGGGTTTCAGGATTTAGACATACTGGAGATATTTGATCTGTAGGTTGTTCATCTTCAAGGCTCGAAAAGTATGGAAGAATGCACAGAGTCCCAGATGGGTCAGGCTGGAAGGGACCACAGAGGTCACCTGGTCCCAGCTCCCTGCTCAGGCAGGGCCATCCACAGCACAGGGCACAGGGTTGTGTTCAGATATCTCTGGAATATCCCCAGTGAGGAGACTCCACAGTCTCTCTGGACAATCTGTTCGGTGCTCTCAGTAAAGTTCTTCCTCAGGTTCAGGTGGAACTCCCCGGGCTCAGTCCCTGCCCGTTCCTCTGGTGCCATTGCTGGGCCCTGGAACAGAGCCTGGGCCCTTTCCTGCCCTTCCCTGCACCCAGGGACAGCCAGGGACACTCAGGAACACCCAGGGACAGCCAGGGACACCCAGGGACACCCAGGGACAGCCAGGGCTTAGTGCCCCTCTCAGCTGGGGCTCCTTTCCAGGCTGAACAGCCCCAGCTCCCTCAGCCTTCTCTGGGCCAGGAGATGCTTCAGTCCCTTCATCACCTTTGCAGATTCCACTTACTCTGCTTCAGGAGCTCCAGGTCTTTCCTGTTCTAAGGAGCCCAGAACTGGACAGGGTTCTCCAAATGTGACCTCACAAGGTTGAGCAGAGGGGCAGGATCCCCTCCCTGCACTGCTGGAAATGCTCTACCTAAAGCACCTCAGGATGCCATTGGTGTTCTTGGCTACCAGGATGCACTGCTGGCTCAGGGACAGCTTGTTGTCCATGGAGGCATCCAGGTCCTTCTCCCAGAGCTGCTCCATCAGGCCACCCCCAGGTCCCCCATGCCTGTGCAGGTCCATGGCATTTGCATATGCAAATAGATCTGCCCATGCATGTTTCCATGCCAGGTTGGTTTTGGATCTCACAGAAGAACTTGAGTGCAGGGTCTTCAAATATAAGGAGCTAAATGTGATTCATGACTTGCTGAGAGGTGTAAGATCTGTCTGAAAGTTTCTGTGTAGGTAGAGAACCTTACACCTATGGCTGTGAGGAAGAGGAGGGAAAGGGAGGCATTTCTGGGAGGACTGGTTAGGGATCTGAAACAAGCAGCTATTCTTTTCAATAGTTTTTTCTTGCTAATTCATAAGTGGCTTATATAGTTCATTTGGTGCAGTCATAGTCCTGCTACTGCCACGTGAAATATGAGGTTGTGAAAATGAATTTATACAGCTGATTTCTTAAATCCCAAGCATTACCCTTTGGCTCAAAAGCTCCATTACATAAATATGCACAGGCCTAACTCTTGGAGAAGTCATTTCTAATTTAGGTGCTTGTAAAACTGCTCTGCTTACTGCTGTGAAACACAGACCCCAGAAGATACATGTGAGACATTATTTCACATTCTGGCTAATGTAGCATTTTTTCTGCCAAGTCAGCAGTTTCTGGAGCTGGAACAATATGTTATCTGGTTAAAATTCTTCTATTTTTCCTTTTATTAAATAGTGGATTTTCATAAATTCCTTGTGTTTATTACTATTTAACTGCTGAGGATTCAGTGAAGTTAGAGATTTCTCAGAGGTTCCTTTCTCGGTATAATAGTGAGAGTTATGGGGTCTGTGTGTGAACTAGAAGTGCTATTGAGAAATAAGATCTTTTCTAAGAGCCTTGTCCTGCTAAAATTAAGAAAGTATTCAAGTGGAGTTTGTCTTTAGGTTTGAATAAATCCATTTGAGCATTTTCTGATTAATAATAAACAGAAACAATTTTCAGTGCTAAAGGCACATGCTGATCATGTGTTCACGTTCCTAAATTTTAATGTACATTTTTGATACACTGTGCTGGTTTTGTTAGTTTTTTTTTTATTATTTTTCAAATTACTTGCATTGTTTGGCTTGCACTTGCTGATTGCTCTTGGATATTAAAGAAATAGACTAATCATAAAGTTATCAGAACATTGTGAAAATTAAAATGGCTCATTAACAAATCATATGTGCTTTAAAATAGGTGTGATTATTAGAAATCAGAATGCTTTTACATTTTTCATTCCTATTTCATGATTATTTTCTTTTTTAAAGCTCAAATAACAAGTGCACAGCTTAAAGGGCATTTTTAGTCCATATGCAATTAGGAGACTTCTTTGCATGATTCCAACAAAAGGTTCCTGAATTACACGGTGTTGTAAATGTGCCTGAGAGCAAGAGCAGGTGATTATTGCTTTTGTATTTCTTACCTTGAACTGCAAAAAGAGAAAAGCAGGTCAAAATATAATCCAGAAGTGACTCAAAACTCATAACTTCACATGAAGTTTTACTGTGAGAAGAGTAGAATCAATGTGGTTTAAACCTATTTGATATTTAGTAATAAGTTTGATTGATACAGTACACAAGTATTTAGTAGTGATTGTAATTTGGAATTAACCTTTCTTTATTAGAAAAGAGTCTTTGAAAATCAGTTCTTTTTCTAGTAGAATAATGATATTTTGCTAACCGGATGACTATTTGACAAACTGAAGGTGTTTCCAGACTGTCTTCATATAGTGCTCCCTTTTTAGTTAACTAATCCAGCACTTTTTTCCTGGTGAAAAACCAAAAAAACCTGTTAAAAGATGCTCTACAGAATGGAAATCAGAGATTTAGTAGTTTTGTGTGTCGTTGTCTAGTAATGATTTCCTTACAGTTGTAACTTCCTCAATTTTTTAAATTCGTGTTATATTGAGGGAATATAGTAACATTTCAGCAGTGTAGGCTGCTTATTAAAATAATCAAAATGAAATTATTTACAGAGAACATCCCACTCTATCTTCAGGAATAAAAAAAATTATACCTTGCATATAAATGTCCTGAAGAGCCAAGAAACATTCAGAATATTTGTGGAGAAATAATAACTGCTTTAGCATGGAATGGTTTGGGTTGGAAGGGACCTTAAAGATCATCTTGTTCCAAGACTCTGAAATGGCCAGGGACACCTTCCACTATCTCAGGTTGCTCCAAGCCCTGTCCAGCCTGTCTTTGGAGACTTCCAGGGATCCAGGGGCAGCCACAGCTTCTCTGGGGACAATGGTTATGAATTTTTATATAAATATATGTAAATATATATTTATATACATGCATACATACATATATATATATTAAAATAAAACATACTGATTTATTTTATTTTACTTTTTTTAATGTGTATGTATATTTCTCTAATATTTACTTTTTCAGGAATTTGGTAAATAATTGCTCCAAGAAAGTTTTGATAATCCTTGCGATCCCTTCCAACCTGGGATTCTGTGATAAATTATTTATAGGAAAGACTAAAAACTCTTCCACTATCGCAGGTTGCTTCAAACCCTGTCCAGCCTGGCCTTGGACTCTTCCAGGGATCCAGGGGCAGTCACAGCTTCTCTGGGTACCAGGGTTGTGAATATATATACACACACACACATATTTCTCTAATATTAGCTTTTTCAGGAATGTGGTAGGTAATTGCTCCAAGAAAGTTTTCATAATCCTTGTGACCTCGTCCAACCTGGTATTCTATGATAAATTTTTCTAGAAAAGACTAGAAAAACCTCTCCAAAGGCACTGAAAATGCCAAAAACACGTGACCGCTCACCATTTTCCCATTTTCCCATTTTCCTTTTTCCTTCCAGAACAAGATCATCCTGGACCCGATGACGTTCAGCGAGGCGCGGTTCCGGCCGTCGCTGGAGGAGCGGCTGGAGAGCATCATCAGCGGGGCGGCGCTCATGGCCGACTCCTCGTGCACGCGCGACGACCGCCGCGAGCGCATCGTGGCCGAGTGCAACGCCGTGCGCCAGGCCCTGCAGGACCTGCTCTCCGAGTACATGAACAACGTAAGTGACAAAGGGCACCTCAGCCCCCCTGAGGCTGCAGCTGCTTTAATGTATCTCACATGCTGTAAGGTGCCTTTGTGCCGAGCTGGTTGAGTTGTTGAAGTTTTGAATGCGTTGCCAACGTTTGACAAGAGTTGGGTATGATCAGAAGCTCATGGGAGGTGGTGTTGTACCTGCCAAGGAACTCAGTGCTCCCCATGAATTTGGCATTAAAGTTTCTTCTCATGTGATAACTAGCCTTTGGAAGTAGAATACTTTTTAAAATGAAAACAATAGTGAGTAATCTAAATGTGATCTCGGTGCTCCCCACGAATTTGGCATTAAAGCTTCTTCTTATGTGATAACTAGCAGTTCTTTTGGAAGTAGAATACTTTTTAAAACAAAAACAATGCTGAGTAATATAAATGTGAAATGGCCCAAGAATGATTTTCTTATTGAACAGGAATATGGGTAATTTTCAGCATGCTTGCCCCTTTGGGATGGTCATTGTGTTTGATTTTTAGGATGTTACCCATAGATATTTACAAGAGATTGAGTTTTTGGTGTGTGGATTAAACCACTGGAGGTTTCACTTTCTGGTGGAGCAATGAAATACTCAGTTGCCATGAGTTCAGCACTAGTGCTGTTCACACAATCTTAAAATCAACTCTCTGGGTAGGGTTTCCAGAGGTGTTGGATTGTTCAACATGATGTGAACTGGCAGTGCATAACCTTTGTTCTGCACAAACAGAACTTGTCCCAGGAAATGCTCTCCACCTAGTGTTAAATCTCAGATGTTCTATTGCCATGTCCTTTTGAGGATGTGGGAAAAAGACCAAAGCAACATCAAAAACCTGTTTTAAAATTACAGTATTTGCCAAGATGTGTCAAACTGAGCATCCTCTACTTTGCTGTTTCTTTGGTTGCTCTCAGAGTATCAGATGACACATTTTGATCCCATTTTGCTGGAATCATCATCAAAGTAATCCTGAAGAGGGTGTTCAAGGATAGACCTTTAACGTTGTTATTTTCATTGGTTCTGTAACAGTTGTGAGAGTGATGGAATTCTGTATCAGTAGTGCAAACTTCAGACCTTTATTCACTTCATTTTACAGTTCAGGCTTAAATGTTGCTTTTCAAAGATACTGTTCCATGTAATGGAGTCGCCTCAAGGAATAGCTGTTTGATTGAATTGAAAAGCATTATTTGCCTCTTAGATTTTTGAAATGATGGTTGACAGGTTCTTGTGAAAGCATGAATGAATGTGAAGTTTTGCTGCTGTGTTAGGGGTTAGAAGTTATAAAAGAGAACATTAAATATCAGATGTTGAGGCTGTGGTGGAAAAGAACTTGCTGAGTTTCTTCCTAGAAAATCTTGCTTTGTAGAAGCAATACTGGTCTAATCCTTAAAGGTCTTCTGAAAAAACTTTAAGAATTGATGAGTGGTGGCTTCTCATTTTATTGTGGTGCCTCTTTTTCAGTACACAGAGTTTTGGTAATGATGCAATTTGCCCTTGGACCAGATACATTCTTACTTTATTTCTGACTGCCTTTACAGAGGGAGGAAACCTTTAAATTCCTGCAGGCATTTATGACCACTCTGAAGGTTGCTAATATAATTTCATCATTTTTACTTAAACACATAATGGTGTGAGCAGCTGTTTTTATGGTTTCCACAGTATGGTTTTTATTTAGTTTTTTTCCCCCTTTTTGTGTCCTTCTTAGTCTGAGTTGCACAACCCCTGTAATTTATTTATTTTTCCACCTTATACTGAATGTAGTCAATGTATACTGAAATGTAGTCAACTTAAGTAAGATTTTTTTTATATCTATTGAGTAAACATTATAAAAACTGAATATATACTTAATTTATATAAAATGCAGAACTTCTGATTTAACTAGATCTGATGTGGTAGAATTTTACAATGATAACTTTCAAACTGATGTTAGCAGTTATAAGGGATGGGATTAAGATTAGATATTGCTATGCCTAAATTTAATTTTTTTGTACATAGGGACAGGTAAAGTAGGGGGTGTCAATTCAGTTCTTTAAGGGTGGATGCCATTTTAAGATACCAGGTTAAAAAATTCCAATGCTTCTTTGAGCATTGACTCCTCAATCTGCCCCTCCAAGGAATTTGAATCCTCCATGGGTCAGTTTGTAGCTGCCAGCCAACTTCCCTGCCATGTATGCTCTAGGAATGGACAGATTGCCAGAGTCCTTCCTTCATTGAATCATTTGAGCCTCTGTTGCTTAAGCTCCAGTTATAATTGTCAGAGACCAGATCAATACTGGAAATGAGATCAATAGAGCCAACAGAGCCTGAAGAGCCACTGAGATGACAACTGTTATAATCTAATATGGGCAGGGGTAAATTAAATATCTCTAGACTTCTGTGATAAATTAATTAAATCCCATAGCCAGGACAGAAAGTCAGATCCTGAGCTTGTAGGCAGCTCCTGTTTTCTAAGGGTTGAATTTCATCCATTCTGCCATGGCAGAATTTGCTTTGGTACAAAACTTATTTCCTGGAAACCTGTGGATTGTTTTTCTTGGGTTCTCAAAAGTATGTTCAGTATAACAAGAGATCTCACTTGGAAAGGGTTTTAAAGCTTTCATGAGTTTCAAAAGGGTAAAAGTGAATGGGACACAGCAAACATGGCACAGTCCTAAGTCAGATCAAGGTTGATTTTGCAGAGATGCACATATTTAACATCTTCTGCCTGTGTGGATTTAAACTACTGCAATCCTGCTCTTGCTTTAGAGATTGTGAAATTAATCAGTCATTCATGTTCTGGGGTTTCTTCTGTTAGATGATAGCTGAAAAATGATGACTTTTTTTGGGATGAGTGTTGATCAAATGAGCATACAGCAAAGTAAATACTTTGGTGATATTTAAAGGATGCAGATGAAGGGCAGGGTGTTGGAAATGTGCTGTTCAATCAATGTTAGTTCAGTCCTTCTCCAGCTTAAAATAGTTCCTTTTCATTCATCTACTTCTATGATTTGGGTTCAGAGGAATGCTTCCTACAAACCTTCAAGAGCTCTTTCTATGAGTTGAAGAAAAAGTAGATGCTTTCAAAACTTTGGCATCCAAAGAAATATCTGAAATTAAAAGGTTGGTAGAAGGAAGGAGAGGGGATAATTTTACTTAGGTAAGGGAAAATGGTGCTGCTTCTGCAGCTGTATTATTTAGTGTTATAAAAGATGTGTTATGGTTTCTGCTTCCTTCTTCTCAGATAAATGTTGATTTGCTCCATTTCCTACCTGTCAATTAATGGTTTTAATTAGTCCCTAGGCTCTTTATGAGTTCTATGAATAATTATATATTTGTATAGCTACTGCATTGACCAGAGCCTCACAGTACCTAAACCCTGTGGAAGGGAGATCCCTGGGAGTTCTCTGCAAGAATTGCTGTGGAGATGAGCTATAAACTGCTTCATTATTCTTTGTATATCCAGAAATATGCATATTCTTCATTTGCCTTATCTGTAACTTTGACAAAATCTTTTCCCAGCTTGATATCTATTATTTCTCTCATGAACTCAACTGAACTTTAGAATCTGTTACTTTTGGGAAGCAAA
Organism: Ammospiza caudacuta; assembly: GCF_027887145.1. NCBI lineage: Eukaryota > Metazoa > Chordata > Aves > Passeriformes > Passerellidae > Ammospiza > Ammospiza caudacuta. The sequence goes on from NC_080596.1 coordinate 74,533,669, forward strand.
GACAAGAGATTTCTCAGTTTGCTGTGTCATATGACTTTTTTTTGCCAGTATCTCAGAGAAAATTGATAGAGTATTTTTCAGCTTCTTATGTATGTGTGATAAATCCCATAATTTATTTCAAAATAAAATTACATTTCCAGACTTGTGTCCTACAGAGAAGACCTAAATGCAGCTCCGCAGAAGCTCTTAATGCAATTGTTTTCCATTTGCCTAAATGAAAGCCTTATTTAACGGATGGTTAGCTCTGATTGGGGTCTAGTTTCCTGCTGCTTTTCTCTCCTGGATCCTTCATGATTTATATTGCAGGCTGTCAGGGAGCAAAAATACCAGGAACCTGGGAGTCCCAGCTCTTAAACTCCTGGCTCAGAAATGCACTGCCAAACTCAACCCAGTGCTGGGCACCCTTTCCAGCAACACTCTGGGTGCTGCTGGGTTGATGTCTGATTAACATAAGAAAGGGAGGAAATTATATCTTTAGAAAAATATGCTTAAAAAAGAATGCTTTGAATTCCCTCTGACATCATGAGAACCAGTGCCAGAGACAGACTGAATGTTGCTGGGGTGTATCAATGATAAATTTGGGGTGTATCAATGATAAATTTGGAAAGCAGTTGACAAGTGAGTAAGCCATGAGTGTTAAAGACCTCTGTAATCACTCCAGTACTGGCTTGGCATTAATTCAAATCTGCATTTGAAAAGGCATTTCCCAGCTGGTTCAAATATGATTTTCTCCTCTAAAGCCTTTGGGCTCTTTATTAAGCCAACTTGCATTCTCCTACCTTGCTTTGCCTCTTATCCAGTGTTCCTGCTCCCAGTCCTTGCTGACATTCCAGAGGAGCTTTTCTTTTTTTTATTATAATTGTTTTTTTGGGACAGATATTTCTGTGTCTGAGTGGTATGATCAATTCTTAATGGAGTCTTGTATTACTACTGATGAGTTAATGTTTAGATGTGAAGATCACATGTGAGAACTAGATTTCCCAGAGAGGCTGTGGAATGTCCCTCACTGGAAATATTCCAGAATAATCTGGACGCAATCCTATGTAATGTGCTCTAGGAAAACCCTACTTTACCATGGGGGTAATGTTTGCTCTTTGAAATCTTACTCTCTAAAGTTACTACCTGTCCTTGATACCTGCTTACTCCTAAGTTGCTATAGGTTCTAATTCGTGTTTCTTATAAAGAAGAAAATGTTATTTCTTCAAAAGAGGAAATAGCAGAAAAACAAATGAGAAAGCACAAAGCTGCTGGCAGCTTCTCTTCACAAATATACCAGTAAAAAATTGGAATGGCTCAAAGGAAAAACAGAGTGCTGCAGTACATGGAGATGAAATGTCCTTAGCAGACAGCTGGTTATTGTGCTTGATTGGAGAATGAAAAACATGATAGCAACTGAAAAATCTATAAACTCTCAAGATACTGCCAGCTGTCACATTTAACAGCTTCATCTCAATTCATATTTAAGATCAGAAATAATTGGTGTGTACATTTCAGCTCTGGAGGTTAATCTGGGTGACAGTGAGCAGTAAATTACAGTTACGAGACAGAGGAATGTCCACAGCTGTCCTGAGATGAGGAATCAGGGATGAGTGACAAGAGATTGACTGCTGGAGCAGCAGCATCGACTGATTCAGCCGTGACTGGCACAGCAGGGCACTTTTTCCATCCATACCATTCTCAAATTCATGGCTGGCCAAATAATTTTTAGAGGACAGCAGCTTGTTTGGAGCTTTCCCCTGTATTTCAAGGTGGAGATGAGCTATTTTACTGTTCACTTGGCTCTTTTAGAGCAGTTTTGTGTTTGTGTACTTGAAAGAAAAAGCAGAAACACAGTAGTTGCTATTGGAGGAACAGGATAGGTTCCCAAATGTTCTCTGCATTGCTTCTTGGTCAGTTTAAGATTTTTGCACTTATGGATCCCTCCTGAGTGCCTTGACTGCTCACAATTGTGCATAAATCACTGTCTAAGTATGCAACCTGCAGTGTGACTTGAGACACCTTTCCAGGAACCTTCTGTCTCTTCTATTTTGATGATGTCAGGCCCTCATCATAAGGCATGTCCATTATTTTTCAGTAGATTTATAGAAATGCTGCATTATTTACAATTCCACAAGCTAGTTTTGATTTATTTATTCATTCCTGAATTTCCTGGTTTTGTAATTCCATATTCAGAGTTTGTTGTGTTTTTCTTATCAGATTCAGAGAACCACATTGGTGTTTACAATCAGAAATAAATAAAAAAGCTCTGAGAAAATGAAACTTCATTGCTTGGAAATGACAAATTTCCTTAAAAATTGTCATGAATTCAGGTTCTGCTGATTGCGGATTTACATATCCCTGTTGGGATGAGTAGATTTTTAGATTTATTGAAGTAATATGCTCTTTACAACTACCGGTTACAATCTAGTCTAAAAGGGGAAAGTAGCTCAGGTTCTTGTTAATAAATCTTTTGGGGTGGATTAGAGTGAAATGACCCTGAATGAGTGCTTTTTGTAAATATACACATGTAGGGTTCATTGTAGAATAATTTGCTTGCAAAGGAAAACAGATATGCAGGCATTTTGGCTGTTAGCTTTAGTAATATAAGAGCACAAATACCACCTAAGAACATGCACGAGAAAGAAAGGACAAGAATAAAACTATCTCATCACCCAAAGGCTTCACAACGAGACTTGTTCAGTGCAATTTTGACGGTAGTTGGTCAAAACAGACCCATCAAATGATGGAAGAAACCTCCAAACCACCACATTTATTTGGTTTCTATTCACACAGATTCAGGTAGGAACACCCAGGTACCCAGGTGAAGTTCCCCTGGGGTGGGGAACTTGAGCTGGGTGATGTTGTGTTGTGGATCAGGGACACCTGGAGGATGGAATGGTTTGAATCAGGGACACCTGGAGGATGGAATGGTTTGAATAAGGGGACACCTGGAGGATGGAATGGTTTGAATAAGGGGACACCTTGGTGATGGAATGTTGTGGATCAGGGACACCTGGAGGATGGAATGGTTTGAATCAGGGGACACCTTGGTGATGGAATGCTGTGGATCAGGGACACCTGGATGATTGAATGCTGTGGATCAGGGGACAGTTCAGGAGTCTTTGATGCCTTCTAATTCCATACAGCTGCCCATCATGGCCCATCATGGCCCCTCAGCAGAGTGAACACTATATGTGAATGTCCACAGTTAAGTTCTCAGATAAGGACAAGGAGACAGTTCCAGCCTCACAGGGCTCCCCTCTTTCCTTATCTCATCCATCACCAGCTGTCTCACTGCTTCTCTGACTCTGTGATTCTTATATTTGTGGGAGGAAATTGTGGTTTTAGACCACAGTGCTGGATGCTCCTTGGTGCTATCAACCAGAGAATGTTTTGCCTCCTTTTTGCTCCTTGTGTTTAAAGGCAGGCCATGATATGTCATTATACAAGTGTTGTATGTCATGTTAAAATGTAAATAAAGCAGAGGAGGTTTATGGAGTGTAAGGCTGAATTGCTGTATTAGGTTGAGTGATGTTTCTAACAAGATACTTCCCTCCAAATTAGCATGGAATTTTTCTAGACTGACAGTAAAATCAAACCTGATTTTCTCAGTTCCTGTAGGGCTTAGTCTGCCTGGGCCTCTCCTACTCAACATTCAAATTGAGGTCATATCAGTCTCAATTCATTAAAGTTTGAGTGCCTTGCCATTTCCACATTAAAATTCTGCATTAATTGTATAATTGTAGTGTTTGCCTGTTTAACTGGAAGCTGGGAGAAAACACATGGCAGAATGAATGGCACAAAAGTCAAAATGGTGTGGGATATAATTTTGATGATTTTTCATTTTTTTTGACCAACAACCCAAACTGCCTTCCTATAAAATATTGTATTAATTTCTGATGTGCTATGGTTGCTATAGGGCAACTATGCTATAGTGCTATAGGGAATAAATTCTTCAGTAAGTGGACACAAATTTTATCAATAGTCAGGGAACTTGCTTTTCTTGAGAATTTTTTTTGTGTTTCCTCATTGTTTTATCTCATATATGTATGTATGCATACAGAAGGTCTGACTGTACTGTTGGTACCTTTTGAGAGTATTTGATAATTTTAAACTTAGTGTATTCAGAGAAGATGAAAATGTTTCTTAAAAAAAAAAACAAAAAACCCAATCAAAGTCAAAGCACACCAATGCTCCAAAATTGTATTTTCATGTTCAACTAATTTAATGTTGCATTATTTAGTTGGTTGTTTTGTTTTTTCTAAAGTGTGTTCTTACAGAAGTGATGACTTCTGCACCAGTGCTTTTGATAAGCTGGAAAGCATTGCCTCAATTTCAGATGCAGTCTTTCTGAAAATGATCTTGTTAAAGCTGTTTGTCCCCCTGAAAAAAGTCCTCTATCAATCTTGTCTATATAGTGTGATTCATAACCTCTCTAATTTTATTTCTTCTGAAGTTAGCATTTATGGGCTATTAATTTGTTGTTTTTCCATGTCTGCAAGTCAATATAAATATGGGAGAAGTTTATAATGCATTTTATACTATACCTGTAATATGATTATTAGCTCTGTGTATCTGGTTTTTGGTATCCAAATCTTACTTTCAGTATTTACACAATCCAGATTAACATTGTTGGGTGTTATATTCTTTTGGATGCAAAAAAAATATTCCCAATGCATTTATGGAGCTACTGGGAATGAATCAAAATAAAAGAAGCATGGGCCTACTGCAATTAGTGAGCTTTCAGAAAAACACATCAAAAATCTGTGTTTCCTTGGAGGCTACAAAACATCTTCTGTTGCACATTAAAAATCCTTCAGTGATTGTATAAATTAAGTGTTTGGCTGTTGAAAGGGGTGCAAAATGTATTTTCAAAGACATGGGATTTCTCTCTTTTTGATTTATTTTCTTTAAAAACTACCTTAATCTTCTCAGCAGTTGGACTGAATTTTTACTATAACTGGGCAAATTCTGAATGGCTTTGGTTTGTCTGTTGCACTGAAAACTCAGATAAAAATGACACATGATTAGATCAGCATTTTGATAGGATTCACTTCACCTCAGGAAAGGTCAAAGCTCTTCTCCTATCAGAAATGTCACTGCAGTATTTACAGTGCCATTAGCAATCCAAAGTACAGAAAATATGTCAGTTCTGTGTAAACCTGCAGTTTATCCTGCCCTTGTTGGGATTATTTTTATTTGTTTATACCAGAAATGCTTTTACAAATGCGAGGAACGCTCTGCAAGGCAGTGTTGGAGGAATTTGCTGTAATTTAGGGAATTTTCAGCTGGAATGATGGCGCTGGATATCCAGAAGAGGGCATGCTTGCACGTCAGAAATGTTTTGTGCATCACTAAAGATCTGCATGCTGATGTGGTACAGCTGTAATCCAAGAAAATGTAACAGTACACAAAGAAAAGATGTTTCCTTTCAAGTAGCTATGGGCTCTTCAGAAACAAATAGATTCAACAGGTTGTTTGGAGAAAAAAAAGTATTTTAATAGAATGAGTATTAAGTGGATGAGCTGTCAGATAGAAATCAGGTGTTAAGAAATGAGGTTCTACTTGCATTCTTTGGTAAATTATTTCAGCTATGGGTACATGAACACCATGAACACTTGAGAACATGTGGATTCTTATACAGAATCATTTCCAAGTTCTACAGCAATGAAATTCATGATAATATGAAACCACATATATCAGTGTTTGGTGGGGTCTGATATTTGATCTGGGAAATGATTTTACACTTCCAAAGTGCATAAGAAATGCAAGGGCATCGTGTTTTGTGACACAGTAACTTGTTGCTTTTTCCAGAGTTGTGTATTAGCCAGATGTTGGGAGCACATGAAGTTGGTTTTTATATTTTCACTTGAGGAATGAAAGACAAAAAAGGTCTCTGCAGTAATCAGTTCCCTGAAAACTTGCTTAGTAAGAGTAGGTGGATTGATGCTTTTTTTTTTTTTTTTTTTAAGATGACTGAGCTGAAGGAATAAGCAATTTTCTTTTTGGATTGGATTATTTTTTGAATTTGAAGTATTGATTCAATCTTCATAGTATTTGGAAACTTTTTCAGAACTTTTTCTTTTAACAGGTACTGCAGCTGTTTACAATATTTTGGGTAAAACAGAATGAAAAGAAACATTTTATGAAACTAATTTGTCTATAATTTGTCAATTAATTTGTCTCCCTGTCCACATGAAGGAGTTGAAACTCTATGATCATTATTAATCCATCCAGCCCAAACTATTCTGTGGTTCTGTACCAAAGCTTTAAGCTTATCTGCTTTAGAAAGTAAATAGTGTTTAAGTTTTGGGTAACATACTGACCTCATATTTTCATGATACCTATATTTTATATATATATATATATATATATACACACCCTTATATTTTATATATTTGTTAGATCTTTGCTGCCTTGTCCAATTCTAGCATCTATTTAAAAAGAACAACCCAAAGAGAATGACACCACAGACAGATGCAACATGACTGTAATTATACATTAAAATTGCAATGAAATTTTTATATTTCTGTTTACTGAGATCCCTAAGATGCAGTTGTGTGGCTGTAAGTGGCCCGTGGCTGAGCTCTTTGGGATGTGCTCTGAAGTACGTGGTGTGGAATTGTTGCCCGATTGATAAATGACACAAAACTCGGATAAGTTTTGTGGGTGCTTTATTAAGGGCCCGGGGAACTGGGGGACTCACGTCCCAAAGTCCGAGCCCCCAAATTCACGTATGGGTGCTGTGGGATCTCAGCACCTCAGGATGGAGGTGCAGAGAGGCCGAGACCACCCTTGGGGGGCTCGGGAGTCCTGGAATGTTGCCAGAAGTGTCTGGTGGCTGCACTTTGATCCGACACAGGAGACGACGCCTGTGTGAGGACTGGGAAGGTTTCACTGGGTGAATGGTGAAGGGATAAGTTAGTTAGAGTGTAAAACACAGGGTTTAGGATTTTGGTACAGGGGGGTCTAAAGAAGTAAGATGGAGGAATTGGGGCGTGTCCTGTCCTTCTTCTTCTTCTTGGCCTCCATCTTCTGTGGTGATGGTGGCACTTTGGGATTGGTTATTACTAGAAGTGCACCGGTTAATAAGGGTAGAAGGTATTGGGGAAAAATGATAAATATTGTACACGTAACTTCAAGTATAAAGATAAGTGACCGCCCAGGGGCTTGCAGAGTGTGCCCATGGCTGACTTGCTGTGCAGACCTCTGTCGGGCCGAAAGAAAATTTTTTAGATAAACAATTAATAAACACCAAGACCGAGACAAGATCAGAAGTCTCTCCTCGTCCTTTGAAGCGCCGGCTCTTCAAGGCCATCCCTGGGCCTTTCCAGGCCACCTAAAACAGCAGCAGAAAACCTTACAAGCCTAAACAGCCGAGAAACCGAGCAAGTGGCATCCCTGAGCTATCGCCGGCCGAACATAAATCAGCAAAGAAAGAGAAACATTGAAAGTCTACAGGTGCTTCACTCTTATACATGCAATTCACAACAAAGTCTCTAAGAAACAGTTCCCCGTTCCCCTTGCCTGGTCACAGACCCCTTGTGATACATTCCTTCGTTCACAAACAGATCATTAATCCTCTGCTTATCTTATTCTAAGAGCATTGTATGCTGCCTCTAGACAGGTTAGCATTCTTACTTTCCTGCACTAGTTTAATTATTTATTAAATCCCTAAGACTACCTGCTAGGTTACACACACAAAACTCAACACACTTTTCAATGGCTACAAAACTACTTCTTAACAAACCAGTTCACACACAACTCACTATAATTAAATATTTTGCTAAATTTCATTTCTTTTCCAACAGAATGATGTGGCTGCTGTGAGGCATTGCCAGGGATGCCCTCAATCCTGGGATCAGATGAATTACACTTTAATTGGGTTTTAAGGCTAAGCTGAGCAAGTAGATAAGGTAGAATTACCCAGAGACTGGTAATGCCATGAAACCTTTGGTGCTCTTGAGCTGTTGCACCAAGCCCTGGCTGAGCTCTCGCTGGGAAGAGACAGAATGGGGCATCATCACACCATGGCAGAACCCCACACCTGGAGCCCCTTGCACCCAGGATGCTGCAGAAAATCACATGGCTTGGGTTTTATTATGGCATTTAGGAGGGAAAGGAGACAAAATGCCCAAAGCTGAGTTCTCCCAAGCTGTGAGACCATTCACCCAGGGAATTTCCTAAGATTGTTGAGTTCTGGGTGGTTTGTTTCTGACAGAGCAGAACAGAAGCTGCTGTGATGTCAAATGGCCAAAGCATTTGCTTGTGTATTTCTTTTCTCTGTGAAATACCTTATAATGATTTTGCTGTGGAATTTTTATTTTTATTGGATGAATGACATTTTTTTTCTTGTAACTTCTTTTTGTCCTCCACAGGGATGCAATCAGATTATTAGAATTCTTTAACAGTTATAAAATTCAAGCACTTGAACTCATTTGTTATTCCATTATATTATTTTTAACACATTTTTCTTTGATGCTTGAAGCTGAGCAATAGTCTAATGACTAAAGGCCTTGCAAGGCAAACTTTATTGTGAATAATTTGTTATCTAAGATGGAACACAGGTCAGTGTCATGGCTAGCACACCATATTAGTCCATAAGAGTAAACACCAACCTTTACTTTTTAAAAAAATTCCTATATAAATTAAAAAAAAAAAGGAAAATAGGAAAAAATAAAGAAAGGAAGTGAGAGGAGGAATTTTTTGTTGTTGATGTCTGTCATAGATGCACTCATTCAGTAGAAAATTATGTCTTATTCTTCTGACTGGGTAGGTGAGCATGAAATCTTGTGCTTCATGCAGTATTTTTGATTTCTGCTTATAGGATGAGCCAAATCCCATGGATGTCAGGGACTGTTGTTCATTCTTTCATGTATTTGTAAGGGATTCACTTGGGAATGTAGGGTGCCTGATTTCAGTACCTCAATACCCCCAGGAAAGGCAGTAAGGTTAACTCACAAGACTTAAAACTTCAATGTATTTGTTGTGAGAGTCAGGTCCTGGATTTTATGGGCTCTGATCCCTCCTGGTGTGTTCTGCCTGGGGAGTTGTCACTCTCCATCATCCTTCCAAATGCTCAATTTTTAATTATTCCAAATGTTCAATTATTTTGTCAGGGTGAATTCTTATTGAAATTATGAAATCCGATTTAAAAAGGAAACAACAACAACAAAAAAATCTCAACTATTTTAATATCAGGATTTAACTACTAACATACATGTTGGATCAGAAACACAAAGGCTTAAAAAAAAAATTTCTTTCTATTTTCTTTCCTGTCCTTTCACTGTAACTAAATAAAGAAGTGAGAGAATCAATTAAAGGTGTGCCTGATGTGTAAGGCCAGACTTCCCAAGCAGATTTACATCCACTTGTGTGTACAAAACAATAAAACTTGAAGGCTCATTAGCTTGGAATGACCCAGCTGTGTTTTATGTGAAGGGGTCATTTCTTTACTAATGAGCCTCTAAGCCAGATGGCCAAGCCCACAGTAGTCTAACTGCATTAGGGTGATTTAGACTTTTAGGTAAATAGCTTTACTTTTCTGGGCTTTTACTTTGTGTCTTACAGACAGGAGCTAGAGGGACAGTTTCTTAGAGTTTCATATCAATTTCTAATGTTTTTCCTATTTTGTAGTGTATCTGTTGGATTTCATCCTCCCTAGAAACTCTTGCGGGTAGAAAGTTATTGTGACAGTCTTTGCCTATTATTTGATTTTATTTCAGTAGATAATTAAACTCATTCTTATTGCCTCATCTCTGAGCATGTATAAAAATACACAGGAAGTGCAAAACTACAATGATTTTGCACAGGTGATAGTACAGGAATGATTTATCCCATTTCTGGAAGTGTCCAAGGCCAGACTGGACAGGGCTTGGAGCAACCTGGGCTAGTGCAAGGTGTCCCTGCCCATGGCAGGGGGTGGAATTGGATGGGCTTTAAGGTCTTCTCCAACCCAAAAGACTTTGTGATTCTATTATTTTCTTTCTAATATAATTTTTCTATCAACTTTTTGCTTGTGTTTATGAATTTAGGATGCTTCATGTGCTTAGGGTGAGATGTGGTTGCTCATTTGAGACTGGATTCATATCACTCAGGCATGTAAGTGAGGAACCAGGTCCTTGTGGATACCTCCAAGATTGCTACCCTCAAAATTGCTACCCTTGAATTTTAAGTGCCCTGGATTATTTTCTTGGAATGCTTTTCTCTTACCATGACTAGATCATACTCAAAAGAAGCTTGGAAATGACATAAAAACCTATGCAGACAACAACCCAAAAGAGAACAGAATTTTAAAGGAGGGCAGCTTGTGAAGGGCAATATCATCAAGATGGTTTTGAAAGTGTTTCAAGCACATTGTGCCAATGAACGGCCACGGTCCTTTCAGCAGTACCACATTTCAGAGGTGTGGATGTAGCAGATTGTCTGTTACTGTGAATTAAACAACTTCACATGGTGATTTGCTCATATCTTCTGGGAGTTTGTCTCAGTGGTATTAGATAATTGTGTATAGGTTCTTAGCACTGAGAATTGGTCTTATCTTCAAAGAAGGCGGTTATATTTGGGGGAATAAGCACATAAAAGGGCTCAGAATAAAGCTTTATCTGGCCTAGTATCTTATCTCTGGTTATAGTCACGGGGGATGACTCAAGAAGAATATAAGAACCTGGCAAACATGCTGTGATTGTGATTCCTCTTTGCAAAATTTATTATCTTAGCCTCCAGCAATTTATGGTTCAGGGAGTTCCTGAACCAAAGGTGATATTTACTGTTTAAAAGTGAATAATCCAGATCCTTACTTAAACAGCCTGTAGAGCATTAAGATTTTAAGAGATTTACACAAGCCTCTGGAATAGCTATTTTTGCATCATTTTGACCCAGTCGTCCTTTTATTTTTAACTCTTGCTTTCCTCTCCTGAGTTTGGCAAGATGCTTAGTCCAGGAGGAGTTGGGAAGGGGAGAAATGGAGTCGGTTATTAAAGGAGAGTTGTGAAAACTTCTGTACTTTGGTAAAACCTTTTTGAACCAAATTTTGTAGACATGATGCACTTTAACCTGCATTTACTTCTCAAATACTGAACCAAAAGAGAATGTGCTGCATCATTTTTAAATGTATCAAGCCTAATACATTGAGATATGATCACTTTATTTTCCACCTGCTACAATTTTCCTGCCATATTTGCCTCTCATTAGCACCAGTAGCTTCCAAAGCTGAGGGAATTCCTACTGGGGAAAATCTGCCTCAAATTAGCTGTGAAGATCTGGAGCAGGGATGGTCTGGAATCCTGTACTCTCCCTGTGTGCTTTTTAAACAAACCTGATAACAAAAGCCCCACACCTTGTGCAGCACCTTCAGGGTGGCTGCGCTGTGTGGTAGAAATGAAGATGCTGCCAATGCACTTTTCTTTCTCACAAAATATTATAAAATGTGCAGTAAAGCTTTACTTCAGTGAAAGAGTTCATCTCTAAGACAGGTCAGAATGAGTGCTAAAATACACTCCCTCCAGAGAGGAGGAATAAAAACAGTGTCAGATCATGAGCAGAGTAAATGAATTTTGGACGTGAAAGTGCACAGAAATGTTAACACTGTTGTGATTTGCCCATGCTCATAAATCTCCTGCCTGGAGAATTAGGACATGGGTGATATTCTGGTGGATACACTAATAATGGGGAAAAAGAAGTTTTTTCTCTTTTATCCTGTTTCTGTGCGTTCCCATTTAGCAATGTGTTGGCTAGAGGGTGTGCATGTCACATTTTCAGCTTCTGTCTCTATTAACCAAAGGCAAATGAGGTCTCTCCCTGAGTATTAGGTGGCAGGAAGAAAGTTATTCAAGTCCATCATTGCTTTTAAAATTTATTTGTGACGATGAAACTTCTGATTTATAATTGAGAATGGGAATCTGGTCTCCAAATCGCACCTTAATCTGCAGTCTGGGAAATGTAAGTGGTATTTTATCTCTTTGCTTAGTGTTGCCAGACTAACAGAATGACAATAATATAACTGGGTTTTGTCAAAGCATATAATTAAATGGCTATGAAAACTAAAGAGCATTCCATTCACTGAAGAGTGGTTACACTTGTACTGCCATGTAAGCAAAGTGGAAATAACAAAACGAGAGAGCATCGCACGCTGTGTACATTTGGATTTGTTAGTAACAAATTTAAAATGATGAATTCTTCTCCTACAGTAAAATTCTTACCGAATCCCTTGAGAATTCCACGGCGTCGTAAATGTAATTTGCAGTTCTTTACAATTATGGTTTAAATAGACCAAGTCTAAAGGGAGTCTGCCTATTTGATTTCCAAATTTGCATCACTTAAAATCCAATCAGACCAACTGTTCGGATTTTTATTAGATATGAAATACACGAATGGGTTCAAGGCCATGCTATGTTTAGCAAACACATACCTTGTGCAGCATGGGTTATCTAACTCATTCCTTAGCATGTGGTTCGACCTTCAGCCCACCCAGACTGCTCAGTGACTCCTTGAATTGTTACTATAATAAACCCTTCGATTTTCAGTAACTGGTGTTTTACAGCCCAGCAGATTGCATTTGATTTTGTGGATTCGCTGTAACATATTGAGTTGCACGGATTTATGTAGGAATGTAAAACAAAAATAATACAGCAGGAGCTCTGAGTTTCTGAACACAAGGCATTAGGATTGCAGATGGCCGAGTCGGATAATGACATTGAATAATTTAGTGGGGAAGGTAATCTGGTTTTGACAGAATACATTAACATTTAGCTGATAGTACAGGTGTCTGGGTACTGAGATGCTTGCCCAGAGCTGAGGCACAGCAGAGTGATGCTGTGAGGTGCAGCTTTACAGCCTGACTGTGCTTAAAAAATAAGTATCTTTTCAAAACATCCTAAAATAGATTTAGAAGACCCTCGGCATTCCAGTCATTGCAATAACTTCTCACTGCCTGGTGTAATTTTTTTATTTTGTTGATGAAAGAAAAGGAGCAATACTTCTTTAATGGGCTTTGATTATAATTGTATGTTCGTCACAGGGTGGATCTTAGAAAACAAGGAGGAAGAAAGCACAGCAATTAAGAGGTTTCTCTGCTGTTCATGTCTTTTATGTCAAAACATGGCCTCTGCCTTTTCTCCCAAATTGACAGTGAGGCACACCAATCTTTTTTTCTATGACATTATTAAAATGTAGCAGACATGATATTAATATTGATAGGGAGAAACAAGGAGAGTAATAAGCTGGGACTGGTTGAGCTCTGCTGGCAGGAGCTCTTCGGCTTGGATTTGTCTGTGTGTGCATTCCAGTAATGCCTGGTGCCATGTCCCTGCAGTTCCCTCTCCCTGGCAGCAGCACAGAGTCAGACTCACATTCAATCCAAATGGTTTGGGATGGAAGGACCTTAAATGCCATCTCATTCCTCCCCCTGCCATGGGCAGGGACACCTTCCACTGTCCCAGGTTGCTCCAAGCCCCCTCCAACCTGGCCTTGGACATTCCAGGGATCCGGGGGCAGCCACAGCTTCTCTGGGCACCCTGTGCCAGGGCCTCACCGTGCTTGCAGGCAAGAATTTCTTCCTAAAATCTAAACTTGCACTCTTTCATTTTAAAGCCATTTCCTCTTGTCCTGTCCTTCCAGGTCCATGTCCCAAGTTCCTCTCCAGCTCTCTTGGAGCCCCTTTAGGCACTGGAAGGTGCTGGATGGTTCTCCCTGGAGCCTTCTCTTCTCCAGGCTGTACAACCATGTTAGTTTGCTTCCTTCCAGCCTGAGGTCCGTTCACCATGGCTGTTTTCTTTGTTAACTTATAGTTCTGGAAGAGAAGAAGCAGTTCTGGTTCAGTGAAATACATTGCTCTAACATCTGCATTAATAGAGGTAGCAAGTACATGTACTTCAAGCAGTATTCTTGAGCTCATTGGATAATGAGTATGTGACTTCAATTATGCATATCATAGTTACTAATAATAGTTACTGACCTAAGGCTGTTATTTTTTCAGGCATATCTTGAATAATTTTTGCCTTGGCAGGGAAGAACCTGCCAGTTTACACATCTTGGAGCTTAAGAAGCAAAACATTTCCACTGTCTGTGTGTAAATGGGAACATTTTTGCTGCCCAGCTGCAATGCTTGAGCTGGGCATCCTCTCTTCCAAGCTTTGACTGTGTCCCTGACTGTACTGCTTGATCATCAGCAGAACTCAACTATTCCAGATTTCCAGCTTTGAGCATGGGGAGCTTGCTGAAGGAGACATTATGGCTTGGTTTCAGATGGAGCCTTGTGCAGGCTGGACCATTTTCAGGACCATTCAAGCACTGCTTGAGTCCCTGTTTGACTGGAAATATTGAACCCAAAGAAGAACCTAATGAAAGGAAGGGAGGGAGCTTTCAGCAATACAGAGCAGAGGGCTTAAATCAAGTTAAACTTGCTGTTTTCTGCATCTTTGGTCTTGCCTATTATAAAAGGCAGTAGCTGTAAAACTTTCTGTAAGGAGCTAGCGCTGGATAGAGCCAAATGTGGAGAATTTGTGTTGAGCGCTTGACGATTTTCAATATCATAGAAAATTGAAAACTAGAGGATGTAAGGAAAGAGACCTTAACACAGTTAGCACACGAGTTGTATAAAGTAACCCATAAGTCTTATGAATACCAAAATAGCCTGACCATGGTATTGATTTTATAATGTTGTTCCTGACTCTCGCCTTGCAGAGCAGTGACATTTCATTACACCCATTGGAGCCATAATAACTGAAGTGCAACACCAGCTGATGGAAATGAAATTAAATCTATCTTCAGTAATAAAGCAGTGATGTCCACCAAGAATAGAATACAAACCTGTTTTCTAGTTTTCTAATGTTCTATTACAAGGAGCTATAAATAAAAAGTAGGTATTTGTTGTGGCAATGCTTCTTGTATATCGGCTAACAACCAGATAACCAGATCTCTCCTGGATTCACAACAAGATGTTCTCTAAATAAGTACATCTCCATTGTGAAATTTGTATTCTGCAAAATACTTAACGAAGTTTATGAAATAGCTTCACATTTGTGGTGAAAGACATCAAAAGAGAGTCCCCAAAACACAAAACAACCCTTTGTTTGGAAAATATAAATCTGGACACAGACACAGTTTACCTGGATTTTTCAAGACTTGGAAATTTTTCACATTTTAGAATTACATTGGATAGGAAATTAATTCTGTTAATTTCAATCACTAAAACATCAACAATCTGAGAGCTGGAGAAATTTCTTTTCTTGTTTAATTGTTTTTTTAAATAATAATGGCTGTCTTTCCTCAGGTTCCTCATTGCTTTTCTTTGAAAAAGTATTTACCCTTGACCAAAAGCCATCTCTTTTGTGGTCAACGTGGGGAGGAGAGACCCTTGGCTTCCTTACTGACCTTTTTTCTGAATACCAGGTGAAAGTAGTTCATTATTTAAATCTGGACATCCAAATCCTCACTTGAGTTGCAAATTTTGCTTTCATCATTTTGCTGATACCAAAGGCTTTTGCAAAGGTATTAATTATGGCTCATTGGATTCATGGCATTTTGCTAAGGATTGTTATAACTGGCTGTTGTGAATCCAAAGGGGAAAAGTTCTATCATAGCCTAATGCAGAAGGAATACTTATTTACTCTGGGTTTACTAAAAGATTGGACTATCACACCAGATATATGAGTGGTTATGTGCTCAGTTCTTTGCTTCAGGTTCTCAGCATTTTTTTTCAGCTTTCTGGGAGCTGCAAACCTTTATCAAAAGAGAGGCAAGACAGGATATTTCTCATGATATTTTGATTATGTTTTGGGAAAGTAAAGTACTAAAATTTACCCATTTTACTTCATTCATTTCTTCTTTGTGGAAGAAGGACTTAAAGCCAGAGCTGCTAAATAACCTTTTCAAAGAAGTTTTTAAGAATTCAGAACAATTCTTACCATTTTCATTTCGATCTTGATGTCTGTATTACCCTTACTGGAGTAATTTTCATTTCCCTGTCTCCTTTCCAAATTTCCTGACACATAACTGTCAAGATTTACCTGGAACATAATGCCTGAGGACCTCAGCTGGAAGGGAGCAGAAGGATCCTGACACTGGGATATGAAATGCAACCTTCACCTGTCACTTTATGATATTAAAGTGTGTCTGGCACCTGTGATCCCATTTCTCTGAGAAGGATGGTAAAAAACATTGTTGAAAAAAGTTATAAACCTGATCTGGTTTTGCTGTATGATGGTCTCAATTTTTGTTATTTTCCTTGTATCCTAATTATTTTGGGTTTTGAGGACTTCTAAATATTTTCAGTTCTCTTTAGCTTCTAGAACTAGTATTTCTTCCTATCATGGTATATTTATTTTGTTAAATAAATAAAGGTGCAGAAGTGGGTCATGCCTATTGGGAAAACATGGGTTCTTCCTGTCCTTTTTTAAACTTAAAAGAAATTCCAGTACCTAGAGGGGGCGTACAGGAAGGCTGGAGAGAGGAGAAATTATTTCCTGTGACAGTGGTGAGGCCCTGGCAGAGACAGAAGCTGTGGCTGCCCCTGGATCCCTGGAAGTGTCCAAGACCAGGTTGGACAGGGCTTGGAGCACCCTGGCTGGTGGAAGGTGTCCCTGCCCATGGCAGGGGTGGGACTGGGTCATCCTTAAGGTTCCTTCAAACCCAAATTCTGGAATTCTGTGATTTTCAGTGAGTTCTTTTAAAATGCTTTACTGTGGAGGGAGAGAGAGTGGAACTCAGGATCTGATTTTCCTTGTTATTTTTGTTGTCTGAAGGACAGCTGTGAGTTTATTTGCCCGTAAACATTGTTTGCTTTGCTGTCCTGACAAAAGGGGCTGTTGTAGCTAAAGTGGCTTTGATTTCACTCATGAAATGGAGGAGGAGGATTCAGGACAGCCCCCAAGGAAATCTTTACATCTGTGGGAAGGGTCCATCTTCAGTTGGTGGTTTCCTTCCTGAGCTCCGAACTTACACTTGTAACTTCCAGGGAACTCCTAGCAGGGAAGTCTAAGGAAATATTGGAAACTTTGCTGCAGTGAAGGGATTGAGCGTTCAGCAAGGTTTTCAGTTCTCCTCCAAGAGCAGAGTCAGGCATTGGAACAGGTTCAGTCTCCATCTGGGGAGTTTTCAAGACCTTCCTGGATAAAGCTTTGAGCTCTGTTTTGGCCTCCCAGCTTGGAGCAGGTGCTTTGGCTTGGTGACCTCTGAAGTCCCTTCCACACTGAGTTATTTTATGATTCTATGATTTTTAAGAGAGTTTGGGCACAGTGACAGCCTGTCGGACATCCTGAGCAACTGTCCATTTCCAGCTGACAGAAGTTTGTATTCCTGGCATTTTGCAGAGTGGGATGGAACTGATACTCCTGCCAGGTAGTGGAGAAGCAGAAAACCAGAATATTAGTTAAAAATAGATAATGATTTCTTGTAGAAGGATAGGGTGAAGGGATGCATAACTCCCAATCAACCCCCATATGCCTGTGGAAATTTTTAAGCTAAAAGTTTGAAATTTTTAGCTGCTTAATATAATGGAGAAGTGGCACAGTGTCAGTATCTTGGTTTTTTTCTGGAATTAGGAAGATTTAAAATGGTCTTTACTACACTGGCTGTTAACTCTGTTCTAGAACTTTTTGAAGTAAATTCAGTAAAGAAACGTGCATTGGTTCTTTGGGAGAGCCCTAAATTTTGCAAGTAAAGTGTATATCAGGATAATATGCATAAGATTAATAAAAAAATCAATAAAATATCCTCTTTCTGTGGTTTTCACTTGAAAATCATGTTTTTCTTCACCAAATTAAATTACTCTCTCTTTTTCCATATTATGACTGTATGTGTTTTATCAGAGAGATTTCAATTGCTGAAGCCAACCAGGAATTTCCAGGCAGAACTAGATGTGGTAGCTTGTCATTGTATTCTGTGCTCCTCAAAAATTTATTTGAATCTTTCTGTAGCATACCAATAATTAAAATGTAGCGTTAAAAATTGGTAATTAATATTTATAATATGTTAACTCAAAGATAGCATGACTAGAACTTATGTATTGGAGCTTAATGGTCTTACATTCACCTCCACTTGTATTCATCACCTACCTGGGAATTTATTTTTCTATTTTAAATAATTTACAAAGGAAAAGAACAAAAATGGTCAAAATATGCAATAATAAATAATTTTTAATGTGCTTATTAGGCTTTTAAAGATTTTTTTATTAGATTTTATTTTTTAGATTTTTGGAGCTTTTTCAACCTAAGTTACATTTCTTCTGTAACTTCTTTTAAAAAAAAAATTGGGTTTGCATGTTAAGAAATAAAATATGTGTAAATTAATCTCAAGCACACTTCACTATGTCAATTTGTAATTACTTCTAAGTTATCAATAGATCTGTGTTCCTGCCCAAACACAGGATTGCAGTTTGCAAATAAATTAGCTAAAATTGAAGCTTGATGGCTCAAAGCCAAGAAAGTAGCATGTTATTAACTTCTGTTGCCTGTGTCATTATAACTTCAGGATGCTCGCCTTTATATAAATCCTTTGCCACTTCTCATTTCCAATAGTGAGGTTGATTTATGCATATTCTGCCTGAAATGATGTTCTGCAAATCTTTCATGAAGTAAAAGACTAATGAGGGGCCTCTGGTTTAGAGAATAAATGGAGACTCCCAGTGAATGCTGCAGATTTCTCAGTGCTGGTATTTGTTGAGCAAATATGTAAAACAGTGATTTGAATTTGTGGTTGTGCTGATTTATGAGTCAAGGACTCACCTTCAGGTTTCTGTTGCTTGTTTTTCTTGAATGTTCTTGGAATTCTGGCACAGCATCAGCACTTGTGAGCTGTATTTTCAGTTAATCAAATTAAAACACATTTTGTGTCACATAAACTGTGTACAAACCATGAAAATATGATTTACAAGGCTTTTCTTTACCTATTCATTTTTGTGATATAAGCCTTTAAAAAAAAAATGTTTTTTAATAGGATTCCAGTTTAAAATTAGTGGCTTTTAAAGAGCCTCATCTAGTCTGGGTATCTGGCTGTGATACTTAGGTGGCATTGGCAAGAGTGTCATTTTGGTGAAGAAACCAATTCACATTTGAGTATTTAAAATATTTTGCTGAAGCTAATTTCATGATACTTTACTATTCAGTCATGCATGTCATTAGACTGTCACCATTTTTATTTTCATAGAGAAAACCACAGTAATATAACTTTGTATTGTGGTGTTAGCATTTATAGACTTCTTTATTAATAGTGTGCATTTAATTAATAAAGGAAACACTCTTAGTAGTTAATAATTTAAATATTAGTATTGTGAAGTTTCATTTAGGAACAAAAAAAATCTTGAAACCTTCTTTAGCAGTTGATCCTCTGTTGAAGATTCTGAGATGTCTCTTGTTCCATGCAAGGGTAAGAAGAATTTTGAATTTTAAACATTTTAAAATACGTGCAGAGATGTATAATGGAAATAATGCAGTTATGTGCTTTTGTCCTGTGTGACAAGCCACTCTGATAACATTCAACTGGAACCATGTTTGTAGAACATTTGCTTTTCAAATAATGCTTAGGAGTAAGAATTTTCTGTGTTCATAAAGTCTGTTTTCATTCCCAAAATAATTTTTTTGCCCCTCCAGGCCTTAAGCAGAGGCTCCTATGCTTCACTGTTCCACTCACTTTTCTTTTTTAAGAGGGTGAGGGTGTGGCTGATCAGAAGAATTGGGATTTCATTCCCCTCTGCCTCTCACCCCTGAAATGTGTGGTCAGGAGGGGGAAAAGTCAGAGAGGATTTGAATCCCACCCTCCCTGTGTGCAGTCCATCTGCTAACCAGGAACCCAGCTGTTTTAGGGGGTTTGAAAGTACCTTTCACTGGTGTGTTGAGACCAATTTAATCCAGTAAAATTTGTGTGTGTGTTTGGGGGTAGTTTCCAGTTCAATCTGCTTATTTGTTAAAATATTTTAGTCTTCTATTTTTTCTCTATGTGTTGAGTTCTTAATTGTTATTAAAAAAAATGAGTGTTCCACAGAGTTTTAAATACTCATAGAGATAAAATGAATATTATGCTCTAGATTCTGGGAGAACATTTTAAATCCATATTCAGTGAGATAAGAGAAATCTCCAAATCTCTGTTTGCTTCTTTTTTTCCTTGGGATTTGTGGAAAACCAAGTTTTCTTGCGTGGATCTCAGTGTCTCATGCTTCTCACTCTGTGTTAAGACACTAATTGTTATCCAGTCTTGTGAGCACTTCAGGTGAGTGTTGAAGCCATAATGATGCTGTTATTCAATAGATAAATTGAAATGATGGGAAGTCAGGGGAATTGTTCCTTTGTTCCCTGCCTTCACCGAGGGGAAGACTCAGAGGGTGACATTCAGGACATGACTGATCTCTTGCTCACAGTCTTGTCTTTATGCCACACAAATTTGGAAATATCTGCCTGCCCATTATAAATTTAGTGGGACATTTAGATTCTGCCTGTCTTTAAGGAGCCACTAACTCAATTTTTTTAATGGGTAACTAATTTCTTCTTTAAAAATTAGAGATGAGTGCAGAGATTAAAATAAATACAAGCACTGAGGATTTTTTTTTCCTTCAGGGCTCTAGCATGGAAATGTAATCACCCGGGAAGAGATCTGGGCTCTCAGAAATGAGGTCACCTTGGCAACAAAATCTTCTGGTATTGTCTGAAAGTAGCTAATCAGTGATTTGGCAGAGCAAGAGAATGATAAAAGGGATCTCTGAGCCATTTTCTGTCTTTCTGGTCCTCTTCTGCTGTACAAGGTGATGGTGAGGTGTTTGTACCACAAGCTACAGGAGCCTCCTGCCTTTCTTCTGTTCTCCAAAGGGAATTACAGAACCCAGGAGGGACAGGATGTTGTTGTGGTTTATAACATCCCAAAGTTTATAACACCCCACTTCTCTCTAGTAGGATGAGGGACAGAATGGGAAAAAAAAGAAAAATTATGAGTTAAGATAAAGTTAGTTTAACAGGACAGAAATGGAAGGGATAATAATAGTGATAATAATGATAATGATGATAAAGAATTTACAAAAGCAGTGATGCTCAGTGGGGTGTTTCACCAGCACTGATCAATGCCCAGCCAGTCCCTGAGCAGCAGTCACAGTGCCCTGGTTGACTTCCCCTGGTTTTCCTGCTCAGTGATGCCCTGGGGTCTGGAATTTCCCTTTGGATGCTTGGGGTCAGCCTGTCCTGCCTGGGTCCCCTCTTGTCCCCTTGTGCCCCCAGCCAGCTCTGGCAGGGCAGTGTGAGGAGCTGGAACATCCATCACTCAGTGCAAAAACTAAAACATCAGTTTGTTTCCAACATCATTCTCATCCCAATATCTTTGACCACTTTACCTGACCAGTCAAGCAGCAATGCTTAAAGTCTCTTCTATTTAAAGCATTTTTATTTTTTTTTTTTCATTTTTGCGTTTTTGCCTTTCTTCTATCAATTTAATTATGATTTTAAGGTGTCTAGAGCACGAGTCTGATAAGGAGCAGCTGAGGGGCTCAGCCTGGAGAAAAAGAGACTCGGGGGGACCTTGGTGCTCTCTGCAACTCACTGACAGGAGGGTGGATAGATTTATGTGGAATTTATTTATTTTTTTCATGTACCTATGAAAAATGACCTGTGTTGCTGACCATCTTAGCCTGCAGTTCTTTATTACAGTTGAGCTTGCAGATGAAATCTTGGCCTTCTGCAGTCATTAATGGGAAGATCTGGAGTTCACTGCCATAGAATGGAACTGTGGAAAAGGCAAACACATGCTGTAATTTGGGTGCTGTTCTCTACTGATAAGGATTTCCCACTGCTAGGCAAAGATAAAAGAAATGAATAATCAAACATTTGCATGTTTGTGTGAAAAACAAATTAAATAGAAGTCCTGTTTCTTCACACTTCTTTTTTATGTCAGTGTAATCAGCAGCACTTACTGAAAAATTAGGCTGATATTAGAGATGGAAAGAGCAACTCTTAAGCATAAAGTGGGCAGGGGATTCAGTGCTTATTTTCCTTGTTTTTCCCAGCTCCTCACTGCCTTAATCTTTTTCTGTCTTCAAAACATTGTATAGACATTTTTGGGCTATTTTCTGAACTTTTTAGATTCCTTAAGTTTAGCTTGTCAGTAGATGCTGCAGCTGATATGTCTTGTTTAGGAGACAACAACAGAAAGATTCTGAGGGGGAGTGGCTTGTCATTTACTAGTATGGAAAATTATTTATTTTATTTTATGCTGATTTGCATGTATTTTTCAGGGAGAACACTTTACAAATAACATCATAAACCCAAGTAAACATGTAAACAGCACATTTTGGAAAACAAGATAGAAAATATTAGTTTCACTGTATTTATTTTTAAAAGTATGATGGGCCATGTAGATTGTTTGTACTTAGTGACAGAATCCACTGAATGCTGCAAATCAATAAACAGCAGCATCATGACTTTAAATGCCAATATTCAGACAGGCAGAGATCAATGGTATTAAGATAGACACAAGTTAATGCTTCCATAGTTATTAAATAACAAAATAAAAATCCGTGTGTGGAAAAGCACTGCTTAAACAGCAAAGGAGTGGAGATTAAAGAGGATTTGGGGAAGAAAAAAAAAAGAGAGTGTGTCAGGTGAAAAGGCGAATTCAAAGCTTTGTGTTGCATTGGAGAAAGAAGAAAACCATTGCTCCACATCACAACAATAATTCAGCACTTACTTTAAAGTCTTATTTTTATTTTATTAGGAGACACAAACTGCCATATTTTAACGAAGAACACCTGTGGTTTAATTTTAAAGCTTTAATTAAAAATGCTTGTTGTGTTTATCTTTGAAATGTATGAAAAGTTGGACAGAATGGCTTCTTTTTCAATCTTAAACTATTGAATTCAAGAACAAGGGAAAGTTGTTCTTATCAATTTCAGCAGAAAAATTGACCTGGACACTAAACTTCTAAATCTCCAAAATTGGTAACCAGGAAGGTTAGGTCTAATTTTCAAATGCTGGGGGATTTATATTTGAGAAACTTTGTTTTCTTGTCCTATAAAAATTTGATTTTTTTGTTCAGAGAGATTTTTGAATTCAGCTTGACTGTCCCAAAAATTGTTTTGTATTTTCTTGTGTTTTAACTCCTGCTGCATTCTGAAAAAAACAAGTGACTTTTTGAATATTAATAAAAAAGCTGGGCTGTGGCTCTGCTGCAGCAGGGATCCTGCACAAGGGGGGAGTTTTCCTCTGCAGCTCCAGGGCTGCTGCAGATGGGCCTGGGCTCCCTCTGGCCATGCAGGGCAGCACAAAGCTGCTCCTCTGGCAATGCAGGGGGCAAAGGCTGCTGGGGTGTCCCAAAGCTCAGATTGGATCCAGGTAGGAATGCTTGGCTCCTCCCCTGGGCGGAGCATCTCCCCATGGGATGCTGGGATTGGATCAGCCCTGCAGGGACACTCACTGGCCATGGACAGAAGATAATTAATAATTAATGGCCCATGAACAGCAGAGATCTCCTGGAGGGAGGATTGGCTGTGGAAGAGATAAAGAAAGCTGCCCAATGAACAGAAGATAACTGCCCCACCTCTAACAGATGATAACAAAACACACAAACCTACCCACATCTTACATTTCCAGCCCAAGACACATCATTAGGTGCCTCCCATCCCAAACCAGTCTGGGATTCCCTGATTCCCAGTACACACAACCCTGTTATCCTGGTGGATTTTCAGCCCATTGCACCCTCCAGAGCAGCAGCGCTCACGTTGCACTGACAATGTGCGTTTCTTGCAGGCACTCCAATAAATGCTCCTGTGATCCCCAGTGACAGACCTTTGACATTCTGTATTACTGCTGGATATTTTCTTAAATTTCACATTCGCTGCGGGCTGTCTTGTTTCTTTTGTCTTACAAATAACTTGAGTTCCATCTTTTTGACAGTGAGTACATGAGCATAAACTGGAAACTAAAGATTGTTTTTGCAAGGAAATCTAAAATTTCTGCATTTTTAGCAGAATTTCTTAAAAATACAAAGTAGTTTTCCTTCACATTGGGATGATTGTCTCTTGGAGGTGGAAGGAAAACAAGCCTGTCTCTATTTTATTGTCTAAAAAGAAAATACTTAAAATCATTTCTTTTAAATATGAACTACTCCCTTTTTCAAAATGGCAATAATGTATCAAATTGCTCATTGCAGAGTGTTAGAAAAAGCTGAAATAATATTTTATTGCACTTGTATTTCTGACCTATTCTCCAGTGAAAAATCAGTTTGTCTCTGAAAAAAAGACCTATTTTTAAAGTATTGTTATTCAGACAAAATCGCTTTTATAGAAGACATTCCTTCAGCTTGATTTTTTTGTTCCCACAGCATTATCTTGCACAATTTATTTATTGAAAATTCTCCTGAAAGCAGTATGAGATTGCTTTACATCTCTTGTTCTGTCCTGCCAAGCTGTAGGACCTAAGAAATTTCTGTACATAAAGATGGAAACTCTGACTCACTGAATCTCCAAGTCAAAATCGATTGAAGGATTGAGTGCAGGTAGCTGGATTTTTTCCTGCTGATATTCAGATTAATATGATGAAAACAAAGGAAAATCTTCTGAATGTCTTACATTGCTTGTTAATATTAATTAGGCAGCATTTTTTCTTCTAGGCATGAAAGAATGAACATTTTAGGGACCCTCTGCTAAACAAACAGACTAACAGACATGATTCCCAACAGATCTCCCGAATCCATGGTAATCCTATGCTGATCTATGAAGTTATGGAAGGAATATTCATGAAATGAAGGGAACAAAGCAAGGGGATCCAGAATGTGCATTGATTTCTTGCAAAATTAAAGAAAAAAAAAAGCTGCCCAGGAAAAAATGCGAAGCAAACACAGAATTAGTGGTTATTACATTTATTTTATTCAAAAGTGTAATGCCTAGAAAATAAAGGAATGCTGTCAGCTTAGATATATAGGATCAAAATGAAATACTGTAGGAATTCTGTAGGAATAGAAAACAAAATTAGTAGGTGCTGGACATTATCCTTCCATCCCTGAGCTGTTTCAATAGCTGTCTGCAAGGGAAGTGTGCAATTCACTAAGGAAAATGGATCCACATTGAGACTTCTATCCAGGCTTCACTCCTTGCAATGTAATTCCACTCACTCTTTCCAGGTAGTCATTAAAGGGTATTTACACCTGCTCCTTTGTGAGGGGATGCTGGATGGAGCCTCCAAGAATTTATTATGGTTTTTTAAAAATCCTTTCCAGTGGTATCAAAGCAATAATTTTGTTCTGTGAGGCCCTGTTAATGAGGCACTAATGCACCAAGCTGATTAAAGAGGCAACAATTAGATCCAAGCACTTGTTTGTTAATGAGGAAGCTGCTTCTCTGAGCTAGACAATATAGTGGGCCTGTAACAGTTAACTAATACCTTCAGCTAATGATAAATTCTTAATTAAATATGATTGTGCCTATAGTGGCAGAAAGAGCTCTTACATGCTTTGGTCTGATTACATCACTTGCTACATTAGGTTCATTAGAAACATGAAGCAGCGAATAAAGGCCAAGGGAGATGAATAAATTTTAATGAATGTTGAGTTTTACTGAAACCACTCACTAAGGAGGAATAGTACTTACAAATAATGTTGTTCTTCCTCTGTGAACTACTAAAATATAGACATTCCTGCGGTTTTGTTTAGGTGGCTTTGCATTGATTGACTAAACTTACCAAAATAGATAACCACAGCTTAAACTCATCTAACATTTTTTTAAATTTCCTTCAGGATTTTGTCAGTGCAAGGATAAACACTGATGTGAGCATTTCTGTGACAGTCATGTCATGAGAGAACAAAAGATTGCTTCTAAATCTATTGTTCTACTCTGAATTGTGTCTCTAGGCAAACCTGAGAGCAGAGGGAGAACACAGGGCTGTGAAACCAGGTGAGATCCTGGCTTTGCAAACCAAGAACTCCAGAAAATCCAGTGCTGGTGGTTCCTTTTAATGCATTGGAAAGGAGTCTACCATGAATGCTTAAGTGGATCTCAACAGCATAAAAATGAAGGATATCTCCTGAAACCCAGTTTTCAACAATTTTGGATTCTGGATGTGATTGTCAGTGTTCTCATTTCCAAAGAGCTCAATTTGGACCTCAGTGTTTCTCACATCAACTCAGGAAAAATATCTCCAAAACATCAAAGCTGCCTTTCTAGCATGAGTTGGATTAATTCTTCATTCTTCACTGCTGTCACAGAATTGTTGGGATTGGAAGGGCCCTTGGACATCCTGTAGTTCAAGCCCTCTGCTCAGAGCAGGACCGACAACTCCAGGTTTTCCTGGTCTATGTATGATAAATTTGGGATTTCTCCAGTATCTCTCCAAATGTTTCTTTCTAAATGCGTTTCTCTGTGAACTTTCTACTGCAAGCTAGGTAGAAATTGTTATTTCTTTGTGACACTGGGTTAACCCTGGTGTGTTATATGTGGTCTTTTACTGCCATTCTGCTTGACTCAGTCTTTTATAGGATTGTCCGTTGCCGTTTTTGTTTAGATAATAATTTATTAGTAATTTCCTCAATTCTCAGTAACATAGCCATGCCTACATCTGAGAGAGGGGACTGTGTTTTTAAAAATATAAGATTAACTATTTAATAATCCTTAAATATTTATTTCACAGTGATTAATAGTTCTTGAAATTGTTTCTCTTACCTCACATTATGCTTTGACTGTTGTTTCTAACTAATTTTATGCATTTAAGATTCCTAAGATTGATTATCTGGTTTTGCAGTATTAATCCTGATGAATAGCCCCAGAAGTAGCAGAGTTCTATGAGCAGGTTTAAAGAAGCCTGTGACTTTCTATGGGAGACTTTTCAAGACAGGGACTTGGGCTTTTGTATAAAAACATTTACCTTGTGCATCTTGGATACTGTCAAAAGTTAAATCAACACTACTTATAGTTGAAAACCATCAGCATTAGAATTATTTTATTTTTTTCCCCAGATTATTATGCTTTTATCCCAGGTATATGAAGATGCTACTAAAATTCTAGCATTGTTAAAAGCCATTTAAATGAAATAAATGACCTTCCCTTAAATATATAGAAACCTTTCTAGTTAAGCAGCTGCCACATTGATCAAAGTTTATATTCGTAAGAATACCTAATGTTTCCTCTGCTAACTCAGGAATTTCTCCCCAGCATTAACATCAGTTTTCAGCCAAGCTTATATATAGAATTTTAAGTCTCAATAGATGGAAAATAGTTGAGAACATGTAACTGATAAATTTTCATTTCTATAGTGCATTGAGGAAAAGCTTGCTGTTTAACAAGTTGGAGTTTATTGTTTATGTACAGCTTGTGTGACTCAATATTGGGAAATGCCAGAAGATATATTTGCATATTTAAGGAGGAAGATTTTCAGTGACTTGATAAGTACATTTTCATTTGAAATTAATCGAGTGGAAAATGTGTAAATATATTGCATTCAGAAATATTCAGATTTTTGTAATGGCTGTATTGGTTTGTGTTGCTCACTTTTCTTTATATACCTCACTGCTTAATTAGTTTTCCCAATTGTTCCCGGACAAAATACTTTAGTGTTAGACAGTGGGATTTGTGGAGTTTTAGAGAGATTTCTGCATTTCTGCACTGGCATCTTCAGTGTTTGCACAATGGGAAGGCTGAGGCCTTTCTGAGATGACTTCTAAGGGCAAAAAAGTGAAATTACTTGAGATGACCAAGCCAAGAATCTCAAAGAAGCTGTAAGACTCATGACTTAAATTAAGGATAAAAAGAAAAAAAAAGAAATAGATTTGAAAGTTTTCATGGTGGAGTGGCATTTGCAGGATAAAACAAATCAAAGACTCTTTCTGCAAAGACTGCAAAGTCTTAGTTCTCTAAGACTCTTTCTCCAATTTTATGTGATTTTGAAGTCAAACCACTTCCAATAGATAAATAATATTGATTTGTGCATCAGATACTCCAATTATCTTCATGTGCAGGACTTTTAACTACTTTATGCTCAAACTATTACAAGTTTTTATATTGATCACTAGGTATATCTCACAATCAGAAGTTCTGTTTTCCAGATGAGAAAGGTTTAAAAAAAGCTTAGAAATGTGTATATTTTTCCCCTCATAAAAATCCTTGGTGCCTTTTATTAAAAACTGCCTTGCAGTGACAGAACTCTGTTCTTTGTGTCCTTTCTCTGGCTGTCAGCTTTCCGTCCCCCTGAAGGTTGCAAAGCCAGAGTTATTACAGGCAAATACATCAAATGGCTTGTCAAATCATGCTGATTCCCTTTCTAATCTCAGAGTGAGCTTTCACCTCTTCAGAGGTCCAGGAAGGTTGTGAAATTAAATTCAGTAGTTAAAGGAAAATTCCTGCAAATGCAGAAAAGAGTCTGTGCTCCGCAGCCCGTTTGTGCTGCAGGATTTACCATTATCCCAAGGGAATGGAGTGGAATTATGGAATCACAGACTGGTTTGGGTTGGAAGGGATCTTAAAGACCATCACATTCCTTCCCCTTATAGTTGGAAACCATCAGCATTGCAATTGTTGTATTTTTTATTGTAATTCTTTTTTTTTTTTTAATTGTAATTATTTTATTTTATACCTTTCACTGTCCTAGGTGGCTCCAACCCGGCCTTGGACACTTCCAGGGATCCAGGGGCAGCCCCAGCTGCTCTGGGCACCCTGTGCCAGGGCCTGCCCACCCTCACAGGGAACAATTCCTTCCCAATATCCCACCCATCCCTGCCCTCTGGCAGTGGGAGCCATTCCCTGTGTCCTGTCCCTCCATCCCTTGTAAATCGTCTCTCTCCTTCCTTGCTTGCTCCCCTCAGGTACTGGGAGGCACCAATTGAGTCACCCCAAAGCCTTCTCTTCTCCAAATACTAAGTGGTACCAAATAAGATGATGTACATTTTTATACTTTCATTTTAATACAATTACTTCCTAAGAGTAGAATATAAAAGCTCTATTAAAAATTCGCAAATCACATTCATTTCTTTCTTTTGTATTTTTGATGTTTTGAAGGAAAAATAAAATCTAAAAGGATGTAAATCTCAGGCATTCACTAAATCATTTTCTTTTCTGAATAAATTCAGGCTAGGGAAGGTACTGACCTACTAATTATAAAATCTGATGCTTCCTTCATTTATCTGATCCTTTACGTTTCTTCTTTTTCTTGCATTCAATTTAAATGAGTCTTGCCATCTAATTACATGTAAAAGGATTTGACTTTAATTACTTTCCACTGTAGGTGTGAAAATAAGCAAGCAGTTACCAGAGCCATTACACCAAATGGTGCAACATTAAATTTCTGACCCTACAACAACCAGACAGAGCTGTTCAATTTCAACAACATCTTAGTGTAGTTGAGTCTAATTATTGCCTTCTGTGAATGCTGTCTTTTGAACTTTGTGCCCTGGAATTGTCTTGTTCACAACTAAAAAATAACAAGTGCCTTCATCAAAGTGCAGTGAATTCTCTGGCATTTTAAAATAACTGCCAGAACCAGCTGGGGAATAGAAAATAATTGCCATTTAAATATACATTTTTTTGGGTTTTCCTTGTCTTCTGTGCAGCCATGTTCTTAAACCATAAGTAGTGAGAAACATTTGGGAGGAAATCAATTCAGTTTAATTAGTCCTTGTTGCAGGTAATGTCTCCCTGAAGTTTTCTTACCTGGAGAACTTTTTTAAAACAGCAGCTGTGGCTCCTTTATTAGAGAAAGGTGAGTTAAATCAGAGCAGACTGGATCTGTTATAGCCCCATTTTCCACGGGGCATGGGGGGAAATCTGGGCTCTCACCTGCTTTGGGAAGCGTCAGCCACAGCTCTTCCAAGGACATTTGTGGGTTGCAACCACAGGGACAAGATAACTGAAAATAAGTTGTGTTTTTCCATTTTCTGCAGGACAGGATTGGACAAAAAATATTCATTTCTTTAGATACATTTGTTGGTTGTTTCTGAAGTAAATTTGTCTGAATAATGCGTAAATAAGTAGAAACAAACATACACATAAATATTTGTCTCTTAATTTCCTGTATGAGAGATTATAATCTTTGTTCAAAACACAGAGTGGAATTTCATGCCTATTTTTTTAGGCTTGAACATCACAAAATGTGATCTAAATGCACATTCTGCTGTTGACATCTTTAAAGCTGTGAATAATTTCTAATGTGTACACCTGCTTTTCACTTAATTGTTCTTAATGAATTATAAAAGATTTTTCCCTGTTCAGTGGGAAATGGTAATTTTTGTCTTTATCTGTTTGTTGTAAGAATAGTGTATTTTCTCTTTAATCTTCATTACACCTCCTCTGCTTTAATGTAGGCTTCACCTATATTTCAATATAATTGCAGATTTGTTTAGTGCTCCTATACATAACTATGGTAGCAATCTCCAGTGATTCAGAAAATTCATGCTCAATTCCCCATACCTGTTATTTTGATTTAATCTCACTGATATTTATTAATATGAACACATTCTCAAAAGGAAACACAGACATACCAGCAGCTTTGTTCTGTAACCTGTCTCTGAGTTATTCTTTGTAATAGTTGGAAAGTTTTATGCACAGCATAAAAATTTGGAAAGACAGTAAATATTATCATTATTCTGCAAATGCTTTCACCACACTGGCTTCCAGGCTTGCCTCCTGCATTAATTTTTTAGTGCATGTAGCCTGTCTTCTTTTTTAAGAGACAAAGATTGTCTTTTCTTGATGAAATTCTTCCCAAAAAGAGCATTTTCCCAACCTTTAAGCTCAGCATGTACAAAAGGCAAATGATTGTGCCTGTGTTTGATAGTCAGGAGTACATAGTTTAATTGCATTAATTTTTAATATTATTATTCCACTCTTTACAGTTGGAGTGCTTCTAATTTTCTGTGTTTGCCATATAGTCAGTGAGAGACCCTGTAGCTAATGCAATTGTTCAGCTTTGGCAAAGTCAAGGGAGGAAATGGCAACTTTCACAAAATATTTCTTTTTGTCTTTGCCAGAGATTGCGTTGCATCCTTGTTTTGGTGTGCCATGGAAATGACCCATTCCACAATGCAATCTGTGCTTCACTGCTGAGGGACACAGCCTCTCTCTCTGCTCTGTTTTTTTCTCTGTTTTAATATTTATGTTACAATGTGGCATTCACATTCTCTGAACAGGATTTCTTCACCCAGGGAAAGCTGAAAGGCAGCAAGAGAGGCCTCAGAGAAAAGGAAAACAATCTTTATCTCATTTGCTTCCCCTGTGTTGTGCTCATGTGGAATGTGTTTGGAGATTGTTCACCCACAGGTGATTGTTCCATTGCATTCTGCTGGGAGTTGTTTTCACTCTTTGGCCAATCAGGGCCAAGCTGTGTTGGGACTCTGGAAAGAGTCAGGAGTTTTCATTATTATCTTTTTAGCCTTCTGTAAGTATCCTTTCTGTATTCTTTAGTATAGTATAGTATTCTTTAATATAATAGAGTATTATAAAGTAATAAATTAGCCTTCTGAGAATGTGGAGACAGATGCATCGTTCTTCCCTGCCAAGGGGCTTGCTGTGCATTTCCAATATTAAAGCTGGACATGGTGGTGGGAGAGGCAGTAAAGGGGGATGGGAATGGGAGCCTCAACCATTGGTGCAG
Organism: Ammospiza caudacuta; assembly: GCF_027887145.1. NCBI lineage: Eukaryota > Metazoa > Chordata > Aves > Passeriformes > Passerellidae > Ammospiza > Ammospiza caudacuta. Next base: position 74,565,189 of record NC_080596.1, read on the forward strand.
GAGGGGTAAGGAAGAGACTGACTTCAGCAGCCTGCAGAAACAGAGCTGAAAAATAACATAGATCTTAAAATATAGAACAGCAAAAAGTGGCGCAAGATACCTACATATTTCTTGTTCTTTCAGCTGTCTAGAAATTAAAATACAGTGTGCGTCTTTAATTTGATCCAGTCTTTGCTTAGTTATTCCACACTGGCTGTAGAGGTTGTAGAATCTAAAGGAACTTCTGGACTAGATGATCTTATAGGTCTCTTCCAGTCTTGAAAATTCTGTGATTCACCATGGAAAGGGCTCTTATGTGTAGATGTGGCACATGGGGACATGGCTCAGGGGTGGCCTTGGCTGTGCTGGGTTAACTCCATGATCCTGAAGGGTTTTTCCACCTAAATGATTTTATGATTCTATTTAAATCCTCTTTTTGTGGGTAGCAAGGGCAAGCAAGACGCAGGCCAGAATGTGAACCTCACTTTTACTGCCCCTGCATGGCCCCAAGAAATCTGGCTGTAGGTCATTGCTGGGAGTTTGGGGTTTCTTTTAGATTTTTTTCACCCATGTAAACATTCTTCTCCTGGAAACACACAGAAAGATGGTCACAAAGTTCCTCTGAGGTTTTGTGCCATCACTGATTCCTCTTGCCAAAGGGAAAACTTTGAAGAGAATTTGTGCTGGACATGGCTAAAGCAATAGTCCAGCTCACCTTTATTTTTATTAAAACTAGTAAAAAACATATGGCATTCTGTGATACACTGATATCTTGTTAATATTGAATAACAAAATCAGGATCTGATGATCCTTTTCAGTTTGATGAAAAAGCAAAACAATTAAACTTTATTGTCCTAGTTTTATACAAATAAATGATGAGATTGATGGCGAAATGAGAGGAGAATATAATGTAAAGAATCTCAGTAATAGTTTTGATCCTCTATGTGTTCTCCAAGCCATCAATTATGGGTAGAATATTTCTGACAAAGAAAGCAGGGATTTTTCTAGTGTGTGAAAAAGATACACGAGGAGCTGATAGTTCAAATTCGGATAAGGAAAAAACCAACAGTTTAATTTTAGTAGATATAAATATACTTTAAAATTGTTCATTTTCATTTACCCTTGACCCTGTTAGGTTTCAAGCTACTCTTAGGTAAAAATAGAGTTTGAGCTTAGTGTTCAACAGGGTACTGTTCTGGAAAAATCAAATTGTTTTACAGACCATATTGGTATATTAATACAATGATTTATTTTTTACCCAATATGGCCATTCCATCTCTATTGTCTAAGATTGATTCCACATTAATGTTTTATCTATTTGACTTTTACAGAGAATTAACAAGGAAATCTATATTTAAGATTTTAGAATCTCTGTACATTTTAATAAGGCTTAAATATAACATTCTGCTAAACACTGTGGAGAAAAGGCCAACTGAAATCACTAATTGCCAGCCACTTTTTATAGAATAGCAGAATTATTTTTTCTTCACAATAATCCTCTGCAGTTTGGAACATGTTTGACTACCAGTTGTTAAATGAGCTTGTATCATTTAAGAGTAGGAGAAGAACATTTGAGAAAGTAATTGGAGTATATTTATTTTAAATAGGCAGATCAAGCTGTTACAAATATAATCAAGACTGATTTCTAATTGAAAACCTTCACATGGTTTTCAAAAATAGCTGTTTAAACCTGTGTGTAGTTTTGCATTATCAGTTTCTTTCTGAATTATATGGGCTTCTCTAAATCTTTTCTTTTATTTAGTTTATTGATATATTTTCCCACCTGGTCTTTAGCTTGTTTTTTTTTTTTGTTGTTGCTTTTGTTTTATTTTTACTTTTAAACCTTGGTTAAATGTGAGACTATGAGAGTTTACAGTTATGGACAATATATTTGCAAGTGTCTTTACATTAGCCACATTTTATTGCACATTTTTTTCCCTATTTGGAAAATTCTGTGGGAAATCAGAATCATTGAGGTTGAAAAATACCAATCAATACCATCAAACCCGCCGTGGTTCAGGTCTTACAATAACCTAAGAAGGACCAAATGGATACTTTTCACTGCCAGTTTCCTCTCAGCATTTTGCTGACCTTTCTGGGTGAAGTGATCCATCATGATTATCTTCCCATCCTCCCCATCACTGCTGCCACCCCGATGGCATTAGGTGGGAATTGCAGCCCTTAGAGCTTCCTGGCCTGAGCGCTGCTCTGGCTCTTCATGAGTATTTTCCCTTTTCTCCCGCCCAGCTGTTACTCCTTTTCTCAGGAAAATGGATTTCTGTGCCCTGCAGCTTTTTTGGGGAGTGGTCCCAGCAGCTGCAGCAGCCCTAAAAGATCTCTGTGCTGTTTGTCTCTTTGGAATTTGGTACAATGATGTGTTGGCAGGTGAGGAACAAAGTCACATTGTGGTGGAAAATAGGGTCTTAAAATTAACCTTTATATAAAAGAGAAGGGATGGACTTGGGTAAGTGAAAGACTGAGCAGCAAGGAAATGGAGAGAAATGAGTATCACAAACCTCTGAGTAACCAGATGGGTGAGGGATCTGTGTTGCAGGGGCTCTTGGGTGAAAAAAAGGAGATTTTGGGGACTAAACAGTCTTAGAGAAGTTAAGTTAATAAACAATACAGGAAAGGAAAGGAAAGGAAAGGAAAGGAAAGGAAAGGAAAGGAAAGGAAAGGAAAGGAAAGGAAAGGAAAGGAAAGGAAAGGAAAGGAAAGGAAAGGAAAGGAAAGGAAAGGAAAGGAAAGGAAAGGAAAGGAAAGGAAAGGAAAGGAAAGGAAAGGAAAGGAAAGGAAAGGAAAGGAAAGGAAAATTTCTTCTTATTCTGAAGAAATACATCTTCTGAAGGGATGTGCTTTGTTTTGGGAATAAACAGCTTCTGGAGAAAACAGTTTTGTTTAGTGAACATTTATTCTGTCATATGTTTCTAGAGGAAAAAGGCTCCATCCAAACTCCTTATTGTATTTTGTAACAGTGAAGATTTCCAAATAGTGAGAGAAGGGTGTGGTTCCTTCTGCAGAAAGCTCACATAGAAGACCCAGGAGGCCTGAAAGCTTTCAAAATTAAGCTATCTGACTCTGTAAATTGCAATAACCTTCACAGACAATTAAAGTGAAGAAAAACCCCTCCAAATGTGAGAAGAAAGGATGATGTACTTTAGTGATGAAGAACAATACATGAAATCATGTATTACCTGCTGAAATAGAACTCACTATATCCTTAGATCATTTTTATCCCATATAAAAGTATGTATTGTCCCTTGGCTGATGATTTAATGGGAGAAAACATGAATTAATCACAAAATATTCTATCAAGATGGATTACTCAAATTATAGGAACTCTGTTTTGAACACAAAATAGGTGATTAGATAGGCAATAACAGGCCAGTGTGCTTATTTTTCTGGACACAAGTCAAGTAATACATCATATTAACTTCCAAACTCCTTGGCACACACATTCCAGATTTCTTATTAATAAGAGATCTTCATGTCAAAAGGTTAATTGTGTAAGCACTTGCAGACAGGGAATGGAAATCAGTTATAAGTAATGTCCACTTTTCCATCATTTGTTGCTTTCTTATAAAGAGCTGCTTTAAACATCTCATCTGAACTTCAGGACAGGAAAACTTTTCATTTTGGTCGTCATTTTTATAAACTCCCTGAGGTTCTAAGTGTAATTTAAGGGTTAATCATTGTCTGTAGAGACCCAAATATCTGAAAAAATGATGGTAAATTTGTGAGAATCTTGAAATTTCAAACACATCACACATGAAGCTGTTGATCAATCTGATTTCAGAGTAAAGCTTTGGAGCATTTCACATTGCCTAAGGTGGTGATGGATCCTTTATGGACTGGAGGTAAAGAGGAAAAAATATCCCCAAAGATATTTGAACATTTTGAGTTAAGATCTATATTCTGAAAACAAATGAAAAAGCCAATTTTTGATACAATTTCCAACCCATCTGAATTTTTGAAGGATGGTTTAGATTCTTTTTGCGTGCAATATCTACATGACTAAGTTATCAGTGCTTCAGGGAATTATTTCATCTGACTCATGGAACTGGAATTTCTGGGGTTCACATCCTTGTAGATACTGCAGAGCCTTGTCATATATTCAGTACTTGAACTCCCTGGGAAATATAAATATCTCTTTCCTCTGAAAATAGAGCAGATCTCTAAATATCAGTAAACCAGCATTTAGCAGACTTTGAATACGAAAGCAAGAAATGAAAAGTCCTGCAGCAATTTCAGCTGTCTATAAAAGAGACCAAAGGATTTTAAAATGGATATCTAGAAGAAAAGCCTGAGGCAGAGTTCAATCAGCTTTGGTCTAAACCATTTTAAAATAAAATTAAAAAGGAACCACTGTAGTGATTTGGATGTTTGTGTTTATTGTAAGACTAAAAGCTGGATTGTGTTTAGAAGTTAAGTAATATCATATAAATTCCTAAAATTTTTTGGATAATCCAGTTAACCTTTCTTCGTTAAACATAACCTTGACACAACCATTTTAGAGTCAGCGTCCTAGTTTAGGAAATTGTTTTCTCACAAAAAAAAAGTTGGAAAAAAACATCAGAACAATTTATTCACTTTTACCTAATTGACAAATACTTTGGATGTCTCCCAGCCTCCATTTTCAGAGGAAATACATTGACCAAAATGGAAGGGATGTGGGGCAGAAGGAGAGAAAAGCTCAGATTTCCTGAATCCCACAGCTGCAAGTACCAAAACATTGTATTTTGAGTTCCCCTAGTGGGGCATTCTCTCTTTAAACGACATTGGCACAGGCACCTCTGAGTATTTTTAAGGGTTGTACTGAACATCTGCAGGGTGTTTTGTTACCATGAAAGAGGTGGAAATGTCTGTTATTGATCCATGGGTGCTTCAGGAGAGTGCTTTAAAAATAGAATGAATTCTTCCTTGTTACATTTTAAAGTATTTCTACAAGAAATTGTCTCAGTTATGTTTTTAGTGTATCTGGCAGGTTTTTGAGATGTGAGGATTGCAGCTGAATTGCAGAATTCTTCCTCCAACAAGTGAACTGTTAAAGGAGAGCCCTCTGCTTTGAGTAGGGTTAAAAAATGCAGCTGTTGCATAGGCTCCCCTACTTAACTTTAATTCCAGATGCAAAGATCCATTTATTCTGAACTGTAGATCTGCAACTTTTTGCCTTAGTATAAAGACTGCAAAATAGAAATGCAGAATAACTTTGGATGTTATGTGGAAAGTATCCAATAACCCTTAGCAGTTCTATTTAAAAACTTTAACTTTCATTCTCTATTGGATTATACTTTCTTACTTTCACTCCCTTTGTTTTTTAACAGATTGTCTTTAGAGCTGTTCTCAGTTTAAATGTATATGAAGATGAGCATACAAATAGCTGCTAATTGGTAAATCCTCGTGATTGCATAATGAGTTATTGGCCTGACTCTTCACTCTCTGAGGGATATGTGGTATTTCTTTCCCTTTGCCATCTTCCAAAATTTTGTGTAAAAAAAGAAAGAAATACACAAAGCATATTTAATCTTTTCTTTTGCTGTCATTGCCATGGAAACATTAAAAGTAATAGGAATTGTAGGAAGATATAAAGGTAGAGATAAGGAAGGAGATAGAGAGCAGTAAAGAAAAAAGGCAAGTGGCAGTGATTTACTTATGAGGCAATATTCATATATCAATTTATTCAGAAATTGTGTCTTCTTGGAAATGCTCTACTTTTTAGGCCTGAAATGCAGGTTAGTCTGTTCAATTTGTGTAAAAATAAGAATATTCTTTCCATTCAGTAGAAATACTGAAAAAACTCACTTCAGTTAATGTCTTTTCTGATGATTTCATGGTATTATAACTCTGGTAATGGTGGATATTTACAGCATTACAGTAGGTTCAATGTTTCTGGGCTAGCATGTGTTCTATTTGCTCTTATATCTTTTTTTGTGTGTCTTGGACTACTGCCCAAACCCTTTGGAAAATAAAAGAGTCCTTCCTGACAAGTGCAGAGAAGTCGCTGAAGTCGGGATCCTTAAATGTGATTTGGTCTGAAGGACTCTGAGAGTGCATTGATGCTCTTTTCTCGGGTGCGTGAATCTAATCCAGTTTTATCTGCATGCTCCCGCTATAAATACCACAATTTCCCCTGTTGTTTTTCTCCATCCAGCATCGCTAATTTTTTCTGGCTGTGCGCGGCCCGGTTCCAGCAGGTGGCAGCGCTGCCGCGCGGTTTGGGGCTCGGAGGGTGCCTAAACCCCGCACCGCAAATGGCTTCTTCTGCAAAACTCATCCTACCGTGCCTGTGATTTACCTCTTGGACAGAATAATGCCCCCAAATCTCCGCTCTACGCCCGACTTATCCCATTGTGATGTCTGCTATCATATTCCACAGTAAAATACGTGGGTCGTTTTTGTCGTTGTTGCTGCGCTCCTCAATCCCATGGTGTGGTTTAACTCTAGCTGCAATTCCACTGCATTAAGCTGATAAAGGCAATACTTCGTACAAAATCCTGTTCCCTGTTGTGTTTTTAATAAATAGATCTTACATGACTCGCTGCCACTATTTTATTTTGAGAAACTGGTACCTTGTTTGCATGGTCCAGTGCTGTGTGGGAATGAAGTAGGATGTTGAGAGGATTAGGATGGAGTGAACATCTCTGTGTCACCTCTCCAGTCCCCTCTTCATTATCTGATACAGCAACAGAACTCCCACTGCATCTATTTTTTCCTATTTATTTTGTCTGTTAAACAAACCTTCAATTTATCCATTTTAAAAGATATTCTGGTGTTTCATAAGCACAGGGCAGAACTTGGTAGTGTAGGAATTTCTTCTGCCAAAGAATAAAAAATAAGTTTAATGATAATTTATTTGTTAGGACTGTGGCTTTAAGCGTTTAGAAGCCAAAAGTGTGTGCTCTGTGTGACATTCTCTAAGTCTTCTACTTGCTTTGATCCTTTAAGTCATGTTTGGGCTCTGGAATGAGAACCTGCTCCTTGAGAGAGCAAGGACATAAAGCAGAAGAATGCAGCTTTTTGGATAAAGCACTGCTATGGATGTCTTGAAGCTGCTATTTTCTGGACCTACTCATACATATGTTATTGTCACAGCCCTTTAAATAGAGTCGGTGTTGCTAAGCAATATTCAAATCATGTAAAGTTCTTCTGAAAGCAGTGAATACCTGTTAACATTCCTTTGGGCTATACTCCCTGATTTACTACTAGTAAATCATGAGTACTGAGCCGAGTTCGTGCATTTTAACCTGTTTTCCTTTTCTTTGTTGTTTTGTTTTTACTCCAAGAGTTTAAATGCACTGCTGCAGAAATCGAACGCAGTGATTTAGAGTAGGGAGCCAGTGGGGGGAATAGGGGAGCAAGGTACCCAAGTGGGAACGCTGGGCTCATTAATGCACGTTTTCTGCCGTTCTGCTCCTTGAATTTCAGAAATTTAGGAAGTGGAGATAAGAATTGCCAGACAGTGTTGTTGCCTGGCAGCCTGCAGAAACCATGGGATGCTACGTGAGGCTGCCTGACCCAAGTGAAACAGATATTTTAGCCCCTTTCTTCTTCCTGCTAATTCTTGAAAGAGCTGTTGGGATACTGCCTGGTTATAGTGCTAAAAATTCCTCCAGTGAAGGGACACATATAGATACCAGTATATTTTTAGAAGTGATGCAATTCATATTTTAGGTAGGGTAGTATATTTTTACATTCTTAGTTGGAGATGAAAGGAGATGTTCTCATGAAGAAAAGCTTTATTGCAATTTATGATGGGAGTGTAGGCTGCTACTAAGTTGTGAATAATATAAGTAACCTATGGATATTGAGCTGTGTGTTGCATAAATTCTATTTCTCTGTAGAACTGAGATTTGGTGTTAGTATTCTTGCTTTTATTTCAAAAGGCATTGTAGCCTTTTCCTTTCAATGAATTAAATCTTTGTGGTGAATCATCCTCTTTAAAGCTTAAGGAGGGTTTTTTTCCCTTAATTTTTATATCAAACACACACACACAAAGAGCAAAACGGAGGAATTCTTATTTTGATATGCTGCATATGAATCTCCTGTGTGTCAATGCAGCTTGTTAAAACAAGATTTAAAGAGATACCTTACTGGGTAAATATGAGTTTCTCTTTATATGAGCTAGTCCTACTGAGCAGAGAAAAACAACAGTTTTGAATTTGAGAAACTCATTTATTAACTTACTGAATTTCTTCTATCTTTTCTTTTTTCTTTTAATTGGATCTTGAAGAAATAATTTCCTAAAAAGATGGCAGTTTTAAAGGCTGGTGTTTTACCAGTGTGTTGTAAAACATCGGCAGTGGGTCGATGTTAGGAGTAATGATGATGACAGCAGTTTATTACAGAGGGAGGTGACAGCACCACAGTTCAGAGCTCCCTTCTGGTGGGTGCCTCACATTCTGATTGGCTCAGTGCTTTGAGCAGGTGATTAATGAGGTTTCTGACACACACTGCAAATATTGCAGTGCTTTAGCAAATAGCAAGTTAACAAACACTAGAGGAAATAGCTAGTGAGGAAAATATTCGAAAGCCTAAAATATGTATTAAGTATACAATTTCTCAACATTTGGATTGTTCCTTGGTGCATTTCGATGCAGTTTGTGTCCTGCTTTCTTCTACCAAAGAGAAATAGGCACAGGGTGCCCAGAGCAGCTGTGGCTGCCCCTGGATCCCTGGCAGTGCCCAAGGCCAGGCTGGACAGGGCTTGGAGCCACCTGGGACAGTGGAAAATGTCCCTGCCCATGGCAGGGGGTGGAACTGGATGAGCTTTGATTGTCCCTTCCCATCCAAACCATTCTGTCATTCTGTGAGATGCCGAGTGATCAGCTCTTGTGTTCTTCATGAATACTCTGATATTATCTGATTTCCTCTTCTGTGTTTTGAAGTCAACGATGCTTTATAGCCAAAACAGCTCCACCTGAGAAATCTGAAAGGAATTTCTCTCTACTGCTGATCTCTGGTTCACTCTCCCTTCTCAGGGTGATTTTTTTCTAAAATTGGAAGCTTGTACTGCTCCTGCTTGGTTGCTGGTAGTCCTGTGGTTGCAGAGGCTTTATTTATGTGACCCTTTATTTAACTTCATTTCCTATTTCATTTGTCTTGTGGTATTTATAAAAAAAATTGTGACACTTCTGTTTCTTTCTTTTCCAAGTACATGTTTAGATGTCCTGGTCCTAGGCTTCTCATTTCACATATTTCAGCTGACAGCATTCTGAGATACAGTGTGTCACCTGGGAATTAAGAAATGCCAAATGATAGCTTGGAAATGCCAAGTTTTTATGTTGATAGACTTTGCCTTTTAGCACAAAAATCCTGCCTTGAGGTGTAGTGCTCATTCTTTCATAAGCCATTGAATTCACAAAATTATATTTTTGGCTACTATCTTTCATCATTGCTTTTGTAATTTTCTATCAAGTACACATTAGGTAACATCTTCAGCACTGTCCCTTCTTGGATGTGAGAAAAGAAGCCCAGAATCAATATCTAATTTTTCCCAGCATACAAATCCAAATCCAGCTTTGGAACATGGATCTAAAATAGGATTTTCTGGTTTTTTTCAGGGCTTTGAAGGACTAGTTTGCCTTTTTAAGGACAGTTCTAAGCAATTTTTAGTAAGGTCTATAGATGTCCAACTCATAAGTAATAAGGTGCTGATAGTTCTTCTGATAATATTAATTATGAGCTTGCTGCTATATTTACTTTTATTTGGACAAATTTTAACTGCTCAAAAAAAAGTAGTTAGTATTTCGAATACCCTGTTTTATAATTCTTCTGACTCAGACCTAGACAAATCTTGTTTACTCGATTCAGGATTTCACAAGCCTTGTAAAATCTTACTTTTGTCTCAGTTTCTCCTGGTGCTCTGCTACTTTGCTGCTTACTAATGTTCATACAGCCAGCAGTGGGCAAAAACCACTGGAAAACCATCCCAAGAAAAACATGAATCTAATGCCTGATGGACAAACTCATTCTGTACCTGGAAGAGGTACTTTGTGTTCAGATGCAACATTTACATACCCATTATCACACTTAAAAGGTAATTGCAAAAATCAGTAGTCAATTGAGGTCAATTCACATCCTTAATCAGGGTCATTACAGGGAAATACAGCTGCCTCTCTGTAATTAGGCAACTACTTTAATAACAAACAAGATAATCTCTAAAGAGAAGGGTTTGGCTATGCTGGGAAGTAAATGCTGCTCCTGCAGTGACCTTGCTGCTTTTAGATTCAGGTGCTGCTATCCCAAGATTTGTCCCAAGCTGTTTAAATTCCGGCCTTTTCCTGACCTGTGATCTCCCAAACTGTGCAGCCTCAGAGCTTAGTGCAGCAGGGGAAAGTATTTAAAGCTCCTTGGCAGTGAGTGAGTCCCCTCAGTGACTCAGCCTTTGATGTCAGTATTGTCAATGAATCCCTTCCTGGCTTTGAAGTGCAAAAAGTGCCCAGCACTGGGTGCTGATCTTATCCTGAGAATATTCCAGTGCTTATGTCACCCTACATTCGGAGTTTTCCTGCCAGGCCTGGCTGTTATTCCCTGCTGGCTGAGAGAGCAGTTACCTTCCCAATGCTTCAGGTTTTCTGAGAGCAGCACAGAAAACCTGAAGTATTTTAGTATTTCCTTTTATAACCTTACACCAACAAAAGAATCCTGACTCCTCACACTATTTTGGGATAAAAGAAGAGGATGTTGTCTTCTCCTTCCACAGAACTCCTATGTGTTTAAGTCAAGGAAAACACATATTGCAGTGTTTGTGATTCTCGGTGACAGAAACTTTCTGTAGTGTGTGTGTCTCTGTATCATGGATAGTAATGAGCCATGTAAACCCCACATTTGTTACTAACTTCACAGTGATTGATCATTTGCATCATGTGTGGATAATTACTTCCCCAAATAGAATGCCTAATATCATGACAACTCTCAGGGCCCCCTCAAACTGATTCACTTGTGTAACTGTGGCAACTTCTTGTTGTATTGTGCTGCAAAGATTGTCTGATTAGTAAGAAATTGTAATTTATTTGGATAGTGAAACTCAATGTATGTAACAAGGAAACTTAATGACCTCTTAGTAGTTCTCACTGTGAATTTTATTCTCAATGGCATCGTAGCATTTGAGTTTTTTTCCCAACATAAGCGCACAGAACTGAAGTTTAAGACTGCCATTACTGTGCTAATGCAGAATCAGAGAATATCTTTTGATGGAAGGAACCTGGGGATGGCATCTGATCAAGTCTGCTCGAAGCAAAACTGCCTTCAGGGTATGATGGGGTTGCTCAAGGCCTTGTCCTCTCACTCTGTCACAAGGCGAACTCCAGGGTCTCTTTGGGCAACTTTAGTCCTCTCCAGGAGTGCTTCCCCCTGTCCATAATGGGAATCTGCAATAAATAAATCACTTTCTTTTGTGAATTTTCCATAAAACAACCCATCTCTTTTTTTTTTTGGATGAAATGTATATAAAGCATACATTTCTATTAAAGCAATTTTTATTCTAAGTTATTCAGTAGAGAGATACTGCAGGGGTGGAATCCACGTGCCTAGAAGAGGTGAGAGGAGTTTTTTGGCACTGGGCTGACTGGATCAGTGAGGTGGACTTGACACTGTGGAAGAGGGTCCAAAGTGCTGGTGAAAAAGATGAGGGGTAGTGGATACATGTCACTGATTGGGGAGGTTCCAGCTAGACACAAGGGGAGAATTTTTTCCCATCAGGAACAGTCAGCCATTGGAATAATCTCCTCAGAGTGAGAAATGGTACTCACTCACAAAAAAATTAAAAGGTTTATTAAAACCTTATCAATAAATAGAGAAAATATTATTACAGTGCTGGGAGCAAAGGATTTTTCCCACTATGTGCTCATCCACACAATGGAGGTTTTGGCATCCTGGCCTGCATTAGGAATGGTGTGGCCAGCAGGAGCAGGGAGGTCATTCTTCCCCTGTACTGGTGCTGGTGAGATCACATCTTGAGCACTGTGTCCAGTTCTGGCCCCTCAGTTTAGGAAGGATGTTGTGATGCTTGAGCACGTCCAGAGGAGGCAACGAGGCTGGTGAGGGGCTTGGAAAACAAACCCTATGAAGAAAGTTTGAAGGAGCTGGGGCTGTTTAGTCTGGAAAAGAGGAGGCTCAAAAGTGACCTTATGGCTCTCTACAACTCCCTGAAGGGAGGCTGTAAACATGTGGGGTTGGTCTCTGACAGAACCAGAGGACACAGCCTCAAGCTTTGTCAGGGAAGGTACAGGTTGGATATTAGGAAGAAATTTTTCACCAAAAGAATAATAAAGCACTGGAATGCCCTTCCCAGGGAGGAGGTAGAATCACCATCCCTGGATGTGTTTAAAAAAAGCCTGGCCGTGGCACTTGGTGCTGGTTGAGGTGTGAGGGCATGGGTTGGACTCGATGATCTTAGAGGTCTCTCCCAACCTCATCATTCTGTGATTCTGTTTTGCCTTTCAACCCTTTAGCCCCTCCCAAAGTTTTGTCCGTCAACTCCTTTGCTGTCCAGTGGTGGAGGTCACTTCCTTAAATCTTGGTTGGAGGTCCAGTACTGCTGTAGTAAAAGCTGACCCTCCCAAATGTCCCAAACCCAGGTCACCCCCTGCTAGCAATGCAAGGGAGGCAAAACACAACGATAAGTCTATAAAACTTCTCTAAACATCTATACATAATATTTGCCTTTTAATTGTGAGAGTCAAACGCTGCATTATTCATCTGTCACACCAGTGAAGTGGTAGATTCCCCAGTGCTGGACAAATTGAAGATACAGCTGCAGGTTTCTGGGCCATCTTGTCTAGACTGTGCTTTGGCCAAGAAAGGCGGGACCAGGTGATCCTTGAGGCCCCTTCCAACCTGGCATTCCATGATTCTGTGAAAATATTTGCACCTAGACTGAAGGAGGTATTTTGCCATGAGGTTGAACCAAGCCATGTGTAAATAGCAGACCCTGCTATTCCAGGCTGTTCTGTGTACCCAATATGGGTTAGCAGTAGTAAACTGATAATGTATTTGATTGCCATAATTAAAGGCATTTGATTACATCAGCTTGGAACGTTGTCTATAATAATGATTAAAATGGTGCTGGGGCGCATTCAGCAGTTTTACACTTCGATAATACACAATATGGAATGAAAACCTGGCAGCAGACTGAGGGATTCAATGTTGCATGCAGGAATACAGAGTAAGCACAATTACAGTGTTCAGGAGAAGACAAGTAATGCATTTCAACACATTCTGCTTTTGGCTTTGCTATGTCTTCAAAATGAAGCTTCAGATTTCACAAGAGCAGCTTGTATCTTGTTCAAGGTTTTTTTAATAGGTATTTTTGAAAGTGTTGAAAGAGCAGGATGCACATTCTATTGTTTGTATGTATTTCACATTCAAAATGAAAAGCTTAGCTATGTTCTTTTCTTCACTGAAACAACTTGTTTTGTTTGAGTTCATTCTTTTCTTTCTTGTTTTCAGAACCTGATGTTTATTACTTATGTTGTGCTTTGACTATATTTTTTTTCCCCTTTTGTCTTTTAAATTGCCTGTTCTTCATCTTTTTTCATTCTTTGGTTTTCCCCAGTGTTGTTTTTTCAGCTTTTTTTTCTACTTCTGTTAAGGTCAGGATTGAAGTTCTTGAGATAATATTTCATGTTTAGACTTAGATGTTTATTATTTTCTATCTATAGCACAATCTTGCAAGGTGTGAGTTCTGTAGTGTTTCACTAACGAGGTACAAGATGGTCAACTAATTTTTTCTACAAGGTTTTTTAAAGCTAAACTATTTAATTAAGAAATGACACAAATTATTTTTAACTCAATAACTAAATACTTGTGTCTTGTAATGTAAACTTTCCTGTCTAATTACAAAAATATTACCTTAACTCATAAAGAAGGTGAAGAAGAACAATTAATGGCAGCCTTAAAATCTGTATTTTAGCTTCACATATTACTATATTCTAACACCTTAAACTTTAAGTTTTCTACCATGTGATATTACATACTTCTAATCAAACTACACATCAATAATCACAATTTTATCATTCAAAGCAAACAGCAGAATGGAGCAGAACTTAATAACAATTTTTGTCTCTACTTTCTTAATTCATCACCATTTTAAATATTGTAATATTTTTGAAGCAGTGTGAATGATTTATTGGTACTAATCACCATGCAATTATTTGTTGAGTTGAGCTGGCACTTGGGAAATCTCTTGCTCATATTATTGAGTTTTTGTCAGCTAAATTTTTATATATGGGATAAGAGCTAACTTCCCTCTGTAATTTTTCTAGTATACATCAAACTTACTGAGAGTGTCAAGTCTCAAAGTTGCCAGTCTCAAAATTGACTTGAAAAGTCATATCAATCCTAAAGAATTTCCTTGTGCCTTTGAAGTGATAAAGTCCTGGCACCAAAGAAATGATAGAACAGGCTCAACATTACTGTGGCAAACTGACCACAAAATAAAAGTCATGTTATTCTTGGGTGTAAAACAAGACTCGTGTGTTAGAGCTGAGAAAAAGAAATGGTGGAAAGCTGTGTGAGAGGAGAGGGCCTTGAGGAAAAAGAATGAGAAAGGAGTTCCCAAATTGTTGTTCTATGGAGTTTTACCTGTAAGGAAACACCTGGGAATGCGAATCTCTACCCCATCCCAGTTTTGGAGTCAAGTACCATAACTCTGTTCCTCTTGGTAAACATTTTTCTCTTCTCTGTCATGTTGTGACTGGTAGCTTCCACTTGATGCCTGGGAATCAAATCATTGTTATTTTCAAAAGAATTCACACATAATTTGAATTTCTAAGTGCCAGGTGTTGTTGTTATTATGTTCAAAGAACACAATTGCATTTAAACAAGCTGTCACTACAAAACTAAAATAAAATATGAAAATACTAAATAAAAACCCCCAAAGTCAGTGTTATTGCTTATAATTTGATTTACTGCATTTTATATCCCTTTTCTGGTAGGTGGTAATCTTCTCCAAAATTAAATGAAATACTGTACTTTGTCACAGGAGTATGCATGCAGAAAAAAGCACTTTGCTGGGCTTGATGAGTAATTATTTTGCCATCTTAACCAGGGAATTTAATCACACAGATAGAGTACTGAAATTTTACAATATTAAAAATTTACTTATAGTACATTGCATTTTGATTGTTATTGTCTTTTGGAAAAAAAACCTATTTCGTTCATATAATGGTTCAATTCCTTAAACAAATGTGTTTTTGTGAGAACTTTTACCAGCACCACCTGCAGATATTTTCCTGTCAGTTCCAACATTTAGAAATGTATTTCCATCTCAAATGATCTTGAGGTCTCTTACAATACAGCAGCACATGAGCCCAGAGTGTTCCATAGAGATAAACAAGGCTGTGCTTGAAAATTTTGGGGAAATACTGAAGTTTGTATCTACCTTTCAAGCTAAGCACAAAATACTTGCTTCTCTTCTATCTCCAGAGATAAAAACAGGCCAATTTAACTAGATATAAAATAGATAAAGATAGATATAAAATAGATCTATATTTAAATAGATAAAAAAAGGACAATTTATTTTTAGGCAGATTTATTTTTAAGAGACTAATTCATGCAAGGAATGAGTAAGTCCAGGACACAGCTATCGGAGTGGGTCAGACCAGACCTTCAGCTCCCTGTCCAGTAAGAGTTGTTTAGCAAAGAGTTCCAGGAGCATGGAAAGTGTGGAGTGAGCTTTTCCCTGCTGAACCTTCCAAGCTTCCACAGGCTGTGATTTAAAAACTTCCTGAGTTGAAATTAGCATGTGAATCGCTGCTTTAATAGCCATCTGTGGACCCATAATCCGCTCCTTTTGCTAAAGACTTATTGAACCCACTCAAATGTTTGAGCTTCCCCGCAACAATGAGTTTCTGAATTTAATTAGATACTGTATGAAATAGTAATTATTGTTGTTCATTTTAAATGTCCAACCTGATTATCCTATTTTAGATCCCTTAATTTATTGATTGTTGGCCAAGCTTCCAAATAACCATCTCTTACTGACCATTTTCTTCATTTAGAACCTGAACTGCTGCATCTACTCATCTCTGAAGAGATGCTAAGCCCTCCAATATATATTTAGCTTTGTCATTTTGCTCTTAAAAAGAGAATACTCTGGTCCTACAATGTGTATATGATTATCCTTTTAACCTGTCGTTTTACATACAATGTTTAGAAACTTGGTGCAATTTAATAAGTTGATTAAAAGAATGTGGGGGCAGTGCTCATATTCAGCTGAATAATATATTTGAAGGCAGATGTTGTGATAAGTCATGCAGCACAGTGTGTTAAATTTAGGTGGACAGTTCCAGAACTGCTTTGCATCTTCTCAAAGCTGAAAAGAACAAGATCAGATTCAAATCCCTACAGAGTCCTTAAAGTTGGAAGAGACCTCCATGATCAAGTCCAGCCTTGACCAAATACCACCATGGCCACAAGTCATGTTGTGCAGTTCCAATTCTGCTTTTTTTTTTTCTGAACGCTTCCAGAAATGATGATTCCACCCCTCCCATGGGCAACCTTCCCAGACCTTGTTTACAGCCAAGCATTTTGGTAATTAATTTTCTTTAAATTACCTTAAAATTAGAGAAAATGGTCCTAGACTGGAGTGTTAAGGGGATCTACTTTGTTACTGTTGTTAGTCACAGCCACCAGCAGCAGCACTGAAATACAACAGCAAAGTTTATGCTGATGTCACCCAGTTTGTAATGTTTGAGTGACCTTTGGCTGAGAGTTAGCTCCAGCTGAATAATTGTGACAAATGAGGGTGGGTCGGTTTTATTTGTTTTTAATACAACTTGATAATGACTCTTTAAATTAGATTTTCCAGAGGTTTCGTTGTAATGTTGGAAAAGAATGTCGAGGAAGGAATTGAAAACTTGCAGCGATAAACACAATGTCTTAATTTTAGGCTATTTCTATAAAACATTACTGCCATTTTAACAACAAACAGGGGATCAAAATAAGAAGTGGATGCTTGAGAAAAAAATGAGGAAGAGTAATAAAGTTACAGCCAGCAGTTTAATGGGATATGATGATGGGGAAAATAAGTTTGTGGGTTTGACATGCATTCCCTCAGTTTCTCCTACATTCATTTGCAGTGTAAGGTGAGTTCCTTACATTTCCTTAATCTGTGTGTTCTTTTTTGAGAGGAGGAACCTTTAATGTGAGCAGTCACATGTTGATTTGTTATGTATTAAGGTAATTTGCTTTGGCTGGTGTTACAGAAATAATTATGGGTAGTGTAAAATGAGTTTCTGGTCTTTCCAAATTAATTGAAGAGTAATGAGATTAATCATGAGTAGGAGTGAGTCCAACAGAATTTTAATATGGAGGAGCAAAATGGGATTATGTGGAACAGACTATCTTTTATCCCCCTTTTGTTAAGAATGGAAATATTCTGTCATGGGAGTGGAATTCCCTGGGGTGTTCTGTGGTTGCTAAGCAGATGACATCAAGGGATGAGAGCTGTGCCACTGATTACATGATGTAGTGCCTTGAGTTTCAGGCATGCATGAAGATAAAAACGGAGACAACAAGGGGAAATTGCCTCAGGGTGATCCAGGAGAGGTGCAGGTTGGATTTTAGAAAAATTTCTTTGCTGAAAGGGTGGCTGAGCATTGGAACAGGCTCCCCAGGGAAGTGGCGGAGTCACCATCCCCGCAGTGTTCACCTCTGTGATGTGGAAGTGCAGAGAGCTGAGGGTGGAGGTGATCCTGGCTCCAGCCTGTCCCCAATCCAAATGGGACAGTAATCTCCTTCAACCCCTTTCCATAAACAGGGTCTGCACCACTCTTCACCACTCCTGGTGTTTTAACTTGGGCAAACTGGTGCAGAGCCATGGATTTGTCATTTTGTGCGATGAGAAGTGTTCAGGTGAAGAAGTACTCAGCTTTTCTCCACTTGCAGCAAATCAATGTGATGGAAAAGTACACGGTGATTTAACAATTTTGGAGACTTAATTTTATTTCAAATAATCAAACAAGCTAATTAGATAGCTGGATTTCACAGAAACACTGTCTAATCAAGGGCTTGGGCAACAGGGGATTTGCAGAAATGAGCAGATCTTGTTAAATGTTGTCAAACTATGAGACATCTCACCTTATGGTGTATTAGGGAAGACACTTGTCCAATCACAGACATCATTTTGCCATTTTAAGTAATGCAGATAGAAGTGTTGTAAAAGTGCAGAAATTCATTAGAGAGGCTATAAGTAAAAAGCAAGGAAAGTGGGAAGTTTGACTTTTCAATTAGTTGAACTTTTCCTGTTAATGAGGTAGAGCTAAAATCTGAAGAAAAGCCCTGTCATGGGCTGTTTGTTCTGGAGCAGGGTTTGTGTTAGACATAATTCTAGGCTTTTCCTTACATTCCTTTTTAAAGCATTATAATTTTCTTCTGAGAGCAGCACACAGTACAGGATGAAAATCTGAAGAGTGATCTGATGTTATTTTGTACTTTCAGGCTGTGCTTTGAAAAAGAAAAACAGTTTTGGACTAATGAATCAAGTTATTTTATTATAGTAGGTAAGACACAACATACTTGAATATTTGATTTTAAATCATATTACTTGTTGTGTCTTTAAATGGTTGATCAGCTTGGGTGGTGAGATGTGAAGCAGCTCAAGACATCCCACAATAATCCTGAAGTTCTCTTGTTAAAAAGTAAGTTTCAGAGTACTTCAGCAGCCTCAGAAATGAAACTGGGTAGTTCCTGAATTGTCAAAGGATGTCAGGGCTCTGAAAATATAATTTTTAATACTACTGAAAATATTATTTTTAGTACTACTTTGCTGGCCTGTCTCTTGCTTGAGCTCATTATGGAGCATTCCCAAGGTGGTTTGCATTTCCCAAGAAATGAAGTTGTGCCCTAGACAGCTGCAGCCTCTATCCCCACTTACAATATCACAAGACTTTATTTTTCTTCCACAAATGACTCTTGTTGGAGACATTGGGCACCACTGAACATCCCTTTTTGGGAGACATGTGATCAGCAATCCACTTGTGTGGGTTTGAGTCTCTTCTGCAGGTCCCTTGGCCAATTCCACCTTGGGAAAACTGGGAATTCTTTGTGTGTAGCCCATGAGGTGAGTAAGGAGGCTGAGGAAATGGAGATAAGGAGAGCTCTGACAGGCTCACCCAAATACACTGACTCCAGTGACATCAGAGTTGGGTGTATTTTGAATGATTTGGCTTTTCAGGGGATGCCACAAAAGCATTCTTTAAGTTAGCTCTGTGAGACAAAGTGTGTTGGGATCATGGGAGTATTTTTAGGATGCACAAATGGCTTTTGGTGTGTGTACAGCTTGGTTGCTGCTCTGGATGGAGCTCTTGGAAGCAGAAGAGTTGTCTGAGGTGAGATGAAATTTGAGTCTAACCTGCAAAGTGTAATAAATGACATACTGACTTTTCTTTTTTTTTTTTTTTTTTACATTAGTCTTAAAATTGAGGAGTAAGTTACCTTAAATCACTGGTCATTATTAGATGATGTAGCTAAATAGTCACAGCTAGGAGTTAGGTATTAACTACCAGGCCAGACTGAAAGTGCAGATCAATATGTTCTTCTTCATGCACAAAGTCTATTGACAACAGTGACCACAGGTTCCCTGTGATTCTTTCCCCCTCAGAAACATGTCCTAGAAATAATGGCAAAATCAGTTCTGAAAACACTGAATATTCTAGAACAGGAGGGCTGCGTGTGCTGCCTGGGGTGGTGTTTATTGTCCCACAAACACCATGGTTTGTGCTTTGCTGGAATTCCTTCCTCCTGTCCCTTCTCCTCTGCTACAAACAGCCCATCTGGGAAAGAGAGGGCACGGTGACAATGTTGGAATGTTTGCTGGGGGAAGTATTTTGTGTTTTCTGTAGAAATAGGAGGCTTTGTCAATCTGCAGAGTGCTGGTTCTCTGCAGTGAAGGGCGTGGCTTCTTCCCTGCCTGGGAGAGTTGAGAAAGCATCCATCAATATAAATAATGATGAGGAGAATGAACAGTAGCTATTGGCTTATTTCTGATTTTTCTTTTTTTTTTTTTTTTTTGAAATATACTGCAAAACCCATGTTAGGAACGATCATAAAGCATCAGCTCTTACCCAGGGGATGTTGATCTTTTTCACTTTGATTTTTTTTGTTGTGTGGGAGACAAATTAGATTTTTCTTGCTGTCTCAGTTGGCATTTTGGTCTCAGCCTAGACTGCAGATACCTACAGAGTGACTATTAGGTGTTAGGATGAAAACATCTCATTACTCTTCATAAAGGATGGTACTTGTTGCACAATTGTACTGTAAATTTGACCATAATAATTTAAAATTATTGTAACACGAGTAACTATTATTTATGGTTTTCAAGGTTTAGGTTTTTTTCTGCTTAACCACTGGGCTGCTGATTCACTAAAGTGGAATAAGGTAGATTTAGATTAGATATAAGGAAGAAATTATGGCCTGTGAGGTTGGTAAGGCCCTGGCACAGAGTGTCCAGAGGTGCTGTGGCTGCCCCTGGATCCCTGGCAGTGCCCCAGGCCAGGCTGGACAGGGCTTGGAGCACCCTGGGCTGGTGGAAGGTGTCCCTGCCCATGGCAGGGGTTACTGGATGTTCTTTGAGGGCCTTTCCAACCCAAACCATCCCACGGCTCCTTGCAGTGGGGTGATCCCACACTGGCTGGTCCCACTGAGGATTTTGGTTCCTGAGGCTGCTGTGAGAGCAGCTCCATGACAGCCCTAAGGGTGGCTGTGGGACACATTTGTGGGTTTGAAACCACTTCTCACCCACAATCCCTTCTCTGATATTGCTGGATTGAGGTAAAGCCTAATGGAACTAGGAATTTAAAATATTTGTGTTTCTTCTGATTCTTTCCAAATCTCTTTTATTTTTCCATCACTTACCAAATTTTCCCTCGAACAATTTGCTGTAGGTGCCTGGTCATGGTCAGTTTGACATCTGCCAGATGATGAATTAGGAGCAGGATGAATAGTTTTATCATGTTTTGATGATTGTTCTTTTTCTCCTTTCCCTTGTCATTGCACACTGATTCAGAACATCAGTGTTATAAAATAAGCAACATTATAAACTACCTGCAGTGGTCACCAAAGGATAATCTCACTGTTAAGGCATTTTTTGTATTCTTTAATTACCAAAGAGAATTTAAATTATGAAAGGGCAAGAAAATGCACAGTGAAAATCTGATTTTATATTTTGAATTTAATCAGGACAATTCGGTGCTGACCTTCAATGGCTCTCCTTAATATCCTGGATGAGTTCTATGACTGTGAGACTGCCAAGTCTTTTATGAAGGTCACAGCCATGAAGTTACCGAGGGACTAAAACCCACAGCAGTATTTAATATTTTAAAGATGGTTTTCTTTCCAATGTGAGTAAAAGACTGAACTGACAAGCTTCCTAGCACGGTGACTTTTCTTTGGCAGCTCTACATGATGCCATTTTGTAAAGCAAATTGAATGTCAAAGTGTGTGATAGATTAACAAAATATTTTAAAATTAATTCCTCCTCTAATAAGAATTTAAATATTTTGCATGGTCTTCTTTTTTATCTTTTTTTTTTTTTTTTTTTTTTTTTTAGTAGAAATTTCTCCCTTTACTTTTAGTTATGTATTGACAGTTCTCTGGAAGATCATGCAGATTTGCAGTCCAGTTATAATTATGGTAGGAAATTAAACCTCTAGATACAACAGTGCTGACTTAGAATCTGCAAAATATTGCAGGAAGCCTTGTAATTAATAAGGAATTGTGGAAATATTCAGATCAGAATAATTTAGAAAATTTTGAGTATGTAAGAGCAATATTATTATTATTGTTATTATTATTGCTATTAGTAGTAGTAGTAGTATTTGCTGATAATATTATAGGAAAAACTATATATACATATATATATATATATATATATATAATCTATATATCTATATATATATCTTTAAAAGTGTCATGGGTTATGGGTTTTGGGGCTCTTCTTGTATTTTTTCCATGCATTGATATGTATACATTGAAAATTACCCCAGCTATTAAAGCATTTATTGTGTTGTTTATAAATTGTCATTTATTTGGCCGTAGATTACAACCCAAAGGGAGTTCTGCTTCCTGCTGTTCCCTTCCTCTTTGTCTCTGGAATTATTTTGGACCCTGCTAGTGCATTGTCACTGAGTTTACACATTTGCATAATTACAGCTCTGTCTGCAATTTTTTGTTAGCTCGTGCAGAAGTGTTTCAATGACAGCATCACAAGCTCTAAGAGTGCAAGACTCCTGTAACTCTGTCCAGAAAGTTTGTCCTGTTGCCCTGCACAGTAATCCAAGGGAAACAAAGCAAAATGAAGAGAAAATATTTAATAAAAATGTTCAGGTATAACCATAAATTTCCTAAATTCTGTTTTGTGTTCAATCTGACTGTGATTTAGAAATACACAATCACTGCATTTAGCTATCGAAAGCTGGTCCATTTAAGGAGCTGACATTGTAAAATGTAAAAAAGATGTAGCTAACTGAAAAAGAAACCAGAAACCCATATAATGCAAATCTGTGTAGTGTGGCATATTTTACATCAATACTGCTGGTCTAAAAGCTGAGCATGGATAAATAAAAGCCATCAATAAAAAACATGTGTTGCTGGTTTAGAAGTTACAAGTATCAAAGGCTTAAGAATTACAATTTTATTAAAATAAAATTCCTAATTATGAGGCCCACAACAAACAGACTTCAAATTGCTTTTTGCTTAGCAATTAGGTTTTGATATTTGCAGCAGAGATATTCCTATTTGCCACAGAAACTCAGTACAAAATCTTCTCCAGTTTCAGGCTGCTTGAATATTAGGAAGTCTTTCAGTTTGCTTAGAAATGATCCAATAGTTCAGTTACACAATGGAAATTTATTTATTTGTTGATTGGGAAGCTTGGAGTGGTTTATCAACATCCTGTGGAAAACAGATTGAGCCATGATTCCAGATCCTGGTGATCTGGATGTTCAAAGATGAGCTGAGTGTGATGTTAACAGGGACAGCCAGGGTGAGCAGAGATGTGGGATGTTCTAAAGAAAATTCCCTGCTTAAAATGTAGATTTGACCAATGCTTGAAATTAATGAATGTCACCAAGTGAGTGAGTGATACCTAATAACATTTAATGGATCTTTGTCTGTTGAGACAAGCAGGGAAAATATTTTGGGATTTTGGTTTTCCCCCAACTCTCGATAGGCTTTGTGCACTGAACCCTGAGCTTGAGGCAAAATAGAATGAGGTGCCTCAGAATATTTACAGTTCCTGTGATGTGCTTTTTCTGTGATAGTTCTGAGCAGCATGACTAGGAAAGCCTTGTAAATTTATAAATATCAAACTTAAGGATTAGAAGTGCTCACTTTGATAGAGTTGTGTTTCAATCACTGTCCCTGCTGCTTTGAAGTTTAGGGTAGACGATAACAAAAGAGATTTTTTTTTTCTCCTCTAATCACTGTTTCTGACAAATTCAGAACTGATGGAATAGGTCATTGAGACAGAAAGTAAAAAGAACAAGCAGAACCACTGCTTTGTGCCATTAAGATGTTGTTTTGTTTTCCTTTTACTTGGGTGACATTTTGGGGATAGGCTGTAATTATTTGTTGAATATTATGCTTTGGAGTTGAAGAAGAAAGAGATGTTCACTCATTCTTTTGTTCTCCAGTGTTGATGATAATATTCAGTACGTGTTCCTTTATTTCCCTTTGATATCTCATTATTTCTATACTGCTACATCTCTATTTGATCAGCTGAAGTATTGCTGCTTATTTTACCTCCTTAACCTACTTTTTCTCTAGAAATTTCTAATTGCCCTCACAAGCTCCTGACTCCAGGCCACTCTTTGCCTTTTCCCACTTCTTTCCTCTTGGTTTTAGTTCTGGTGATCCACATAAACAGCTTTGGTAATATTTTCTATTACAAAGCTAAGACAAATTAGCCCACTGAGATCTACTTTTGTTTCTCTGTTTCTGTGGGACTTTTTTGGCTATTTAAGGTTGTAACACTTCTCTGCAGAGTTACAAAATAAATCTTACCCAGTTACCCTTCCCAACCCTTCAGCCAAAGGAATGAAGAGTCCATGCTGTAGAAATGGAAATGCAAAAAACAAAAGCAAAACATTATGCTATCAAATATATTAATTTCTGCCATAAGGTAATTTACTATTTATTATTACAAGCTGGGCAGCCAGTTAATAATCCTAACAAAGAATAGAAGTAAAAGTGCTTTGCTCTCCTTTAGTGTGTTGGTTATTTGTGAGAGAACATGAAAGGACCTTAAATATCATTGACTTCCACCCCCTCTGGGCAGGGACACTTCCAGCATCCCAGGTTGCTCCGACCCCATCCAGCCTGGCCTGGAACACTTCCAGGGGTGGGACTTAAAGTAATGCACAGTCCTACATTAATGTATTGGTGCTTTACACTCAAAAGAAAATAGAAAAAATACTCAGAAGAGCATTAAAACATTCTTTCTTTTCACTCAGAGCTTTACAGAGGAATTGAAATCCAGTGAAACCACGGAATTACAAGATGCACATTTGAGAATAGAGGAGGTGCCTGGGGATCACTGAGATCTTGAGCTGTGTTTGTGATTTAGAATTAAATCACAGCTCTTTCATTGGACTGATCCCATTTCCAGTTGCTCCTGTCCAAGTCAGGAATAGGGATGAGATTCATGGCGCTTTGCCTTGCTTAAATCACTGAACCAAAGTTTTCTTTCAAGCAGGAGGCAGGCTTGAACCAAAATTGCTCCTTTCAGCCATCATTTATCACGATAAAGAGAAATATCACATAACAGAGAGCTTGAATTACCAGTACTGTACATACAAAGAAGCAAGGTGAGAGACAGAGTCTATTGAACTCCTTTAATCTCTGCTCAAAAAAAAAAAAAAAATCTATGCACCTTGCAAGTGCATTTTAGTTCATCTTTCTGCTCTCTGCTGTCCTGCTTCTCTGCTTGGAATTAATTGTACCATATATAATGACATAATTGTTTAATTTTGTGATAATTTTTATGCATTCAAAATTGTATTCAAGTTTCTGCAGGAACTGGTACTCTTGTAGCAATAGGAGGTTGTGGAAATATTTCAGAAAAAAAACCAGCAAAATTATTTTTGTTTTTATTGATGACTTTTGAAAGGTTTGGGTTTTTTGTTTTTTTTTTTTTTTTCTTCTGCCCTTGAACTGGGTACTTTTGGTGGAATGGCAGAAAGATATAATTTAATCAAAAGGAACATGCTATGTTGAAAGTAACTTCAAAGCTGTGATTAAATGTACTTAAAATAATTGGTTTCAAACCATTCTAATTCCTAGCAGTGTTTGAAGAATTCAGCATCTAATGAAGTAAAATAAATTACACACCACTTTGTTCATTGAATAACCAGTTTTCTTCTCCTAACCACCATTTATCAACAGAGTCTTTCACCAGAAAACTTCTCAGCCTTCCTTTCAATAAAGGCAGCCCCAAGCACACTCCTTGTGCCCCCTCCCACACACCCACACACAAAAGGGGCTTGATTAGAACACCCTGGCTGGATCAGAATGTACAAACCCCAATGGTTACCTTTGGATTAGGAGTTGAATCAATAGAAAGGAAATGTTCTGTAATGCTTTGCTTTAAAGAACTCCTGATAATATCAATGGGAGAAGATAAATCACATTTCCCAAATTCTCTTTTCTGATATTCTCATGTAATTCTAAATTGAGATGTTCCCTGTGTTACATAATTTGAACTGTAATTTTTTGAGAAGGGAACAGGAAATGTGGTATTTGTCATTGTTGGTTCATACCAGATCAATAGGTCAGTGAGGCAAAAAATACAGTATTCATATATCCTCAAGTGATCTTCCTGGCAGTGAAAATAATCTTACTTTTTGACCAAAAATGTGAACTGTCATATGATTCCCCCCACCAGAAACACATTTCAGCAGCAACAAGAAACTATAGGGGAGAAATTGAGAAAAATGGAGATGTGTTCATGTTTGTGCAGCAGGAAAAGGGATTAGTTGGTGATCTCATAGCCTGGCTTGCTTGTATTTTATATATTTCAAGTATAATGAGAAAGTTAAATTAGCTTGAAATGGTTATGGAGTAGAGATGATTTTCAGTCCAAGTGGTGCAGCAGCTGTTCTGCCTCTTGTCCCTTGGAAATGCAAAAGACTGAGCTGGAACTGGACTTTTTGTAGAACTGGGAGAATTCAGCACATAGGAAATCCCTGATGCCAGTGGCACCTCAAAAACAGAATAAAAAAAGGAAAGATGCTTGGTTGTTCCCAGTGAGTCTGAAGTTAGTCATGTCCTTCATTTGGATTTAATTTCTTACTGTCTTTGGAGATCATGCTGGATTCCCAAAGTAGGAATATTGTACAATTAGAGTTATTAACTGCCCAGTAATTTAACAAGAAACCATTGTGCCCATTAGTCTTCCTGTTTTAGAATATAAAATCATTTATTAAGTTTATTCTACTGCAATTTGTAACATTTCTTAAAGATCTGTACAACTTGAAGACCTAGGATCAAAAAATGAAAATCCCACTTTCTTCTTTCCCTAGTTTGATATTTTTTTCTTTCTTGGAGGATTTGACCCAGCATTTACTCTTCCATTTAGTTAGTTATTTAGTTATATTATCATTTGTCTAGGTGTATTTGTGTCACAGTTCCTACAGGTGTTGTCTAAATGTGGAGTTTTCATATTCTCTGTGCACACACTTGTGAGCAATATTTGTAACAATTTCTGCCCTGTTAACTTGAATAGCAGAATTTTATCAGTGATATAGTTGAAGTATTTACTGTATTAGGCAGATGCTGTAGCAAAATTCAGAATACACCAGCAGTTTAATTTGTTAGCAATTTTGAGAAACAGTATGACTTATTTATTGCTAAAGACCATAAGATACCAAAATTAATTTGCATTCACTTTCAAAATGTTAATTTCCAGTCTCTGGGAAATAGGAGGGAATATTTAAGCAACTTTCCTTGTTAATTTTACATTTATAGTGAGTATAAATGTATAATGAGTATTATTCAGGGACATTTTAAACCCCCTGGGAATATTTTGTTACAGATTAATCTGTGACACAAGAGTTCAGTTAGGTCAAGTAATGAATAAGTAGTGTGTGTGTATATATATAGATATATCTATCTCTCTCTCTATATATATATAATTGTGTGTGTGTTTGTATGTTATATATAATAATCTAAATAAACACATTGTAGTAATTGTTTTATTGCCAAATGTAGGCAGAAAAGTTAAATGGAGGTAACAGAGAAATAATGGCCCAAATGAGTGAAATTTTGGAAATTAAAAATTGGAAGAAAAGGCTCTGTCAGTCATCTGGATTGCTGTCTATCATTTTGTGTTGATAATTCAGTGTGGATTAAATACTGAAGAAATCCCAGCAATAGAGTTTACCTGCTCTTTACTGAGGACATGAAGCACTAGAGTTTTATTTTTTTTTCTTATAAAATTGTAATGAATGGTCTTAGCAAAGCTCATTATTGTTGTGGTAATTGTTACTGTAACTCTGGACAAAGCATTGAATGCATGAGAAGAAAAATGCATAAGAAGAAAAAATGTAAAAGTTGTTCTTATTTGACTTTGAAAGCTTTGGTTCCTCTGTTGCTGTGCAGAAATTTTAGGACTATTCTTGGCTATTCCATACTTTTGTTTTGATTTTTTTTTACTTCCTATATAGAAAATACATTCTGTTCTGCTCATACTGAATTATCAATCCTAAAAATATATATATACATACATATATATATATATATGTACACCCATGGAAGCTGCTGCTTCTGTATTCCCAGCTCTGGAGCAAACCTGGTGAACTAGACTTTCTTTTATCCTACAATTCAATCTGCCCAGTGAATTGCACAGATTCCTTGGAAAACAGTTTCTAATAAGATTCCCACGACTTTCTGAAAACATAGAACAGCCCAGGCAACAGGAGGTGTCTAGGAGGAAAATTTATCCATGGCACAAGTGTGAAGTGATTTTTGCCTAGAATGCTTCCCCAGCCTGAGCTAAATCACGGCTTGTAAAGGAAGAGGAGACTGAAAATGCAAATGCATTTGTTAAAAGTCAGGGGACAAGTTTTATTTCCATATTTTTGTGCAGGTATGAAAAAGGCACATGATGGGCAGGGTTCTGCACTCTTGGGGATAACTGGGTACTGCTACTCTCTGTTAAGTTTTTGCTAACTAAATCCAAATTTTTTTCAGGATACATTAAAAATGCTTTCATTACTTAAGTTCCATATATGTGTTGTTAAAAACAGAGACATTTATGCTTCCTTAATATCATAATTGAAGCAAATTCAGTTTGTTGTTCCTGAAATTTTAACTTTACTGTTAAATCAACTTTTTTCCTGTAGAAAACACACCTTTATTGAAAGACATAAAAGTACAGGGATGTGCAATGAAAAATGTTTGCAGATGTATTTACTCCTTTGTTTCTTTTTTAATATGATTTTTTTCTCTAGTGAGTCAATGGGTTCCTTTCTTTGGGTTATTCCTTTCTTTGGGTTATTAAGCAGCATCACAAACAAATTATAAAGAGCTTAAAAAGTTCAAAGGAGATTTTTCAGTGTGTTTGAGCCCCCTTTATGTCCAGAAATGGTGTCCAAGGCTATGAGGAGTTTACAACACTGAACCTCTGGTTTTATATTGTGTTTGTGCTTCTTGGCATTAAAGCTGAGTTGTGCCATTTAATGCTCTCCTGGAAAGTACTAAATTGATATTTTGTGGTGATTAGGATTGGTCTTGACCATGGCCAGGAAAGGGAAGAACACATTCTTAGGTACCAGGAGCTCTGGGCTCCATGACCTCCTGTCAGATAATTTTCCACAAAGATTGGGAAAGAAATTGGTGAGATGAGACTCAGTCAATGTATCTTTGATCTGAACACAGGCCGTGTAAATCTGTATAAATCAGCACTCACAGAAAACCCAAGTCTTAGAGAAATAATGTTATTTTCTTGTTAGTCTTCACAAATGTAATAAACCCTTGTGTTTTTCTACTGAGCATATATAATATATATCTTAAGATAAATGATTTTGTGTCATAGGAATACAGAATTTTGGGCTCCTAGCTGTTCCCTTCCCTTCCCTTCCCTTCCCTTCCCTTCCCTTCCCTTCCCTTCCCTTCCCTTCCCTTCCCTTCCCTTCCCTTCCCTTCCCTTCCCTTCCCTTCCCTTCCCTTCCCTTCCCTTCCCTTCCCTTCCCTTCCCTTCCCTTCCCTTCCCTTCCCTTCCCTTCCCTTCCCTTCCCTTCCCTTCCCTTCCCTTCCCTTCCCTTCCCTTCCCTTCCCTTCCCTTCCCTTCCCTTCCCTTCCCTTCCCTTCCCTTCCCTTCCCCCAAAATAATCTTTTGGGGTTTGGTTTGCTGTGTTTTATTTTTTCCAAAAGTATTTTCTTCTGTACTGATTTATGTAGCACTGACTTAAGCTTTATAAAATTACGGGCACCTCTGCAGTAGCCCTTTAACCTGAAATTTCCTGGCTCTCAGTCACCTTGAGAACTCCAATATTTTCAATTTTGCTGTTCCTTCAATTCTTACAGCTGTTTCCCTATCCCCAGATCCACTTCCATGCTCCAGCTGTTCCCTTTGGAAATTGGAGGTGATGGTGGTGAGGCTCAGCCCTGTTCTTGGGGCTGCTTTTATTGGGGATTGGGATAAATTACTCCAAGATGCGAAAAAATAATTTAATTTTTGGTGTACAGCTGGGAAATTAGAACCGGAGGGAAGAGGTTTGTCCCATTTTATTTACAAAACAGTAAAAATCATAGGTAATGATTGAAAGGAATAGCTAATAGGTAATGAGTCCAAGAAAGATAAATAAATAACTCTTTGTTTAGTGGTTTTTCTTCTTACAACTCTATTTCTGTACAGAAAAAAGCAGATTGTCCTTGACTACTTCAGCAATGTTACAAAAGAAGTGAGTGTTTTAACATACATAAAAACAAATACAGAAATAAAGACAAGCTAGATGAATGAGGGTAGTTTTATGGGATAATTTTTCCTTTTTTATGTCAAAGGCAAGCCCTGCCTGTCACTCTGATGTTGGATTTTACAGAAAGGAGATCACCGTTTCCAGATGACAGATTTAAAGCTTAACAACACTGGAGTTGTTCAAGGAAAACTTAGGAAAATTAATAGTCTGTGAAGGTTACAGGCCCTCTTGTTACTGAAAATCAGTGAGCTAACCTGTATTCCTCAAGTTATACTGTAGACCAAAGAAACAAAAATACAATTATTTCCAGAAGTCATCCTAAATTAGAAACAAATAAAAAAAAATAATGCATATATATATATATATATGCATGATAAATATTCTCATTGGTGTATGAGCCTATCTCCAGATTGTCTTGTGTAAATGACAGTGCTGCCCTCAGTTTGTTATTGAGCCTAACCTTGGATATTTGGATATAATCACCAAAACTCATTGTGCAGACACTCAGGACTATTGCAAGGTCTGGTGATAACTCTGAATGTCTTTGTATCTGGAATTCTTTGTTCTGGCTTCTGTAACTCCTTGAACAGGTAAGGTGAAAGATGTGGAAAATCTGAAAAACAATGGGGCATAAATGATAGAAGGACATTAATAATTAAATGCATTGCAAGTTTAAAAAAAAAAATCTGCTACAGCAATTCTTAATGACATCTTCCATGGACCATTTAAGTCGATGAATTTCAAGTGCAACCATTTGTGCCAAACAAGGTTAAAATGGCTAAAAGAGTGACTATATTTTAATGTGCTATAAAGGAATTAAAAGCAACCAGCAGTCCATAAAAATATCATCCTTCAGCTCAGAATGCTCTGGTCATTTCCAGGGAAAGGTTTAGTCAATCCCAGGGCAAAAACTTAACTCTGCAGCTGCAGTAAAGGTTGATGTAATTGTAGAACTGAGGCTTTCTCAGTTCAAATTCCAGTGCTGCCAATTCCTTTAGTCAGAAATGAAGTTTCTTCACTCTTTAAAGATGGATTGTATTTTAAACTTTAATATTTAATTTATTCACTTAATGTATAAATAATTTGTCTAATTCCTATATTTAGTTTATCGAAAGGGATATGTCACATCCATTTACTTTGTTTATCTACACATTTGCAAACAATTGACAATAAATGGTGATTAGTGTTATATTTTTCATTTTAGCATTGCAATTAACCCCTTGAATGGCAGGATTTTGGTGATGCACAGTATTTTTGTGTATTGCACTGCTTCAGTGCTCTGAGCTCACCAATACCTTTGTCCTCCCAGTAGTAATTGAATCAAATAAAACCCATTAAATTCAGCCCAGATATTTGATTACCTCTATGTTGAAAGAGAATGTGGCTTTTTTTTTTTTTTTTTAATAAATGGTTTTAGAATTTGATTTAAGTTTCAGATGAGCTACTGCTCTTGGAATGGGGCAGATTGTGTTATCACAGAGAAATTTACCCTTTGGTGTGCCAGCCATGGCATCCCTCACGGGCAGAGGGATTGCAGTGCCCTGTGTAGAGTTGGCACAAATGTGGTCCCATCCTTCAGGTTGGGGCCCTGCTAGGTCCTTGCAGCTGAAAAATCATGGATGGGGAAATGGGCTTCTCATGATTGGAGTCCCGAAAGGGAAAAAATAACTTTGCCAGAGAACAGTGAACATAGAGTGAAGCTGGGTGATCTGTCCTCCTTCACCTTCCCCCCTCTGATCCCATCTTTAGCTCTCCTCTCCTTTGTGCAGGACCCTGTACTTGTGTTTGGAGGAATATTTTTCAATTACAGTTCTTCCTAATTGTCTCTTTTTATCATCAAATCCTGCCAAATTTGACAAGCAGGGAGGACAGGAGTTTTCACACAAGTTTCTTTGGTGCAACACAAAGTGGAGGGGAGTCATTCTCAGAAAGTGAGAAAAGTTGCTTATGTGGCTTTTTTAAAAATCAATTTTAGGTTTTTGGTGTTTTTTGGTTTTTTGGTTTTTTTTTGTTTTGTTTTGTTTTGTTTTAATTTCATCATGGCTGCTCAGTGTCTCGTTCTGAGCAGCAGAAGAGGCACTGCATCTGTCAGGCTTAGGAGGCAGCTACACCAATGATAATCTTCCTTTCATGTTTCAGCAGTTATCTTTGCAACTAGAAATGACAGAAGCTCTTTTAAATACCATTTAAAATAAAATCTACAATTCTGTAGACATTGATGACAGTCCTGTGGGAAGTATTGCTACTTACTGTGAAAATATGGCTTTGTTAAACTTCAGATAAGAAATGAATGAGATTATTAAAGACAAAAAAATGGGTTTATTCCTTTTTTTGTTATTAATGAGTGTGATTTGATAAATACATGGTAAGTTTGGGAATGACAGATCTGCTCCTGACACAGCAGGCTTTATACAAAATGAAGATTAACATCAAAAGTAAAAGAGAGAATCACAGAACCATGGAATAGTTTGGTCTTGTAAAGGAAAGGAAAGGACTTGTAAAGATCACCCAGTTCCAACCCCTGGGCACCTTCCACTAAACCAAGCTGCTCCAAGCCCTGTGGACTTGAACATTTCTAGGGAAAAAAGAAAAAAATATCATTTCTTGGTATCAGGAGGATTGGGTGATGGGTGAGGTGTGCAGCACATGCGTTTTCTTAGTGTGGTGATGGTGGGAGCTGGGCCTTGGAACAGTTGGGAGAGGGCAAGTAGCAGTGATCCCTGTGCCAAAAACAGAGTTAGAGTTTTTCCAAGTGATGCTAAATTGAGAGGTAATGACCATAAGGATGTTTCAAAGGTGGGAAGCACAAAGAGAAACAGTCAAACTACACATTTTAGAATCATGGATAAGCAGAGGGACTTTTTGAGTGTACTCACCATTTATTAGTGCAAAAGGAATGAATGAAATGTGTGTTTATTACATGCATTACTTACATTACTATTGAGTAAGTAATGTGGAAGAATAAATTACAAATGCATGGAATCTAAACCAAATTTTTTCATAATGTGAAAATAAAACTACAGCTGAGTGCATCCTCCTGAATCTAAGAGCAGAAGGAGAGTGGGAACAGAAGAACATGATTAATCTTTAACAGTAAAGTTTTTTCTTGTCACTCTGAATCAAAGGCAACCATGCATCAGATGTTGAGTTTGAACTAAATAAATGATAAAAATGCATGATTTGATAGAGTCAGTGAAAATTACACCAAAAGCCTCTATTCAGTTTCTTTAACACTGGCTGGCTAATCCCTCCCTGATTCTCCTAGCTAAATTTTGAAAATTAGTAAAGAAAAAAATAAAAACCACTTGAATTAAAACAGTAGAGAAAGGAAGGGGGTATTTTGGAATGACCTGTAAAGAGTAGGGTAAACCCCACGAAGGAGGATTCTGCATTGCTCTAATTGGATTTAGGGTTTTGCCTTTGAGGAACTGACTTGGAGCAGCCCTCACTTTGTTCCTACCTGGATGCTGTAACCTCACTGTGCACTCACCTGTTAGCACAGATTGAAATCTTATTGCCATCAGAAAATGGAGCACAGCAAAAGCCACTGAAGGGATGAGAATCCATCCAGGCAGTGTCAAACAAATGTTGGGGCTTTGCTCCTGTATTGCAGTGATTTAGGAGGTGATTCTGTGATTCTATGAATGCCACCAGAAGTTAAAGAAGTTAAAGCTGAGACAAAAATTTGTGTTTCTAAAATAGTACCTGAAACCTGAAGATTTTAGATCCTTCTATCCACTCAACAAAAGCTGTGCTGTATTTTTATGCTGTATTTTTATGCTGTATTTTTATGTTATAAAGGTTTGTTTGGGGGAAAAAAAACCTTGTAACTGTCTCCCATAATACTTCTGTTTTCCTGTGAGCCAAGACAAATGAGAAAAGGACAAAAGCACCCACAAACAAAACCCATTCTTCAGTGTCTGTTTAACAAAAAGTGGAATGTAATTATATGTGTGGATTGAAAGCAACAGAACTTCATATCCCATCTATAGAGCTGGAGCCCATCTCTGGTGGTAGAGTAAATTAATTCCAGCATTCTCTCAATCTTTCCTTCCTGAATTGCTGAGCACTTCAGAGAGTTAGTGCTGTGAGCTATGTTGGCCCAGTAAAATATTTTTGTGCCAACACTAAATTATACTGCCTGTTTGTTGTCTACAAATTCATGGAGTTATACTTAGAAATACAGTTTTACCCAAGAGGTTAACTGAATTCTGTGAGAATCTATATTCTTCCTGAAATTGCTAGAGATTTGTTTGTAAGAAGATAATGTGCTGCAGCACATGCTCTGGTTTTTCTGACTTCTTAATCTGGAGATAGAGAGTGAAATCAGGATAAATCCTCTAGCTTGCTTATAAAGTTCCTTGTGGAGGAAAGACATAAAATTGTGGATACCCTATGGAGTAGAAAACAAGTTTAATGTACTACAGTAAAGGCCCTGACTGTGGTGTGTATTTCTTCTATTTTCTTCAATTGCTATTATAGGATATTCATTGTGACCTTAATAGCTTATTAAGCGAGAAAATTGGCTTAATGAATAACTGGTAGGGATCTGCCCTGGCTTTCTGGTGCAGCCTGAAGCCCAAGTCAAAGCCTTGTTTGTCACAAGACAAGCAGCATTAAAAAAACCTCTCCATTCAGGATCATTTATTCACATTCTGCCTCTCAGTAGTAGAGTTGTAACAGTCTTCTCTGCTTTTGTGATAGATGCCATCATTTCACTCAACAACAGCAGGAATGGGGTAAAAAAAATACTGAAGTGTCTGCACATATGTATCATGTGTCATCTGAATGTTTCATGCAAATTTCTTAACTAAATAAAACCACAACAAGCAATGTGAGAATGAGCTGGAGCTACAGCACTTATGCACTGGAGTGCACTTGTTTCTTTCTAGTTTTGAGATAACAGATAAATGATAGCATGGAGTCGCTGAATGCTTTGGGTTGGGAGGGACCTCAGAGATCATCTCCTTGCAGCCCCTCTGCCATGGGCAGGGGCACCTCCCACTGGAGCAGGCTGCTCAATAATATCTGCATTTTAAAAATGAATTGGGGAAGCCACCAGATCCTTGTGAGATAGGTAAATCTCTTATCTCAAAATCTGGAATTTGAAAGTGTTTCTCTGAATTCTGTGTCATGTGAAGGGGAAAGGGAGCATTGTGGATGGAGTTGGAATGTGTGTGCCAAGGCAGGGTCGTGTCCTGTAGCCACTAATTGCAATGAATAATTATGTAACCATTAACTGTGATTTTATGTTGGTAGCAGCTTTTAATTTGCTGTCAGCACCTCCCTCCTGGCAGCAGAGACTGTGCCTGATTGTGAGATAACAGATAAATGATATCATGGAGTTGCTAAATGCTTTGGGTTGGAAGGGACCTCAGAGATCATCTCCTTGCAGCCCCTCTGCCATGGGCAGGGACATTTTCCACTGGAGCAGGCTGCTCAATAATATCTGCATTTTAAAAATGAATTGGGGAAGCCACCAGATCCTTGTGAGATAGGTAAATCTCTTATCTCAAAATCTGGAATTGGAAGGTGTTCCTCCTGAATTCTGTGTCATGTGAAGGGGAAAGGGAGCATTGTGGATGGAGTTGGAATGTGTGTGCCAAGGCAGGGTCGTTTCCTGTAATCATTATTGTAATGAATAATTATGTGATCATTAATTGTGATTTCATGTTGGTAGCAGCTTTTAATTTGCTGTCAGCACCTCCCTCCTGGCAGCAGAGACTGTGCCTGGCCCACCAGGTGTGGAATCTCCTGGAATGTCAGGAATGGGATGGGTTAACACATCCAACATGTCCTAATGTCTTCTTACAGGTGGTTTGCTCCCACTTCCCTATGGATGAGCAGCATCAACACCTGATGATGGTTGTGACTGTTGGGTTTGAACCTCACTGCTTTCCCTGTGTTCTGATCCCTCATGACATTGCTCAAGTTCTGTCTGATCCTCAGTTTCCTAATGTGAAAGTAAATAACAATATTTTTCTTATTAGCTGGCAGGTTCTTTTCCTTGCATACAAGAAGCTGTTGCTTTCTCCAGACTATGGAAATTTTTCCCTGTTCCTTTCAAAGCTGTGAGAATGTTGTCACACATGGTGGCTTCAGTCACAGCTGACTGAAGACACTTAGCATCTCTCTGGGAGATGATGGGGAGAAATGAGGCATTTTCTCCATCATATGTTAGAAAAAACCCATTAATGTCAAAAAGTGAAGCTGTGGTATTTGTGTGGTGTCTGCAGAGTGAGGGCTCTGCCATCAGCACTTGGGAAGCTGCCTCTGGGAAAGGGAAATGATGTTCTTTAAGAACAGTCATAGTATAAAAGGATGTGGGTGTGGAACTGGATTCCTTCAGCCCTCAAAACTGTGATATTGTTATTTTAGACAGACGTGTAGGTCACGATTTTGTTGTCCCAAATGTTGTGATGCTTCCTGAATTGTGGAATGATGAAGTGTAACATTCCCGCTCTTTAGCACACAGGGAAAAAAATTCGTGTTTGTTAGGATGGGAGTTAGAATTGTGAAATATAAACTCCTCCAAAGAAAAAAATATATATGTATATAAGATATGTGAATGGGAAAGTAAAAGCAGGATGATAAATAACTCTACTTTTATCATTTAATTTTGTATCCACACTTAGCACACTTATTCTGATAACTATTAAAGTTTCCATATATTTATCGGTGAATGACGGTTGTTTTTTTTTTAATGTGACTTTTAATTAGAGGTTGGGGGGGAAATTGAAAAAAAAAATCACACCTAAATTTCCCAAGTGTGGAATTATTTGGAAATAAAAAAGGCAAAGTCAGCCATTGTTAACTTTGTGATTCACATGTATATTTTCTCTTCATAAGCAAAATAATTTTAGTATTCTCTTGATTATCTTAACTTTTTTCTCCCCACAAGACAGAAAAAAAAAACAAACTGTTGAGTTGTTTTTTTTTTTTTTTTGGGGTATTTATCTGTTTTTAATATCTCTCAGCCAGCCTTTTTAAATCTCCAGGTATATTTATTTCTTGTAATTTGATCTCTTATAAAGTGAGGTGGTTGTTGGTGATGCCTGGGTGATGAAAACAGCTGTGCCCTGCAGATGAGCTGATGGTTGTTGCTGCAGTCAGGTGGAGCTGGGAAACTGAGGCAAAGTTTCAAATTTCATATGAATTTTTTCAAGTAACTCCTAATACAGGAATTGGGACGAATATCTCCAAAGTTGCTTAAAAACTCAAGCGTGGAGAACTGGGAAAATAAATAAGAATTAGAAATGCTGAAATCACCTGGTAGATTCCCTCAGTGTTTTGGCAGAATTATGGATTCACTGAGAGACAATTCTGTGATTTTCAGGAGATAGGAATTCTCCATCCCAGATTTTCATCCTCTGTGTTTGAGTTGCTTATTCCTAAAATATTTATTGCTAGGTAGGCACTGCTGGCCACCAAGGTATAAATGCATTGTGATCCCATAATAAATAGTTTTATCTGAGAGATCCCTGTGTCCCATTTGCAATCAGCAGGAGCAAGCCCTGCCATGTGTTTCGTGCACAGTGGCAGGGATGTCAGATTGTGAACAGCAGCTTGCACCCAGGAGCAGCAGAACAGGTGATTCATGGCTAAACTGAACTGCAGAGGAAGAAGAAAATGTCAGTATAAGTTGAATTTTCAGACAGGGAGTGTCAAAGCTCTAGATCATGGAGTGAAGGGTTGTTTTGAAAAGCTGACATCACTTAAATCATCTCCCCTGTTGTATTTTCCTACATCCTTTTGGTCCACTATGAAAAATGTTGGGACTTGTGTTTGTTAATTAGTTTGGAAAGTTCAAGGATTTAGTTTCCAACATTTATTCTTGCACAGGAGGATCTGCAGTTCTGTGAATCGCTGTGCTTTTGATCTTGGTGAGCATCATTATTCAACCTAAAACCAATGTATTCTACTTTTTGGAAAAGTGTGGTTATTTTTTCTGTCACTTAATTTTTTTTTTCTCTTAATGTTCTTGATAAAATTGACCAAGAGGTTTGGTCCCTATATCTGCAGAATCCAAGCACCCACCTGCTGGGTGAGAGGAGAAAGCTGATGGAGAATGTCAAAGCAGTTTGCTAGAGGAAAAAGGGAGAAATAAAGGGGGGTAGATATATATAAGAAATATAGATGGTGCAATTAAACAAAGGTAGAAAAAGAGAAATGATGCAGGAGACTGAAAGGAGGAGGTGAGATGTAGGTGAGAAGAATGTCACACATTGTTTGTAAATCTTCAGCTCTGGCAGCTTTTTGTTTCAAGTATGGGGGGTAAAAATTAAATACATGGGATATTGCTCAGAACTGGGTTTATTATCAGGCAGAGAAGAAAGATAGTTCTTGGCCCTCCTTGTCCATAAGAGACTGTAAAAATCTGTGAAAAATATTTTGGGGGCTTAGTGTAAAATGATCTCTTTATGAACCAGAAATCAGCACTGAGAGCTGCACAGATGGAAACAGCTTTAAAACCAGTATTGCCCCAGCCAGGAAATTTTTGTATTTTATATGTCACATAACAGTGTTTGTTAATATTCCCTTGGCTATCACACTAAGTTCACTCTGCCCTTCATGATTTCAGCAGTTAAGGATTTCTAGTTTGTTAATTCTCATTTTTTGTTTGCCACTCATGGCTTTTTTGCCCAGAAGTGGAGCAGGAGGGGAGCAGGGGGCTGGAGTGGTTGATAATTCCTGATGTCTGCAGATGCTTGTGGAGCCTTTCCCAGGGTCTGTATAGATCAGGAGAGAGAGCAGAGCACTTCCAGGCATTCCTTTGCAATGCAAGGCTGGAGAGATGAGTAAATACAATTCTGCTTTGTGGATATTTCCTTTTATCTGTCATTTTTAGGAGTGGGAAAAGGCATCACCTATCCAGAGATTCCTGTGTGATTGATATTTTCAATTCTTTCTAATGACAGTGTTTGACCAGCTTTCATCTTTTTTTGGTTCAGGTATCTTGAAGGCTGATTCCCTTCTCAGCTCATCTTCTGCTGTGTTTGACAAGCTGTACTTGTGTACTTGTGTTTGTTGCTGTACTTGGAACATGTCTAAATGATTCTGGTTCTTGGTACTGCTGGTGGAGGTTGTTCTGGAGTTTCTCTGTGTTTGTATCTCCAGCCAGGCTGGTTTGAGAGCAGTTCCAGCAGAGCAGAAAATTACAACCAAATAAAAATGGGCAAGAAGAAAGGAGCAAGGTGGTTGTGGAGTGCCAACTTCTACTCCTTTAGTGGCAGGGAAAAAACAGGCCAGTTACACCAAAAAAAAAACCACAAAAAAACCCAAAAAAACACCCCCAAAAAAAACCAAAACCAAAAACCCAAAACATGAGTTTGCTGGTATCACTGCTTATTGTATAAATTCAATTTTTTTTTTTCTGGAATGATTGCTACAGGCACTTATTGTGTATTTTATCATGTTGGGTTTTGCTGCAGGAAGTACTGATAGAGACCAAGGAGACACTGAGCCATGACCTGCCTGCCACAAGGGGCAGGACAGGTTTCTGCCCGGGGAAAATTTGAGATATAAGTGACAGAGAATGACAAGACCTCAGTCAAATTGCAATTTTAGGATTCCCAGGTTCCCAGGACTGGGAGTTAAGGCAAATGATGTGTGGAGATTTTGGAGAATCATTTATTTTGGCTTTTCCAAAGTGGGTTTGGGCAGCCTTGACCTACCTGCGCACTGAGGATTGTCCCACTTTGCTGTGTTTTGTTTTTTCTTTAAAAGTGGCACTTGAACACAATCTAGTTACTATTTTTAGGGAACAAACAAGCCATGAAACGTGTTAATGTTCTGTGGATCAATAATGAGGGATTTCAAGCCTAAAAAGATGTGTCTGCTTCTCTTTCAAGTTGGAATGGCGTGCAAAGGTGAGGTGACATTTCCTTTGCCACTCTGTGTCA
Organism: Ammospiza caudacuta; assembly: GCF_027887145.1. Taxonomy (NCBI): domain Eukaryota; kingdom Metazoa; phylum Chordata; class Aves; order Passeriformes; family Passerellidae; genus Ammospiza; species Ammospiza caudacuta. The sequence continues at coordinate 74,604,985 of NC_080596.1, forward strand.
CAAGGGCTCCTTAAAGCTCACTCATAATGAAGTTTTATAAGGGACTGCATGCAGATGATCTTAAATTGCAATTATTCAGTTATTTTATAATTAAACAGAGAGTAAAAAATGTGATTTGAGTTCAGTAGGTCATTAGCTTTGCTAATGGATTTGACTGTAGGTTGTTATATGGCTTCTCTACATTAGGAATATAGGAGCTGCCACTTTGCATTAAACTAATGGTCTTACAGGTCCTCTCTACTCCTGCAACTTTCATTAATGATAACATTTTTTAAAGCATTTTTTCCCATACTTTATTCTGTAGTTGTTAGAAATGGCCTTTGAAAATGAAGGCCACTTCAAGGTTGTGTTTCAGAACTTTTATTAGTGTTTATTTGTGATCCAGAAGGGGAAGCATTCCCTAAAATTTCATTGCTTTTTACAAAGTCCTGTATAGCTGAAGGTTAAAAAATAACCAGATGATGCCTCAATACTTGTATGTGCTCCTCTCTTAATTGATCAGACAGCCTGATGATAGAAAATATGATTTATCTAATGTATTTCTCAATCTGCAAAAACATTTCAATAATTAGAGCAGTGGCGTGGTAAAGGCTCTGTTCCTGCATCTCACAGAGATGAACATAAATGGACAATGTGTTGCTGAAAGTCATCTGAAAGTAAACACTCACAATTAAAAGTTCAGACAGGTGTTGGATTGATTTAATTTTTTAAGGTAAAGATTCACAACTTGGCTAATATCTAGTTGCAGAAATATTTTTTCATCCAGAAAAGGATACACTGGCAACTAAACTCAGACAAGTTGTTTAATTCCCATGCACAAAGCCTTCAGTGCTTAAGTAGTCAATTTGTTTGGAATCAAGGCCCCTGGACTGTGTTCCCACTGTAATTTAGAGATTCATTTACTTAGATAAGGCACTTAATCTCCTTGGGTCTCTTTCCCAATAATAAAAGAGAAATAATAAACCTCAGAAGTCTTAATTATGGGTGTCTTGTTAGGTCTAATTAATTTGTAAGGGATGTTAATGTCACCATATGAAAACTGGCGTGTGGGTGAAGAGTGTGTGTGTATAATTACATTTAACTCACACACACACATTGTTATCAGAGCTCTGTGAGGGCTGCAGGGCCAAGCAGGCAGGAGCAAATACGAGTTTTGCTTATGGACACTCCCTTGTTACCCCTCATTAAGGTAAATATTTAATTACACCATCCTCTGCCATCATCCCAGCAGAAAGCCTGTGTCAGTAACTTCTCATCAGCTGCAGATTTTCACCTCCTTTAGCCAGGTCCATTCCCCTTCCCCATCTCCAAATGCCTTTGGGAAGCTCCTGAAGGAATAGCCATGCCCAGGTATTTTTTCTCATTTCAAGAACAGTTCCTTGGCCTTCAGCAGATGGATGTGTGTGTGAAAACAGTGGCCTTGTCTTCCCAATTGCAAATCCATTTCAGGAACCAGTTTCCAGCTTGCTGGCAGGAATCCAGCACGAGGTTGGCAGAAAGTTTTGCCCAGCTGGGTGTGAGTGGGGCTCTGCAGCTCCAGGTGCCTGCAGGTGAATGTTTAGCAGCAGCTACTGAACAGATGCACCTTGGCTTTGGAAAACATCATCAACTGACCCATTTTGTGTGGGTCAAAGAACAGTAAGGCTCCCATCTGTTACAACAATTCCTGTTAAATTTCAGGTCTGTGAACCAGGAATTTTGTGCCAATGATCATTTCTTTCTTATGGTTACTCGTTACTCTTAAGAGAGAATAAAGGACTCTGTCTGTACTTGAGGGGGGGACATCCATATTTCATGTTCCTAGGAATGACTCTTTTATATTCAAAAAAACTGATGAGTGAGACAATTGTTTTCTAAAATTAGAGGATAGGAGATCCATGGAAAAATCACCGAAGACAATAAAATGCAGTTACAGGATTTATTATTGCAGACTTTGTGTTGTATTTCCCCAAGCTCTCGGGGTTCACTGATTGTTTTGAAATACTCTTTCTAAAGGCTAATTTTGTTTTAAAGAGTATTTGTTACTGAGGACTGCTAGTACAGCTAATCTATTGTCCAGCACTAAGCTAAAATCCAGTATTTGCAGTGTTAGGCTGTGCTGTACAGTGCTGAGCACCTTGTGGTGTTCAAATGTTTGATTTCAGTGAGGCTCACTGAATAAACCCTGCTTCATTCAGCTGGGAAGATGGGTTATGAAATTAGGAGAAGTGCCACCATTAATACCTATTATTCTTGTGCTTCAATGGAAGATAATCATGCTCATTGCTTTTCCAAAAATAGAGGTGTTTTTCCAGGACACAAATTGCAACTTTTTTCCCCCTTTTGTTTAAAACTGTTCATTATTATGTAAATAGCAAGGAAAATACATTAGGACAAAATTGGTATTTCTGTTCCATAGATTGAACTTCTTCAAGAGGCAGAATTTTTAGAGAGGAAGAGAGCTGTTATATTAAATTAAAATATTGCTCATTTTACCTCGTGACTGGGACAACTCCCATAGGCTTTTTTTTAGCATTATTTAATTTCTAATTTAAATAGTAGCTTGTTCATAAGACACAGGCTGCATTTTAACTCCCCATCCAAGACACACTTTTTACTCTGGTGAAGCAAAAATAAATTATGGCAAAGACAGAAGAATTAAAAGAATATCTAAACAGAGGAGTCAGGATTGTTTTCATCCCTCAGATCCACATGCATGGAATGAATTTGGTCCCATGTAAAACCCTTTTCCCAATCCAAGGCATCTGGGCTGTGGAGCATGCCATGAACTCCCAGGATGAGCTGCTGCTGTCACACTCAGTTACAGTGGCTCTGTGCTGGTCATCTGAATTTATGTCACTCCCCTGGTTTGGAGCAGTGTCACCATCATTTCTGTCCTCCTCAGCTGAATTGCACATGTTCAGTAGAACTCAAACATGCCCTGATTTGGTAACCCCAGGTCTCTGTTTCCTGAATTGCTCCATACCAAAGCAGCTCCATATCTGCACTGTCATAGATCACATGGAGGTGATGCTGGCCTGCATCCTTCAGGCTTTAATTCTCCCCTAAAAGAGGATGTTAGGGTCTCTTCCTTAGAAAAATAACTTAAAAACCTCCAAAACAACAAATTAGGCAGCAGGATTTAATGCAGTTAACAGCTGATATGTCAGCTTAATGTTTGACTTTTCAGCCAGAGATTGCAGTGACTTCAAAGGCCTTGTAGCCAAGAATGGAGCTGTAAACTCTGCAATGTTGATGAAAGCTGTGGAAGTGTCTTTGAATGATGTGAAAGGTGAATTATACAGCACACATTGGCTAAAGTATTTAGAGTTGTCCCAATGCATTGTTTGTTTTTCTGCTCAAATAGCTCCAGGACTAAGATTTTGAATGATTACCAAAAAAAAAAAAAAAAAAAAAAAAAAAATCTGAAATGCCAAAACCATAATGAGTGTTTTAGAACTGACCTTTAGAAGGTACTTTGTACACAGATTGTTTTGACCAATCAGACTCTGATTCTAAATTCTCAAACCAGTGTAATTAGGCATGCCCTGTGTTAATAAGGTGATAAACAGACAATAACCATAGGTACTCATTTTCAAAATCCCTGAAAACCTGCAGCATCTATGTGCTAACAGTCTATGAGTAATTTAAAAGTATAATCCTCCCAGGTGCTGAATAATTGCCAAGTAATAGGAATGTATTTCTGTGGCTCCAGGGAGCCTCTCTGTGATGCTGTGAGGTAATTGTGGGTGCACAGGATGTGGTTTGAGTGATGAGAGAAATTTGTCTGAGCCACTGAGCTGGATGCTCGCACGCAGCAAGGTCCACGAGGGATCATGTCTAATCTTGAATGTGCAGATGGTGAGGATTAGGTGTGAAAGGATGTAAAACCCAGCAGCAGCTGGGGACAATGAAGTTCACTATAAATCTATTGAATATTTTGAATTGCTAGGTGAGAGCTGAGTAAAAAATGCAGCCAGAGGTGGCATTTTATTGATTCAGTGGATGTATTATTTAAATAAATCTTACTTAAAAACAAACAACTCTTTAATGAGCATCTGTGGCATCATAAAGCTGGAATATATTTATTAAACTGATTGGATTCACCATGTAACCACTCCTTGAGTTTCCTGGTTCTTAGAATTGAATATACACCTTAAAGGTTCAGTACTGGGACTCAGCATGCTGCCAAACCTTTTTACTTCCTCCTCTTCTACCAACAGGCTTGGAATGAAGAATGGACCCAAAATAAATTAAAACATCTGAGGGGTCAGTAATGAAAAGTAAACATAAAAAACAAAACAACCCAAAATCAAGAAACCCAACCCCCCAAAAAAAACAAACCAAACCAAAACAAAAAAAAACCCCACCCACATAAAAAACCCACCAAAAAAAACCCCAAAAAACAAAACCCCACAAAAATAAAAAACACAAAATTGGGTGCCTGTGCCTGGAGTTGCATTCTGTGGATTGAGGAAAGAGAATCCAGGGTTTCCATGCAGGTGAGTTACCTGGAGCTGAGAGACAATGCAGCAACAGTTCCCTTGCTAAACTGGCTTTTCTCCAGAAGAATAAAAACATTTAAAATTCATTGCTCCAAGACTTTGGAAAAGTAAAAGAAACCAAGGGGGGCAGCATGGCCAGAGGGATATTCCTTATCACAGAACATCATCCCAGTTTATAAACTGGGGGAGTGTGCTGGGAGGGACTGGGCAGTGAGTGCGGAGCCACTGCATTGTGCATCGCTTGTGTTTCTGGGGGTTTGTGCCTCTCTCTGTTCATCACATCTTCACCATCAATTATTATTAGTAGGATCAATAATAACAACAATATTTTTATTTTATTTCAATTCTTCATCTGCTCCCGTCCCAAGCCTTGGGTTTTCCATTTTTGGGCTCCTCCTCCCCATCCCTGTGGGGCAGGGCACTCCCATGGTACTTTTTGCAGGCTGAGGTTAAACCACAAAATTTCCATAAAACCTCTCTTTAAAATAAAACTTCTTACAAAAGAAGTTTTCTTGACAAAAGAAACCTCTTTTTCCCCCCCCTCCTTTCAGCTAAATTGAGTTGATTCAGGGATGGAAATCAAAGATGCTTACAGCTTGTTAAATTTTGAAAAAAATACAACATTTTAAAGCTTTTGAAAATAATGCAAATACTTTGGCTAATGAGACTTACTGTTTAAAGCAATGCTTTGGTCACAGGAGATGCCGAATTGATGGTCGTGCTAAATAACAAGCTCCAACCACAGATGAAAGCAGTAGAAGCCATGGATTGTGATGCTAATTTCCATACTTTGAGTTTTAAAATTGTTTAGGACTTTCTGTTTAAGCACAAAAGAGTTCTTCAGACAGTTCTGCTGCTCTGAAAATTTTTATTCTTTCTCCCTTCAGCTTGAAATAGCAAGTTAAAAATCAGTTCTCCTGACTAACTTCTCTTTGTAGATGAATCTCTGCTGAGGGTTCATACTGTGATTCTCATACATTATCTAAAGACATTTGTTCTTCTTCTTTCCTCGTTTTATGTATTTTTATGTATAACTATTGACTTTAATGGAACTGCTCCCAGTCTTCCCTGCATGTCTGGCATTTATTTTATTTTTGCTTTTGCTTAGGCTGTGTTGTGAAATGAGAATAAAGCCACCAGTTTGTTCTTTGAAAATATCCAGTATTATTGCTATTTATTAGAGCCATTATGAAAACTATGGGCTAAATGGAGAGGATGTGAGGAGAATTCTAATTTTAGTGACACATAGAATAGAAGCATTTGGGAAATGGTGGCTCTCACCCTGGGGATCAGTTTGATTGTTCCTACAGATATGTATGCAAGCTGATTCAATTATTCTCATTTTAGTATGTTGATAAATATATTGTTTGTGGGTAAAACTGATTTTCTTCCTTCTTTCAAGAACGCCAGGATAAATTATGAACTTTGTATGTCTTCTTTATTAATATAAGAAAGAAGTGAGTTCTATTCCAGATCTTTCCTTTTTAGAGCAGAGTGGTTTTATCCATAGAAATCCTATGCTTTAGGAATTGTATGAAACCTCAGACTGTACATAAATCAGGAATAAAACCAGGAAAAAAGTTTGACTTGTTTCTTACATACAGGCACTGCACATCCTCTGTATCAAAGGTGAAGAGAGGCAATTTTTATTTTGGGAGTTGATCTGTGTTGCAAACCATGAGACCTTGGCTGTCCCAGAGCTTGTTCTCTATGAGGCCAACAGAGAGACCCCACAAATGAACTTGTTGGCAGCACCAAAGTGTGGCAGCACTCAGACAGAGCCCAGCTGCTGTTTTAATTGGCTGAGAGCTTTAATGAGCAAAGTGAGGTTAATGTAGAGCCCAGCTTTGCAGCCCATGAGATTGACAGCGTTTCATTTTACTGTCAGTTATCCAAACGTGGTTTTTCTTCCCCGTGATCCTCTCTCATTACAAGTTTTGCAGTAGTAGGGGGATGCAATTGATAAGCAGTCAAATCATTCCTGACAGAGAGATGTTAAAAGCTTTTGGATTGGATGTAAAGAAGAAAACCTTGTCTTTGCAGAGTCTGCTCAGCCCATCCATCTGCATTAAGCGCCGTAGAGTTGCGCTGAGCAGAACTGACACCTTAAAGAAGACTAAGTGCTGCTTAACTTTTTAGTGTCATCTTGGGAGGTCTGAAGTTGAGTATTTTTCTTTTCCTGGTTGTGGTATTACTCCATCATTTTATGAAAAATAAAACAGAACTTGTGTTTTTAATAGTGGACTTTTCTGTTGTTCCTTGTGCACCACAGAGAGGAGAGTTTGTGCCTCAGCTTAGGGAGTGAAAGCCCCACACTGGGAATCAATTCATCTGTCCTTAAATATAAATTTATGAGAGAAGAAATAAAGCCAAAAAGAAGTCTCTGACATTTCTCACCACCAGACCCTCAATACTGCAGCCTTGTCTTTTAATCCTGCTGGCAAATCCATGAAGATCGTCACTAAAATTAAAGGTTATTTTTGTCCTGACGCTTAATGATGGGCTGTTTCAGAACCCCAGTCTTGTTACTGTCAGAAATTTTATATTTTTGAGATTGCATTTATTCCTTGTCAATTCACACAGGAATAATTTTCTGCCAACCAGGTTTTTCATATTAAATCTTAGTCTGCACCATTCCATTCTGTATCTTTCATCAGAGCAGTTTTACAATGGCCCCTCCCAGCCTTCCTTTTGCTACAACTGCACAATCCCAGCTGGTTTAGCTTTTTTTTTGAAGCCCTCCTAACTCCTATTTTTTTCCTGCTTTGCTCATTCAGACTCCTCTTTTTGGAACATAAATGACAAGAAGTGTTCCAGATGAAAACTCTCTGCCTTACTCAATCCCATAAATTATTTCCATTCTGTGCTTGCCCAACACTCCTGGTATTGCACTTTGCCTTATTCACAGGTAGTTTAAACTTGTTTAGAGTAATAGATCTTCCCTCCAGTACCATTTGCACCTGATGATTGCCTGACTTAAAACAAATTCTTACCAGTGGTCCCTAGATTAAACAGCTGAGCTTCACACTCCTCATTTCTAACCTGTGTCTTGCATTTAAACCTCGTGGTTATCCAGTGGTAGTGAGAGACATTCAGATTTGTGCTTTAGATTCTGTCCAATTTTTTCTACGCAATCAAATTTCCTGACTGCCAGCATGGATGTGTGATTGTACTATCTTCTTAGTCTTGTCTGATTTTTCAGTTTCTCCCTTGCCCAAGCTCTGCCCTGCCATTTCTTCCTTGGACATTCTGCAGCATTCTGCAGACTGGAGCCAACAGTCTCCTTTTTCCTAACCCTGACATTACTATTTTGTGCTCAGAATTCCCATTTTTGCCTCATTCCTGACCCTGTTGCTTGCCTTTTTTTTTTTTTGCCTTTTTTCTTTTTTTAATATTCAATTTCAAAAACCATTTTAAACCACAGTCCAACTTGGACTCGGGATATAAGAACATGGGTATAACCTTCCTGTACACTCATCTTTAATGAAACATCTGCAAAATGGAACATAACTTAAAGTCTTTATTTGTATTTAACATTAGCTTCAAAAGTCTCATCTAATTTGACATTTCTGCCGCTGAGTTATACTTAAAAGAAGTACAGAAAAGGTCTATGATCACTTAATGTGCAGTGGAAATTACAGCTAAGAATAGTGCAACCAAGTTTTGCTTTGGAGAAAGATTTATTTGAGGGGGAGAGTACTTAGCTATTCACAAGTAGCTAGGTCATGCAAGTATTAAAGTTATTTTCAACACTGTATCAAATTCAAGGTTAAAAGCTCATTCAAGTCTTTTATATTAAAGGTAATATTTATAATATTGGTTACATTGGATTGTGCTGCTCAAGACATTTTAATATTAATAATGTAAATGCTACAACAGTGGTACCTCTGAGAAATATGTAATATATGTCTGTGCTGCTAATACAATTCTTACTGCCATTATCTACTTTATCTCATTTCCATTAAAGTGATGGATATTAAGCAATATGAAATAGAAATGGCCATTTTCTCTATTTTCTGCTTTTCTAGCTGGCAGTAGGTAACTGATGAAAATCTCATTTTATCAAGCACATTTTAGATTTCACAACTGAACTGTAATGGGTGAATAGCAGGAATAACACTGACAATGACTTTGGTCATTAGTACATAGAGATATTCAAGGGATTTTCTAAGGGTGTTCAGTAATTTGCTTGAGAAACATGGCAATTCTTGTAGCCTTGCATAATTTAAATACTTTGCTGTTTGTAGTCATGTAGCAAATAGATAGGAATCTTTGTTTTATGTAACCTGGAAATGAAAGCTGATTTGCTGTCATAGAACTTAAAAATCCAGATGAAATGGTTTAAGGCTTCCTTCAGTTCAGATTTACCCTTTCATCATCTTTTTAAAGAACCACAGAATTACCTACAGGACACCTAAAAATGACCTTATTCTTTATACTCATTTAATTGCAGTATTTCTTCCCCAAAAGTTGCTCTGCCTGCCTGCCAAGGTCCTCTCCAAACTGACATAACTCATGCTGTGCTTAATGCGTAATTACCCATCTTTTTCTCTAAATTATTTTGAAGAATAAACAAAGAATCTTCTCTCACAGGATGTTCCCCATATCACCAATGTGGTTGCAGTTCCCCTTTGTCCTTTCTCCAAGAAGTTTTCAGATATCCTGAAGAGACTCAATGCTTTATCTGAGGATCCCTTCCCCATCTCCTGTCACTTTGCCCCTAGTTTGTCTCTACTGTTGACTCTCCTAATTCTGCAAAATATTGGAATTGACTCCTCCAGTAATGGAAAACAGCAGATAATTCCCAAAAGTGTTTCCTCTGAAGGTGTGATGCAGGGGTGTACAGATGTGAGATTCTCCTAAAAGCAAGAAAACAATGATTCTTTTAAAAATTCATGTGTACTTTTGTCCAATAGCCACTAAAAAAAAAAAAAAAAAAAAAAAAAAAAAAAGCTGCAATTTATATAATTACCACATTGCAGAGGAAACTTCTAGGGGGAAAAGTGCAATGATTATGATCCATTAGTATGCAAAGCTGTAACTCAATACAGTAAAAAGAATTCATGGGCTTGTGATTGCCTTCGGTGCAGTTAATTGACTCTCACTTCTTTATTACTTATAAACTGTGAATAAGATTTGACAAAGGCTCATACAAACTCACACATATCGGTTTTATTAATCAGTAACTTTATTTTGTATTGCAATTAAGCCCTAAAACAACCCATCTGTGTCCTCATCTCTCTGTTGTTATCACCAGCATAACAAAAGCTTTGTGGGGTCAGGAGTCCTAAAACCACCCCAAATACTTTGTGAAGCTGAGACACAACTCTGTTCACTTCTGCTTACCTCCAAAATATTTACAACCCTTTTATTCTGAGTCATTTGGCTGCGGTGTTTCTTTGTTTGTAGATGATAAACAGGACTGAGAGGAGCTACAAGCCCAGAATGTCCAACATTGCTGAGCATAAAGCCTTAGGAAATAAGTAATTGAAAATTGTAATTGACTTCACATAATTATATCCTTAATTTTCAGAACATTTGTATGTTAATCCCCAGGCAAAAATTGAAATACACTCTTCTGGGTTGTTTGTTTGTTGCGAAGGCAGAATATTAAAAAAACTTTTGTGTTATTCCCTTGCCTGGCTGTGTTCTACAGGGTTGAAGTTGTACAAATATAATGTGCTGGGACAAATCAACACTGAGCGCAGCAGCCTTCCTGCTATTGAAATGCTGGAGAGCTGCCAAACAAACAAAAATAAATCATTCCATATGACATTATTTTGACTACTTTGACAAAAGGGAAAAGCAACAAGACATTAATTACAGGGCTCTGCCAAACTCTGCCACTGTTAGCAAAGTGCTCTAACTTCCTTTGCAAGAATTTGATATTGAAATGGTGCCAAAATCCATATGTACCTTTTGGGTGCAGGTCAGTGCCATCAATCTGGAAACTGCTTCAGGATCAGTAGTGACATACACAAAAAAAATCAAAATATTTTTCTTAGTTATGAATCCCACTGTGTTATAGTTCCACCACTTCCCAAGATTTGGGAAAGACTATGTGGGCAAATTCCCTGAAGGCTAAATTGAGGGATAAGGACAGAAAAGAATTTGCCTGGGTGAATTCTTCATCCTCAGCTTTTCCATCTCCTCTGTCCCCATTCAGCTGTCCTGGAAATGGATTTTAAACAGAAACCTTTTCAGGCTTTGCTTAATGTCTCCTTTGGGTTTTGTCTTGAATGCTTGGAATTGAAAGCTGCTTTTTGTTTATTTGTTAGTCTGGGGATTTGTATGTTTTTCCTTTTTTTTTCCTCTCTTCTTTCTACCTTAGCCTTTTCTGAAATTCAAGATTTAGTTGTTGGTCAAATGTGAACTCTTTCTTAACACTGTGTTTTAGCAAAATCTGGGCTAAAATTGGGACAGTTCAGTTCTTAAAAAAACTAATTCTGTCTCTCCCAGTTAGTGAAGAGGTTATTCTGGGAAAGCTGTCACAATTCCATGAAGTGCTTCAAACACTCCTTCACTCCGTCGGCTTTTGGCCAAGTTGTGCTCAGGAGTTCCGATGCTGAGGTGGGAGATAGGGTGTGCTTCTAAATCCAGACTCTAATTGAGGAAAAGGAGAGCTCTTCACCTGAGAAATACTCCCCGGCAAGGCTCTGAAAAGGATGTTAGGAACTCTTAAATGGTTTTTAACAACGAATTCCCAGGAGAACAGATCTCAGAGCACATTTATCCATTTCCTTTTCCTCTTGCTCGAGTGCCCTCCTGTGCCAGGGAGACAAAAGCCAGGCCAGGTTGTGTGGTGAGATTCAGACAGTGAAAGCATTTTGTCTGATTTTGTGCTTGTTGTCCTTTCTGCTTGGCTACTTCAGGCTGGTGGGGCTTGAGGCAAACAAGGATGGGAAGGATGTGTCACTCAGCTGTCCCAAAATCTTCTTTCAGTGACACCATTGCAATCACTGGGTCCAACCTTCCCAGCACCAACTGGCTTCAGGATGTCCAGGAATTTGGGTTGTGGTCTCCTTTGGGGCCATGGCAGGGTCTGAGGGAGGGGGAGCCCTTCCTCCAGCCCAGCTTGGTGTCCCTTCAGCTCTTGAACACAGATTGAGAACAGGCTGTTCAGTGGGTTTAGAGGAAACCTCTGCAGGTGGGTATAACCGCGCCTGAGTGGGCGCGGCTGGTGAGAGAGAGATGGTGAATCTTGTTTCTTGATTCAGAAGGCTTGATTTATTAAGATATTATATATAATACATTATTACTATACTAAAAAGAATATAGAGAGAGGTTTTTGCAGAGCAGCTAGGCTAGCTAGGAAGAGATAGAAAAGAATCCACAACAAAGCTGTGGCCAAGGACTCAGTCCCCTGGCTTGCACTGGTGATTGGCCCTTAATTATAAACATAAAACATGAACCAATCACCAATCAAAATAGGTGCCCCTGTTGCATTCCCCAGCAGCTGATAATAATTGTTTACCTTGTCTTCAGAGGCCTCTGGCCTCCCAAAGACACAGAAATCCGAAAGAAAGGATTTCTGTGGAGAAATGTCTGCGACAGGTGGGCATGGGAAATGTTTGAGCTCAGCAATCTCTGTGCACACTGAGCCAGAGAGGCTGCAGTTTCTAGCAGGACCAGCATCGACCTATGGGATGAAACCTCTTCTTTCACTTTTTTTTTTTTTTTTTTTGCCATTGGTGTGGAGGGGTTTAAACAGAGAGGAGTGAAAAGAGCCTTGCACTTGGGAGAGCCTCCCAAGCTTGAAAATATCTTGCTCAAGGACTGGAGTGGTCTGTGAGCAAATGTGAATGTTAAAGGAGCATCAGCTGAAAAAAATCTGGTGCATTTGAGCTGATTTTTTATTTCTTCTTGTAAGTTTTTAAGCTAGAGAGCTCCTGCAACTCCTCCTTCCTAGGCGGGCTCTATATTCAAAATAGGCATTCTGAACAAGCACTGAGGGACTCTGAAATCCAAACCCCTTTTTTTTTTTTTTTTAACCAGAAAAGAGGAAGGGACAAACCCCATTCAAATGTCAAGGAAAGAAAAAATTTTAGAGAAAATGAGTGGAATAAAATCCACAGGTGTGTTAGAAACTGCAAAATAACATGACACCCTCCTCAGGTGAAGCACAGGGAAATCTCTGCTGCTGATTTCTGCAGGTTAGACACACTGTGAAATGGAGAACTATGCAAAGAGTTATGCCATTGCCAAATAATTATGGAAGGGTATCTAACACCCTGAAAATTATGGTAGGACTCAGGTAATTTGGATCAAAATATGTAAGAAAATTCAACAAACAGTAGAAAAAAGGTTGTAGGATGAGCAAAGAATTGTGAAAAGTGATTAAGATGGCAGAAATACACCATGCTTTTAAGTGAGAATGAAGAGATGAGTAGAATGAAAGGAATTTGTTAAATATATTTGAATTATATAGATTGAAGCACAATAATTGATTTTTTTCTTGTAGTCTTGCATTGTGGAACAAAAGCAGAGACAAAGCACTTGAGCTTTGTGTAAAGACTTCATGATTTTTTTTCATATGTAAGACTTCAATCTCTTCTGTTCAAAGATCCTGATATTTACTTACAATCAAGACCCAAATTAAATCTGCAGAGAAAGTTCTGCTTTTCCATAATGGCAGATTAATTACATGATACATCTTAAGACTGACTGTAGTACCAAATCTTTATCTTAATTTTTTTTATATGTAAGGTAGAGAAAGAAGGCAATCCAGACTCAATTAATTCTGTTTAGATTTCCAAAGGAAAGGTAAACAGCAGTGTTGAGTTTAATTGGCAGTAGTGAAGTTGTCTATGTCAGTACATCCTGCTGTCCAGAAACTAAGAGCTGAACGACTCTCATAATCTTTCAGACTGTGAAAGTATCTTGATGGTAATAAATTGGCCACTCATCTTTTAATTAAGAAAAGGGGCATTAAAAAAAACCAAAAACCAAAAACAACAGGTATTCCTGTAGTGTCTCAGTGTGGGAGTCTTTGAGACTGGCATGTCTCTGCCTGCTCTCTCTGCCAGAGATCTGCAGAACCTTCTCCAGAGTCAGCTCCCTGCAGGGCCCCCTGGCAGCTCTGAACCTTCCAGCTCCTGTCCATCATGGAAAAGAATCCTTAAAAACGGAGGGAATCCCATTCAAAATGCTGAGTAAATGCTGTCCTGTTGTTTATTCACATTGGCAGAAAGTGTCACTCTGCAGTTCCATAATGGCTGAGGAGAACAGATCCCATGGTTGGGTCACCAAAAAGGGAGAAAGAGGGAAAAAAAAATCTTATAAAAGTAATTGCAACCACCTTAAACCTAAAGAGGGGAGTATAAGCCTAAAGAGGGGAGTATTTTCTTCCTTCCTGTTGGATAACCGGGGCCAAACTGTAAGAAATTCACCCAAACAAGGTATGAACTTGTGGCGTTCACATTCTCTGAACAGAGAGACATAATTCTCTCTCAGGATTTTTTCCTGAGAAGTACAGAGAGAAGAAGAGGAAAAACAATTCTTATCTCTACTTGCTGCGCCTGTTGTTTTGCACATGTGGAATGTGTTAGGAAAATTTTTTACCTGAAGTGATTTGTCAATTGGATTCTGCTGAGGGTTGTTTTGTTTCTTGGCCAGTTGGAAAAAGCTGTGTCCTGACTGTTGGGGACATCATGAGTTTTCTTTAGTATGTATCTTTATACAGTATAGTATTCTTTGTAGTATAGCTATAGTAGAGTATAACGCAATATAATATAGTTTAATAAAGCAATTTTTCATTTTTCATTAATTCTGAATTAATGGAGTCAGATGCTAATAATTTCTCTTCTTTGGGGATGCCCTATTTTACTGGATGAACTAAACATTTTCTGTGTGCATAGAAACTCATCCATGTAAATACCTGAGATCCACCTGGCTGCCCCACTGTGCCATACAGGGATTCTGATAAATCATGGGCAAATATGTGGAGATCCCAATGATTTAACCTTAAACTCTTCTCATCCAGATGTGATAGGCTTGCTTTTTCATTTCCCTTCAATTACAGTCCTGCCCCAGGGCCTGCTTATTAATGAGAGAAGGGGATTCTGACTGATCTCATTCTGGGAATGTATTTCCTAGGTTTTAGACATTTTGTCTCACTGAGGATGGGAAAGGAGAAAGAGATCCAGAGAAAACAGATTTGGGAACCTGCTAAGGACACTGCCTTATCACCCAGGGTTCTGTTGTTATCAGAGAAACAGGACAGTGCCTCTGAGTTTCCTACCTGGGTGTGCAGAGCATTTACTGAAAGCCTTCTGTGTTGTTAAGGCATAACTTGAAACAGGAAACAAAATCTGACATCTAAGAGGAAGAAAACTTTGACATAGTTTAATAGAAATGATTAGAATTGTAATCTCCCTGAGACATGTTAATTAAAATAACACAACAAATGGTGCCTCAGTGCAATTTGACATCCAGTGTGGCTTTAAGTTGTTTTTAATAAACATAGTAGACAGTAATATCAATTTAGGAAAAAAGATAAGCAGGAATAAAATTCAAATTTAAATGCAAAGGTTAGAGTAGAACAGATGACTCATGCTTTATCTGTATTGAAGTAATTATACAGTGAGAATTCAGAACAGTGGCTTTGGACTTATAAAGAGCAAATCACCATAGTGAGATTTATCTTCTAGCTAATTTTATAGGCAATACAAAAGTTTCTAAAACCTGCTGCTTGAAGGATTGGTACAAAAGGTCATTGCTTCTTGATTTCTACCTGTTTTTTCCACTGAAGAACTTATCAATCATTCATGTTTACCAAATCATTTTACTTTTTCCCTGAGATTTCTTATTGAAGCTGTTGATTGCTTTTTCTGTGCATCTTTAAACTTTTCAAATGATATTCATGTCTACTGGAAATGGTTGCCAGCACATTTGCAGTGTGAGTCTGCAGGCACGGTGATAAACAAACGTGTTCTCCGGGGAGATTTGGGAGATTACTGAGTTTTTCATTGTGCCTTAACTCACCTCTGAGCATCCGGAGTGCTTGCCGGGACTGGTGGCTCTGTTTTCAGAAATGTTTGATCATAAAACAGAACAAAGACGTTTTAGTTATGAGGATTATAGAGATCTTGATTGAAGCATTTTTAAAGTTTGACGTCAATAGATGTCAACCTGCAGCAAGGTAGAAAGTCAGATTAAAGTGAGGCTATGAGGTGGTTTGCAGATGGCTGAAATGCTGCACCAAAACATAAAAACACATGATTTGTAATGTTTATTTTCCTTTCAATCAGAATTTATCATTTTGAATGCGTTTATATTTTTCCCTTAATAATCAAGGTTAAAAAATTTATTGATGTCTAATCTGTTCTCTCTCTGTGTTCAGGAAAAGCAGATTATTACATGCTATAATTAAGTGCTTTGCAGATCAGATTCTGCCTCCTTGGACAAAAGGAAGAAAAGATTCCTTAACTCTGTGGAATGCAATAAGTTCTCAGTTTCAGGGAAAAATTCAGGGATGTTGGTGGGAAGATGACTTGTGGACAGATGCTAAAGAGCCCATCCTCCTTCCTTGTGGTTTCTTTCCCCCTCTCCTCTACATCCACTTGAAGTGGGAAGAAACTCAGTAATGGCAGATCAGGACATAAAGGGAACTGGGATGAGGTTTGGGCTTCAATATCTGAATACCTTGGTGCTGCAGAAAAAGTTTTTATGAAATCACTCAAAGTAGTTATGAGGCAAATAAAGTCTCTAACCTAATACCTGATTGTCGTATTTACTGGTTTGGAAATAACCGACTCCTTGGAACAGCACTCAGCATTTATCTGCTGCTGTCCATCTTCAGATTCCTCAGGAATATTTGTCAGTCTTTTAATCCACTAAACAGACTATTTACTCCCTCCAGCCACTCATGGAATTGTTTCAGCTTTCTTGGGAAATCGCCTTTCATGTTAAATTTTCAATTCACTCCTCTGGTTTATATAAAGCTTTACAGAACTTGCTTTCCTCTGTGGTGTTGTTCATAAACAGTTTCCATTTTCCTTCTACCTGAAACCCCATTTATGCTGTCATGGTAGGAAGGTGTGGGGAGATCCCTCCCTCTGTGGGGTTGCTGGTGATCCATGCACAGCTCTTTTCCTGCAGGGGGAAAAACACCAGGGAAAAGGAAGGTGGAATAAAGTTCTGCAGACGTGGATGTGCCAAAGAAATGGGATTATTTCTTCACCTTTTTGTGATATTACACTCAAATTATTCCTGACATTTCTCTCAGAGGCTGGTTTATATTTTTTTTGGCTTTACAAGAGGAATGTATGGTGAGACATTGTTTGAAAACGTGAGTTTTCAGCATGATTTCACATTCTTTTACATATCTATATATAGCTGTAGTTTATATATCCATATATATGTATATATATATGCATATATATAGAGATATATACAGACATAGATATATTTAGATATATACATACATATATAGATACGTACAGATATATATAGATAGATAAAATATAGATATATATATACATATATGTATAGATGTATATATATATATATATATATATAAATAGAGAATAGAGAATAAAGATATATTCAGACATAATATCCTACATAATAACTACATATATCCTTAGCATTTTAGCATTTTTACTGGATTATTAAATACTTCACCCATCATAATCAGAGTGTTGTTTTGATTTAATGAAAGAGTAACATTGGTTCCAATTACATTATAAAAAGGTTTTTTTTGCTTTTTCTCCCCCAGGTACCTGTCTGTGTAACTTGGGATTATGCAGATGGACCTTACCAAAGGGTTCTTTTTTGGGTGTGAGTCAGGCAGGTAAAAAACAGGATTTATGCACCCAGGCAAAAGATCTGCGCCTTTGTGTCCCTGTGTATTTCACAAAGATGCTCCAGCTTTCTTCCAGCCCAGATGTTGGGCTGGGATTTTATTCAGTGCAGAAACACAGAATGTGATATTTTACCTTATGCTGAGGTGCCACAGCTAAGCAAGTGAAGAGCTTTCCATTAGATATTTTGGCTACTGCCAGAAGTCTTTCTTGTCTGGAAGGTGGATAAAAGCAAGAAAAGAGTCTCTCATGACTTTTAGTCTAATGTCAGCAGGAAAGAAGTGATGAATTTTATGTCAGGTAATAAACCTTGCAATGAGAGAAAGGCCAGATAAAAGTCCTTTGAATACACTGTTTATTCCTGAAGTGAGAAGATATAAGCTCAACATTTCTTCCTCTTAGTATCACAAAGTGCTGCTGTTTTAAAGATCTTTCTAAAAATAAAAATTAATTTATTTAGCTAAAAAAACCCCAAAACCTCCTGCTATTAATATAAACAAAGCTGCAGTGCCAGAATATAAAACATTAGAGATGTTGAGATTCTTCTGAAGAATTTCTGGTTTAGCTTTTGGACTTTTAAGAGTAGAATTGTAGTAATAAACACCTTTATTAAAGTTCAAGGTGTTTTATTTTAGAAACAAATAGGTGAAAACGGAAGTGATTTTTTTTTCTTTCTGTACAATATAGTTTTGTCAGCTAATCAGTTAAGAAAAACTCCAGGCAATAAATAATTTTGCAAAACCTGAAGAATAATAGTCCTCAGAGAGCAAATGTTTTCAAGAATCCAGTGTGAAGGGATGCCAGGGCCCCAGTGCAGTCAGATGGCTGTAATTACTTGGTGCTTTGTAGTGTATGAAATAACCTTTGAGATCTAAGGGAGAAAGATAAAGACAAAAATAGAAATAGAATCAAATCAAGCCTGAATTGTGCTGTAGTATCAGGAGATTTTGGAAAGGAGTGGTTAACAGCATGTTAAACCACAATGATTGGGTGCATTTAAAAGGATTTACCTGTGAGAACCAGGATGAAAATATTTAGGCAGCTTGGAAGTTCTGTTCCACTTTCCTCATGACTTTGCCCAAACTGTTGCCATATCTATTAAAAAATGAGATTGTTAAATGGTACAACCTCTCACATTCAGTGTTGTTTTCTCTCAAGAGCCACTCAAACAATTTTAGATGGAGCTGTGGCAGATGGGCTCCCAGGCAGAAGTTTCGGTAGTTCCTGTGACATCACGAGCCCTGAAATGGTGGGAGGATGGTTTTGGAGAACATACTTGGCATGCATGAGCTATCACCTGTACTATGCCATGAACCGTCTTTTGGGAGATCTGACGGCAAAGTGGCAACTTGGGAAAGATACACATTCATTTTCTAAAAATACTCCTCATACCTGAACATTTGTGAAGGGCAGGCAGAGTAGTCTAAAACTTTTCCCTCTGTTGGTGTGTTCTGGGTTTCTATCTTGAGCAAGGAAGGACACAGAAATAAAAACTAGTCCTGGACTTGACCTGTGATGGAGGTAGAAGCCCTCTGGCTTTGCTCTGTTTTAAAGATTAGTTCTGAAAAGCAGCTGCTCAGGGATGGAAGAGCTCCATTACCCTGCTCTCCCTTCCCAGGAGAGCTCAAACAAAGACAAATCCTCTTTGGAAACCTGAAAGGGAACTCATTTAATGGTTCCGTGTTAAGTGTTTAACTGCTGGATCTTGGAAAAGATCCCCTCTGCCCCTTCAGGTGAGACCCCACCTGCAGGAGCCGCCCCAGCCCTGAGGCCAACAGCAGGAGGAGCTGGAGCTGCTGCAGAGAGCCCAGAGGAGGCCAAGGAGCTGCTCCAAGGGCTGGAGCCAGGCTGGGAGAGCTGGGGGTGCTCACCTGGAGAGGAGAAGGATCCTGGGAGAGCTCAGAGCCCCTTGCAGGGCCTAAAGGGGCTCCAGGAGAGCTGGAGAGGGACTGGGGACAAGGGATGGAGGGACAGGACACAGGGAATGGCTCGCACTGTCAGAGGGCAGGGATGGATGGGATATTGGGCAGGAATTCTTCCCTGTGAAGGTGGGCAGGCCCTGGCACAGGGTGCCCAGAGCAGCTGCGGCTGCCCCTGGATCCCTGGAAGTGTCCAAGGCCAGGTTGAATATTGGAACTCAGCACATCCCTTTGGATGTGCAGAGCTGCTGAAGACCCTGCCAGAGGGCTCAGAGACCCTGGCACACAGCCCAAAACACCTGGGGGTTTAATTTTGACCCCTAGAGCAAGTTGACAGCTTTGTATTAAGACCTGAAAGTCACGGAGGTTTAAATGGTATAATAATAAAATTATCACAGAGCGAAAATGTAGATTTTAACATTTTTGGTATAGGAATTATGGGGACAAGATGGAAGATCTTGAGTGTGTCTAGCCTTTGTTCTTCTTCTTCTTCTTCTTCTTCTTCTCCATTTTCTGCAGTGATGGTGGCACTTTGGGATTGGTTTAGAGTAGAAGTGCACTGTCTAACATAGGTGATGGGTATTGGGAATTAAGTGTAAATATGTTATACGTAGTTTGTAGTCAACACTGCCCCGGGGGCAGTCAGAGTGCCTGTGGCTGCCCTGCTGAGCAGATCTTGGCTGGGCAGAAAAAAAATTTTATAGATAAGAAATAATAAACAACATGAAGACTGAAAACTGAAAAGTCCAGACTCATTCTTCAGCCACATGGGCTGAAACAGAGACATCCTACACATCTTGGAGCAGCAATTAACAGCCAGCTACCCGAGAGTTGGAGGGGGCTTGAAGCACCCTGGGACAGTGGAAGGTGTCCCTGCCCATGGCAGGATGATTTTTTAGATCCCTTCCACCCCAAACTGTGCTGTAATTCTGTGAAACAAACCTGGCAGGTCACAGAATATCCTGAGTTGGAAGGGACCTACAAGATGCTTCAAAATTCATGAAATTTCCATGACATAAAGGAATTGAAGTGGACTGGAAAAATCTATTAGTTATGCAAAATACTTGAAAACCTTTGGGATATCACAGTGCAGGGTATTTTTCTTGTGTCAGTGAAAGGACAGTTTTGGTAAGGTGCCCTCCATGTGACCCAGTGCTGTTCAGCAGGAGATGAGCAAAGTCACCTTCAAATGTGACACTGTCCGTGCTCTGTTGTGCCCCTTCTCTGAAGGTTGTTGCATCTTTAGTAGATTTGAGAGGGAAAAGATGTGAAAATTCCTTTGCACCAGGACAAATGTCAGCAGCAGTGCTTGAGGCTACAGGACAGACCCACTTCTGCCAAATTTCAGGGACAGTAAGGTCTGGCAGAGGGACAGAATGAGCAGCTGGAGAGCAGGAGCATCTTAAATCTCTACAGCTGCTTGCTTCTGTGCAGCTGAGCCAGAACTTCAGTCAATTCCCCATTAGCTGGAACTGTAACAAGATAAATGGAAATAAAGCAAGGTTGCATTCAACTAAATCAAATTGTGAATGGTTAAATTGAAACAGTGTTCTCATATAGATGAATCCTATGGTGCATTAGAAAAATAATTTAAAATAGAGTTAACTGCAGGAGGACTTCATTTAGGAGTCCAGATTAAGAAAAACAAGAATAATCTCTTTTTGAATGAGTTTGTATTATGCTGTATAAGACACACAGGAAAGTGTCTGGGTAGAAAAAAACAGCTTCATCCTAATTTAAACAACTTCAGGGGAAAACTGAGCCAGGAGGTTCGTCCTTTTCCCCCCACTCACCAGTGTCTGAACTGCCAACAGAATGTAAACTCTTGATACCAAGGTAGAATAAGGTTTTTATTTCAGTAAAGTCAGCCTGGAGTCTGGCTTTGGGCTTGGCATGAAGGGTTTGTGTGCCAAAGGGAAGGGCAGCAGTTCTGCCTGATGCACAGCAATGCCATGGAAATCCTGGATGCAGGAGAAAGGTCAGAACAGAAAAGCAGCCCAGGGGACAGGGACAAATTCAGCTCCAGCAGATTCACAGCCTGGCTCCCACCTCAGATCAGCTGCAATCATCTCCTGGTTTCTTTTCTTCCAGTAAGGCATTAAAAAAAAAAAAAATAAAAGTAAAAAGGAATGAAAAAATGAAAGTGATGGTGGGTTAGGTGAAGGAGCTGCTGGGAGATGTCAGGGCCTCATTCCAATAGCTGTGATTTGCTCCATCCAGATCCAGATTCAGATTCTTTTTTTCTCAAATTTGTAAACTGAAATTACTGTCTACTGCATGGCATAAGCATATATATTTTTTTCCAACCAGTTTCTTTTACTTTTGGCAGTTGTGGCTCCTTGTTGAAAATCAGGTGGGCTAGTTGACTTTGCTTTTTTAAAATTTATTTTCAAATTATAATTCTTTATGGATCTGTTATATTTGAGAATTTTGAAACCAACGCCCTCATGGATAACTATTTTTAATGTAAATTATACTCATAAAATCAAATTTGAAATATCATTTTTTTAAAAGGTCCAGCTGTTGAAATTCCTACATTTTCTTGCCCTCATCACCTTCTTCTTCCATTTCACTGCCACTGTAGTGAAGTATCTTCCAGTAATGCATATTTAGTGATACATCAAACAGCTGCTATGAACTATTTATCCTTCCTCTAATCTTTTTTCAGAGTAAAAATACCTTTGTCTGCAAGACGGGCATTACATTATTAATGTTTCATTTCCTTGACACTCATCTCTGGATCTGCTTCCTCATCTTCCTGTATCTATAGCTTTATTCTGTTTGTGTTTATCTATATCTTTATATATTCTTTAGTCATCTTTTTAATTGAACATAGGCATTTGTGTTATTTTCTGTGCTTGGTTCTTTCCTCTGGAGTTTGAAGCTGAGCAATAAAACCTCATTTATTTCCTGTAGTGAGGAGTTTTACCTCTGTCCCAGGGGTGGTGCTGTCCCTGCAGGTTCAGGCTGGGAAATCAATGCTGAGCTTCCAGGAAGGTGATGGTTTCCTGCCCAGCAGGATGGCACAAACTCACAGGTTTAGACAGAAAAAAATCACAGAAAAAAATCCAAGCTCCTCAGCTAAAATCTACCCATGAGTTTTAGGCTGTATAACTCACTGGAAAATTAATTCTGTTAAAGTTTACCCGCATAGATTTTTTGTTGTTGCTTTAAGATTTTTGTCTGGATCCAGTTACAGTGGTAGGCAATAATTGAAAGTCAGCCCTTGCTGGCTGCTGGGGAGGAGCTGGGAACAGTTTGAGGTGCTTCACTTGGTTAGCTCAGGCCTGAATCACACACTACTTTGTTTTATTTTGACCTAGAAAAGTGTCATTGTGGTAAAGGATCATTGCTTGCACCTGGAGCAGGACCAGCCCACGGGCACTGGGGGCTGTTTGCTGCTCTCAGATGAGCCTCAGAGGGAAGTTGTAAACATTATTAATCCTAAAGTAAAGCAGCTGTGGTAAGGATCATAATCAGGTGATTGAAATGAGCCCAGGGAGATGATTTGTTAGACCAGATGTAGGTTCCAGTACAGAATATTGTATTATTGCTGACTTTCACTGCTACACAGATATTTATTTACAGGCATGAACGTATGACATTTTATTGGGTAAGAGATTTCTCTTGTGGAGCAGGAACAACTTCAAAGGTAAAGTTATTATGCTTTACATTCTGGAGGAATGGTGGTTTTTTTTTTATTTTTCTTTTTTTCTTATCTGGTTATAGAATATCTGGTTCGCATTTGGGCAGATTTGAGACAGTTAATTATTAGTGAATTATTATTAAAACTTCAAAACAATCTCTACAGTCATGGATGAGGTCAATTCTTTACCCACTTTGAATGGAGAGTAGATGAGGGAAAAGAGAGATTAATTAAAGTGAAGTCTCCAGGTTCTATCACCTCTCTGTGGCAGACAGCTGCAGAACTTGAAAAATGACTTTGGGCTGCTTGGCCAAATTCTGGTTATTTGCTTGGCTGCGTGATAAAACCATCCACAACCTTCATCACTGGAGAAGACTACAAATTTTTTGTGGTGGAGAAAAACCCCAAAGCAATAGGAGATCACTACAATTTCTGAAGTGGAAAGTTTCAAATCTTCTTTTATACCTATGGGCAAGAATTGTGAAAATTTATTCTGTAGGGAGAACAAAAAAGCTATGGAAATTTCTATGGCCGTTGATGTATGAAGCATAGTTTTAAATTGTTTTATCATAATAATGTAACATTTGTGGTTATTAGTATTTTGATTTAGGCAGATAAATATATTTTTTACCTGTTGAAAAATATCCAGCAGTATATCACAAATATGAAAATAGGCAGTGGTGCAATCTATTACAGATAATTGGTCAAAGGCAGATAATAGGGACTGCAAAGCAACTAAAATTCATGAAAAAGCTGTGGAAGCTCAAAGCTGTGACTCCTCAGTAGCAAGGACTGGGTTTGATAGTTCTGTGATTCAGCTTTTCTGTTCCCATCTAATGGACAGATAATGGTTGCCAGGGCAAGTGATGTCAAAACCTCCTTGTGACTTGAAAATGAGATTGTGCCAATTACTGAGTGCTGTGTAAGCCCACAGAAAGATCCCAGTGTGGGCATCATTTTCCCTTGGCAATTGTCACTATTGTGTGTTTTCGGTAAAATTAATAAACACAGTGAGTAGTGCAGCTACATCTGTCCTTCCTTGTGAAAATAAACCTTCCAGTCTCTAACAAATGTGAATCTCTACAGATCACCTTTCTGATGGTGTTGGTGATGGAGATGAAGAACAAGGGCTCATAAATTTCCTTTATTTGGGTATTGCTGGCAGCAGCATTTGCCTATAGATTAAGTGCTGCTGGGCCCAAGGAAGGCTGGAAAATCAATGCTGCACTTGCAGCCAGAAATCTGTAGCTTGTCCTGGGCTGTGTGCATGGGGGAGCTGCCAGGGGGCTGAGGGGTGGGTATTGCACTGAACTCAGCCCTGAAATAGCAGAGAAACATTATTTCTGCTTCTGGAGAGAACCAGAGTGGTTTGGGTTGTAAGCTTAAAGCTCATTTTGTTCCACACCTGCCATGGGAAGGGACAACTTCCACTATCCTAAGTTGCTCCAAGCCCCATCCAGCCTGGCCTTGGACACTTCCAGGGATCCAGGGGCAGCCACAGCTGCTCTGGGCACCCTGTACCAGAGCCTCAGCACCTTGACAGGGAAGAATTCCTTCTCAATATCTCATCTAATTCTGCCCTCTGGCAGTGGGAGCCATTCCCTGTGTCCTGTCCCTCCATCCCTTGTCCCCAGTCCCTCTCCAGCTCTCCTGGAGCTCCCCTTAGGGCCTGGAAGGAGCTCTGAGCTCTCCCTGGAGCCTCCTCCAGGTGAACATTCCCAGCTCTCCCAGCCTGGCTCCAGCCCTGCAGCATCTCCACGGCCTCCTCTGGGCTCTCTGCAGCAGCTCCAGCTCCTCCTGCTGTTGGCCCCAGGGCTGGAGCAGCTCTGCAGGTGGGGTAGAGTGGCAGAATCCCCCTCCCATGGTGCCCACACTGGGGGATCAGCCTGGGGCGCGTTGAGGCTTTCTGGGCTCCAAGCTCACATTGCAAATTAATTCATGTTGTACATCATTCTTTACTTGCACATAAAGAGATACCTGCAGTGCTGCTATGTGCCATTTATTACATTTCCTGTGTGATTTCAGCATCATTTCCTGTGTGATTTTAGCATTTAGGTCTGCTGTGTCTCGTTGTGTCCCCTTACAATTTATTGATTGTACATGACACTGAGTTACCCCACAGCTCTGAGATGGGATTGTTCCTGTTACTCTTTTGGGATTGGTATAATTAAAAAAATAGCAGGAAGAAGCCAGAGCTTTTCCAGATGCTCTTCTAGGCAAAGGAATGGATGAGGAAGTCAGGACCATCACCAAACGCCCAATCCTGCTACACTTAACCTTGACTTGTCACCTCCTTGGTCCTTGTGTCGATGACTTGGCTGCACCTGGCAAATTAAGGCATTGATAGGCTCCTTCCAGCATCAAATAGCTTCAGCTTGGCCATTTTAATTCCAAATAATCAGTATTGTTTCCTGTAGCCTGTTATTATCAGCTGAATGCATCCTTTCAGATATAAGATAGAAAATATGATCAGAATATAAATGCTGAATTAATTTGAAATCCATTATGTTTAATATAGCAATGCCTCTATAACAGCTCCAAATATTGTGGAGAAGAAAACAACACAAGCTCTTGCTACAGAACAAATATTGGCTTTAGCTACTTTGGCAATATTAAAATGTCTTTCTTATTTTGAGTAGCTGAAGTGTATGGAGAAAACTATTTATATCAGCTTTTCAGCTCCAAAGGGGAGATATCTAAGCTTGGGCAATTATGTATTTTTGTAACTGAGGGGAACAGTATGGTTTATTTATAAAGGAGCCTATATGCACGTATTAGTGTGTAGGTTTTACATGCAGATAATTCTCTTGAACACTTTATTTTGTTTTTCTGAAGTGAGTTGGGGCTAAATAGTGAGGAAATTGCTATGAGTACTGGCTTATATGCAGCTGGATTAATTCAGATTTTAAAGTTTTAAAGAGAAGTCACAGAATCAGAATGGTTTGGGTTGGGAGAGACCTTGAAAACCATTCAGCTTCACCCCCTGCCATGGGCAGGGACACCTTCCACCATCCCAGGTTGCTCAGAACTTTATCCAGCCTGGTCTTGGACACTTCCAGGAATCCAGGGGCAGCCACAGCTTCTCTGAGCACCTTCTGTTCATCCCTCCCTACCCTCGCAGGGAATAATTCCTTCCAATATCCCATCCATCCCTGCCCCCTCCATTCCTTGTCCCCAGTCCCTCTCCAGCTCCCCTGGAGCCCCTTTAGGCACTGGAACGTGCTGGATAGAAGTCCTAATGGTATAAATCAAAAAAGTGTGCTTTTGTTGAAGTTTTGTAAACTTAATTAAAAACATGAAGCAATGGGAATTTTTTAGTCAGTGTAAACTGAACTCATACATAATTACATCAATCTGACTTCTCATCCCTGATAATAAGGTGGTTGTCACATTGATTCCACAGAAATCCCTTGAGCAGTGGCTCAGTGATCACTAAATCCACCAGACAACTGGATGGAGGAATAACCCATAGCTAAGAGGAATAACCCATAGCTAAAGTAAAATTTTGGCAATAAATTCTTCAAATACACAGAGACTCTACCTTGTAACCTCCAGTGTGCTTTTTATACCCCTTCAGTTAAAAATATTATTTTTATATTTTGGTAAAAACAAAAAAATATGATTTTGTAGCACCAAATTTCACCTGTCTCTGTCATCACATTAATAGTTGTGCTCGTGTAGATAAGATGAATTCATCTGGGTTCTGATGTGTTCAGCTTCCAGCTTGCATACAAACACTACAGTTCCATAATTCACAACTCCAAAATTCAGTTTACATCCCAAATCCTGTTTTACTGTGTTTATAGGGTTCTTGCAGCTGTGGAAAAGTTTTGCACATAATGTAAGATAATCATCCTTCTTTAGTCAGTCAATGGAGAGACACACAGAGGAAAAAAAAGTCAGAAATTACTTAAGACACCTATTTGTGATGGGTTAAATTATCCTTTGGATCTGTCAAGTATAATGATCTATGCTTTCTTTTTCTAAAATAATATCACTTGGCATAATATAAAGTTGGATTTTGAAACTCCATGTAACTACTCAATTTTTTAAAAAGGCCATAAAAAGTATATGGATGAAGATAATTGCATTCATCACAAATAAAGAATTTAATATTACTTATCTGTCTTTGCCTTTTATCTAGAGATGTCAAAATACATGACAAAGGATAAAAAAGTATCACTTTTGAATTTTGCAGATAGGGAAAATAAGTACTGTCTGTTATTTTCCTCAAAGTCACAGAAGTCTATAGCAAGGTATCCCAAGTTATTTCACCATGTCTAATTCCTTGTCCATTAAAAGCTGCTGCTTCCAATAACTTCTCAACCCAAATGGGATTTCCATTGCACTCACAACTTGATTTTGAAAAAGATATAAAATCTGTAGCACTATTTAAGATAAAAACCCAATTCGGAACAACTTTCTCATTCACAGGGTCACATTCAGACTGATGCTTTGCAGAATAACCATTTTGTGGTTTTTTGGGGGGGGGAAAGAAAGAAGAAATCAGCTTTTAGCTCCTCCTCTTCTTGCCAAGAATACTTTATCTTTTCTTTAAGCAAACACCTCTTGTGCTAAATTCCTGCACTTAACTTGACACTCTGCAGCTGAAGGGTGGCTACTGCAATGAGCAGTATTTTACAAAGGCACTTTGGCATTAAAAATGAGAAGGTGTTTTTAAAACAGAAAGAAAACAAAAGATGAATTTGTAGTTGTCTTAATGGCTGCCATTTGTTGTGGTCATCAAAACATTTATTAATAGTTTTATACTTGCCTTAGAAGCACAGAATCATGGTTGGAAAAGGTCTTTGAGATCATTGAGCCTGATTGGTGCCAAGGCCACCATTGACCACGTCCCCAAGTGCCACATCCACATGGTTTTTAAATTCCCCAGGGATGGGGACTCCAACACTGCTCTGGGCAGCTGTGCCAGTGCCTGACCATCCTGTGGGTGGAGAAATTTCCCCAAATATCCAATCTAAGCCTCCCCTGGCCCAGCCTGAGGCCGTTCCCTCTCCTCCTGTCCCTGTTCCCTGGGAGCAGAGCCCGACCCCCCGGCTGTCCCCTCAGAGCCACAAGGTCCCCCTGACCCCCCTTTGCTCCAGGCTGAGCCCCTTCCCAGCTCCCTCAGCCTCTCCTGGGGCTCCAGACCCTTCTGGAAACACAGATATCATAGACGTTGTCATGCTTTCCCCCCATTTATTCCTTTTTACCTCCAAGAATCTTCCAGGTTTTACTGCATCACCCTCTTCACTATAATCACTAGGAACTCTTGACCATTCTTCCAAAATGTATTGCTAAATATTCTCACAACAGCCCTGTGTTTTCATGTTTCACCTAACCCAGCTTTATTATGAAGGTTTATTGTTCCGTATCTTTAGGGAAAGTCCTTTGCCATAAGATTCTTCAGTATTCCTGAGTCACAGCAGCTGTTCAGCACTTTGTGAATTGTTAGGAATTGTAATCTATCCATGGAGTCCAAACCCTTCAAGCATTTCAGAGTTTTAAAAGTTCACTAGCATTTGTTTAGAGGGGAAAAAGAAAAGGTTTTCCAAATGCTAGGGAAAAATAACAGATTTTACAGGCTAATGGGGCTCAAGGATTTCACAACTGACCTGTCTTAGTTTTGGTGAGAACTCACTCAAAACTGCATCTAAAAAGCATCATTTGAAATGTGTAATTTTGTTTCATTTTGCATAATCAACTGCAGTGAGGGGTGACAGTCCCTGAAAATTCACAGCCAAGATCAAACTGAGTGACTGTATAAAAACTTTTCCCATCCTTAGGATTTACACAGGGGATGATATGCCAAAACTTAAGATTCTTTAATATCTTAACAAAATAGTATTTTCCCAAGTGTCTGTATTTTATAAGATAAATATTTCAAAGTTGGGTTGTTATCTTTCAACAGATATTTAAACATAGATGGATATAAATATCACTGTATGTGTGTGAGGAAATCGATAGTTTCTTTAAAAATATATATAATAAGGTACAGAAATGTATATTAAAAAATAGGGAAATTAGCAGAAAATAGGAAGATTTAGCAGAAAAGCTGTATATTTACTGCTTAAGTTACCTTTCAGCATTATTAAAAAGCAGTGTAAATATTATATCTGTTGTCCTTGGAAAATACCGGAAAATATTCCTGATTTATTATGTGGGAGGAAGGACATGAAAAAAAAGATGTGGTGCTGAAAAATTGTACCTTGCAGGAGAAAGAATTGACTAACCAAGAGTTTGTAAAGCTTAACTTGCTCTGTGCAAACACTGATTCTGGTTTCTGGTGTATAGATCATCCATCTCTTCTCCATGTATATGCTGAGCAGAATTTGGCTTTTTTTTGGGAAGGTTTTGTTGTATTTTGAATTCTTTTCCCAACAGAAAAGATGCACCTATGAAGCTGGTATTGCCTCCCCCTTAGATAAATGAATGTAAATCTAAAATTTGCTATTTTCACTTTAAATGCTGTATTTTATACATCCAGTCTTTGCCTTTGACCTAAAATAATATTTTTTTCTATTTTATTTTTTAGGTGAGTTTAGTAGTTTAATAGCAGTTTTCTCAGTTCTCCATAGTGTCTGATTTTCATTTGTTTCTTTTTTTTTTTTTTTGAAAGTTGCCTACTTAAGCTGAAAATACATACTGAACAGGATAAACCAAAAATCTTTAGTTTCTAATCAAATAGTTCTGCTTTTATGAATTTGAAGCAGTGCCATAATTCTTAGCATGATCATGTTAAATGATATTAATTAATTCAATAATTAAAAATATAAGCTAGGAAGATCTCAGGATTTTTTTAGTTCACTCCTCTGTAAGACTAAAGTTTTTGCTTGTGAAAAATGGGTGTGATGAAGGATGAAATGGAGGGAGGGGAACAGGGAGGACCCCAAAATTCAGACCTAGAAAACTCTGAAGTGAATGGCTGAAGATAAAGGATGCCTCAGCATAACTTGTCTTTTAATTAAAATTATTTCAGCCTTTGATTATAAGCACTGATCAGTGACTTATGTTCCAAGATAAATCCCTGTTATATAATGAGTGATTCTCCTTCTTTAGGCTCCTTATTTCATTAATTGCACGAGTTGAAAGCTATAGTTGGAAACAGGAATAGGCAGCAGGAAAGGAAAAATACAAGAACTCTTCTGGGTGAGCTTCAGGGTCCTTTCTTCAGTTTTGATGCTAAATAATTTGCCTAAATTTTCTTTATGTGCCATTGTCAAGGTGTGCAGCCTTTTCTTGGTGTTCAGACTGATCTGAGCCCTGAGAATGCTCTGAGAATTTCCAGGTGTGTGCTGTGAGTTAGATCTGACGCTGGAGGAAACTCCATTTCTGGATGTCTCCTCTTTGCTCTGCAGTGTGGGCAGGCTCTCTGACAACAGGACAGCCCAAGCTGATTGGAATTTTCCTTTTATAACCTTTCCCATGGGCAGCGTTGGTATCCAAAATTTTGGCTAAATTTGGGTTATATCAGCCATCAAAGATCCCTGCTCACTTTTCTAGTGTTTGCTCATCATGAGAGTACCTCATGGACACTGAAAGTATTTGATAATTCAGTTGTAGCTTGATTTTCCTAAAAAAATGACATTTCTAAATGTCTACATGATGGCCAATGTGATATTTGTTCAGGATTGTTCTCTCCATATCCAGATTTCTTTATTATTTATTTATTTATTCAATTTTCTGAAGTGGGATTCCAGTTCCATACAATCCTTAGAGCATCCCTGGCTTCTAAGACGCTGCTTGTGTCTTAAAAATATATTTCTGCTTCCAGTTTGTTTAGTTTTGGGCCACCAGTAAGTATTTTGAAAAGCAAAGTCTAATCAAATCAAGTCAGTAGAAAATTACAGTCCTTGTGATAAATCTGAAAGGTTTTAGCAGCATGCTTCTGGCAAGCTCCTGCAGCAAAGGACTCAAATAATGATTTTCTGAAGCTCATCGTTTGGCCAAGTAAAACAGGTTAGCTTGAGGACATCTTGATGGCTGCTAATTCTTGGATAAATTTCAGAGTACCAGTGGATATTATAAAAGTGTTAGGGTTATTAAGAAAACAGTTGGCAAAATGAATATCAGGAGGGTGGGTAAATGACCTTAATAAAGGGATTGATACTGTTTCCTCATATCTTCTGACAAGTCTCAAGAGGACCTGGGGGAAAAATTAAAGTCAACATCATGCAAAACCGAGGTGGGGATATTAAGTTGTGAGGACATACTTTCCAAAACAAGAAAAGCTTGAGGTTTTTTCCACGGAAAAGGTAAAAAGAAACTGAGCAAGGGTAGTCTAGCAAAAAGTGAGTGAAGGTTATATTTCTTTTCCAAGTGATACTTGGAGATTCACATGTTTTCCTTCCACTTTCAGTCATCTCTTTGGTATTTATTTCATTTAACTTTCTCTTTGTTATTTTCTTTTTTTCCTTCCCCCTGTTTTTGTGCCTTTCCCTTTCTCTTTTCTTCTTCTTAGGTGTAAAACAGCAGCAGAAGAATATCTACATGTGCCTCCTAAGATACACTTTCTTTTTAAATAATGATGAGCTTATCCATCCCTTTTCTCTTCAAAGCAAACAAAATATTTCACCAGCACTGTTTTTTGGTTATTGCCACAGTGCAACCATCCTTTAAAAGGCTGTAGCAATTTCAAAAAGATACAACAACGTTTGGAAAATGTACAAGAACTGAAGAATATGAATTACATTAGGGCAAAAGTGTGGATTAAAAAATAATTAAGCAAATTAGAATGTGGTGAAAATAGGGATGTTAGCTGGAATTCTCAGAAATGCTTTGGAGGCGCATTGCAGTAGATATCACAAGATCCTAAAGGATGAATTCTGCTCTAAAGAACCCATGCTCTGAGCAACCCCTGAGTCAAGGGGGTTTATCAGTCTAATTAAGAAGAGCTGGGCTGCAGTAAAGAAGACTTTTTGCTGATGTCCCATTTAATAACTTTTTTGCTACTCAAGTAGCCCCATCAGATAGACAAGCAGTTTAATTGAGCAGCACTATCTTTGTTCCACAAGTCTGGTGCCATTTCCCAAGTCCAGCAAGTCGTCTGTTCATCAGCGGAGTGTCTTAATTACAACAGCACAACTTTGTCTTTTTCAATTTTTATTTTTTAAATTGCCAACTACATTGACCTCAAGCTGCTCAGATCTTGTCTTGTGCCATTTTAAGTCCTGCATTTTCAACTCTGCTCTTTTATTGTTTATTATTATTGCTGTTTACTCATTGCCAAGGAAGTCGGGGTGCTTCTTCTTCCTCACTAAGTATAGTTTGCTAAAATAAATTGTAGCATGTAAATTCTCTTTAAAAAGAGATTTCAGCCATTCCTAAGATGGTTGCTGTATTCAGCAAGTGCTGATGGACCATTTCACTCACAGGGAAGTGAAGTGAGGGATGAAATGGTGTGAAATGAGAGGAGATGTGGTAGAGGAACATTTGCTCCATCTCATGTTCAGCAGGATTGGCTGACTCAGGAAAACACCAGTAGTAGCTGGGTTTGTGAAGTCACAGAAGGAGATGAGAAAATAAAATATAAAGGAAATGCTGTTACATCAGTCAG
This sequence comes from Ammospiza caudacuta, assembly GCF_027887145.1. Taxonomy (NCBI): domain Eukaryota; kingdom Metazoa; phylum Chordata; class Aves; order Passeriformes; family Passerellidae; genus Ammospiza; species Ammospiza caudacuta. The sequence continues at coordinate 74,637,393 of NC_080596.1, forward strand.
CAGGAGGCTGAGCTTGTAAAAATCTTTTAGGCAAAAAAAAAAAAAAAAAAAAAGGCAGACTAAAGCTGGAAAATTGAAGTAAAAGGGGAGGTAAAGCAGCTCTTGCCTTCTGTAGCCCCCGGGCAGAGTGTGTTTGTACAGATGCTGGGAAGGCTCTGTTTGATGGGGGCTTTTTCCTCCAGCAATGCAGAAAACAAAGTCATGTAATGTTATTTTTGATGTTCTTTCTTCAGGCCTGCCTTTACTCTCCAGAAAGGGTCTCTTAATTTGTCAGGATCAGAATATATGTGTCAGATAATTTCAAGTGTCCAAGAGCATATTGCAGAAGTGCAAGAACTGATGGAATCCTTTTATTTTTCTCTTGAGCCAAGCCTACCTCTGCTTCACTTCAGCAAATCACCCACTTGAACATTGTTTTTCTTTGTGTTTTTTTTTAAATAACCTGTCTGACTTTATGGTTGCATCTAAAGGGATGGAATTCTTTGAGTTATTATAATCAAAATCAACAGTTTTTGAACATTTTCTTCTGCAACTTGAAAGACTCAGCTGTAATTCCTACTATGCATCTGCTAAGTCATGGTGCTTTTTTTATTACTTACCATGAGAATGCTGTTTCGCTCCTCAAATGGAATAATGGACTTAAACAAGGAACACTTTTTTTCTTTTAAAAGTTACTTTTTAAAGTACCATAACATACTTTTTTATATATAAAAAGTAGTGCTGTAAAAACCAATTTGGGAACACTTTAGTCTGTGGACAGGGAAGACTTCTACCATATTTAGAAAGATTTGGGGTAAAGACAGGACGGAGTTTTTCAAACCAGAATTTTATAGCAGGCATAGATAGGGTCAGGGAAGAAGGAACAGGAGTGGGAGGGATTCTATGAGCAAGGAAAGGATACAAAATTCCATTTTTCTACAGTTCTTGATGAGGGATATGTAGGCATAGTCTTAACATTGAAAAAAAAACAAAAACCCTCGTATATATTTTCCATTAAAGTTCCAATTTTTTCCAAACTTTTCTAATCTTTCTAGTTATTGGTTATCTTTTAGGGAACTGGAACTTTTTTTTTTACATTTTCTGCTCAGTCTCCACAAATTCCAGAATGTGGGGTGCTACCAGCTCCAGACAATTTAAATACTCAATACCCCATGGCCTGTGAGTGGATGACTCTGGGAATTTCATTTCTCTGGGCAGATGTTCTGTGAAATACCCATGTGGATCAATTGTGGTGCCCATAAAATGGCATTTTTTGGTAACTGAATTGAGTTTCTCCTGTGATGGATCCATCATCTGAAAATGAAAACTTTTGAGTCAACCAGGGAATGTTCCTGTGGTGAAGGGACTCATGAGACCAATCTCTGAGGATTCTGCCTTTGCCATGTCATAAATCTTAGGAAAACCATGGGGAACAGAATCTGACTCTGAACTCAAATTGTCTCAAATGCAAGGGTCACCTCTGGTCTTGTGTTCAGCAGAACTATTTCCAAATCTAGGATATTTGCCTGGGGCTGTATCCTCTAAGGAAGCTGCCTTCCCTCCCATGTAAAGACAGCCTGGATAAATGCTTGGGCTGGATGTCTCATTTCTACATGGTTATATTTAAATGAAATTAAACCAACCCTTAATCTATCTGCATATATTTCATATGCAAATGAACATGTTAATGCTTCATTTTCCTCTTTTTTCCCATCAAAGCAATCATTAGGTATGACCCAGAGCTGATTGTGCTTGACCATACAAGCACATGGTACTTTGGGAATCGCAAAGAGGAGAAACAGGATAGGTATCTAGCACTGAAGGCAAAAGTGGATATGTGTAATCACATTTCATGTCACTCCTTCAAGGCTGTAAGGACCAAAACTACTCAGCAGAGCATCCATAACTTCCTAAAAGAAATGAATACAAGACTATCTGGTATTAATTTTTTTTTTTTTTTTTAAAGGGAAGATTTCTAGATTTGTGTTTGTGGTTTACAGTTCCTCCTCCACCCTTCCCTTTGTCAGTCTTCTTTCTAGAAACCCTCAGCTGCCTCTTGTTAACATTGCTGGTACAGGAGGTCAGGCTGAAAATCTGGGGCTTGAATTAAGTTCTTTTTTATAAGACACTTGATGCTTATTAATTGGATGAGTCATAGACTTGATTCACCACAGAGTTTATATTTACAAATAGTCATGAAGGAATTACTCGAAGAGCACGAGCTAAATCTTTAAATGGAAGTTGTCTTCTAAACACATAATGCTAAAATTCCAGGAATTTTTGAAAAGGAATTATTAAAAACAGGAACAACAGCAACAAGAACCTGAAATGAATAAACCATGGAAAAATTCCATCACAATTAAGAGCAAGAAAGAACATGCCTCAGAAGTGTATAATAGCAATGGAAACATAAGGAAAATAAAAACATGAGTGCATGCAAGCTTTCCTATATAAAATTCCATAGATGCTGAGATTAATCATCAGTTACTTGATAGATGTAAACAGATAATATCAGTTTTATGTCAGCAATACACAGAATTCTTAATATGTCTGAGAGTTCCTTTCAAACAATTATGTTTTTAAAATTATTAGAACAGCTGTAATGGGAACATTATAAAAATTGGAGGACTTTAAAGTCACCAGCATTAATAATTCATAGGATATTGTGCAGTTCTGCTGAATTAAGAGATTGTTTACATTTACTTAGAAAATATCATTGGATATCATATATCCAGAGAGTTAAAAAATAAGGATTATGTTTAACAAATATATTTTCTAGTAGAAAAAAAAGAAGCAAAAAGTGCTAATAACTGAATATTATACTGGAAAAATATGAGTTCCTTTTGCTTTTACCAACATGCATCTTCCCAGAGGAAAGGTAATTTTAAAATGGTATGTCTAGACCATAAATTGAGTGATCCTTGCGGATAGAAGCTGGGTCCTTCTAGAAGGAGTGACATAAATGGATTTATTATTACTTTGTAAGGCAGGGTGGGCTCTGTCTGAGGGAGGGCTCAGCCTGCCTCAGTGCTTGTGTACCTTTGAAAAACAGGAGGAGTTCTCATTGATTAATCCTCCAACCATTTTCACCATCAAGGTTGGGAATGGAGCAGAATCCTTTTTCTGCAGACCTTGATTTATCCATCTTGGGACATTTATCACAATACCGTTGGCATTTGCTTTTTGCAGCTTGACAGGACTGAGCTTTTCAGAGCTGCTGGGAGGTGGCAAAGCCAAGGCCAGCACGGGGGATGGCCACAACAGGAGCCAGGTGGAACAAAATGTTTCATTTCACGTAACTCAGACACAAACCAGATCCTTTTTTGTTCTTTTACATCTGCTCAGCATCAACAGAATTTGTTAATTCAAAAAGCACCTTGGGAAGGAGCATGGGGGGAGAGCTGCAATTCACAAAAGCTCCTTCTTGTCCTTGACCTTTCCATTCCAGCACTTGCACAGGCTGCTGGGCTTCGTTGGTAAATGCCAGCCTGGAGGTAGGAAGGGATGAAAAATTATCAATTATAAAAGGAATTGCCTTTTAAATGAAGATCAATACAAATCCTCCTGTTGAGGCAAGCAGGGCTGCATGCAGAAGCATTCAAATGTGGGAGCAGGAGGAGGGATTTGTATTCTGAGACCTTGTTAGACATAGCTACAGGCACCTTACACATCTATCAGAGGACATATCTCTATTGCAAATGTATTTCTATGCTCAGATCAAAATGTTGGGGGGTTTTGTTAAGAATTGCTACATTCCTCCTTTATTTGCTCACTCCTGGTTTCTGCTCTTCAAGCTGATGTTTACTGTGAGCAAAAAAAACCCAGTTGCATTAACAGACATAAAATTCAGGTGTAAATTTACTTGGGGGAGAAGAGAACTCGAGTGATGGTAACCTTAACACTCCTTAAAATTTCTAATGCACTGCCTGAGCCCCAGGTCCTGGGATGTACAGAGCCTTTGCAGTTGGAAATTGTATTTCCTGCTCCAAATGGAAATACAATAAATCCTGATCCACTTTGCTATGGGAAGCTGCTTGAAGAATTCTGGGGTGTAGAAAATACTCCCTAAACTCTCTGAATTATCATAACTAGTAAGAAATATTACTTAAGGGTAATAAAGAGTTAGGAGATTTAGAAGAGGAAGGCATGAGATATTTTCACCAAGATGCTGATCTCATATCTGGTGAAAATCTTCATTTTAAAATTATATGAATCCAGTCCAAGTAATAATCTCAAATGTCTTTGCGGTTAGCTTGAAATTTGTTTTGTTTTGTTTTGTTTTTTTACTTTTGAGACTTTGCATTGTGCCAGTCAGGATCCTCCCCCTTTCCCGAGATTCTGCAATCAGTCTTGGATTGCAAATATCAGGCAAGGTGTAGGAGCCCCTACTAACTGCATGTATTCCACATATTTTCTGAATTTAAGAAAAAGAAAAATGTTTCCAGAGAAATCTCATTTATTCTGGGGACAGACACGTGCAAATACACTGAAAAAATAAATTCTGTTTGTGATTCTTCTAATTAAGCTTGTCAGCATAATCCCTTAATTGAAAAAAACCTGGCGCGTTAGTTTCTTTTTAGAATTGGTAAAATAATTAATATTCTAAAATAATTTTCTGAAGGTTTTCTATTGTTTTACAATGCTTACAAGAAAATTACATGACTCAGGATGGACTATCCATAAGTCATGAGTCTGAAACTTCATCTGTTTTAACTCTTTGATTCTCTATTCATCAAAGACATTCCATGCTGGAAAACAAAAATTAGAAGACAGTATCAAAGGCAGAAAAAGTTGCAACAATTGAAGAAATTCCCTCATTTTTTCTCTTCTGATCTGCAAATTACTGCTTGTTATAAAATATGGCCAAAGAACAAAACACATGAGGACACTTAATTATCTTGAAAACCTTCAGAAATAAAGGTTCCTCTTCGATTCCTGCCTGGTATTATTTTTTTTAAGCACTTTGGAAAATTGTATCTGAGATGAGATAAATGCAGCAGCATATTTAAATTAAGATTATCTTTAGGCTAGTAATCTCATTTACTGCTCAGCAATTTGAATTCAAGTCAAGACAGTGCAATTAGTGTCATCATCCTGCTGGGACTTCTCATTGCTTTATGGTTGTATTTACTGTTAGGACCAGACAAGTCATATCAAGAATAAGTCAAGATAATACATTATTAGAGGCAGAATATGTCAGTAAATTTTGCTGCTGCAGCTTGATGAGCTGGACTTCCCTTCAGACATCGATTCTGTGTGAGCTCTAACAAGAAGGTCTCATTAAAACACTTGACAAACTTAATAAATTTCCATTTCAGCACAGAGATTAATTTATTTCAAATGACATTCTGGAAAGTGTTTGGGGTTTCTTTTCTTTTCTTTTTTTTTTTTTTCCCCCACTTCTTTTAATTGCTGGCTTAAAATGATGGGTGCTTTGAATATTTATATTACTGGTATTAAAATTTTAATGTGAATCGTAGCAGCCTAATTTAATTTTTTAAAATGAAAATGTTGTTTTTATGTGTGATTCTGTGTGTGATCTGTGTTAGTTTTAGTGTCAATGCAGTTCCTGAGCCCCTGTAGTGGTGTTCCCTTTGCAAAGGACTGTGAGTAGCCCATTCCAGGGAGGGTTGTGTTTTTTTTCCTGGGGTTTCTTTCCTGAATATGCTGCTGATAAATTCAATAATTCCATGGCAGTAAAGAGAAGATCTCCCCCCTGTCCAATCTATTAAATCAGAAAGAGTGCAGGCATGGGGGATGTTTTGACAAGGAAAATTTGTGAAGGAATGAATCAAAAGCAGAGGGAGGACACTTCAAACAAAGCAGGCAAGTTTAGGTTAGGTTTGAATTGCATGGTTAATGAATAGTTTAGTGTCAAACTTAGAGAATTGTTTAAAAATAAATATGTGTAGAGCTGGAGGGGCATGGCTGTGTATCATTAGTGAGCAATGTAGACTGTGCAAAAATCGGTAGTGCCAGGAGCATTTCCAGTTTCCTGCCATAGGGATGTTAAATGTGTACCTGGTTTTAAACTTTTAAACTGAGTAATGGGATTTATTTGAGAGGACTGTTCATATCTACCAACTGCCTTAATGTTTCATCTGGCAAAGCAGCTGGTGCTAGCACAACCTCCGAGTGGTTGTGTGTGATACCCTCACACCTCTCTCTCTGTCTTTATTTCTCTGTGTTTTCATAATTAAGGAAATATTTAGAAAAAACTGCCCTGCTTGTCTGTAAATCCTCCTCTTTGTGTATTTGTGAATCAGCCCTGCATAAGGTGATTTTTGCCCTGGTTAATAAATGTGCTTCTCAAAAGATGATCCTTTTCTTATTTGCTGTTTCTTCGACATGGAATGTGCAGTAATTAATTGAGGGTGTCTGGGTATAAGCAGGGAATGATGAAGAGAAAATTCCATGGAGCCTCAAGGAGAATTCCACCATAGCAGAGTTGCTCAGGTCTCTTCTCTGTAGTTTTGAGTGTGTTATGCACCATTCATAAGATTTGTTATCTCAAATGGAATCATCCAGTTCTGAAGTAGCAGATAAATCATTGGGAAATGTCAGGATTTAGCAGATTGAGTAGAAAATCAAAGATAACACAGTTTCAAATTGCTTAGTTGGTGAGGTTCTAGCAAAACTGAGGTTCACCTGCCACTTGTTTTATTGTAATAACACTTGTTGGTTTAATTCTTGATACCCTGGCTGTCCATCAGATTGTCCACCAAGTTCTGGGTTTTTCTTTATATAACTGAATGGGCTGAGCAACAACCCTTCAACGGGGAAAAACACCAGCAGAAATTAAGGTTGTTTGAGACTGATTCAAGATGTGCTCAATGAGCTTGGCACCAGCTGGAATTATCCAAGAAAAATTTTTAAAAAGTGATGAATTAATTTAAGAGCATCTTTTTGCTATAAAAATAAAATCATCAGGTAACAGCAGCGCTTGCCAGAGCCATTCAGAGTTATGAGCAAGGCCATGTTCTCACTGTGCTGCAAAACTGGAAAGAGGCAAGGGAAAAAACACTGAAGATACCTTAGTAGTATATTTTAAAAAAATCTTCCAGTATTATTTTTTTATCTAACCATTTTATTTAATGTCTCCAGTGAGAAACTGTAAGAGAAAAATAAAATTGCTGAAAAATACAGTGATTGCTGTAGAGCCAGCGAGGTGAGATTTGATCCTCATAAAGAAACCTAAATCGCGACATTTCAGTTGATATTGGCATCTTGGGCAGACAAGATTCCATCCCCAAATGGAACAATATTTGCTAAATTGAATTTAGAAGATTTTTGCCATCTCAGCTTTTATAAACTCCAGTTGTTCATGGGTTTATCTGCTCTTAAGCCTGGCCTAGACTTAAGGGAGCAGAAGCTTCCAGCAGAACTACGGCAGTTGTCTCTTAGGGGTGTGGGAGTTGTGGTTGGGCTCCCCAGGGCATGGTGGAGGTTGGGTTGACATTGCAGACTTTTTGTGACAATTAGGATGTGTCCCCTGCACCTTCCTGAATGTGAATTTTCAGAATTATGTATTTTCAGAGCTGCTATCACCCTTCTATGAAGTGATTTAGCTCAGAGGGGTTTTTGTGGTCTGTTTTGAGTAGGATCACGTTCAAGCTCACATAGGTATGGAAAAGTGTGGAGAATGGTTCCCAGCCAGAAGCCTCAGGCTGCAAACAGCACAGGACTCAGATTCAACAAATACAAACCTTCTGGCTTGATTCCCTTAATCTTAAAAGCCCTGTGTTTTAGATTTTAATTAGTAAATAAATATTTAGTTGTGATAAGCACGTTGATTAAAAGTGCTCAGATTTATTGGAAAAGACTTTTATTTGGCTAGACATGTTTATCAGCTAGATTTGAATCCTGTGATGCTAAATGCTCTATACTGAAAGAAAATTAGATTTCCTGCCCTAAGGCAAAACCTTCATTTATGTGCTTTCCTAAACAGAATATTGGATGCAGTTTGCTGCCGCTGCATTTTTTTTTGACTTCTTAATCAAATGTTATTTATTTCACAGACATTTCTGCATTGAGATTATTTGCATTATAAAATGGCCAAGGCTGTGACTTTAGGCTTTGTGCATCTTGGAAGGGGTTGCTTGTGTAGGCACTGGGAAATTCTTTATTAGAACCTCCCTTGCAAAGCTGTGACAAGCACAGAGCATATGGAAATACCTGAATCACATTTCCAGGGAGTCTCTGCTCTTCTCAGAACGTGCTCTGGTTCATAAAACTGGCAGATATTTCTGGGAAAAAATGAATTAATACTACAGAAAAATCAGTTTGTACATTATGTATTATATTTTATATTTAATGTATGTATAGAGGATTTGCAGGGGGAAGTGATTCAACTGACTGTGTCATCTCCAAGGTTTGGGAACAGACATGTGAGCACCTGTTAATGCTGGAGCCACCAGTACAGAAGTCTCTTCTTGATATTTTATTAGTTTTTCATGAGAAATATACTCTATATTTAGGGAGAGCTAAGCTATGCTGGTTTGCAGATAGTCCATTATGCACAATTTTGCATATGTAATACAATATTTTTTTCCTGCTTATAATTAAGAAAATAAAAGTTATTAAATCACAGGAAAATATTAGGTTACATGTGATACCAGTGCCCCATAATCATCTAGAAAAATTCTCTGTGTATTCTTAGATTATGAAAATTAATACAATTTATTCACTTATGCATTTATATCTTGACTACCAGAATGTGTTTCACCCAGACTTTGTCTCCAGGTGCAGTTCAAAAGTATCACAGAATCCCAGAATGGTTTGGGTTGGAAGGGACCTTAAAGACCTTCTGGTCCCACCCCTGCCATGGGCAGGGACACCTCCCACTGTTGTCACCATGATATTTTCTGAAAAATACTTTTGCCAGGATTTCTTCTCCTGGGAAGATGAGAAGCTTCTCCGTGTTTTGCTGCTCTGGAATGTGGCCTGGAGATTGTTTATCCAAATGTGTGAATTGTTTTTACTTAAGAGCCAATCATGGGCAGCTGTGTCAGGACTCTGGAAGGAGTCAGGGGTTTTTATTACTCATTCTTGTTAAGCCTTCTGATGCATCCTTTCTCTTTCTTTAGTATAGCTTAGTATAGCATTCTTTTAATATAAAATAATATAATAATAAATCAGCCTTCTGAGACACGAAGTCAGATTCACCTCTTCCCTTGTCCTGGGGACCCTCACAAACACCACACACTATCCCAGGTTCCTCAGAGCCCCATCCAACCTGGCCTTTACAACTCCCAGGAATGGGGACATCCATGTTGGATTAAGCTCTTTTCTCACCCATAGATGGGGAAACTGAGAGGTGTTTTAAAAACTTTTATTCTCTTTTCAGTCTCATGTGAAGGGTGAGACAATGCAGATGGGCAGCAAATCAATTCCAAGGGATCACCTCATATATTTTTCATAATTCATTTACCACAATTCTCAACTTTCAGAGCAGGACATCCCCAAAAAAAGAGCATTTTCTGTGTTACTTCAGGAGCAAGGTAGGGATTAAATTTATCTATGTTAGTCTATATATGCATGAAGAAAAGTCATGGAAATCTCTATGGAGCCCATTTTTCTTCATTTACCCCCCAGTGCTGATTCAGCCATGCTGAGCCCCTGCAGGTACAAAGTCAAGGCCTGCCCTTCCTGCACTTCACCCACTCTTTAGACAATTAAAATTAAGCATTTCTTTTCAATGTTCTCCATGTTGCCAGCAAAAGGAGGCAAGAGGATAATTTCATAGACTGTCCTAGGTGCTGTGTTAGCTTGGGAGGAATCTGAACATGCATTTCTCTCTGTCTGATGTAGTTTACAGGCACAACTTTGGGGTGGCTGAGATTGGGTAAAATCAATTTTGTGCTCCTTCAGGTCATAATTGGATTCTCTTTTTTTTGTGAATTTTCACCCCAAATTTACTTGACAACTTCATTTTCATTCACCCTTACTTGCTTCAGTGGAGCATTGCCAGTTTGGGCCATATAACCACAGACTGGTTTGGGGTGGAAAGGACCTTAAAGACCATCCAGTTCCAACCCCCTGCTCCACCTCTTGACAATGTTTTGCAAGATGAATAAAAATCCATTTCAGATCATTTATTCAGTTTTCCTAGAAAATCAGGATTTTTCTCCTGTGATCTTTTAAAATCTGCCAACTAAAGACGATCTGCCTTTTATCCTGGGAGCATATTCCACCTTCAAATAGGCATCACTTGGCACAGCTTGGAAGGTTTCAGGGTTTTTTTTGAATGGTTTTCAACCAGTAGCATGATTATAGTAATAACTTGTGTTAGAGTATTATAGTTATCTCCAGAGCATTCTTAATTGTATATGTGGAAAGCAGTATAATATTGCTCATTGAAATTTACGTTTTACTGTTATCTTTAATATGGTCACAATTCTTCCTGCAAAGTGTAAGTACACCTGGGATGATGATTCTCATCTTCCATGCTGTGCACACAGAGCCATAATTTTATTTTGTTAATTATATAATTTAGTTACATAAAATGTGCCCAGAAATCTTGTTTTACAAGTAATAAAATTAAAAATAGTAAACTGTTTTATTTACATCGTGAATATGCAAGTTCTATTAATGTAGCTGTATGAAATAGCTTTAGTTAATATTTATGCATTAATATTTATAGATAAATGACATTTGCAATGGAAATTTGCTTGCAGATTCTCCATTATGATATAAAACTGACTTCTGTGGCATATTTAATCAGCCTCACATATTGGCTTCTGACCTTTTCATTCCTACAATTTATGTTGTCTTCCTCATAAACCAAGTTCTTTATTCGGGTTTGGGTTAAGTGAATTCTCACTCTGTTACATTTTCCAGAAATCAGTGTGCCAAGTATTACCAATGTTAGAAGTGGGAAGAGCCTTTTATTGCAAGTTATCTTCCTTCAAACTTCTGTAGAACTTTATGTCCAATATGTACAAGGCAAAAATGCTAGAATAATTTTAGGGTTTATAGATTTATAAATCTAGCAGTCACCCCTTTTTTCTGCCCATAAATGAATAAATAAATAAATAAATTAAATTAAATCAGCTGTAGATTTCCTTGATAATTTGCAACCGTGTATTTTAAGAGAGGATTAAATTTTGCATAACTCACATCATAATTCTGTCACTATGTTAACCCTATATTTTTATGCCTGCCTCCTAAGAAATAATTAAAGCATCATGTCAAGCTCGCTGATGGAAAAACAAGATGGGTTTGGCATCTGAAGCAGGCACAAGAGTCTGAAAAACCTGGTAAACCTCCATGAGGGTGGAGAAGCACTGGTGCTGCTTTTAAAACTCTTTTTGGTGCTCACCTTGACACAGCTTGGGACAAATGCCCATCTTCAGAAAAGTTTTAACCCCACCACAAACCCACTCTGTTTAAAAGCTTGAAGCTGCAGTAGGTGTTCTTTCGTTTTGATTTGTTTTGTTCTGTTTTGTTTTAGTTTTGCGCTACAGAACCTGTAGGCTCTGCCAAAACCTGTGAGGTTTGGGTTTCTCTCTCGCTTGATTTGACAGGAGATTTATTAGTTTACATTGCTGCTGCACTCTCAGAGAGCTCTGATCGAGACTTCTCTTTGGGAGTGGGTGTCCTTTGGCCACTGGGACAATGTGAACAGTCTCCAAGAGATATCACAGTCCCAGACTGCTCCAAATAATTTCAAGGGAGATGTTTGATATGCAATCACAGAACCACAGAGTGGTTTGGGGTGGAAGGGACATTTAAAGCTCATTTAGTCCAACCCCTGCCATGGGCACAGACACCTTTCACTAGGCCAGGCTGCTCAGAGCTCCTTCCAGCCTGGCCTTGGACACTTCCAGGGATGGACCATCTGAAATATGCACATCATCACAAACAATACCCACTTTTTTCTTCTGTTCATGCTCCTCGAAGTTTGGGTAAAATGTGATAAAGCACAAAATTCTGCACCTACCTGAAATGCATAGATGGGCTTAGCCCAAGTGCCCAATAAAGTGTGTTATTAGAACTGGGCCTAAACTGCAAGCCTTGATAGGAACCTGATTGCTTCTGCTTTCTCTGGAGATTTACAGCATTCCTTATTTGTGCTGTGCCTTGTTTTCCGTGAATTATAATAGCAGAGAGCTAATCAAAAACTGCAATAAATACTGATATCACTGACATTGGATCAGCAAGGGGCATTAATACTGGTTGCAAAAAAAAAAAAACCAAACCCCTGGAAGATAAATTACTGGAGGAAGGGTAGGCATTTCAGCTGATTTTATTGTGACACCAGAAATTAAAATCTAGTGCAATATTGACATTAAAGTATGTTTCCCTTTTTTTTTTTTTTTTTTTTCTCAGTAACTTTTCAGTGCATTTATCATACTTAGCATGTAATAGCTTTGGCCAAGTTAGAAACCAAAATAATAGTCCCCCTCCAAACCCAACCCAATTCTAATGCTTAAATCCTTATTTACAAATCCTATTCCACTGAAATATTTCTCCTTCTGTGTCTAGCAATTAAGCAGAGCATGATTTGGCATGCTGACGTTACTGATCAAGCTTTGAGTTGCTCTCAGGGTGCTGATACCCACTGAGTCTTTGCACAGGGCTCAGTTTGCTGCATTTACCAGCCAGGACACAGATCCTGCTGGGATCTGCATTAACTCAGCAGCTGAAAAATGTTTAACCTACATCTGAACAAACTTAATTTTTAGCCCAGAAGGAATTAGCAGACCTAGAGTACGGTGAAAAAAAAGATTCTGTTTAAATTTGGGGGAAGGGAAAGAAGAAATGTTTGAGGACAGATATGGGCCTTGAGTTTCCTTCAGGTTGCTATCTGGAGCCTCCCAACATTTCTCTGTCCATGAGCCAAAATCTGGAGGGGATCTGTGGTCAAGGGAATTCCCTTGGGCTGTTATAATTTTTGGTGTATTTTATTCTGGAAGGAAGGAGCATTCTGTCTAGGAGACAGGGAAATGAAGCAAATCTCATTTAGAAAAGTTGTGCCAGTGCCTAATTTCTGTATTGTTAAAGCACAAAATTAAATTCTTGGTAGCTCTGCAGTTTTATGTAATTGCCACCATTTTTCACCGAGCAAGGAAAAAAAATAAACAATGCTGCTTACATTAAGGACCAGACAGTGATGCTGCAGGACCTTGTGGCCAATGCTTGGGTCCTCCAGAAGTACAAATATCGATGAGTTCACCCCCTCTTGCCCTTAATCTTTTATTCCTGCAGTCCTTCATCACCCTGACAACATTCCACTCTAAAATTCATGGTGTACAGCACCAAAAACATTCCAAGCCAACAACAGCACCTCAATTCTAACAGTTTTCAGAAAAAAAAACCCAAAACAAACAACAATTTTCACATTCAAGATTCATGATCCTGGCTGACTCAACTTTTGTGAGGAAATGAGATTTTACTGCTTTTTCTTCTCTGATTAAAACCCCCTCATGTTCTCAACCATAATATCTTGATAACTTTCTTGAAATGTGCTTACCACTTCTTCCCTGTGGCATTCACATTATCTGGAAAAATCCCTTTGCCCAGGGTTTTTCTCCTGGGAAGCTGAAAGCCTCAGAGAAAAAGGAAAACAATTCTTATCTCATTTGCTTCTCCTGTGTTGTGCTCATGTGGAATGTGTTTGGAGATTGTTCACCCACAGGTGATTGTTCCATTGCATTCTGCTGGGAGTTGTTTTCACTCTTTGGCCAATCAGGGCCAAGCTGTGTCGGGACTATGGAGAGAGTCAGGAGTTTTCATTATTATCTTTTTTAGCATTCTGTCTGTATCTTTTCTGTATTCTTTAGTATGATGTAGTTTAGTATTCTTTAATATAATATAGTATCATAAAATAATAAATTAGCCTTCTGAGAACATGGAGTCAGGTTCATCATTCCTTCCTTCATCTGGGCACCCCACAAATACAGTATTTTCCTGGCAAGTTTTGAAAGTGCAAAATACAAAGTCGCCAAAAATTACTTAACAGACATAATTTTGGATTAGGTTTTTTTTTTGATCTGGTGATAGTTTATGTTTGTAGGTAAAGGTTTCCACCTTAAACCAAAACCATCAAAACATTTTTCTTTACCTACTCTAAGAAAATGCCTGAAGGAATAACAGTCCTGGTGATTTGGATACCTCTGGGTCTGGCTTCAGTAATGGGAGATAAAAATCAGATTTTTCCCTAAAAGAGAAGTGTGAGCTCCACTGATAGATTATTTTTCAAATTATTGCATGGAATAAACAGATTCACTTTAATTAAAGTGTTATAAAGCTCTTTAAATGTTCAGAGCTGGAGAAAGGAGATGCAGGAGTTAAACAAGGAGCAGAAGAGGAGATGAAATTGTTACTTAAATACCAGTTTGTGAAGGGAAATATGTTTAGGGAGTGCATTTTGTCTTGTATGCATTGAAAAGGAGACAGCATCAGGAGGAGATTTTTATACCTAGTAGGACTTTTCTGTTGTTGTAGACAGGAATAGAAGAGCAGGATTGATGCTCTGAGTGTAGGAAGCACTTCCATTTCAAATTTTCCTTAGATTTAGCAGTGTAACCTGTTCTTCCCCCTTTAACATTTTAGAGCTTTATTTTTGTTGGAATTCATTACAGTGCCAGTATAAAAATACATTAAGCTATAATACAAACCTTGGGCTTGATCCAGGTATGATGAATTCAGTAGGATGCCTTTGGATGAGATCTCTGGTTGTTCTCCCAGCAATTATTTGTGCCTTCTGGAGAAGAAGCATTTTTAACACAAAACCCTAACCCATTGATAGGCTCGTGGTGGAGTTCTCAAGGGTTTTATTTAAGCCACTCTGAGATAAGATATGAGAGTACAGAAACCATTGAGTCTCACTTTGAATCTCAGTGTATTTTTTTTTTTTTACTTTTAAAACTGACACAAAGGAAATAATTTTCTATTATATCCATTTTTAGACATTTGAATAAATTGCTTGATTGTTAAAGATAATAAGCATTCACACTCCAGAAGAGCACTTTGTGCTGGTAAATGATGCAGGATGCTTCCCCCCTCAAAAAAAAAAAAAAAAAAAAAAAAAAGAAAAAAGAGAATTGAGAAGAGAAGCAAATATTCTGAAAATCATTGACTGTGACCCATTCTGCCTGGAAACAAGAGATTCCTGGTGCTCTCCTTCATGCCCTCCTTTATGGCCTCTAGAATCATGTCAGTTTGTGAGAACAGCTTTGTGTCTGAGGGGTTTTGCTGGGTTTGATCCTTGTGAAGCAGCTGCAAGGGCTCTGCTTCTCCAGGGATAGTGAAACTTGTAGGAGAACTCAGCATCAGAGAGGAGCCAGCACTGGTAGCTGTCAGTGCACAGTCTGGAGCCTCATCAAACAGAACAGAAGGAGCTGTGACAGCCAAAAAGGTCTCTCTAGGTTAAGGGATGTGAGGAAGGAGTGTGGGAAGAGCTCAGGGTTGTGTTGTGAGGGTCCTCAGGACGAGGTGAGAGATGAGAATTTGACTCCATGTTCTCAGAAGGCTGAATTATTATTCTATTCTATTCTATTCTATTCTATTCTATTCTATTCTATTCTATTCTATTCTATTCTATTCTATTCTATTCTATTCTATTCTATTTATACAAAAGAAAGAGAAAAGATACATCAGAAGGCTAAACAAGAGTGATAATGAAAGCTTGTGACTGACTCCTCAGAGTGTGACACAGTTGATGGTGATTAGTCATTAATTAAAAACAATTAACATGGAACCAATCAAACATTCACCTGTTGGTAAATGATCTCCAGACCACATTCCAAAGCAATCAGATGATTATTGTTTTGATTCTTTCCTGAGGCCTTTCAGGTTCCCAGGAGGAGAAATCCTGGTGAAGGGATTTTCAGAAAATATTATGGTGACACTCAGGGTTGTGTGAAAAGGTTTGGATGGATGGACCCCATCACAGAGTAAGAGAGTTGGATGGGAAGAGGTTTTATGGATGGCACAGAACAACCTGGATTAGTGGAAGTGTCCCTGCCCAGGACAGGGGCTGGAATTAGATGTTCTCCAAGGTGCCTTCCAACCCACACCATTCTGTGAGTCCAGGATTCTGTGCTTTGGAGTGATGGGTGCATTGTGGAGAGCAGCTGGAGATGTTGGGAAATGTGAGAGTGACGTGAGGATGTTCACCACAAACTAAGGATGGAGTTGTACCTGCAGAGGTAGAGAGATCAAAGATCTCTAAGCTGCTTTTGAGAGTAGCTGGTAACAGCTCCTGAAGTCATCAATAAGTTCTGAGATATCCTTCTCTTATACATTCAAGGTATTCTGAGATAAAAGTTGCGCCTTTGACATTCTCGGGTAATAATTCTTGAATTTGTTAAACTGCTTTTGGAGTTCTTTAATATATGGCTCCAAGATATCTATGACAAATATTTGTGCGTTACAAAGTATTTATTTTCCTCTGTCTAATCACTCAATGCAGTTCTCCCCAAGGTCTTGTATAATGAGAGCAATGAATAATTACCTTCTAGTCACCTTTTCCATTAAGTTTATAAATGTATGGGTCTGCCTTTTATTTTTTTTCTTCTTCTTTCTCCACATAGCTCATTTTGAATGGAAGAATTTTCCTACCTTTATTACTTTTGTCTGTATTTTCTGTTCTTTGGCTCAGCTCTGGCACTGCAGGCACAGGTGCCCCCCACACCTTAATGGGTCATGGTCTCTGTGTTGTTCTCTAAGCCTTTCAAAAGAATTCCTTCTGTTCATTTATAAATGTGCTTTTACAGAACAACTCAAACTAACACAAGATTTCCTGCCCGAGTGAATTGCTAAAATAGGAAATATTGTTGTAAATCTACTGTTAGGGTGATGCAACCCTTTAATACCTATCTAGTTTTAACTGTGCTGAATATTTTGGTATATAAGCAGATTTCACTCCTGCACCAGTTCTAGATCAATTAGAGACATAAAGATGAGCAAAGAACCAAAGCAGATCCCTGTGGGATTCTGCTCATAACTTCCCCTCATTGGCAAAATTGACTGTCTTTGCTCTTTTAACAGGATACAGATCTATGAGGGCTTTTTTCCTTGTTGCCAGATAGTTTCTTGAAGAGCTTCTGTTAATGAATCAATCACAAAATTTTACTGATGTGGTGGTAATGTTCAAGTCTTAAAAAGCTTAATTATATCTTGCTCATCTACCCTTGCCTGGTGATGTGTCTGGGTGCAGTAGGTGAATCTTAAAATTCCACATAGGGCAATTGTGGAGAGAAAAACAGGCAAAAAATCTTGTACAATTGATTAAGAAAATTTTGATAGGAAATGGAAGAGAAACAGAACCTAAATCTGAATAAATTTGATCAAAATTTCAAGAAAACTATAGTTATTTATTTACACATTTTCCTAGCAGTGGTTATGATGAAAAAGTAAGAAGACTTTTTATTTCCAGAAAACATTTATCTTGAAACTACAACCTTTGGCTATAACTAAGATTTGGAGTGTATTTGTACAATATTCATCTCATAATCCAGGGCTTTTCATGATCATTAAGACTTTATTCCTCTTCCTGCTTTGGTTTCATTATTTCTCTGACTCTTTTTTCCTTGCTATGAATTATTGAGGAATCTCACCTAGAGATGTGTCATAGACAGGATGCTCCTTCTGAGATTAAGTTCACCTGCTTAAGGATGTTCAAGTCAGCAGATTTGGGGTGCAGTAAGAATTTTTTTCCTTGTCAGAAAGATTAACAAGGATTTTTGTCTGTTAAACATTTTGGAACTGCCTCATTCTCTATAACCCATTTGGTTAGGAGGAGTCAGCACAATATGGATGGTTGGAAGATGTTGTGTTCTCTTCCTGCTGTGGGTTTTACTTGTAACTTTTGCCCTAAGAATTTAGGCAATAACTTAATTGTAGGGTGGGTTTCTTTAAAGAAAGAACTTCTGTAACTTCTGCACTAAGAATTTAGGCCATAACTTAATTATAGGGTGGGTTTCTTTGAAATGTTCCATAATCCCTGAGCAAACTACTGCAGGCTGATGACTGGTCCAGTTTAATTTTAAGTTTAGAAATTCTTCTGAGAGTCCAAGTTGTTTTTAAAGTAAATTCTTGCTAGTCCTCAGGTAAGCAAATTACAGAGAAATGAAATTATATTAATGATACTTCAGATGAAGTTTTAGCTGTAACATCTGGCTTCTTTTACCCACTGTGCAATACTACCCATCTCAGCCATGCTAAATAATAATTTATCTGTTGCATTATTATTTTGTTTCTTTGTGTCAGTATATTAATAAAAATGTCAGTATATGATTAAAGTACATAATTCTATTCTTTCAGTGGGAAACTGCCATTAAAAAATCAAATAATAAGGACAGAGGAGCTGTTTTATTGTTAGGAACGGGGAGAACAATCACAGAATCATAGAATTGTTTGGGCTGGAAGGGGCTTTAAAGACCAACCAGTTCTACCCCTGCCACTTTTCACTGTCCCAGGTTGCTCCAAGCCCTGCCCAGCCTGGCCTTGGACACTTCCAGGGATGTGGCAGCCACAGCAAGGCCATATTGAAATGAGAACCCTGAAGATGCCAAAATATGAAGGGTGTATAGTACACATTTTAGGAAAATATGTTCTTTGGTTCTATTGTGATAGATCTCTTTTGCCATTAAATTCTGGTCCTGTTCACAGTTATACCCCATTTTGCATATTTAGCTGCATACATCTGGCAAATCCCAGTGAAAACGTTGAAACTGAACAGGGTAGAAATTAAACCATGGTCAGACAATCTTTATTTAAAATTGTGTAAATCTGATGTTATTCACCTTTTGCCTATCACGCTCTTCTGAAGTTATTACATTTTATTAAAGTGCATTTTTTCCAGACAGAACTCAAACCACAATCTTCTATGCAGATAAAAAATACTGGTTTGTTGGGAAGTGGAAGAATTTCATATCTCTTGAGACAGTAGTAATATTTATTATGTAAAAAAGCCATTTTGTCTTAAAGATTCCAGCAAGCATAGGATAGCTTAGGGAAAATTCCTCTGTTGCAAGGTACAGCCCATGTTCTCAGCTTTATGTACCTGATAAATGTTGTTCAGGTTTTGTCAATGTCACAGGAGCCATTAGCAGATCGCTTCAAAAGTTCAGTCATTTAAAAATGAACTGAGCTTTCTTTATTGACATCCATTATTAAAAAGAAATATAACCAAGTTGTCATGAATGACTTTCATTTCACATCAGTTTCCCATCCATGTAACTGTGCTGCCTTCAAGGGACCTGCTCCTAATCTGTAACCATTATGGATTTTAAAGTCAAAAGGGCCATTCTGATTATGTGTAATCTGACCTTTGGCATAACATATGACATAAATTTCCACTTGCATTATGTCTGGTGATAAAGTCAGTGCTACTTTGAAAGGTGATGAATAATGTATCTCACCCAACTTCATCTCCCCCCCAAAAAAAAACCCCTGTCATAGCCTCAGCTCTCTTAAGTAAGTGGAAAAGAGACAAGAACCTTTCAAGTCATCCCATGTGTTCAGTGACTTAAAGTGTGACAAATTGAGCTGCAGCTGAGGGTCTTGTCTGTTCCCCTTGCCTTTGTTCTGGTTTACACTGGCTTTGTGTGTTAACCAGCTCAGACCAGTTAATGTAGAATCTTGGAATCACAGAATGGTTTGGGTTGAAAAAGATCTTAAAGAACATTTTCTTCCACCCCACTGCCATGGACAGGGACATCTTCCACTCTCTTAGATTGCTCCAAGCCCCATCCAGCCTGGCCTTGGACACTTCCAGAGATCCAGGGGCAGCCACAGCTGCTCTGGGCGCCTGTGCCAGGGCTCAGCACAGGGAACAATTCCTTCCCATCTCTCCCTGCTCTCTAGCAGTGGGAAGATATTCCCCCTTGTCCTGTCCCTCCATCCCTTGTGCCTCTCCAGCTCTCCTGGGGCCCTTTTAGGCTCTGCAAGGGGCTCTGAGCTCTCCCTGGAGCCCTCTCTTTTCCAGGTGAGCACCCCCAGCTCTCCCAGTTTGGCTCCAGCCCTTGCAGCGTCTCTGTGGCCTTCTCTGGACTCTCTGCAGGTCCTTCTAATGTTGTCCCCAAGGCTGGAGGCAGCTCTGCACGTTGGGTCTTACCTGAGTGAGGCAGAGGGGCAGAATCCCCCCTTCCCTGCTGCCCACGCTGGGGGATCAGCCCATGCTGAGGCTGGATTTTGGGGCTGCCCAAATCCAGTACCTCCAGCACATCTGTGCCTTTCCCCTGCAGCTCTGATGAGAACATTTCACTGAGCCTTGATCGGTTTTCCTCCGGGTTTATTATTCTCACTTAGGAGTTTATTGGTGTTCGGAATTTTTTCAGCTTCAATGCCCAAGTATTGAATCATGGAAATAAATCTCCATCCACCATCACAGGGAGAGTCAGAGTCTTTTCTTGCTGTAGAGAAGGGTAAAGCTTCAGATGAAAGTGGGTCAGAAGGACACACTATTTGCAGTTCATCTGAAGTCTGCAAGACATATGGGATGAGTCTATCCATATGCAGGCTTTTGCTTTTGAGTCAATTCATCAAAATAAGCATCCAGAATGTTCCAACTGAACATATAAAATGACTCAGGGAATGCACTTGGGTTATCAGTGCCTCAAATCTGCTTAGAGCTATTCAGTAGGGCCCTTTTGGTTTTCTCCTGTACGTAGATGTATGCTGATGTGTGTTTGTCAATGCTAACCTGCCTCCCCCCAGAGCTAATTTACCAGGAGTCATTCAAATAAATGAATTTTATTCAAGGAATTTGTTGCAGAGTTACTGTTTTCAATATCCTTGGGTGTTATCTTTTTGGTGTCAAATTGTGGTGGATTTTCTAAGTTGTGTTGATGTTAACAGGAGCAGGATGAAACTTTGGGAGTCAAGGAGTCCTTAGGTGCAGTTGTGCTACATAAGAGTCAGGCTGAAAACATGTTCAGAGCAGCTGTGATAACTGACAAGACCAGTAAATTGTTCTTAGTTATTGATTTCTGCTGGAGTAACAATGGATTCTTCTGTGTCACTGCATTTTAAGCCAATTAATTTAAATCAGTATTTAATTAATTTTTTTTGTTGTTTGTTTTTTTTCCCTCCCATTGAATATTGATGTGAAATTTTCTGCCCTTCATGACAGGAGCAAGGGGAATGGGCTCAAGCTGTAGCAGGGAAAGTTTAGATTAGAAATTAGGAAAAATGTATTCATGGAAAGGGTGGTCAGGCATTGGAGCAGGCTGCCCAGGATAGGGGTGGAATTGCCATCCCTGGAAGTGTTCAAAAGGTGGAGGTGGGAAGTTGTTTTAGGGGTGAACACGGTGGTGATGGGTTAATGGCTGGACTCAGTGATCTTATTTTCTGACCTCAATGATTTATGATTTCACACCTGCTGGCCCCAACCAGATAAATTTAGACAACTTGCTATGAGAATGGCTTAATCCCAGCCTGGTCACAGGAAAGGACATTCACATTTGGGATGGTTCTTTTTGTTATTACTTTTAATTGCTCTGCTAAGAGATAATGAATGCAACTGAACGTGCTTATTAGGAAAACAAGGTGTAAACCACATAAACCTGGTATTTTTGAGATCTTCCCTATTTCTGCTCTTCCTGCAGAAGCAAGCCCTGGGAAAGCTGACCCCTCACATTCCTTTATTCTCTGATATTCCAGGGTGTAGTTTCTGGATGCTGAAAGGAGGTAGCTGACCTGCTGACCCAGCTACCCATTAATTCTTGGGAAGTTTGCAGGGCAGGGAAGG
Organism: Ammospiza caudacuta; assembly: GCF_027887145.1. Lineage (NCBI taxonomy): Eukaryota > Metazoa > Chordata > Aves > Passeriformes > Passerellidae > Ammospiza > Ammospiza caudacuta. Next base: position 74,659,072 of record NC_080596.1, read on the forward strand.
TGTAAGAAAGTTGAGAAGATAGACAAAACAGAAATATCCTTGATATACAGAATTTAACTGTGTCCATAATCCATCATATGCTTATTGAAGCAAAAAAAAAAAAAAAAAAAGAAAAAGACCTTAACACAGAAGAGTCTGGCAGACTTACTTGGAAAGCTGTTAAAACAGAGCCGTGGATGAAGAGAGATACAGAAGTGCTGCAACTTGTTTGTTTCATTGATTATATCATACAGAGGCTTTTATTTATTAACTGGGAGTAAATTCTGTTGTCAGCTGAGTCAATACAATTTCTGTGCAAGAGTTCTGTGTGGAGGGTAAATTAGATCCAAGATTGTTTTTATCATTTGCATCATTAGCAGTCAAGAAAAAAGTCTGCTTTTCCAAATGTTGCCAAAAATTATCTTGTTGCTTGTTTTAAATTAGAAAAATTAGTAACATAGTCAGGAAGGAGGTTCTTGACATGCTTCTGAAAGGCTTTTGAGACACATCCCATCACCTGTGGAATCAGAATTTGTGAATAGTTGCTGAGGTATGATTTGTTTCTGTGAAAGAGCTCCATGAACTGCCTGGTTGACAGATACCAGCCCTGCTGGGTCCAACAGAATAGTCACACGGTGTCATTTAATCAGGTTCTTGAATACATTTCAAGATTTTCCAGTTGCTGTGTGGTTCCCCTGCACAAAAGTCTAAGCCAGAACATTTAAAAGTGTGCCTGGCAGTCGGCAATTCATCTTACAGGAGGCATTTCAGGCTCCCACAGATACCTCAGAGTTGTTGTGTGCTCCCGTGTCCCCTCTGATAGCACAGCTCGAGATGGCTTTGCAGCCATCGGGCTCCATCACCTCCCAGCCCTCCTGCACATCCCTGCTGCACCCTTTGAACCACCTCCATTCAGCCAGCAGCAGATTATGGTATTAATAATGCCAGGCAAGTAGAATGACCTTATTACTGGATATCCAGGCTGTACAATTCCTTGTTAAATGCACAGACAGCGACGGATCGCTAAAGGACCAGATCCCATTGTTAACGTCCTCCTGTGTTCTGCAATCAGAGCCTTTCCCTAAGAACCATTTGTGTCCTGCAGGACTGGTGAAGGGACAATCTCCTTTGTGAAGGCAGAAAGAGAACAAAGTGTCTTCAGGTGCTCGGTGCCCTGCGAAGCTGTTTAATGTAGCAGTGGTTTTAATGTGCTGCTTTATGTGTGCTCACGGCCAGCAGCCAGGCAATGCTGCCTACAGGTCACCTGTTAATTGAAGTTTCACAGCCTTCAGCTGATGAATGTTTTCTGGCAGCAGTTATATTGGAAATAAGATTTTTTTATTTGGGAGATGTAGGTGAAATTTAAAGAGTCACATGGATATAATTGTGCTGTTCTTCACAGTGAGCCAGAAGCCTGCTCTGTGAGGGGAATAATGGAGGATAAAGAAAACCACAAAGGAAACTTTGTTTATTCGTTTGGACCTTAATAGGAAATGTCTGTATACTCAAAAAAGCCAAGCCCAGCCGCTTGGTATCTTTTAATGAGGAATTATATTTAATCAGCATTGCCTCAGAGTGGCTGCTCATGAGACTTTCAGTTCTTCTCTAGGAGGTATTAGTCCTTAACAATAAATGAGAAAGGACTCCTAATGACATCAGTTAATAGATGTGAGGGCCTTGTGCCGCTGTTTATGGTCTGATGGGTCAGTTAAAATGAGACAACAAAACATTCAAGTGCAGACGGGAACAATTTGGGCTCTTTGTGGAAAGATGAATGCCCGTGGCTTAACTAGCAGGAGGAAGGATGAGCTTGCACAGCCCGCCCAATTACAGTTCCTTTCTCCCAAGAAAATGAAGTAATTTGGAGACTTTGCAAAGGTTGCTGTGTATTTATGTACAAAGATAAAAGGGATATTTTCATGTGAGCAGGCACGCAGGGCTGTGATCCCTTTGTGCAACTCTGAGCATTTCCTGGACCAAATGTCCATTATCTCCTTATCATTACACAGACAAAAACCCTGAAGTAATGACTGTTTGAACTATTTATGCAACTGAAGCTGCCAGGTCTTTGAGGCCAGTAGTTACAATGCTGACACAGTGGTCTCTTCAGGGCAAGGCAGAAATTCTGCATTTACATCCCTGGCATTGGATATGGAAAATATTTATAAGAAAGCATAGAAGTGTAGAACCACAAAATGGTTTGTGTTGGGGTTTTTGTCATTTTTTTAACCTGTTCCTCAGGTATGGTCCAGTCTCAGCATTATCCATGAAGGATTTGGGTTCAAAAAGGAAGAAGGGAGTGCAAATAATTCTTGCACCTTGATCATTACCCTGGTAGACACTGTACAAAGTGTCTGAAAATTCACCCATGAGCAGGTCTTGGCCATGCAAGATCAATGTCTCATGTTGATCTGAAATCCTCCCTTCTGGTAAAGCTCCATCCTTTCTGCTCCACGTTAGAAAAGCACATTTGTGAACCCTTTGTGTGCCTGGTGATGCTTGTTAAAATACCATAAAACCTGGCTGACATGGAGTCGTAGAACATCCTGAGTTAGAAAGGACTCAAAAAGGATCATCCTGATGTAAGAGTTTGTGGAAACATTTCTTTATTAAAACCAGCTTTCAAGTCACACTTTCTCTCCCATTTCACAACCAATGTGTAGCATTTAGTGCTAGATATGCTTTTCTGGATTTTGCAAAAATACACAGTCTCAATTTTTGATATGATGTGAATTCTGCACTTAAAGGGCAGGGCATGGAAAACCAACCTGCCAAGAGTAAATCTTTGTTTGTATCTGGGAGCATTAGATTTATCTCATAATTTGAATTTTCAGCAGTTTGCTTGAGTTGGTTACAGATCTCTGTGTGCTCCTGCAGTCTCTTGGGAGACTGGGCTCTTCTCACATCCATTTTCCAAATGCCTCTTGAAGAGGGAGGAACTTGTGTTTTAGGGGTTTGACTGGGAAATAGCAAGGTATTTAGTAAGTTGGGAAATTTCTGTTAATGCAAACAGTGAATTAACTGAGTGAAAAAAGGCAGGATGAGAAAAGATCAGCTGATAATTACAGGGGGGTTCCCTATCCTGAGGGGTTTGTGCAGAGATATTGTGGGAAAAAATGTGTTTTTTAGGACTGACTTGACTGCTCCTGCTGAAATCACAGGTGACAGTGTTATTGTTCAGAGCCTAACTACTGCATCTTTTATAAATCACTGCTTAGAAGGAAATATTGTAAATAAATGTACATGGGAGGTGAGGGAGGAAAAGTTTCCCAAACCAGTGGGAATTTAGGCTGCTTCAGGTGCTCAGGGATCTGTGGGCTGGGTAAAGCTTTCCACTCAGTGCCTGTTGAGAGAAGCCAATTGCAAAGTCACCACATGGAACTGGAAATGATGTGACACTGCATTATTTGTCCAATACAACAACATTTTATGGTCATTGATATAAAGATTGGAATGAAGGAAGTCGTTAGGAAAGGTAAAGAGAAACTGTAGGATCAGAGATACAGTAGAGACTCACATGGGGGAAGTGACCCAGGCTGCACCATCTTTGTTAATAATAAAGGAAACATTTTCTGTGGAGTTAAACATTGATTACATGGATGAAGTTACAAAAAACTACAAAATCTCTACAGAGAGAGCTTTCCTCTTTCATTTTTTTGTCAGATTTTTTGGGTTTTTTTTACCAGTTAACTCAGGTTAGTTTGCTAAATATGGTTCCCAAAAGTCACCTTGAAGTCAGAAATTCTGGGAAATTTTCCAGTCTAGCTCTTTTATGAACCCCCACAGAAAAAATGTAGAACCATAGAATCACAGAATGGCTTGGGCTGGAAGGACTTGAAAGCTCAACTCATTCCAACCCCTGCCACCCATGTCCAATGTGTAGCATGAACTCTGTGCAAAATAAAATAACTAATAATTCTGCAGTATTTTAAACCAGCATTTTAAAATTTCTAGCTATGGGCCTGAGCTTGGAAACATTTTAAGTGATGAGGTAAGAAGGAATGAAAGTTAGCACTTGGCCAGTGCTATCTGGTTCCTTATCAGAGATAAATATTTATTACATTATGATATGTTGTTTCTTTGAGGTAGAGAATAGTCTTGAGAGAGTAAAATGTTGAAGCATAATAAACTAAAATGTAAAATCAAATTTAATTTGTGATACATGTTCATTTTCAGGGTTACATTACAAAGTTAATTAAAAAGTAATATTATCTCAGTTGCTTCGGAAAGCCTTTTTTTTTTTATTTTATAACCTCTTCCAACAGGAATTGTATGATGTACGTTTGATAAGCAGAGAAGTGTCCACCTTAAAAACAGTTGTTCATACTCCCAACTGAGAAGTCATTTCATCAACCTTAGCCTTTTTAATGGTTATTTATCTTTTCTGCATTAACTGAAATTAATTGATTGTCACATCTAATTGCTCTTGGGCAGAATTGCTCTCTAACTCAGGTCAGTTTTTGCTGCTCTTTTCTTCTAGAGGTATTGGCTGTTGAAAATACTCCATCCTTCTGGTTTTATTTACTCTTGTAAACACAGCAAGTCTCTCTGGGTCCCATTCCTTGCACAGACAGCCCTGTACTGCTGAATGCACTGGCAGCAATTTTCTCTCAGTCCTTTTATTTGGGGTTTATCAGCCTTGAAAAGGAATGATAGGAATTTTTTGTTTTTTTACATTTCAGTATCAGTGTCTCAGACAGCAACCACGATACCTTTTTATACTGATGTTACATGAACTCCACTGTGCATTTGAAAACAGCATTTGTCTTGTTATTTTCTGGTTTGGAATCTCAGATGAATGTTTGATTTGCATTTATAATGATCAGAGTGTGAGAAATAGCTACTCACTTTTCATAGTTAAGGAAGGTGTATTAAACCTTATCAAAAATACAACAGAAGACTGAATAAAGAAAAAAGGTTACTGGGCTGGGAGCAAAAAATTTTCCCCACCATGTGCTCAGCCCCGTCACAATGGAGGTTTTCCCTTTTTTAACCCTTTAACTCCTCAGAAAGTTCTGTCCATCAGCCCCTTCTTTGCTGTCCAGTGGTGGAGATCTCTTCCTCAAATCCTGACTGAGGTCAGATGTTTCATAGTGACAAGCCAGCCCTCCCAGATGTCCCAACCCAGCTGTCCCTTGATGTGTCAGTGTTCAAAGGGGTTCTTGGATGAGGGAAGAGATGAGGATCTGACTCCATGTTTCAGAAGGCTGATTTATTATTTTATTATATATATTACATTAAAACTATACTAAAAGAATAGAAGAAAGGATTTCATCAGAAGGCTGGCTAAGAATATAATAGAAAAGAATGATAACAAAGGTTTGTGGCTCGGCTCTGTGTCCAAGCCAGCTGACGGTGATTGGCCATTAATTAGAAACAACCACATGAGACCAATCCCAGATGCACCTGTTGCATTCCACAGCAGCAGATAATCAATGTTTGCATTTTGTTCCTGAGGCCTCCCAGCTTCTCAGGAGAAAAATCCTAAGGAAAGGATTTTCCATAAAAGATGTCTCTGACACCTTGGGCGTACAACATAACTATAAATCTATAAGCTTTTCTTAACCTATATACATGATATTTGTCCATTAATTGTGTCAATCATTGCATTGCTCATTTATCACAAGAGGTAGATTTAAGTTGTACAGGATGGGTTGCAAAGAATGTCTTAAGAGAGTCAGATCTCTGGAATAGTTTGGGACAATTGTGGGTTTGGTACCACCCAACTTCTCCAGCTCTTCCCAAGGAATGCCAGCCTCTCAGCAATACAGGTTTGATGGTGCTCTGGGTATGTCCAGGATATTCATTGAGCTCTCAGAACCACTGGAGGTTTTTTATGACAGAATCATGGAATATCCTGAGCTGGAAGGGACCCACAAGGACTGTCCAGCTCCTGGCCCTGCACAGACACCCCAAAAACCCCACCCTGTCCCTGGGCGTGCTGTCCAAACTCTCCTGGAGCTCTGGCAGCCTCAGGGCTGTGCCCATTCCCTGGGGAGCTGGGCAGTGCCAGCACCCTCTGGGGGAAGAACCCCAACCCTCCCTGACACAACCTCATCTGGGTTCCTTGACTGATTGTTTCTGGCTTTATCTCAGAAATTGTGTGTTCATCCAAAAACAGCAGCATTCAGGCATAAGGGATGTCATGTAAAACAGGTTTTGTTTTCCTTTGGAATTAGTTTGATGATTTTTATTTCATTTTTCCTGAGGACATGGCAGCTTTCCATGCCTGCCAGGAAGTATATTTTCTTAGAAAAGAAGCTTAATTAAGAGTAGTGACTGTGGCTGTAATAATAGGATACGTGCATAAGTAATATATAGAATAGAAATTTATAGATTCATCCAGGGAGCTGAACAGAAGGAAGGACTAATATATAGAAATATTAATGTGAGGTGTCTTCAGTGCCAGCGTTTTCATATTCCCAGTAGAAATACAGTGGTAGACGACACCTAGTGGAGTTTGGCACCAACTACTGCAGGAATGGACCTGAGCCTAAAAAACTGGTCATCCTTCGAGTTAAATAAAAAAAAAAATAATTCCTGGAGCTGTTGCATCTCACTGTTCCTCTTGTTGTATTTACAGATAGGAGAATTTTGTACCATTGCTGAATTATTCATCCTGTTAAAAAAGAATTAGTCACAATGGGAGAGTAAGAAGAGGAAGCAAAAGCCTTTTTTAGCCTTTAATTAATTATTTGCAAATATTTATTTTATGCTTTCTGAGGTTTTAGGATTTAGAACTATAAGTACATTATTATTGGTTATTAAAAATGTAGGTTTGTCTTTGCATGGCACATGGTGGGATTCTTGGGGTTTCCTGGGTAGGACCAGGAGTTGTGCTTGATGATTCTGAGGGGTCCCTTACAACTCAGCATGTTCTATCATTCTACATGAGAATTACTGAACCAACCTCTACTATGGAAAAAGAAAAGCAATTTTTCCTGAAAAAAAAAAAAAGAATATGTGTGGGGTTTTGTTGTTGTATTTAAAAAGAAAAAACAACCAGCACACTTTGTTAGGGTTTCTTTTGAGTCATGCATTTAATGAGAACCCAAAGCATTGATTTATTGGTGCATCAAAACACCTGGAAAGAAAAATATGAAAAATGTTTTTCTCCTTTCTGTAGGTAGCTCAGGGGTAATGAAAAAGATGTTTTACAAACAAACTTGACTTCCTAGTAAAAATACAGTTCAGTACCTAATCTTATTGAATAAAATTAACATAATAAATCACTAAACCACCATTTTCAGCATCAGATTCTCACCAGCACAACGTGCTTAGCTTTGTGGACAATGCTGGTTTGTGTTTACAAGGTGATTTGGGTTCATATTGGAAATTAAACTCTCTGGGTTTGTTATTAATTTTTTTTTTAAGTACAGGTAGAAGTCAGCTCTCTGGTACTCACCTGTTCATGAGCCACATTGAAGAAATTGTCAGAAATTTATAATTTGGGTGTTAGTGCCAGGTGAGCAGGGATGAGCCAGGAAGTTCTGTTTTTCTTTAGTTATGTCTCCATTTGAGGACATGAGAGCCATGGGAGCCCTGTCACCTCAGAGAGCTGTGACACATCCAAGGCTGTTCCTGAGGATGGGATCAGGTGGGTTTGTCCCAGCAAGAGGCAGCTGCAGCTCTGCTGTGCCTTTCACACCTTCTCTGTCTCTGGAGAAACTCCATTTAATAACCCATCTCCCCTGAAAGCTCCAGTGGTTGATGTTGCTCCATGGCAGATGTGCTGAATTGGCCAGAATCCATTTTAATTTCTCATTTACTCGTTCTGATAATGAAGCCTTGACCTCCCAGCAGATGGGACTTGCAGAGCAGTTCTGCTCACTGCTGACAGGGATCTGTGCCCGGGCTTGAGGCTTTTCTGTCCAGTGGAGTGGCATTTATGGTCAGGGATTCAGGGTGATGGAGTCGCAGTGACTTGGAATTATTAGATAAACACATACACATGCACCAGAGCAAAGTGAGTGCTGCAGTGGTCTCTGCTTTGTGGTGGTCTCACCTCCTAAATACTGTGTTCAGTACAAACATGAGCTTCCAAAGCTGCTTAAAGCCATTCAGATCAGCAAGCAGTGCAAAAGAGCAGTTCAAGTTGCCATTTTCTCCATCCCTGGAAATGTTCCAGGCCAGGTTGGACGGCGCTTGAAGCAGCCTGGGATAGTGCAAGGTGTCCCTGCCCATGGCAGGGGATGGAAACTGGATGGGCTTTAATGTCCTTTCCAGCCCAAAGTGTTCTGGTTTGCATTCAGAGTCAGAGAAGTTGTGTTACACAAACCTTCATGGACAGAACTGAGGTGTTACAGATAAGAAAGGCTTTATAAAAGAGAGGCCTTGTGAAACCATGGCTCAGGCCTGACTTTGGCTAAGTAGAACAGGACTGTCAGAAAGAGACTCAGCTGAAGTAGGGATAGAAAAACAAATTATATAAGCATTGTGTGTTAACATCACATCATGGTGTGTGGTGGTTGGTTGAATTATGTTTGTTGTGATTTAAAAACATGAGAATGGGCTAACTGCTTAAAAAGGCCTGGTTTTTACAGTAGAGCAGCTCTCTTTTGCACCTGCCTGGGAACTCTGTCACTACAGACCCTCACCAAGGGACACTGATAGCAAGTTCAGTTCCTAACTTGGGAACACTCAGAGCACCTGTGGCAGCCAATAATTCCATCTCTGCCCTGAACGGCCTTGTTCATTAACTGCATGAGGGCCCAAACTACCTGATGGACTCTACTACATCAATTTGGAAATACCCATTTATATATTCCAGGTGAGGATTTGGTGTTCCAACCCTGTGTAATTAGCAATGATAGAATATGATAGCCTTTTTGAAGTCCTGCTGGGACCCCAGGGATAATTTCTGGAACTGTTCAGTTATCCCATCTCTCCCGAAGAAGAGGCAGCCATAAATATTTTCTTCATTAAAACGTGTCTGATTTTGAAGTTGCCATATACTTAAAGCAGCTGTGATGTGCGGAGTTCTGTGGACTGGCACAGAAAAGTCTGCATTTCTGTGTCCTTTGAGTGGGTGTATGTGAGTGTGCCATGCACCAGCTGCAGCAGGAGTGAGTTTGGTGTTTGACATCCAACAGAGAGAGCAATCTCCTTGTCCCACAAGCTGCCAAAATCTAAAACTAGGGGTTTGCATTCAGTCCTCTCAAGTCTTCCCAACTTCACTGACATTAGCATCATATTCCTGAGGGGTTTATGCAGCCTGGATGTCACATTGCTTGGTGGGAGACACATTTGCTGACCCTCCCCTGGCTGGGCTCAGGTGAGCTCATTTGCTGGCCCTGAATCCCAGCCAAGGTAAATTCCAAATTCCTGGGACATGCTAACTCAGCTGTCACCCCTGCAAATAAATCTGAGCCCAGTGGTGAGATCCAAGTTTATTCAGTGTGTGCTGAGGACAGACCTTCCTCGAGTCAGTGCTTCAGGGCCCCTTGTGCAGTGAATAAGCAAAATCAAGAGATGGAAATACCACAAAAACGTTGATATTAAAAGAACAACCAGAGAACCAGCTTCCTGTGCTGATGCTGACCATGATTCCTAGAGTGAAAATAAATTAAAGACCTTTTTTGCACTGCCAAAGACTTTCAAATATTAATCTTACAGCAGCCCACATAGCACTGAGGGCTTAAATACTTTATTTACCAAATTGGCACTCAGAGTCTTCTGCAAAAGCTTGGAAGGACTTGAATCAATTTATCTTTACTTTCAGCTGTGCATCTTTAGGCAGGGCTGGCTCTTTGGGTGTTAATACCAAGCTGGTGGTGTGCACTTACTTTTGTTTGATACAGGCAAGATAAAAACCCTGTTGTGATGTTCTGTAAAACCCACAGGTGTTGAGAACTCTTGGTACAGTGGTCAGGAAATACCAGCAGCAATTTTGGATTGTGCTCCACTATTATAAATGCAGGCAAACCCAAAGAGGGGAGAGGATGGTGAGGAGGACTCCATCTTATCAGAAGGCTAATTTATTACTTTATGATACTATATTATATTAAAGAGTGCTATACTATACTATACTAAAGATTACAGAAGGGATACAGATAGAAGGCTAAAAAGATAATAATGAAAACTCCTGACTCTCTCCAGAGTCCCAACACAGCTTGGCCCTGATTGGGCAAAGAGTGAAAACAACTCACAGCAGAATGCAATGGAACAATCACCTGTGGGTGAACAATCTCCAAACACATCCCACATGAGCACAACACAGGAGAAGCACATGAGATAAGAATTGTTTTCCTTTTATTTGAGGTCTCTCTTGCTGCCTTTCAGCTTCCATGGAGAAAAACCCTGGGTGATGGAATCCTGTGAATGCCACACTCAACATTTTGTAAACTAAACTGGATTTCAGAATTGGATGTAAGTGGGAAATGAGCCCCAGTCTGGAGCTGTATCTGAGGCCAGGGCTCTCTGTGCTCCCATCCCTTTCCAGCAGCAGTGATCCCATTAGATGGAGCAGGGGACCAGCCCTGCTGTAGAGGTTGGGGCTCAAGGGCAAAACCACTCAAATGTCTGTCAGGAAAAGGAAAAGAGAGGGGAGAGAATGGGATGAGAGGCTGAAGAGTGAAAAGTGGAATATGTGAGGAAGCAAGGAACACACTTCAGGAGGACAGTTTTAAAAAAACAAAGCAGAGGGAACCTGTGGAATCACTTATCCTCTGAACAGAGAGAGACATGGTTCTCCCAGGAAAATCTTGGGAAGTTGAGTAGAAGCTGTGGGAAACTTAGAGAAAAGGATTCAAACAATCATTATCTCTCTTTCTGTAACCATTGTTTGTAGATATGGTTCTCCAGAGTGTGCTGTTCATAGTTTACCAAAAGTGTGAGAAAAGATTCCTAAAGGCCCATCAGGTCTTAGGTCCACCATTGTTTCTATAAGAACTGTAGATTTCTAATAATAAAGTGTCTTTTCATGCCTTCTGATGATGGAGTCTCTGTGTCACCTTTGGCTGCCCCTGATACCCCTTTGGTGATAGGAACCTACATTTTGTAGTAATACCTATGTAGGAAAACAATGTGAAAACAGCTATTGAGTCTTATTTTTAAACCCTCAGTGTATTTACTCTTTCTTTAATCCATATTTCCTTGCATTTCTGTTTTCTCTATCTTTTCACCATAACTGAAAAAAAAATTTAGATTTCTTTTAATTGGTAAATTTTTATTTTTATGTTGAAAGTATTACTTAGAGATGAAATACCCTCAGGAATGCCCTCAATTCAGGGATATTTTAAAATCATCACTTTGATTGTGATTGTTTAATTTCAGTAGAGAAGATTTAACTTCACTTGACTATTCCAGAAATATTCTTAAACTAACTCATCAGGTTACTGAACTCTGCATTTATTACTCTGATTCTGTGCCATATGTTCTTGTTGATGCAAGGAAAAAGATGATGTTCACTGGTGATTTTTCCACTGTTGCTGTTAAATATTTTTGAAAAGAAATATTTTATTTATGACTTGTAACATGAACCCTACCTGTTAAAATATTTCTCAACAGTCAGGTACTGAAAGTAGCCAACTCTGTTACAGAGTTTGCATCCTTGATCATTTTTGGGTATTAGGAAGATGTTTGGAGAAAAAAGATCTGATGCAGTAAGTTGGGTTTATTTCTGAATGATCTCTATGAAATTAAAGTGGAATAAATCAGCAGAAAGTTGTAACTGAAGGTTTGGGGTTTTATTAATGGAAATTACCAAGATATGCTTTGAACTTATAAATGCAGAATAATGGAGAATATCTTCCAGCAACAAAGGAAGTTCTATTACAGTAAGAAATCATTCAAATCCTATAAAAATCAGTAAGACTCTTCTCAGACATAGGGAGGGTTTTGATCAGACCATCTGGTTCTGAGGTTGCGTCCTTTATAGCATCATACATCCTCCATACGTCCCTTTCAGCATCGTGACATCAATTTCAGCAGAGTTCTGGGTGATTCTAATTTCTGCAACTGCAGATCCATATTTTAATCCAAGAGCAGCTGGGGCCATGCTGGTAATCCACTCTGGTTTACATAAAATTTTCCTTTAGGGGAGAGCTTCACATTTCTCTTTCTATGGTAAAGAAAAGTGATTCAAGACTTTCAGTTAATCCTCATTTTCTCTGTGGTGCTGTGGGAAAGCTGCATTCCAGCTGTGCTTCTCAGTGGAATTATTTATAGGACTTCATTAAAAACTCTATTAATGAAGACCAATAAATTAAAAAAAAAAAAAAAAACAAAAACGAAAAAACAGCCAAACAAACAAAAAAAAAAAGAGGGGTCTTATCAGAGAATTCCAGAATAGTTTGTATTGAAATGGAACTTTAAGACCAACCATTTCCAACCTCCTGACGTGGGCAAGGACACCTTCCACTAGACCAGGTTGCTCCAAACCCTGTCCAACCTCACCTTGAACACCTTCAGGGATGGGGCAACCACAGCCTCCCTGGACAGAACATCTCTGGTTTTCCCTAAAGACCAGACTTTTCCTTAATTCAAATACTCTGAAGTAAATATATTTGGGAATCTTGGCTCTCCAACATTCCTTGTACAATCTTTTTACATCTGTAAATTTCTGCATTTACACTGGTGTCTCTTAAAGCTGGAGACATGGTCAGGTGTAGGAAATGAATGTTTGGAGGAGATAAGGGGAGGTCAGTCTTGAAGACAGCCTGCAGTTGCAGAATCTCTGCCAGTGCCCCAGCACGAAGCAAGAGTTTTTCTGTACCGGTACAGAGTCTCCTAAATGCTGTTACCTAAAACCAGCACTTCTCAGTGATCACTGCCTAGTGAATCCAAAATTTGGAATAAATTTCCATAGATGCTGCAGCCAAAGTCACCATCCCACCTGTAGGGGGATAGATATAAGTAAATAAAGGTAGTGTAGAAAGTAATCTTACCCCCTAAAGAGTTGCAGCTGGGTTAATTACTAAGGATTGGGAACAGGTCTGATGTTAACAAGCCACAGCTGTAGCCAATCAGAAGAGTGTTATAAAAGAGTGGGTTGGTTGGCTGAGGGGATCTGGAGTCAGTTGGCTGCTGTGAGGACAAGGGAGAGTCAGTGCCTGGAGGAGCTGCCTACAAGAAACATCAAGGAGGTACAAAACTCCAGCAATATGGAACCCTTGCAATGTAATGACAATGGAACTCCTGCTATATAATGATAACACCACCAGCATAAAAAAGCTGGGTTTATAGTGATAACAGAAATTGCAAGTTAGGAATTAAGAATTTCTAACCTTATTTTGAGGAGGAAATAGCTCAAGAAGTTATACAGGCACTAAGGTAAGGAGTTATGTGTGTTTTGATGATTCATGCCCTCAATGGATTGTGATCATTGTTCAAGAGCTCTCTACGTTTTCTCTTGTATGGAATAAAAAATTGAAAGAGAAGACGCTGCAGTGTTAGAGCTGTGGTATTTGGGAGTAGCCTTGAAAAAGTTAATGAATCTGTAATTAGTAGCAGGAGTAGTTCATGGGAATTGTGAATCGTTTGCTGAGAAAAGCAGATCTGAGCAAATGAAATAGTTCCAAATAGCAATGACAGAGGGCTGTTCATGGAATCTGGGTACAGGATTACTTCATCTCAGTACACATGAAGTAACAAAGGGTGTTGGTGGCAAAGGGGAGAAAAAAGTAAGAGTTCCATACAAAAGAAGGGAAGTCAAGAAAATACAGAGCAAAGTTTGGTAGATTTGATGGTGCTGTAAAGATTTCATGGGTAATACCCAGCATCAAGACAGAATGAACAATTCAGATCCTCCTTCCCATTTAGTTGTGAGACAAGCACAGAAAAGTTAGAGTGGAAAGGACCTGTGAAAGTCTCTGTTCCAAGCCTGTGGTCATCTTAGACCAGATTGCTCCCAGGTTTTAACTCGGGAAACTTGAATATCATCAAGGATGGGTATTCCAGAACAACAGAGAAACAGCAATATGAGAGTAACAGAAATGCAGAAAAGAGAAGCAATAAAAAGGAGACAGAACCTACTAAGAGCCTGTGAGGTTGTTTTGGCAGCCCAATACAGCAGAGGAGGCAAGAGATGGACAGTGGGTTGATGCTTCAGCCCTCAGAATGTTCTGGGCATTGGGAAAGAAGGAGGCTGAGGCTGTGATGGGTCAGACACCAAGTGCAGCAGCTCCAGGCCTCCAGCAGCAGGGCAGGTGTTAGTTGGAGTGGAGAACCAAGAAAGTAGAGCAGGATGGTGGTAAAAGGGGCCAATGTTAGAGCCAGGCAGGTGTGATAAAAGTTAGTGCAAGGAAAACAAGGGGTAGGCAATTCCAAGATGATCTAGGCTGCTTCTGGTGGAGAGAAGTCGTCAATGGGAAGTCAAGTCTCATCCAACCATGAAAAAAATAAACCAGAATTAACTCTATTTGAGAACCACTCCACTGCTCTTGAAAGCAAATAAATTCAAATGTGATGGAAGCCAGCACCACATCTTTGTGCTGAACTCTGTGCTGATACCTCTGCCCCCACAGGTCAGGAAATGCAGGTGTGGGAGGAATATTAACAGTGCAAGTGGATAAACCAGGGTGCAGTGAGATACATAGAGCTGAGGGAAAGGAACATGAGTTGCAAGTGACTGCAATGTGAAAAAGAGGCAAGAAAAAGTTCTAATTGTATATATATGAATATATATATTATTTTTGTATTTTTTATTATTTTTATTCATAGATATGTTATATATTATTTTAGTTATTATTTTATTTATCCTTTTTATTATTTTAATATTATATATTGATATATTAATTTTTAATTTTATTTATATATATATACACATATGCACACTGGGATACATATAATTGAAATTTAGAGTAGATACATCATCTCAGCATACACTGCATTGTATCCCAGCACTCTCTGTGCCAATATTTATGTCAGTAATGAACCAGTCTAGGTGTACAATCGAGAAGATACCCAGTGCAAGATGTATAGTGCTTAAATTATCAATAATACATATTTTAGAGTAAAGCTGGAAAGCAGGAATTTGCAGTTTATTGCTGTGAAATGTACATTTTGTGTCTGTCAAGGTGAAGGTGGTAAAGGCTTGATGTGAAATGACAAAAATGCCTATAGTATATTGAAGCACTCTATGGTTCATGGCCAGATACTTCCACTATCCATGGAAGTAAATAATTTCTCTTTATTTTTCCTTTTGTTTGTCCTTCTTTTTTTCCCCCTCTCTTTTCTCTTTTTTGACTTTCCAGTTTGAGACACCTTGTCACTTGGGAGCACTGAGGTGCTCTGCATTTTTAGAAATCCAAGGGACCTTACCTTAAGCTTTGCAGTGAGGATTTGAAGCTTTTTGGTATTTGTGAACTCCTTTGGCTGGTGTGAGCTTGGACAAAGGCACAGGGGAATCAGCAGTGGGATGTGGAGCTTCAGCATCTCATTTTGCTTCTCTGTGACTTTACCAAAAGGGGAATTATATCAGTGCCAGGAATCTGGCTGTTTTCTACAATTCAGATACCTGGAAATGCAAGCCCACTCCAGCTCCTGGGAAAATACATGAGAAACACAGAGCAAGAAAGAAAACAGGTTACTATCACCAGTAATCTAGTCTGTTTTCTTTTTGACATGTATTTGGGTATATTGCAAGCTTTTTCTCTTCCCATCTGAACAAAAGATATTCCACACCCCTTTAAAATGTTTTCTTTTTGAATTTATATTGTGAATTCGTTATCTGAGGAGATTTTTAGGTTTCAAAAACTGTCACATTCAATGCAAAGAACAGCTGACACCTCCTCCTTCCCTTAACTCAGTGTGGATGTTGTGCACAAGATAGCTGACACAGAGTTGTGATATGATCAGCATCATTTCACTTCTTGCACTTAATTTACCTCATTACCATTTTTATTACTTTTTGTTACTATTTCATATTGAGAAAACAGAATTGTGAAGTCGCCCAGCTCAGGCTGAGCACCAGCACAAGGCTCAGGGGTGCCAATGTGCCTTAAACTGGATTAAAAGTGAAACTTCCCAGCTTGCCCAGACTGCTAGCAGTGGTGTGGGATAATTTATGGTTCAGGGTTTCCCAGGTCACATTCCTGCAGTCTGATCAAATGATAAGCTGGAAAGAAAAATGGTGCGTGGACCATGGGACCAGTGTTTGATTTCAAGCCTTGATGCACCAATAGCTCAGTGGGATGGGAGTTTGCAATCTGCTCTCAGCCACCATCAAGGCTGTAAATTCCCACACCTGTGCTCACCTTTCTTACTGATAATAGGTGGGAAATGTTTATTTCTGATATTTTAGTGGTTGAGTTACTGAAGGTCACAGATGTGTGAAAAAATGGGATGATTTTCTGCAGTGGTGTTTCAGATTTTAAAGAGCTTTGTAAAAGAATGTTGGTATTACACACAAGATTCTCATAAGGATGCTATATTATCATCCAAACTTTTAGATATCCAAGAATTTAGGGGATCAAATTCTTCTGGAATTCTTGTAAATGCTTTCAGTATTTTTTTTTCTTTTTTTGGTGAAATGTAAATGCAATCTGGAGCAGGTAATTTCACCTTAATTTCTGTTCAGTGGTAAAGAACTGAAGGTCATGTCATTTATTTCAAAATCTCTTTTCCTTTTAATTTTCAGAATGCTCTTTGTAGCTTAAGGACTGAATGTCATGACATTTTAATGATGATAGAAATTATATAGGCTGTTTTTTTTTTTTTTTCCTCAGAGTTTATACCAGTCTGTAACCACAATAGAAAACTCAATTTAACCTTTAAAACTCAGTTCATTTGACATAGGTGGTCAAAGCAGTTTCTTAGATTGGTGATGTCTGATGATTTATTATAGAAATAATTTCCTCTAAGACATAATCACATTCACTTTGGAAATATAAAAAAAAGTAAAAAGGCACTGTAGAATATCACTTTCTTAAGAGGCTTCTGAAGTGAAAAGGGTCTGAAGCTTTTATAAACCCTGAGCCTTTGCAGAAATTTTGCTAATGAATTTTCCTCCCAATTCTTCTGATTTGGAGGGGTTAATTTATTTTTTAATTCCTTCCCCATTCAGTCAATGCTAATAGGTTAATTTGTTTTCAGCTGTTGTTTTTACTTGTTTGGCAATGAAACAAAGCTTGTACATCTGGTGATCTTCACCAGCCCCTCCAGTGATGGTTTCTGTGGTGGCACCAGGAAGCTCCTGGGAGTGGGGCTTCATATTGAATTTTGCTTCATATTGAATTTTCTGTTCCAATTGCTTTTGCTGCTGCGTAGCCTAAAAATAGCTGCTGGTGTCTGCTTGATCAGGGCTCAGGTAAACAATTTGGGTAGCCTGAGGATGGAGAGAAGACTTCCCTCTACAATCCTCAGGTTTTCACAATTCTTTTGAGAATGGCATTGATATCACTGATGCTTCACTGTCATGGCTGAGCATCTTTCTCAGCAGCCTTCAGAGTGAAAATCCCGCGTTTAATTTTCCCTAGATCATTGTTTATTCACACAGAGGGCTTGGATTTCTTTGAGGAATGCATCCCCATCTGGTTATCACTTCTGTGCTTAGAATTAGACTTCTCTCATCCTAAATCAATTACTTCTAGCAGGTGCAAAGCCATAATCCCTTTGGTAGCTGGCAGCAGGCAGAGTTAAATGGATCGGGTGGGGAGTTTGAAAGGCTGTTAAGGGTCTTAAAAATCAATTGAGTCAGATTCTGGTTGGGTTACACATAATCTCAGCTCAGGTATATCATGTGAAGGCTTTAATATTTATGTCTAATGTCAAAATGTCTAGACTTCAAAATGTATATAACTTACTAAAAAAAAAAGGGAAAAGGAAGTTTTTTGTTCATAACTGCATACAATTGTACAATTTTATGGCCTGGTTTGCTCAGAATTTCTTCTCCCCCTCTTCTCAAAATGTGTATTGTCAGCCTTGAGGAGAAAAACCCATGTCTCTGCATGATTTGCTGTCCCAGCTTCTCAGCCACAGGAGACCTCAGCCTCAATGGTCTGTGAGAGTTTATTGAGAGGATCCAAGAAGAGCCTGCTGCCTGATTAATCAAATAATTAAGCATTGCAGTTATTTAGCCTTAAATTAATATTAATAGAGTGCTGTCTCCAATAATGGAAATAATCTGTTTCAATCAAGTCATAATTCCACACGTTGCTCTGTGGCTTTCAGTTATGCCTTTTATTTCCCTGTTGCCCTTGTAGGCAAATTTGTGTTTATTTACACATGTGTGTGCTTTTGTGTTTATATACGAGAAAATTACTGAAAATGAGGGTTACAAAAGCAATTTCTTTTGCTATGAAGGTTTTTTGTGGAATGCAGAAGGTATTTGAAACACAGACCCACACCAGCCTTTTACCACACAATAGCAGGAGAAAAGGAATTGATGCAGGAATTTGAACCTGGCAATCAAAACAATAAAAGTGTGGAATTAGTGTCTCCCACTGCAACTTTCACTTTGCATACACAGTTAGACATTCACTGGTTTGTAACAAGGGAAATAATTTATTCTGCCTTTTGTCTGTTGGAATTATTTTTTGTCTGTCTTCCTCATTTCAGAAAGTGAGCTCAGGAAAGGGAAGTAAAATCTTGACAAAATTGCCCGATACTGATGAATCAGGATTTTCTTATTTCAAAAGAAAAAAAGCCCAAATATTGACTTTCTCTGGGGTATTTTATTTTCTGTTTGCTATTTATCTGCAGAGACAAAGAGCTTCCTTTTTCTGTTCTAGAGAATCACAGCACCTTTTAGGACAGGATTAGAAAAATATGCAGGTGGAAAAGTTATTGAGTTGTGTGATTTATGTAGGAGTTCCCGGTGCTGTTGTTTATGTGCTCTTTGAAGGAGAAGATTAGTGTGGAAAAAATGTGTGTCTGTGGATCAGTTTATCTTCCTGGAGGAGCTCTGTTGTCACCTGTGAGTTTGAGACACAGAGCAGCATGAACAGGTCTGGAAAAATTATGTAAGCAGCAGTGAGTAATGGGTTTATGGCAGAACTATTTCTCCCTTTTAATGAATGAATTCAAGTAATTCATTTATTCACGTTTCTGAAAGGTGTTTGCTTTGTGGCACTAACTGTGAAATTAGCTCAGGAGCAGTTTGGAACTACAGAATATTCCATAGCACTGCAAAAAGGGTGAAGGAGGCACCTCTTTTTCCTGCCAGGTATGATTTCAGTTTATTTCCAAAGCTGTGGTTGGTACATTCAGGGGACTTTGGTGCTGTGTCCCTGCTGTGTTCACGCCAGGCTGATTTCAGCCATAAATGCAGATCTGTGTTACACTCATTTTCCAGCTTTGTTCTCATTTTATTTTGTAATTATTTCCCCCGCTCGTATTGGAGCTCTTTCTTCCATCCAAAGAAGTGGAAATATCTTTTTGACAGAAACAAACCTGAGGAGTGTGAAGGTTTGCAGGAGCTATGAGCACAGGGCAGCAGGAATGCAGACTGTTCTGCAGTCTCACAGAAAAATTTTGCAGTATTGGTAAGGATATTATTATTAGCTTGTATAAAATATTCTCCTTTAAACCACCATCAGACCCCAGGATCAGAAAGCAGGAGCTGGAAAGGGATCCTTGATTTAGAGAAACCCATCTCAATCTAACATCAGCTACCAGCTCACACAGACCCTTTCCTGAATTCTTATCCTGAACATCATCTATTCCAATCCCTCAGCAAAGATATTTCTTTTTTCCTTTGATATATCCACTTGTTGATGCATGCTGAAATATTCTGATATGTATATATGGAAAATCTATCCTTAGGAGAAAGAACTTGCTTTTATTGTGGAACAAAAGACAAAGAAAAATCTTTTTGAAAGAGCTGGGTGACTTCATAACTCAAGTTATGAGATGAATTTATACAAAGCTGATGCATGTGTAAATTTGGCACTTGTTAATAGGTAATATTCCTGATTAACACTCTCTCCATATTGTTAGAGATTATCTGGATAAATTACCTCAGAAATTCTTTGATTCTATGAAATTCCATGCCGTTCCTTTTGCACTGATTTTTTGGTAGGCATTTTGAAGTCAAAGACCCAGAGACACAGAAAACTTTAGGCTTTTGATTATCAACAAGGGCTTTTTGATCTTAGAGTGACCCTCAGAACTGAAAACAAAAGTTTCTTTGCAAAATGTGAACAGAGACATCAAAGGTCTCTGAAATGCAGAGATAATAAGGTCCAATATGTAGAAATCCCACATTCAGCCAAAGGGAAGATGTGAGAAGAGTTACCTGGATGTGATTGTACAGAAATGCTTCATGTCCGCTGTGTTTTCTGTCAGGTTTAAATGGCTTTTGCCACTTTGATAAGCTTTTCCAATGGGAAAAAGTGGATTCTATGAATAAATAGCATTAGACCATGGCCATCAGGCTATGGCAGGGCATTTAGCAAGTGAGGGGTTCCTTTTTTACTTTTTCCACTGTTCATGTTTTGTCCTGAATTTAATCTATCCTCAGAGGAAGAACAACCCACAACCAAAACCGCTTTTTCTTGGCTGACTTCAAAACTATCCACAGGAGGAGAATTCATAGGCCACCTACTCAAAGATGTGTTTTTGAGCACCTTCTAAGAAATTTCATCTCCTTAGGAAAATACCAAACGCTCCAAGTGAAAAACAGACTATTAAAAATTGCTCCTGAATCCTGGCAATAACAGAGCGTTAGTTGAAAATTTCTCCAAACAAAAAGCAGGGAAAGGAACCAGGTGATCCATCTCCTAAAGTGGAGGGTTGTAAAACAGCCTGGCAGGATGGATTTTTTTGGGGTAGTGGCCAACTATTTGTGCCATGCTGTTTCCATTTGAATGAAAAATCAGCCACCTCACAGACTCTGATTGTCCTCCACGTTCAGTGCTGTGGCTGAAGCAGAAATGCTTCTCTCTTGAAGGTTCCAGCACAAAATGGAAGATAAAGCAGCATTCATAACATAAAATTGAATTGTTAGCCTGCATAAATACTTAGGAAGCTGCTGCAATATGCTGACAATGGCTGTGATTTTTCTTTGGAATGGTGAGATTTTGGCTGGGATTGGGTTGTTCTTGCAGTGATGTAAGATCAGGGGTCACCAGCTCTATCACTGGTAAAATCAGGAAAATTTAGCCCCGTGCATCCCCTTTTTTGGGCACCTTTTGCTGAGTACAGGGAGTCTTTGCAAGTCCTATACCCACAGTGTAAGAGCACAGATCAAATATTTATTGGCTGCTACACACAGCAGATTTCTAAGCTAAATATTACTCAGCCAAGCATTAATAGAGCCTGCCCTGTGCTGCCTTGGAGGTTTTCAGCCAGGTGGGGAAAGGCTCTCCTTCATTGCTCCTTGGAACAGGCTTCCAGCTCCTTGGTGTGATTTTTCTTTTCCTTGAGCTTTTTAGCAAGCTTTTCACAGAAATATTTGTCAATGCTCAAATCTTTGAGCTGGATCTTGGACTCCAGGGGAGGAGATGAAATCCTGCAAGAGTGCTGGGAAGAGGAGCAGGTAGGGAGGTTGAAGGGCAGAGCTGGTGGTGGAGATTTCAGTGGGGGAGAGAAGGGATGTGGGCTTGATAGCAGCAGGAATGGAAGCAGGAAGACAAAAATAGTCAATACAGAGCCAGATACTTGGTGGCTAGATGAAACCTCGTGAAACAGGGAAAAAATTCAAGGCTTCTTCAAGCAATTCCTTTTTTCCCCCAGCAAACTGGAGAGTGAGCCCAATGATCAATGGTTTCCCATGCCATCAGGATGCAAATCAAACAAAAACAAGATCAACCCCCCTGCAACATTGTTTAAATTAAATTTTATCTTTTGGAAGCTTTGACCATTGTAAATTTTCAGTTAAAAGTTTCATTAAATGTGAATTTGGTTCTGTTACATGTCACAATATTCTTCTGTGGACTTCACCTCAGGCTTGTGAGGACTTCTCTGCTTATTTCTGAGCACAGCAACTCAGCTTGCAGCTCTGGACACTCACTCACTGTCCTAATTTTAATAATTGCTTTAATTGCATCCTAAAATTGTCCAATTTTAAAATTCTGATGACTTTTTGCAAAAGCTGTATGTACACTTCACTTCCCTGCAGTATCAGTGGATCAGGGAGATGGGGCTTGGATAATTTTTGGTTCTTTAGTATTTTTAAACTGCTGGTTCATCCCCTACAGCCGCCTTGCATTTTATAGGTGCACTAAATTTGTAGACCGTGAAGGGTTGTTAAACAATAGACTGTGATAAAAATAGTTCCCTTTGCTGACATTCTCTGTTTTTTCTAAACTAGCTCCGTAAATTACATCAACAAAACTACTTGCACTGATTTATTTTTTTTTCTAGCATTTGAGACAGGTAAACTGAATTCTCTCTGTATGACCAAGAGCAAAAAGAAGCACATACAAGTGATGGACTTGGTAGTTATTCAAATTAAATACCCTTTTTCTTGCAAATGGGGTTGTTTGAAGTCGTTGAATTTCCCACACCACTGTTTCTGGAGCATGTACCCAAGAAACTCTTACACAATATCCTTCCTACAAGGTTTCTGTAGAGCTTGACCCCTGAATGCAATTAATAAATTCCTGTATGAATTTCAGGCTGAATGAATTAATGTGATGTTTGATGAGTGAACTGGAAACATGAACTGACCCTTGTGTTTCTGTAGAAATTTCCTTCCCTGGCAGGGTTACAGAAACTTGTGTGTATCATATGTGGCATGAAATATTCTTGAAATGAAACATTAAATGGTATCATTTAAAAACAAGCGGTAAGCATTCAATTACCTTGATCCAAGAGGTCAAAGAGGAAGCACAGTGAGAGATGTTGACAATTTCAGTGGAAGAAAAGGAAAGGAGAAAATGTATTCTCCTGAGTCACGGAAGAGATTACAATAGAGAGAGGAGTATTTAGAGAGCAGGCAGTGTAAGGAAGCTGATAATAATAAACTGTATCATAACAGGCAAGGTCATTTGGAGAAACAACTGCCTGATTATTCAGCTAATCAGGAGAATCAGCCAGGCTCTCCTACCTGCCTGTTCTGCAGCTCCATGCAAGGACAGACTTCCTGATAATAAAAGTGCCATAATTGCATGGCTACACTCTTGTCTTCCAAGCCTTATCCTTGGAATTGGAGGGGTGAGGGCAAAAAGATGATTGCAGTTGTAAAAGGGGAAGGACAGACAAGAAAAACTGGGTGATAAGTTTTATTTTGAGAAGTTTAAATGCTGGATTTTTTGAAATGTTTATATACTCAGTGAGGTTGTAAAAATTCCAGCCTCAAAATAACTATATATCTCCTTTTCTCCTTTTGTTTGAATTCTGAAATGCATTTTTATGGCCGTTTTTCTTTCTGTACTTTTTCCCCTTCCAGCCCAGAGCACTGACCATCTAGATCTGTTAATATTCTCTAACACAAACCAATTAAACATTCTGATTCAAATCTCCAGCTTCTTTTGGAGTTACTCTTTAATATCTTCTTAACTCTGGAAAGGGAAATATTCCATTATCAGCTAATCTTTTATAGACACCTAAATAGATACTCATTGGGCATTTCTCCTCTTTGGATGATATCAATGTTAGATGAATTATTGCTCATCTTATTAATCATATTCTTAGCAGCAGTGTGTTAATTAATGATCCAACAACTCACTTCTCAAGAAAGTCCTTCTATTAAAGTAGAATATGAGCAAATTATCAGGTTCCATCTAATAGAAAACCAACAACCAATAAATTAAATACATTTTTAAAAAGCTAAAAACCAAACTAAAATCCAAAACCCTGGGAAAAAAAGAGAAGCTGTTTGAGACATTCAGACTCTGATCATCTGCTGTTCTTCTAGCTTTGATTTCTGTTTATGTCCTTTCCTCAGAGTACTTGAGCTGTGGCATGCAGACAAAATCTGCTTAATTTCAAAAGGCAGTTATGGATATGCACAATTTAATAGTTTTTTCTTGAAATGCTGTCCTTTGTTCTGAGGATTAAAAACTGCCTCAGCTTGTGTACATAGTGTGGGAAGGGGGGAAAAGTTGACGAGAAGAGCTCATAAATCAGTGATGATGTGGAGAAATCTGTCATCAGCTCAGCTGAATTACAAACTGAAACCAGGAATTTCACAGTTGTCAAAAAGAATATTAATTATGCCAGATTTCCACTTCTGTGGCCTGGCTTGAATTTCTGTCATTATTTTCTTAAGATGTGTGTATATAAAGATGGTTTAGCAATATATTACAGTAATTAAAAAAAAAATTCAATTTTTTTTGCCATTTTGTTTCCCTGCTAGTGTAATACCATCTCTTTATGAGTCACCCACCTTAACAGTGGTTGTTGAAGTATGTTTGATTCAAAATTTAAAGACAGTTTTGTATTTATTTTTTCAAGAGCCCATGAGAATTTCCTTTGAGCCGCACCATTGTCTCATTCCCATTACATTGTGAAAGAAAGGAGAGCAGACCACATATTATTTGTCAAGAGTGTCTTTGCTGTGCCTTGGCTTCACAGCTTTTTCTGCTCCAGTGATGAAAATTGAACTTAATTCTCATATGAGCCCTCAGAGCAATGAACTGTTTCACCCTTCAGAGCAAAGAAACAGAAAGCAATGTTACAGAAAAAAGAGGTTAAAAAGCTGTTTTTGGAAAAGTAGGTAAGTGCAGCTGAATCAGCCCCTCCCTTCAATCAGCTCTCAACAGTTTGCTTGGGAAGATGCTGGAATATTTCATTTGGCAATCACTGCCTCTGTTTAAGGCTCAATAATGCTCGACATTGACATCTTGTCATGAAGAATTAGTTCAGACATTGGAGTTGGAGCAACTCAGGAGGATGTGATATGTATGTAGGTGTTTGAAAAGCATGGATATGGGGAAAAAAGAGAAATTGTTGAAGCTGATTATGTAACTCTTAGTTCCAGTGGTTTGTGAGAGATTGAAATGAGTACAAGGAGGATTAAAGCTGAAAATCCACAATGTCTTGACCAAGAGGGTCAAGACAAACGTGGACTTTCTCCAGCTCAGTGAGCATAGCCAACAAAACTCCCTTGACCAGTTTGCTTTTAGATAAAAATAATGTCCTTGTACTGGAAGAAGTATATCTGATGTTTAAATCAGTGAGATATTGTTGCCTTCTCTGAGAGCTGTACAAGTACAAAATGACTTTGCAGATTTGGTTTGATATTTTATGCATCTGTGAACATTAACTGCTTTAGTCAAGACTTCCTCACAGGAGGGCATCTCTTACCAAATTAAACTTCACCATTTTTTTGAGATAAACTTAGCAATAGAACAAAACTCACTTTGTTGAAAAGTCTGATATTGGAAAAAAAAAGGTCATTCAGATGACACA
This sequence comes from Ammospiza caudacuta, assembly GCF_027887145.1. NCBI lineage: Eukaryota > Metazoa > Chordata > Aves > Passeriformes > Passerellidae > Ammospiza > Ammospiza caudacuta. Next base: position 74,684,287 of record NC_080596.1, read on the forward strand.
GGGTCATGACACAATGACACAGAGAAAGTGAAATATTAAATAGTCTCCAAAAGTCCCAGCTACACCTGTTCTCTCTGACTCTGTCATTGCATCAACTCATTAATGACACTTAAAATCTGAGGCATGTGTGGTGTTTCCAGACTCCACCTCTGAAAGGTAAAAACACACATAATTAGTTTGTTCTGCTTAATTAGGGAAATAGCCTCTCAGGAATTTAAGGCAATCTTGCTGTAGATCAGATTTTTATTGTATTCTGTATATAACTTCTTTTTTCCCAAAAGTCATCAAACAAAAAGACAAAAACACTGTGATGAAATGATATTTTTGAGATGCTTCTCCAAACTTTGAGATTGCCTTCACTTTCGTTGAAAGGTGATGTGTCTTTGTCCGGTCGTTCAGACATAAAAATGGAAACGCTCCTAAAAACCAAGCTGGGATTCCTTTCTGGAGGGTTAAACAGATCATTTGCCACTGAAGTCTTGTTAGTTTGGCTGCTGGCAAGTCAGAAAGAGAAATGTTTTAGCAGAGCCATGTAAAGATCCCGATGAAGGGGCTTTCAGCAGCAGCATTATTATCTGATAGGGCTGAAATCTCTTTGGGATCTTTGCCACTGCTGACTGGGGATCACTGCTGGGCCTCCACCAAGGCTCTGTGTCTGCTAAAGGCAAAACAACAGCACAGTTACATTGAAATAGATAACTAATGAGGGACTAAAGGAAATGTTTTGTCTCTGTCCTTATAATAGAAATTTATTTTCTACTGAAGGCTCTCTCTTTTTACTGCATCTGTATTTTTAGTAGGGTGGGCACACTCTCTGCTCTTAAAATTAGTTCTAAGGGCTCCAGAAGATGCTGATAAGTATTAACTACTTGATGATATTAGATTATTGTAGATGTAATACAAGCAATTCAAGAAATTCTTAGGATTAGTCTTATCTCACTCATAGTGATAGCATGGCTGGAACAGAAATATAAGTCAGCATGAATATACATATCCATCTATTTATATAGTATTTATATTCTTATATATACACTTAAATATGGAGGGGGAGAGAGAGGTGCCAGGGGGAGATTATATATGGGACTTCCCCTGCCTGCGCTAAATCAAACACTAAAGATTCAAGGCCAGGCAGTGAATTCATTAATTCAGCTGGGGATTGCATTGGAATGAAGAGATGAACTGCTGCTTTTAACAGCGCTGGAGTGTCCATGTGAAATACAAGAATGGTTTATCCAAGTTACTCATGTAGACTCACAAAGAAATTGATTGCATTCAAACTCTTGGCAGTCCTCGCTCTGGAGTCTGAAAATGAGACAGTTGAGAAAGAATTTCATAAAAAAAGATATATTTAATCCTGAATGTACCAAATAAAGTTGCTAATGTGTTCTAATCAACATTTCTGTCTGCTTCCACATGAGAATAATTTTTGGGAATAAGTGCAATGCCAAAGTAGTAAAGTTCAGGACATATCAGGCTGTGGTTGCTCACACACATGTACAAAAAAAGTATCTCCAATCAGATAATCTTTAGCAATAAATCATATACATATATATATAAAAATGTTCTTGTTAATAATATGTCTCTAGATTATTTCTCTGGATCCATTTACGTCATGGAAAAGTTCCAGTGTTCACAGATCGAAGTATTACGTCAGTCTGGGTTTAGTCAGAGATTTCATTCAGTCCAGGCAATTTTTCCCTGATTTAGGACTGAACAGAAACCTCCTAAAGATTTTTCCAAATGCTAACTGTGATACAGCTTTAATGCTAAAGTCACAAGTGACAACAACAACAACAAAATTCACATTTTAAAAAAATAATTTATAAAATGTTGCATTCAGAATGCAAATGAAGACACAAAGCATGTCCCAGAGAGATTACAGCCCAAGCAGAAACTGGAGCAAATGTCTGAAAACCTGATATTACAGCTAAACTTAGAAATTCAGTATATTTGGAAGGGATTCTAGCTTAATACGTGCTTTGAGTAAAAGTGAGCCTTGAGGATGCAGTGCACTTGCAGGAAATGTGTGCATGAAATTAGCAGGAAGAGAAGAAAAAAAACTTGTAATAAATAATTAAAAAAAAAAAAGGATGTGGCTAGATATGGAGAAATTAATAATAAATTCAGGTCTGTAGCCACGGGCCATAGATATTGGGAGGCCCTTTGTGGACTGGTGCCATGAAGATGTTTTTTATTTGTGATAATGTGGAAGGGGATAAAGCTGGAGCTGAGAGAGAGAGAGAAGGAAGAGAAGCTGGTGCCAGGGCTGCAAACAGATAGGATGGAACAAAACAATTCAGGCAAGAAAGGTGTGGAGGAAGAAGCTGTTTGCATGGGAAGGTGCATAAGAAAGAACAGCCCAAAGCTGTGAGCCTTGGAGACAAGGAAAGGGAGATTGGTGTGCACGCAGCTGTTTAATGCAGAGGGCAAGGAAAACCACAGGGAGTTTGTGATAAAAATCAGAAATTTGTGTGAGAAACCTTTGTGTGCATTGACAATTAGGGGCTGATCCTTGGCTGGTGAATATCAGGTGTACAGCAAATCTTCTCTGGAGCCAGGCTGGGGGTGCTCACCTGGAGAAGGCTCCAGAAAGAGCTCAGAGCCCTTTCCAGAGCCTGAAGGGGCTCCAGGAGAGCTGGAGAGGGACTGGGGACAAGGGATGGAGGGACAGGACCCAGGGAATGGCTCCCACTGCCACAGGGCAGGGATGGATGGGATATTGACAAGAAATTCTTCCCTGTGAGAGTGGTGAGGTCCTGTATTACCGCGCCTGAGTGGGCGCAGCTGGTGAGAGAGAGACGGTGAATCTTGTTTCTTGAATCAGAAGGCTGAATTTATTAATATATGATATAATACATTATAGTTATACTAGAAAGAATAAGGAGAGAGGTTTTTCAGAGCAGCTAGGCTAGCTAGGAAGAGATAGAAAAGAATCCACAACAAAGCTGTGGCCAAGGACTCAGTCCCCTGGCTTGCACTGGTGATTGGCCCTTAATTATAAACATAAAACATGAACCAATCACCAATCAAAATAGGTGCCCCTGTTGCATTCCCCAGCAGCTGATAATAATTGTTTACCTTGTCTTCTGAAGCCTCTGGCCTCCCGAAGACACAGAAATCCGAAAGAAAGGATTTCTGTGGAGAAATGTCTGCGACAGTCCTGGCCCAGGGTGCCCAGAGCAGCTGTGGCTGCCCCTGGATCCCTGGAATGCGCAAGGCCAGGCTGGGCAGGGCTTGGAGCCACCTGGGATGGTGGAAGATGTCCCTGCCCATGGCAGGGGTTGGGATGAGATGGGCTTGGTGGTCCCTTCCAGCCCAAACCGTTCTGTGATCTTGTGATATGTAAAGTCTCTTTGTTTGCTTCATTGACCTTTGAATCAGGTCATTACAGAGCTTTAACTTTCACATCTCCCATCTGAATATTCATATTCTCATTAAAGCATTCTTCCTGATATGTTCTTTGTTGTATTTTTTTTTTTTACTAAAAATGTTTAATGAAAACCTACAAGAACGATCAGAGCTTAAAATAATATTTGGGATGTAATTTAACCCTGTTTTACACAAAACGGAATGATTGATTTTGTTTGAGGTATTCTGAAGTCAGCTTTGGCTTTTCATAAAAGTTAATATAGTTCCTGTCACCTCTGTGATGTCTCTCAAATGTCAGCTTACTTGGGCCTCATCCAGAGGAAGCACTGCCAGGAGAGCTGCCATTCCCTGGGAGGGAGCAGAAAATGAAACCACTTCAAATGACAAAAAGACTCCCTCAAAATACTCATAAAATAGAATTGCTTAGTAGTGTCTTGCCCAATATGTAATTGTTCTGATGAGTAATTTATTTTTTGAAACAAAATTTCTTTCAAATAATTCCTAAAAGTGTTTTCCAATATGGTGCATTTCCAGACTGCAGGTTGTGAGAAGAAGGACTTATTATGTTATATTTAATGGCTTATTCCCAGTTTAGGTCACTTTAAAAACCTGGATTTCTGGATAAGGATATTTCTGGTTAAATGTCAGGCTGAAATAGGCATATAAATGAACAGCTCTGCTAGTGCAAAATGTATTTATGTGTGATCAACTTAGATGAATGAGCTGCTTCACCCAAAGATAAGTGGTGCCTTAAAAGAATGTGGTTTCATGTATACACAGTATTGCCAGAACTGAATTGTATGAATGCAACTGAGATATTAAACAAAACACAGATTACAGTGAGAAATTTTTTTTAATTACTGGTAAGTGTGGATATGCAGACCTTCAATATTTACTCATAAGAAAGCAAAATCATAAATCACAGAATTATTTGGTTTGAGTTGGAAAGACCACAAAGCTCAAATCATTCCAACCCCTGCCATGGCAGGGACACCTTCCTCTATCCCAGGTGCTCCAAGCCCCGTCCAACCTGGCCTTGGGCACTTCCAGGGATCCAGGGGCAGCCACAGCTTCTCTGGGAAAACTGGAAAACTGTGCCAGGGCTCCTCACCCTCACAGGGAAGAATTTCTCCCCAGTGTACCAAATAAACCACCCTGTGGCAGTGGGAGCCATTCCCTGTGTCCTGTCCCTCCATCCCTTGGCCCCAGTCCCTCTCAGCTCTCCTGGAGCCCCTCCAGGCCCTGCAAGGGCTCTGAGCTCTCCTTGGAATATTCTCTTCACCAGGTGAGCACCCCCATCCTCATAGCAGAGCTGCTCATATCATCCTCTTATCATCCTTAAACATCTTACCTTGATCTTCTTCCCTCATTTTTTACCTACCAAAATAAGCATTTTATAAAAAGGGATGACAAATCCAGTGTGTAGGGATTCTTTGGGAATCAGTGAATTACAGTGCACCATAACCTGTTCCTGGGCCAGCCAGTTTTTCTAAGGTTTTCTAAGATATTCTGAGCAGGAGACATCACCCCAGCACACTGGGAAGAGCACTGCTGAATGCTGTGTCAATCTGGGGTACAGACTTCAAGAAAGATAAAGTCTGATTGAAAAGGAACATAAAAATAATGATCAAAGACCTTGAAAAAAAAATCAGATCTATGAGAGGAGATTGAGTGAACTGGTGTTTTGTCTGGAGAAGTGAAAATTGCACCCATTTTTCCTCCAGGTCCTGGATGACAAAAAATGCTGCTGCAAAGTGGAATAGAATAAACAGGTTTCATTTTGCTGCTGGATGGGAAAAACAGTTGTGGAATTACATTGCAGCAGGAAAGGTTTAGATTAGAATTAAGGACAGTGTAATAGGAGTAATGAGAGTAAAGCACAGAAGGATTTTGCCTGAGGATGCTGCAAAATCCTTATCAGTGGCGGGTGTTGATAATAGCCACATTTGTCAAGAATGATACAATTGATTTTGACTTTTTGCAGGCAAGTAAGCTAAAGAGATTCTTAAAATGCTTTCCATTATTCTATTCTGTCATTTTAGCTTCTGAATAACAATGTTTAATAGACTTGTATGCAATATTTTAGAAATGAAATTATAAAGACATTGCTGAATTAAGCTGTTCCTTATCCCTGCTGTCAAACCCATTTGGAATTGTTCAAATTTTAGTCCTGCTCTGAATATGAACAATCTGAGTTAGTGATGCCCATTCTTGCTTCTGGCAATCTTCTTTCTTTAAACTGGAATAACAAAAAATCTTGGAATGAAAGCAACTGAAAAAAAGCGGGGATCAAAAATAGTACAATTTATAAACTAGGAGCTTAATAAAATAAACTCAGGGATTTACAGCTCTGCCCTACTCTACCTTTATGTTACATATAAAACAAGGAAATAGAATAAAGCTGACAGCATGTCCTTGTTTCAGTCTCCAATTACACTTTATTTTCAAAATCACTAAGCAATGGTCTGTCTGTGCTGTCAATCAACAGGAATTTCCATTACCTTGAAGAGCAGCAGTGTTCAGTCTATCCAAAGTGAATTAGTGACAATATATGGATGCACTTCCAAGGAAAAAATGTGAGTTTGTGCCCCTCTGAGTGACACCAACTCTTCCATCAAACCTTGCAGTGAGCATCTCCCTACAGCTGCCCACAGACCTGCAGGAATTTCACCCCTCAGAATCCCAGCACAGGGATTTCTACACACCAGCTTTATTGCCAAGGTTAGGTGTTCCCTGAAAATTCCCTTAATTCAATTTAATGATTTAATTATGTGGCAGTTTGTGTGCTGTCAGAAACTTGTGAATACACATGCATGCACATCTATATTTCACTCAAATATTTGTGTGTGCAGGTTTCTTTATATTAAGAAAATATTATGAGATTACATAAGAAGGTCTTAATTTTTCATAGCAGAATGCAAAATATTCCAAAAAGTTCCTAAAAAGCAAGATAATATTGACAGTTATTTGGAAGAGTCTTAATTCAGTTCAGTTGCAATAAAGGATTAAAATGCTGAAATTCTGGGCACAAACAGAACTTTCTCCATCTTCTGTGCTGAACTATATCTACAGTTAGCAAATGCTTTCTAATATGGAATACAAATCTCTTTTATTCCAAATTGAGCTGATTGCTTCTTATCTTACTCCACGTAGAAGATAAGATGATTGAACAGTTTCCCTTAAGAAAGACTTGAAAATCTTGTATTGTTTTTCAGAGCCACTCTTGCCTGGAATAGAGTTTCTTATCCTATGAATATCATCTGATGCAGTTCTAGGGGCTGGTGACACCAGCCTAGATTGAAAGTATTAAATTAGCTCTAATTCAGCCATTTGATATGCTGGTGGCAGTGCCTTATTACAAGGAGTTCTTTTTTTCTGACATCAGGCAAATCTCTATTTTCAAAAGGACATTACTTACCTACTTTAGGAAATTTCTCTGAAGTGGGGTGTGAATTTGGAGTGCAACAGTTGGTGAGCCTTGCTGGGGAAACTTGTATTGCACAATCAGAGCTAAAGGACCTTGCTGGAGGTGATTTCAGTTGTTTTAGTGGAATTCACTGCTGAAATTGTGGCTGCTTCTGGAGGTAGCTGCTCAAAGTCATAATCAGCAGGATGCTCCCTTTACTGGGTGTGTCCTCGTGTGGCTAAAGACTGTCGCAGACATCTTTTATGAAAAATCCTTTTCTTTAGGATTTTTCCTCCTGAGAAACTGAGAGGCCTCAGGAACAAAATGTAAGCAATGGTTATCTGCTGCTGTGGAATGCAACAGGTGCATCTGGGATTGGTCTCATGGGGTTGTTTCTAATTAATGGCCAATCACAGTCAGCTGGCTTGGACAGAGAGCTGAGCCTCAAACCTTTATCATTCCTTCTTTTTCTATTTTTAGCCAGCCTTCTGATGAAATCCTTTCTTCTATTCTTTTAGTATAGTTTTGATGTAATATATATCATAATAAATCAAGCCCACTAAAACACGGAGTCAGATCCTCGTCTCTTCCCTCATCCAAGAACCCCTGTGAACACGGTCACAAAAGACTCAGAAATGTGGGACCTCTCATTTTCTATCCATGCAAGGAAATGTGTCCAGAGCTCTGGCTTCACACTCCCAGGAATCCTCCAGATATCTGGGGGGAGCTGACACTCCCTTGCCAGCATAATTCTGGAGAATCTTCACTTATCTTTGAAAAATCTGAAGTCAGCCAGTTGAATACACAAATTTAGCAGAAACTTCCAGAAAAATGAAGGCTGTAACATCACTAGAGGAGTAGAAACCTTCTGGATGAACCAGACTGTGATCTGAGAATCACGTCTCTTAGTTACCATGGCAGAAGTAAAACAATTTTTTTTTTCCTTCTCTGATAGCATTGATATGTTTCAAATCTCTAACCTTTTTCACAGAGTTCTAAGGAAATGGTCTGATCACCAGTGTTTGTGTTTTATTAGCTGTCTAATAATCAAAGGTGGCCCTTGAGAGTGAAAGAAGACAACAAGGTTATTCAGGAGCACTGCATTGATAGCTGGGAATTAGAGATTGGTGTGAGATCTAGCCAAGCCTTTGATGGAGTGATGTGTCTGAGGAAAAAACCCAAAAATCTGTCTCCAGATCTCTCCAGACGTGCTCCAGTTTAATCAGCATCAGCCATGCTGAGCTCCCATCTGTGGAATTAGGCAAAGGAAAAGCTCCATAACCAAAGAGGTTCTGGTTCCTCTGTGATCCTGGTGTCCTTGTCAGTCTTTTAGATTCCTGTGGTAAACTCAGACTTGGAAATTAACTGAGCTGAGCTACCAACTTCTAGACCTAGGAGAGGTCTAGAAATAATTTTTTGGCTGTGAAAGCCTACATGGAATGGGAAGATTGCAGTTTATGCTCAATTAGCTTGGCTTCCTCCAGGGCTTCTGTGGTGAGGGGTGAAATCAACTCACCTACAGATTTTGTGGGTTTAGACTTTATTGCCACAGCAGTTCTAGGCCAACCTCCATTCTATGGGAAAAACTTGATCCATGTTTGGATTGGGAGACATGCCACTGTTCACCTCGATGGGAACAGCAATGCCAGTGGCACCTTCTCCTCAGTGACCCTGGGTTTGTGCTCTGCCAAAAAGTGTCACATCTGAAAGAGCAGTGACAGAATCAGCCCAGCACTGTGAGCCACCAGTTTGTGAAAATCCATGCAAGCTTTGACACTAAGCACTGAATTCAGGTGTGGAGAGTTGGTGCTTTATTACCCACCTCTACTGTATTTAAAACTCTGGTGTCTAAAACTGGGATCCTTGCCTGTGGATCCTCCTACTCCTTGGCAAAGCTACAGAGTCAAGACTGTGCATCTTGATATAGGTTTGTGGCAAATGCCAAATGTGTTCCTGCCTGATTTTGTCATGTCAGCTGCCATTCTGCCTGAAGAACTGTTGAGGAAATGAGGCAGATTTTGACTGTAAAATGCTGAAGTATTAATTCAGTTATCATGCCAGCATAGGTATCCTTGTAAGATAAGATTAACATAATTAAGAGATTACTACTAATTAAGATAATTAAGATTATTAGAGATGTAACGACATTAAGAGACTGGTATTTATTTCAAAGGAGGCATGTGCTTGATGATACATTTATGTTTGTTCACTTACATTAGGATGGATTCAGTAACAGGCTGAGTTTGTACATAAACCTGCTTTACACAGCACAGGATCTTCCCATTACCCTTCCCTTGCTTCTTAAATCAGTCCTGTAGTGATAAACTGAGTGATAAAAGCTGAAAATATGATCAGCTTTTTGCTGTCTCAAACACTCTGAAAGTTTTTTTGTAAAAATTGTTCATCTATTTTGCTACTGGCATTTTCTACCAGCTTTCCAGTGACCTTTCTGGCTTCTGCTGGCCCCGCTCAGAAAGTGCATGCATACATGATGATCTTCAAAGGTCTTTCCAGGGATGACAGACTTGTCTGTGACACGTTTTCCTGTCCCAGATTTCCTAGGAGGCATCATTTAATTGTTAGCCATCTTATTATGTCTCCGAGTACACAGCTGTCAGTATCTCTTTTCAATGGGAATTAAATATTTTAGGTCTTGCAATGTGAAGTTTCCTTAATTTTGTGAATGTCACAGCACTCTGGTGTGAGCTAAGAAACTTTGTTTGTTTTCTGGTAGGCACAGGAAGAACACAAAAGTGATTTAGGTAAAATCCTATTGCTCTGATCAATGGGCAACTTCTGAAGCTGAACATGGACTTTACCATTTCAGTTCATCTGAGCAAGTCTCCAATCCTGTGCTATAAATAGATGAGCAGATATTGCTTTAAAAAATATAGACTTACTAAAAAAATTAAAATGTTTCTTATGAAGAAAATCAGGGAAAAAGGAAGGATTTGAGGCAGGAATGCTGTTCTCTAAGAGGCTTAAAACCCTCTACATTATTCCTCATTGTCCTCCTTGCTAATGTCACTATGAAGAGAGTTTTCCTCAGTATCTTTGCTTCTGGTTGCTTCAGTGCTCTCTTTTTGCTGTGTAGGCTGTTCCTTTGTTGGCTCCCCAGGTTGTCCATATTTGAAATCACAAGCAGACCAATAGGCCAGGCTGAGAACTGCTGCTTCATATGTTTGGTGTCACAGCTATTTAGACACTTGCAATTTCTTTCAATTACCCAGTTTTATTGGAATCTGTTACTGTGGTCTGCTAGCCAAAACAAGGACTTCACTAAAAAAATAATAAATTGCTGGCTAATATTATTTGCATGGTAATTGCTTTGCAGTGCCTATTAAATCAATGTTTCTGGCACAGCTCTGTGATAGCAGTAGTACAGATATTAATATACTATGAGAAAAAGTGAGAAAAAGCTTTTCTCTCTCTCTCTTTTTTTTTTTTTTTTTTTTAATTAATTGCTATTTTCCCATGGGAGGGTTGGGTGGGAGATGGATCTGGTTTTGCCCTCAGTTTGGTGGGATTATGATGAGAATCACAACACAGGCTGGGAAATCAGTGATGTTTGCAGATGTTCAGGGAAATGTTTAATGGGACAGGGTCAGCTCTGTCACAGAGTTCTTGTACCTTTATGGCCCGGCTGATGGGCACAGGAGGAGACAATCCAGGCTTGAAAATACCTGCTGATATGTGCTGTTCATCAAATCCTGCTGTGCCTCCTCAGCACAGCTGATCTGCACGTGTGCTCCAAGCCAGGCTGGATTTACTCTGGATTTACAGCAGGCTGTGCCTTCTCTGTGTGTTCAGCACATTCCCAGTCATTGTGTCACCTCCTGATGAAATGGACTCCTGGCCATTCCATGCATGACAAAGGTTTCTGAATTTCCTTCTGGGATGCGCAGGCAAGAGATGAATGAGCCCCAGATAACTGCCAATGGAGTTAATGGATATCAAACCTCATGGTTTGATTTCAGTTTAATTTCTCCCTCCAGAGTGGGGTTATATTTAGCATGTGTTGTCTGGGATAGTCTTGAGAACCTGACTGCTCAGAAGCAGTTAGATCTGCTCACAAGCTCTGGTTGGTTAAGTAAGCCTTTGGAACAACTTTCAATCTTACCATGAAATCACAGAATGGTTTGGGCAGGAGGGGACCTTAAAGCCCATCTCGTTCCAGCCCTGTCTGTGGGCAGAGACACCTTCCACCATCCCAGGGTGCTCCAAGCCCCATCCAGCCTGGCCTTGGGCACTGCCAAGGATCCAGGGGCAGCCACAGGTGCCAGGGCCTCACCGGCTTCACAGGGAACAATTCCTTCCCAATATCCCATCCATCCCTGTCACCTGGCAGTGGGAGCCATTCCCTGTGTCCTGTCCCTCCATCCCTTGTCTCCAGTCCTCCTCCAGCTCTCCTGGAGCCCCTTCAGGCCCTGCAAGGGGCTCTGAGCTCTCCCTGGAGCCTTTTCTTCTCCAGGTGAGCACCCCCAGCTCTCCCAGCCTGGCTCCAGCCCTGGAGCATCTCTGTGGCCTCCTCTGGACTGGCTCCACCAGCTCCAGCTCCTTCTCCTGTTCGACCCCAGGGCTGGGGTGGTTCTGCAGGTGGGGTCTCACCTGAGCAGGGATGGGGCAGAATCCCCTTCCTCTGCTGCCCACAGGGGGTTCTGGGCTGGGGCACGTGCAGCTCTCATCCCCCAGCATGTCCTTCATGCTCTCATCCATTCTGCACCCGGCCTGGTGTTTGTGCCTGGGGTTGGCTCCTTCTGGGCCAGAACCCTGCACTTGGCCTCGCTGAACCTCCTGAGGTTCTCCCAGGTCCCTCTCTCAGCCCATGGATCTCTGTTATGCAAACTGTCCTCCTTTAGACATTTCTGAGGTGCTTCCTACCAAAGCTCCTTTGTCTGTAGTGCATCATTTCACACCAGTATTTTTATCTGCCACGATTTAAAAATGCTACTGGAAATCACATCTTTTCAATATGATTTTTTTTTTAAATGCTCACAGGAGTCACTGTAATTTGTAGCTAGTTTAATTACTTATTAGGCATATATAACTGCCAATCAATAATTTAGATACTTTTGGCTCACAAGCTTTTGAAAGGAGCTTGGTTTACGAAGAGTGAACAAATATACCATTCCATCTGTTAGCCAAACCACCTGGCACAAAATCATTTGAGGCATAATTATGTAGTTGGCAAGAATTAAAAAAAAAAAAGTGATTTCTAGAGTTTTCATCCCAATTGATGCTTTACTTCGTAGTGATGGAAACCTGACTAATGCAGCAAGGACCAGTTCTTTTTTTTTTTTTTTTTAATTTTTTCACACCTCTGAATAAAATAACTTGTGTTCACCTTGCAAAAAAATGCCTAAGATGACAAATACAGGAACCAAGAGACAGGCATGGAATAATCCTGAGCCCAGTCAGGGGAAGGGAATGGGAGCTGGCCTGTACCTGCAAGCAGTTGAAAGGAGTCACGTAGGAGGTGCATCATTGTCCTTTTAATCTCTGTAGGAAGAGACTTGGGACAATTTGGGAAATGATTTTTCCTTCTTGGTGCCATTGGAAATGTTTTTCTGAGCTCAGGGTTTTATAAGATTGCTACATCGGCAAATCTGTTTTCCTATTCTTTCAGTGACAAAATTCCTTCTTTAATCCTCTGGAAGCACAGAGTACACACAGAAGAGACTTAGCAAATAATATCTGCCATGTACAGAAATTTGAATTAATTTGGTAATGGAAGAGCAAATTGCTTGCATCATTATATACAAATCTTTGGAATAATCTGTTGTCTGGCTATTTTTAACAAGCTCACATTATCAAGACTTGGGTTTGCTCTTCAGATTTAACATGTGAGAAGTCAAAATGTGCCTTGTTTGTGATTTTTATTCTTCAGTTTCAGTTAAACAAATTAATTATTCAAATTAAATTAAGGATGCTCTGAACTCCATCTGAGCCATAATAGGACACAAAAAGGCACCATCTCAGATAGTCAACAGGTAATTTCAGAATAATTTATAGAAGGGCAGCAGCCCTGCTTTAATTATTAAAATGCATACAAGAGTGTCTTACATGCCTTAATTAAAAATACATTCTTAGGCAATTTCTTAGCAAATCACCTTAGAAAGGGTTAATATTTCTCCCTATCAAATACATAAATTTACCTGCTGCATCCTTAAAATCACTGCTGAAGGTGGCATTTGAAGCAGGAATTGAGAAAATTTAAGTGATGGAAAGATTTTTACAAGAGGCAAATACAACTCCTTGTGACTTCTCATCTGCCCTACAAGCCCAGCCTGGCACACTGGAATCAATTAGCTTGAGGGTGCAGTAGATGCAACTGAAGGATGTTCAGTTCTGCTCCGGGTTTCTTCTGTTTTCTTCTTCTTTTTTTGGGGTAGAATGTGCAATTTTAACAAAACACCCAGTTCTGACAAAGTGTTTGGTGTTACCTCAGCCAGAGACAGGGCTGAGCTCCTGCTCAGTGCTCCCAGCCCCTCTCTGCATCCAGCTCAGCATCTCCTCTCCTCTGTCCACAAAGTGTTCCAGGGTAGATGGTTACAGAACAGCAGCAGAAAATGGTCTGGTGTTGTAAATGCAGAGCCAGAGACAGGGGAAAGAATCCATCTGACTCCATCTTATCTGAAGGCTGATTTATTGCTGTCTTACACTATATGATATTAAAGAATGCTATGCTAAACTATACTAAAGAATGCAGAAAGGACACGTACAGAAGGCTAAAAAGATAATAATGAAAACTCCTGACTCTCTCCAGAGTCCTGACACAGCTTGGCCCTGATTGGCCAAAGAGTGAAAACAACTCCCAGCAGAATGCAATGGAACAATCACCTGTGGGTAAACAATCTCCAAACACATTCCACATGAGCAGAACACAGGAGAAGCAAATGAGATAAGAATTGCTTTCCTTTTCTTTGAGGCTTTTCAGCTTCCCAGGAGAGAGATCCTGGGTGAAGGAATCGTGTTCACGGAATGTGAATGCCACAGTCTGTTATATTGAATTATTCTGAAAAAAATGTAAAAATGGTGATTCTTCCAGTTTTTTGCATGTCCTACATAAGACAGAGGTGGGAGTAAGTGACCAGGGCTAAGCTGTGTGTGTTCAGGATGTGGGGATGTGAAGGATTCACCCAGCCTCAGTTTCCCCAGGTGTGCAGGTTGGTTGAAAACACTGAAATTCAGTGACTGGTCCATGAGTAAGAAATTTAAAGAAAACCATTTCCACTGCATGATGTTCCCTGTCCCAGATGCTGTTCCTAAAATTGTATCTTTTTTAATCTATGAAGTTTAGGGATGTATGTACCAAATTAGTTCCATGTTCCCATTTCTGTACAACTGTTCCTTGTTTTTAATGCCTTTTTTTTTTTTTTTTTGCATCAGTGATGTCGTGTACAGTGACTTCCAAATGTTATTTTTTAAATTTTATGATTGCTCCTGATGCCAGCGTGTGCGCGGCCCCTGTCACACTCTGCATCCTCTTCTTGCAAGCAGGCAGCAAAAAATAAAAAACCCATCTGCACAACAGCTTGTGCACTGAGTAACGACAAGAAACAACACAGGAGTGCAGCAGGCACTTTAATGAGGAGTAGAAAATAATAATATGCGGTGAAGTGACATCAGACGGAAGGGGGAAGAGAAAGGACGGGTGTGTTGCGGTTCCCCGGCCGCTGGTTCGCAGCGCTCGGCAGCAGCCGCTGGCAGCGGCCGCTAGGGGGCGGTGCATCCACGTTTTGCTCTCGTGCCGCTCTGGCAGGTCCGGTTTGTTCACCTGGCAAACTTACCCAAACCATCCATCCTCTCTCCTGGCAGGGATTTATCCTTATCCAGAGCCTTTCCTAGCTTAGCGTTAACAGAATTTTCTGAGTGTTTTATAATCACACTATTTAATTTCTTGAGAGCTGTTCCATTAGAGATGTTATTCCACTTTCCTTTTTTTCCTCTTTTTTCCCCCCTCTCTGCACACTGGGCAGAGATTTTAATGCAATCCCCTGGAAGACAGTTGTCCAATTGTTGCCTCTAACTTACATCAGCGAGGCACAGATGAACAGTTCCCCTTATGTCTTGTCTTTTGCTTTGTATTTGACAATTCAGAATGTCATCCATCAAAGCTTATATAAGCTTCAGCCATTCACCCTTTGCACATCCACACCATTTCCATTCTTTTTCACAACATAAATAATCTGTCATTTGAAAAATGCCATCTATTTCCTGATCATAGCTGAGATGATTCAGCAGCCTCGACCCTGGGACCACACTGTGCTCCATTTTTTCCCTGTATGAATAAAAAGCCACTGTATTTTTGAGATCCTACCTAGTTTTCTATGACAATGGAGCTTGTCTTATTTATGGGAAACTGAATATCTTGTCAAAAGCTCTTCAAAAGTCCAAATATGATTTGTTGTTTTAAATTCCCTAGCGCTTTATACAGGCCTTCATTTCCCAATTTCTAGCATAGAAAAAATAGATCTGACACAGATTTTAGCTTGTTTGTTTCAAGTTTGATTTTCCAGGACTTGTTCATCAAATCCTCATTAAGAGTTTTCATTAATAGCCATAGCTTGACTCCTGTGCTAATGAAAAATGACAGATTGGGGCTGGAGCATCCTACATGGTGGGAAAAGAGAACCAGGGGGAAAAAAAGAGTTTTCAACTCTTATTAGGAAAGATACTCAGTGTAACTTCATAAAACTACTCAGGGAACTTTTTGGGAAGTTCTTCATTCTGCCAGCTAGGGAATTACCTAATGTAATTCCCAACAGTTGCTAGAATCAGAGAAATAGACACACAAAGCAATATGGGAAGATTTGCTTCAGTCTAGAAGTGCCACCCATTTAGAAAACAACTTTTGGCTGGGCATATTCCCCATGAGGCCAAAGCACAATCTCCATGGGGCATGACAGCAATAAAAAAAGCAAAAGTTTTAAAATCATTGATCAAAAAGCCGATCATGACAAAGCAAAGATGGACAGAGGAATAAGCCCTGGTTTCAGCTCCCTAGGACTTTGTGGATTTCTGTTTCCCACTGCAGATGTAGGTTTATATAGGTGTGGTTTTTTATCAGAAATCACCACAGAGCTTTGTCATCACCTGGTGAGGATCATCTGTGTTGGTTACCACCTAAATCTCTTTATGGTTCATCTCACAGGGGCACTGTCCCCTTTACAGGTTTCCCCGCTATTTTTTAGAGTGATTTCCTCTATCCCATGTAATCCCCCTTTTTTTCAGCTGGTGCTCTGTGCCCTCCACCTTCCCCAAGCCCTGTCCCACACAGGGATTTTGTTTTGTGGGTTTTCCCCAGAGAGAGAACGTCAGCTGCATTCCTCCTGCTTGTTTGCTCTCTCCAGGATTTCTTCACCTCCCAGGCCATAGGATGCACATCCCATTTATTAGACTGCAGCAATTACATAAGAAATTCATGGCATCCAGTTGTTGTTTGGGCATTTGATCTGACAGGAGCAGAGGGTTCTGGGCTGTTTGGAAAGGGAGTTTTGGTGCAGGGGGAAGGTTTGTGAAGGTGGAGGCAGCTGAATTTGCTGGTAAAGAAACACAAAATGCCCAATATGGAGTGACATTTACATGGAATTAAGGTAAACATTTGACATCCAGCAGCCTCTTTAGCATGAGGACAGCAAACCTTGGAGCAGCAGCCACAAATTTGTTTGCTGTGGAAAAAAAAAGAATTGCATTGGGAAGTAATGTGGATCAGATAAGTAAATTTTCTGTCATGATAAGCTTTAATATGGAGCCAAGTTTAAAAAAAAAGAAAAAAGAAGAGTGGGTAAAAAATCCCTAGATGGTTTATCTCATTATTATTAACATTCTTTAATATTTACCAGGCTCTCTAAGCAAGCCAGGCTGTCAGAGAGGCACTGGACCACAAAGACAGATCCAGGTTTACCCTTAGGAGCTCGCTTTACCTCTCATCCTGCAAAGAGGGTTGATAGCAGACATGTTTCAAAGGGCTGACAGTTGTGAAAAGGCTCAAAACCTCAGGAATTCAAAAGCTGTGGACTGTTCTGGCAGCTTAGTTTGGGATTTTCAGAGCTCTCCTCTTCCTCCTCCCCCTCGTGTTTTTTGGTTCACCCTGCCTGTGAGGCTCTGGGAATGAAAAATGTGAGAAGGGGTAACAAAGGTTAAAAATTAGAGGAAAATATATATATTTTGGAAGGTATTCAGAAATCTGTTTTCAGGTTGCATCCCCCAGCTCTCAGAGGATGTTTGCTCATACCTGACAGTAACCACTAGGGTACAGAGGTGTGCTACTGCAGGAAGATCTGCTGTACATAAGCTGCATTTTTTTTTTTCATTGAATCAGCCCTTAAATCAGTTTGATGTGTCCATGCATATTTTTATAAATCTTAGATTTTACCAAAAACATTTTCAGCCCTCTCTCCAGTGCTGTGCTCTGTTTTGCTCTCAGGAGAAAGGCACATCAGCAAAAAGGGCAAATTAAAGTTGGTAATAAATGAATAACTGGGCTTAGTGTCTAATCACATCAGTCAGAGAAATCTGCTGTGCTAAAAGTGATAATTCAGCAATGAAGTAGATTTTTCTACTTACCTATTGCCTTTGAAATCTTGGATTTAGTCTTTGTTAGCTCAGAAATGGAAGGGAATTGGTCATGTTCCCATAGCACCCATGCTGAAAGACATTTTCTGGCAGAAGTGACTGTGTATGGTGAGGATGTGCAGAACATGAGAGCAGGGAAATCATTTAAAATAAAAGTGCCTTAGCAGAATAGTTGGTGTTGTTTGCCAAGCTCAGATGTGCACAGTATTAATGTATTAATCCTTTAGCACTGCCACCGATCCCTGATTTTTATCATATTTACATATTTGGGTTTTTAGGAAAGGGAGAGATGGAGAGAAAGGTGAAAAGCTGGTGTTTATTTTCAACTGAATTTCTTCTCTTGTGATGCAAATCTGGAACTTGGAGCTCAAACTCCTTTCAGTGCAGCCTCTTCCCTTTGACTGTCCCCCCCAGCTATCACCCAGCAAAGGGAATAAGAACAGTAATTGCTTTAAAGCCTCAAGAATTGTGCCTGAATGCCAACAAGTGACGTGATCTTAATTAAAAAAAAAAAAAAAAAACAAAAACAAAAACCAGAAAAAACCCAACAAGACAAATCTAAAAACCCCCAAAAATCCAATTGCCCTGTTCTCACAGAAATACAGATTTCATTGCAAGTGTGTTCACTTTAGAGCAGACAGGGTGCAATAAAATTACAGTGCTCTGCAGCATTCATCTCAGCTCTTCACAGCCACCCACCCACCCAATTACAAGCTGTGTCTTGCCAGCAGAAGACTGTTGCTTGGTTTCTGTATTATTTTTATAGCTTTGCTTTCCTCCCCATAACTTTAAAGGTAGGCTGTGCTTACTCCTTTCCTTTCACCAGGTTTTTCTTCTGCTGTTAAAAAAAAAAAAAAAAATTAAAAAAAATTGGCTGGTATGGAAAGTCTTTCGCATGGCTCTAAATGTGATTTGGTTTTTAATGTAGAATATGCTCTGAATAGTTGTTTCTAATACCTTAATAGCTCTGGTTTATGTCAGTAATTATATGAAAGGTTAATCTTTAAATCACCAGCATTTCCTAACTTCCTAATCAACTTCATGCTTGGAAAGAAACTGGCATAAATGCTCAATTTGTTAATATTAGCCTGGGTTGGGCAGGTCAAGGAAAAGCATAACCTTGGTGCATAATGGTAAATTGAACACAGCAAAAATATCTCGGATCTGTTTGTCATTAGAGCTGTGAGTGTGAAAGCTGGTTCTGAGCGTGGATATAATTAGCAGGAGAATCCGCAGTAGCTCAAGATCACCCCATCCCTCTGGGTGAGGGCTTCTTAACAAAAAAAAAAAAAAAAAAAAAAAAAAAAAAAAAAAAAAAAAAAAAAAAAAAGGTATTTTGGGTAGAAATGTCTGCTTTTGTAGTGGTGAACTGTGATTAGGATAGCTAAGAAATGCAGCTGGCGGCAGTGCGGGAGCGGGGCGGGCAGCGGTGGGTGGGTGAGGTGGGTGAGGGCACACGGCGCTCCCCGGGGACCGGAGGTGGCGCAGGAAGTGACGGCGCTGCGGGCCCGCGTGAGGGGCAGCGAGTGCGACCGCGCTCCCTCCTGCTCCGCTGGGAACGGCCAAGGGACGCGGACAGAGATGCTGGGCACCTTCCTGACATCAAACCCCTGCTGCTGTCCTTGCCACAGCCCCAACGTGGCAGGGCAAGGCACGGAAAAATCTCATTTCCCGTGCGTGCACAGTGCCCCCCTTGCCTTCTCACCGGCTCTCCCCTTTCATGCTGTCCCTTCACCCCTTCCTTTGCTCTCTCCTGCTGAATGGAGCTATTTAGTGGTGTACCCTCCTTTGCAGAAGCTGTTTCATCCCTGCTTGCACAGTTTTTTAAAACTGCTTTCTCCACCCACCCTCAGTCTTGGTTTTTCATCTGTGCTGCTTCTTTAGGTTAACCATCTTTACAAAAGGAAAAGGCAGAGGAATCCAGAAACACCCTGAGTTTGGTTGCCATTACTCCAGTCTTTCCTCTTATCTTTTGTCTCCTCTTAATTTCATTATTATCACTGCTATTATTATTATAATAGCACTAGAAATGAGCTTCCACATTAAACACTCCCTTTTTGCCATTCTGAATACCACTGTAGAAGCTGGAGGGGGGAGGAAGGGGGACTCAGAGAGTCCTTTTGCTGTTAATGCAGAATGAGACTCACACAAGGAACAAATGCAGTCCATCTCAAAAGCTAATGAGAGTTGTTTGGGGTTTTCTATCAGCACTGAACAAAATTATCGAATAGACTCGTTTCAACTACCCCTCAATGCCTTAGCCATGAAAACATACAGAATATATTAAAGCATACAAAAATACCCTTAGGGATGGTTCATGGACTTTCTGTGGCACAGGTAGGCAGGGAGCTGGATCAGCCTGTCCAGAGCATCCTTGCTGTGACCACAAGGAATGGCTCATCCCTTGGGCTCACCCCCTGCAGCACCCAGACATGGCAAAGGAGGGAATTGGCACCTTGAACAGAATTTCTTTGTATTTTATATTTTCAGCCCAGAAACAGAATGTGGTACATTAGCATCGATTCTGTGGTTTCATACCATTTTTTTTTAAAGTAATACAGAAAGGCAGGGAAAAAAGGCAGAAAGGAAAATAAATCATCCCTTATATACATTCAAAGCATACACAGCAACAGTTCCTTCAGCACTGGGTGCACTGTGAGTGGGTATTGATGTTAGCAGCAAGAAAATGCATATTAGAGATCTGTAACACTGGTACTGCTAACCAGCTCAGGAAAGGTAGTGCTTCTGCTTGCCTTTCACTCTGTTTTATGTGCAAAAAGACAGTTAAATATAAAAAAATAATGTTAATTACTTAATTATAAAAGGGAGATTAGTCCTATTAAGTGGAACATCAAAAAGGGAATGTTTAAAATATTTCCTTTCCTTTGATATTCCCCAAGCAGTTCATTGACAAAACACTCTTCACAACTCACCCCAAAAGCATCCTTTTTTTCTTTTTTTTTTTTTTGTCCTTTTGATTTTGGAGCCATTTAATAGGCCAGAATAAGGGCATCAAAGAGAGGGAATAACTTATCTCTGGGCAGTTGTTGAACATGAAATTCGGAAAAAAAGAATTGGGGAAAATCTGTCCCTGCAGTTGCTCTAAATGCAGTACAAATATAATAACTCTCATATACACCAAAGCAAGTAGCCTGGAGCAGGATGAATAACTGGATTTGCAATAGCTGGATTGAAATGACATACAGGCTCTTTTATTTCTTTATTACCCACACATATTGTGTGTAAATTTTCAGCCTGGATGTGGGCACCCTGTGGAGTGTCTTCATGCCTCGTAACAGCAGTGACACCCTCTTTTCTCCAGTAAATATTCAGAGGGTGTCAAGATCTCCAGAAATCCTCTGGGGATCACCAGGAGCTTGTCTCTGGAAGGGATTACCCTTCTAGAGGAGATTTCTGCAGGAGGATTTTGAAATACATCCTTTAATAAGTGCTGTGCTCTCCATGGAGGGATCCATCCATCATCCTGCTCAGGGTGCCAAGCCTTTGGTGGCCATCACCTCTCTCCAGGAGAAGTGGCAACAGGCAAAGCCCAAATCTGCTCTCACTCAAGAAACCACTGCACCTTCAAAGGAAAATTCTCTGTTCCATTTACTTGGGCTGTCAGTGCCAGATGCATGGAGCACAGAGGTGAATAAATTCCAAAGGCTGAATTGCTCAAATCTTTGCAAACGTAGCTGGAGGTTGCTAACACCAATAAACAGCAGGGATGACTCCAGAGGGGTGCAGTCACTCGTGTGTTTCAAATACAACCCACAAAAATGCTAAAAATACACAGAAATACAACCACGGGATGATTGATTGTTGGTACCAGGCTTGTCTGAGGTTCACAGGGGCCAAACCATGACTGCACCAACACATTTCCTAATACCAACAAGGGGTCATTATCAAAATAAAGCCAGTTCATGTTTTGTTTTACCATATGCAGACAGTATTTTAACAACCTTGGTTGATTTTGGAAGCTTCCTGGCAAGTGGCTGTACCCAAGTGCTGCCTGGGGGCTTGGGGAACACACGGCCCAGTCCAAAGTTAGAGAGCCAATTTTTCACACTTAAATTCCCTATTGATTTCAGAGAAAGGTTTAATGGGGGAAATAAATATAGCTGGGCCCACAGTTAGCATGGCATAAAGTTCTTTTGCTTCAAGCATGGTCAGGAACCCAAAGAGAGGAGGGGTTCTGTACCTTCCCTCTGCCCCTCCTGTTGGGTTTGTACATGCACACTCAACCCCTCAGGTCACTTGGGAGTTTCAGGATAGATCAGGCCCTTGTGGGCTTGAGGCACAGAGAGAGAAATGTGCATTTGTTTAAAGAGAGAAAAGCCTGGGTTTAACAGTGCTTGCTTGTTTGAAAGCTGGGGGTGAATTTGCAGTGGCTTTAGGAAAAAAATAAGCAGTTGATTTTCATTAAATTTTCTGTGACACTGTCCTCTCCCAGTACATAGTCTCATTGCTTTCACAGATGATATTATAGTCTCATTGAGGAAAAATTTTGATTAATAGGTTATTTTCATGTTTTATAATACATGCTATGAAATGTACCAAATAGAGGAAAATAAGTTCTGACTCCTTAAAAATAGTTTCAGTCAGAAAAGAAACACAAAATTCACTCTTTACATTTTAAATTAATGGCTAAAACCTGCTGTGCAAGAAAACAAATTATTTCTTCTGTGCCTGTTTTTCTGCTTTATAAGCCTGCTGTACCCTTGTAAGATAGCACTTAATTGCAATGAAAAAGGAAAAAAAAAACAAAACAAACTGTGTTACATTAAAAGACATGTAAAATTTTGGAATTGCTCCTCTCTTGGTGGTAACCTGAGGATAGAGAAACATGTACAAAGCATAGAAATGTCACCCAGTTCATTATCCATCACATTTTATTCACATGTAATGCTGTAGGAAGAAAATTTCAAGATGCTCTGCCTGATGTTATAAAACTCCCTCATCGTCAATTAGTGCGAGAGGAGCTGCTGAAAAGATCAATCGTTTGCTTGTTCACATTCTGGAATGCAAAATCCAAAATACAAGGAAAGGAAGCCTTTATTTAAGGGCAGTCAGATAAAACAGCTGTGGGATTCTACATCATGAAATCACTGCTTAAATCCATCAATGCCATTTTTCAGTGCTTGGTGAGGAGGGTGCATCTGCCTCCAGCCTCTGCAGAGGTTTTGGGGTTGTTTTGTTAGGGGAAGGGAGGGACACGAGCTGGGCTTTGCCAGCACTTCACTACAGGACCCAGAGGGGTGCTCTGAAAACTCCCTGTCTTACCCTGACAGTGGTTTTGCTCTTGAGTTTCACCACTGAGACCCAAATAATTGCTTTTGCTCTTCACCATGGCACCACAGAGCACAATATGAGGGGGTATTTGCTCTTGGCATAGCTCAAAACAAGCATAGAAGTGGCAAATGCAAGTGAAAACCTTTAAATTTAGCTTTTTTTTTTGGTTGGTTTTTAATATTAAAGAAAATTTGGATGAGCACATTTTGGCAGTGTTTCACTTGTTGGGGTTTTGTTGGTTGTTTTTTGTTAGAGAGTCCTCACAATATCATCTGTTTTGATACAAAATACTTTTAGGGGTTATAATGCAGTTTTTATGGACCTTACAGCAACTAACAAGAGAGCTGTACTTAAAAATCCTCAGAAATCCTGTCCTAGTGACACAGTCAAAACTTCAGCCTTTCTGAGGTGCTCTGGCTCCTTGTTGTACTGACATCCAGTTACAGGTAGCACATTAACAAAAATAGAATTCCAGTGTCATGCTTCATATCTTCAGCAACATGATGTACGTGAATGTGTGCTAATTACAATGGGAAGCCACCTGGGTCATTTTAAGCTTTCTATTTTACGTGGCTTCTTTGCTCCTCTACTTTTCATTTCAACACTCAGCATGAAGAGAGAGGTTAAACTGTTGCATTTTGTATACAGGGAACCATTCATGTAATATACACCAGTCTGTAAAAACTGTAAATGCTATTTTTTTTTATTTTAAACAGTTTTCTTAGTTTACAAAAGATCAATAATTGGTACCTTTTTTTTACACTCTCAGATATTCCTGAATATTGACAGATCTTCAAAGGGAGTATTAGCATATGAAACCTTAAGATTGGCTGTCCTGAAGGTTTTTAAGACACGATAAAGCTAAAATATCAAGTCTTTTGGACAGCCCCTCTTAAACAATTTGGGCAGGGGTGCACGTCAGAAATCACCAGCACAGCCCAGCACCCCCCCTCCCACCCCGTGCCACTGTCTGCCTGCACGCTGTTATTTGGTTGCACACTGTTTAAATCCCAAAGGAAAATCACACCTCGCATTCCCTCGCTGGCTGCTGGTGACAGGAGCAAGATCCGTACTCATTAATGATCACCAGGGCTCCCTCAATGTGGTTGGGTTTGTAATCAACATAATACTCCTGGGCTGACATGGCAGCCATTTGGTGCATGGTCTGTTTCTGCTTCTGCTTCCTGCGCTGTGTGACAAAGCACTGTCTTAGTTGCCTTAAGCCGGCCGGGAAGCACTTCCAGGAGACGTACAACACCAAAACCACGATGAGGAAGGAAAAAATCAGTGCCATGGTGCCCGTCACCACCTTGTGAATCTGCACGGCGTTCTCGGAGTTCTCGCCGGGCATGGTGATGGTGACGGCGTACGTGGTCCGGTCCTCGTCGCCGTCGGGCGCGTCGTAGGTGGCGGTGGCCGAGCCATAGCCCAGCGTCTGCTCGCTGTTGTTGGTCACCGGGGAGAAGGTGTTGACGCTCGTGGGGTCGGCGTCCTCGCACAAGTGGAAGGCGTACACGGCATCCAAAACATCCTCTCCCTGGGCGTACTCGGGGGTGGCACAGAGCAGGTTGCTGTCGTAGCGACCCTGGAAGTTGCTGAGCCAGGAGGCCAGGGCGCAGACGTTCCGGCTGCAGTCCCAGGCGTTGGCGGAGAGGCTGATGCTCGTGAGGGACTTCCAGGAGTCGAGGACTCGGGAGTCGATGTAGGTCAGCCGGTTGGAGTCCAGCTGCAGGGATTTGAGATGAGGTACACTTTCGAAAACGTGAGGTTCGATGTATTCGATTTCGTTGCCGGAGAGATCCATCTTTTCGAGTTGCCATATCCAGTCCAAAGTGTTTACTACGATGGTAACTTTATTCCTTCGCAAGCAGAGGGAGTGCAGGGAGATGAGCCTGGGAAAATGGGCTAAATTCACTTTCACCAAGTCATTGTGCTCGAGGTGCAGCTCAGTGAGTTTGAACAAGCCAGCAAAAGAGTTTCGAGCCAGGCTCTTTAACTGATTGTATCCTATGTCTAGAAACTTCAGGCTGCGACAGTCCTGAAAAATTCTCACCGGCACGAACTTGATGGCGTTCGACCGCATGTGCAAAGTTGTCAGTTTTCTCAGCCCGTGGAACAGGTCAGGCTCCAAAGACTGCAGGTTGTTGTATGATAAATCCACACTGCGCAAGTTTGGCATGGGGCGGAAAGTGGTGTTGGGCAGTTGGGTTATTTTGTTGGAACTCAGGGTGAGCTCTTTAACTCGCCGCAATTTTTGAAAGGCATTCCCCTCCACTGAGCAAATGTGATTGTGATCCAGATAGAGCCACGTGAGCTGCATTAACCCTGTGAACTGTCCATCATGCAGCTCTGAAAGGCTGTTGTACCGCAGAGACAAGCCCATCATGCCCGACAGGTTGCGAGGCATCTCTGTGAGATTCAGTGATTCACAGTACAAAAGCCTGCCCTCACACCGACAGAGCTGTGGACACCCACTATTCACAGCTGGAAGCATTTTAGAAAAGATACCCAGCGTACACAATATCAACCCCGGGGGCTTCCTCAGCAGCCAGTTTAAACAGAGACCAATAAGAAGGAAATCCATTAGCAAGAATATTTCCAAATAGGCTTGAGAATGTCCATTGAGTCTTTTCAAATTCTACATCATATTTTATTTAAGGGAGAGAGAAAAAAAAAAAAGGCAAACCAACGAAACAAAGCCCGAAAACCAAAGCAAAACAGCAAACAGAACAAACACAGAGGCAAATATTTCACTTTATAGCATGCAGGAGCTGTGCAGCATTAAAGTTCACAGACATTCAAAGGTAAAATGATAGTGATTTTGTTCATTTTAAATGCTGCAGCAAAGGAAAAAAAAAAAATCTTTCTTCATGAAAGAATTTAATTAAAAAGTGTCTTACCCACCCTTTTCCAGAGAGTGACAACCTCCATTCAGTTGCTTCCTTTGTGTTTGGACTAATTATATGCAGAGCTAAAAAAGACCCCTCTGTGCTACAAATTCAGTCCCTTTCAATGTTGTGCAAGGCTGGCAAGCTCACAATGTCTCACTTCGCTTCTGCTCAACGAGCGAAAGGCTTGTCCAGCTAGCTTTTGAGCTGCCTCCTAGGACCTGCAAGTTTCAGAACTATGTACATGAGCTTGATCTTCTCCTTCTCCCTCTGTCCTTTCCACTGCAGTTAACACTGTGGCGTGAAAAAAACTCCAAACTCTTTACTAACGACTCCACAGGATTTGTCAATCTGTTTAATGTCCATCATTTGCAACGACCATGGACCGGCACAACCTTTACTCCAGAGAGAGGTTACCATTCATTCACAGACCGGCTAAGGGTCGCTTTATTTCCCATTCTTTGTTCGCTTTGCTTGTTAGGTGATGCTTAGAGCAGAGAGAGACAGCAAGAATCCCTTCCCTTCAGCTGAGCAGTATGTTGCTAGAGCATGCAGAGGCACCCAGTGTTCACTGAGTGTCGTAAGCTGCTCATGATTGTACGCCTGCACTGTGCATCTCAGACATGGGCAGATTGAAAAGGGGTGGGCATAAAACCAACATCGGAGCGAACCAGGAAAGTAATATATGCTCTTTGATGAAATGGAAAATACTTTAAGCCTATCTCGCCATTTCTCAAACAGGCACGCACACACAGCCGCACAAATCATCAAAAGCGAGGCAGTGCTAAGTAGGAAGCTTGAGAATTAGGATTCTTTCTTCTTGTTTTTTTTCCTCGGATGCTTTTGTTTAAAGTCTGAATTTATAAGCTATTAGCCGGGAGAGAGAGAGAGACTCGATTACTTGGTTTGGGAAGGAATATGTAAACCAGTCTTTTTGGATTGCTTTTTCTCTCTAATTCCGATGATGAGATTTGCCTTTTGGTCTTTGGGTGGGGGATTGAGGGGTGTGTGGGGGGGAAATGTGTGTTTTTTTTCTTCTGACATTGTCTAAATAGAGCATGATTTGAAATTCTGTGCATTCTTTCTCATAGAAATGCAGCCAGAGCTCTGCAAATAGGAATGTCTCATTTCATATAAGCTTTAATTACATTTGGTCTCTTTCCATCCTGCATATTTTGTGTGTTCAGCACATGCCTTTCCTAAAGGCTTTTTTTTTTTTTTTTCCTTTTTCTTTGCGGTGTATGCTACGGCACACAGAACTCAAATTCTAGCAGCATAAAGATTACTGTGCTTTTTGAATAGGATCAATGCATAGGTTGCTGTGAGTGTGTCAGCAGCATGCAAAGAGGGGGTTTCAAACCCCATTAGTTAATAAGTTTAGCAGATCGTGCTGATTTTTGTTCCATGTTCCAAGAAACAAAAAATCTTTGCTGGGTAATTTTCAGTCCTCGTTCTCTATGGGAAAGGCATCATCAATGAGCTCTGTAATTTTTACTGACTGAAAAATGCATGGTATTTCTGTCAGGAAAACGCTGGCCATCTTTTCCTATTATGAAATAGAATCTCAAGCCCCTGTGCTGGTGAGAGCAATCGGAGCTGACAGCTCCCAATTCTGCATCAATACCCAATGAAGAAGTTCCACACGGATTTCAGGATGCAAGGATTGCAGAGGATCGTGCTGATTTTAAGTGGACATCGGATGCAAAATGCTGGAGGGACAGGGCAAAACCACTGTGTTTGCTTTCTTTTTTCACAGCTGTGTTAATTTAAAAGCAATTCCTTGTTTTGGTGGTGTCTGTTGCAGAGCTAAACATTGTGTTTGAGTGTGGCTGCTGTGAGTGTGTGCTGGGAGAGATCAAGGAATGCAGTAATTTGATGCAGTAAAAGTTGCTTTGCAGAAGTCCTGGCAAACTTAAAGCTCTTATGCATAAAAATAAAAATGTGTGAAGGAGATTGATTACTAATGGATTTGCCAGAAACAGTCTTAAATAAATTACAAATATAAACCATTTAAATTGTGGTATCAGAACCTGGGGATCAATGGATCAATGTGCTTTTATGCTCCCTGTTCGGTTTATTTACATTTTTCTGCTCTTCACAACATTTCAAAGTGGTCTCAAAGCAAAAATGTGGTGCTTTAATAGTAAATGAACCTCATCTATGTTTTAGCATTTGGGCAGGAGAGCTGAAGGTGGTTTTCCTCTCCCCAGATCATGCAGTTTTATTCAAAGCAGGCTGTTTATGCAAGTGTCCACTGGTCGCAGTACACCTTAATTCTGTTTCTCGGTACACAAAAGCAGGAGGGAAAGCAGTGACAGAACTGACAGAAAAAGCATTGGAGCAGGAGAGACTAAAAAAACCCACCCAAGAATATATTCCAGATTGCCTTGATGAATATTTTGGTGCAATTAGCAATGGAAAAAAAAATTAAAGGATGGCTTAAACTTAACAGATACTGAAAAAAGCTTCAAAGCAATGAGGTTGTGTCCCTTAAAAATCTGCAACCCTACAAGTCTTTTTTTGGGTGAAACCTTAATGCCTTCTCCCATGTAAAAATTTAGAGAGAGGTCTGCAACAGCAGCCCTGAAAATTTCAATTATATCTTCAAGGAAGGCTACCATTTTCTGCAAATCAGATGATGATAAGGATCACTTAGTTACCATTTAAATGCTATGTATAAAGACTTCTTCTAGTAGAGATGAAGCTCCCTGATACATCACTGAAGAGCTGAATATTTTTTATTTTTTTTTTTCACTGCTCCTCCTTGTTATCACCTGGGATACAGCTTGGATCCCAACCAATGTGCCTGTTCCCACTCTGGCATATAATCCATTATCATTTGGTTTTCAAAGGCAGGAATTGGAGCAGACAGTAGCAAACCTGTATGGCAGCAGCTGGAAGACTGACAACCAGAATTAGGGACCCAGAATTAATGGCCCTAAGTGCACTCTCTCAGAGCTCTAACGAAGGGCTGTTGAAGAAGAAACTCTGCTCTTATCCAAAATTTGGTTGTAAAAAAGAATCCAGGTAGTCTTAAGATGAGAGATCTCACAGTGTATGTTTGAGGCTCTGATGCTGAGGCACAGTAGTGACCAAATTCAAGAACTGGGGCATCTGAAATATCTTTTGTAAATTGGTGTCCTACTGTATTTTTGCAATGTACCCTTTTTGCAATCAAACCAGGAATTCACTTTGAAGATGATTGTAATGCAAAGGGCTTAATTTCCACTGTCTGAGCTGTTATCACAGCCAAACTGTTAAGTTTACACATTTTCTGAAGTTTCAAAGCCTCTGGCAAGTCTCTATAAATTAGCAGATTTAAATTAGCTTTATTAAATGTGCTATTATAAAACATTTTAAGAATGGCAACACTGTATGTGTTTAAAGGAGCTTGATTAAATCAATGTGAAGTAGGTTACAGAAGAACAACATGAATAAAGTTTTAGAAAGTTTAGGTGGGAAGCCTCTTCATGTAGTCATGACAAGGATAATTCAGTGGCAGCAATGGTCAGAACTGTTCAATCTGGAAAGGAAAAACAATGTATTTCATTTTATTTCAATGTAGTTCAATGTATTTGCTCTACACATTTTTAATACTGTGTTCAGATTAATCATAGAATCATCAAGATTGGAAAAGACCTTTAAGATGATCCAGTCCAACCATTAAATGTCCCATATAATTTAACTCACCCCAGAATCATTTAATTTTTGCTAATTCCTTGGATATTCCTTTACTGTTTCTGCCTGGATATTTACCTTACTTTAATTTGCAATCCAGGACAGATGGGGTTGGGACAGAGTGCCTGAGATCAGAATGTGGCTGCTGATATCCAACTCTTCATACACACATCTTTTCATAAATTCTCCACCAAAATATGAAAAGGCAAAACAACCTATTAAATACTGAGTGTACTTCTTCCTTTTGGCATTTTCTGAGTGGTTTATATCAGAATAATAAAAAGTGATGCTCTTAGTGATGATTTTAATTTCCTTTCATGAATGGAAGGACTCAAACCTTGATCTTTGGTAGTCTTTCTTTAATTTTCAAGTGTGCTGAACCATGACATTTTGCATAAAAGAAACATTTAAAAGCAGAAAAGGGGGAAAAAGATAAGACCTAAGGTAAAGCAAACTACATCTGTTATTTCTCTTGAATTTCTGTCTTGGTCATCCTGAACATTTATTGGCTGCCCATTCTGTATAAAATTTCAGATTTCATCTGATAAGAAGTCCAATTCTATAACATGTCTGTTTTAGTAGATATAAAAATGAGTAACATTATACAAGATTTTGACCCAAATAATCCTGCTGGCTCCAGATGTCATTAAATTCTTACCGTACCTGACAGGCACATTGGATTTGTGGCTCCCTTTAAATCATAGACATTCTTATGTAAATGACCTTCTTGTTTTTGACAAGGTGATAAACATTTCTCTGTCTCATTGCAGTTATTCCATCCTCATCAACCACACTCACTTGCAGGTGGTCATGCATAGCTCTAGAAGGTCCATGACAGAAGAGACCCATTGAATTGTCAGAGCAGGGCAGAAATGTCAGGTTTTAGGACAACATATCCAGAGTATGAAAAAGTAACTCTGTTTTCCATCCATGACTGATAGACTACTTGAATAAGCTAAAAAAGGATTGACTTTCTTAAGTGTTTGTGAAAATAGCTTTGATGTCTGGTCGTGATGGCAAAACTCTTGACAGAGTGACTGGTTCCAGGGGTAATGGGAAAAAGACAAGAAGTAAAATGATCCTTTTATGATTAATCAACACATGAAGATCATGCAACATCCTGGCTAGGCAAAGGCTGCTGTGCTACTGTCACGTTACCAGGCTGGTGGAACTCCTGGTTTGCAGGAAAAGTGAAAATTTAAACCTTCGGTTTTGATTAACCCTTGCTAATTTATATCTCTAAAAATGTCTTAGGAAATAATGGAGGAAGCAGGTGTGGAGTGCAATGATTAGCAAGCACGGAGGTTTTAGTTGGTCCTATTTGTTTGGAAATCAATTAATTCCACCTTCAGAAGTGCTAAGTGAGACACCACAAAGGTTGATCTCAAGACCTTCCCATCATTTCTGGAGGTACCAGCAAATGAACTGTAATTAATTTCCAATTCTCTTAGAAGCAGAGAGGGCCACAGCTTATCCACATCGTGAGTACATCTACTGTCTCCTCTGATACTGTTGATAGTTCATCTGTGAGGGTTATTTTTGATTAACTCTGGTGCTAAACAGTAATTTATTTGTGCTTTGAGACTCGTATTGACTGAAGGGTTCTGTTCTTCCATGCATGTCGCTGCTTCTCCCAGCTGTTTCACCTGGGGCTGGTCAATTGGCTGGTTGGTTGGTTGGTTGGTTGGTTGGTTGGCTGGTTGGTTGGTTGGTTGGTTGGTTGGTTGGTTGGCTGGTTGGTTGGTTGGTTGGTTGGTTGGCTGGTTGGTTGGTTGGTTGGTTGGCTGGTTGGTTGGTTGGTTGGTTGGTTGGTGGTGTATTTACTCACACTTACCAAGAGGTTGGATGAAGTGACACAGTAGAGGATTATTTAGGGCTGTGAAAAATCCTCCCTGTAGCCAAACTGGTTATGGTCCTAAACCCATCATGTTTTACCAATATTTTTTGTCCTTTTCCAGAATAACTTGTGTTGTTTGGGAAATTGTGAGGTCTCACCTGGGGATGCAGGTAGCACCATGCTGTAGAGAAGCCATTGGTCATACATTGGGATAACCTTCCTGATGCAAAATCCTTCCTTCTTTTCACCAATGGCAACACCTTGAGGGGCAGTGAACACTTTTTAGATTTCCAAAGTGCAGGACATGTGGAGAATAGAGAGGAATTTATGAAATCAGTTATTAAAAGCAAGGATGAACAAGTTAAAAGCTGTTTCTGGCAGTCTTCTGGAAAGTCTTTTTACAAGTGGATGAACTGCTCTTGGAAATTTTTCCTAGAACAGAAAATCTGTTCTCAGCATTAGACAACCAGTTGTTCTTAATCCATTTCTTGTACTCATTTCCAAATGTATTCTAAAGCAACATCAGAAAAGACAAAAGAACTTCATGCTGGCCTTTGTGGATACATTATTTCTAGAAACACAGGTTAGTTATGAAATTGCTGCTGGTATTTTGAAATTGAATAAGACTTGTTTTGAGTCCTCTCCCATTCCATAGAGCACCATTTGAACTGACTCCATAGAAAAATAGAATCATAAAATTGGAGAATAGCTTGGGCTGGAAAGGACCTCAAAGACCATCTCCTTCCATTCCCTGCTGTGGGCAGGGACACCTTCCACTATTCCACATCGCCCCAAGCCCTGTCCAATCAATGATTTCCATATTCTGAAGGGAAAACTCAGAACAAAATGCATTGAAATCCTGCATGTGTATTGCATCTTACAGGGAGATTAGAGGGCCTCTGGATCATTAGCTCATAGACAGAATTAATAATGCAGAAACCAGGTTGAAGACTCATATTTCAGAGAAAAGTCATTGTGATTTTTGCAAGGCTAAAGACGATGGTTTGTTGACTACCTGCAATATTTATGGTTTCATTACGTTTTATTTGCAACTGATGTAATGTCTAAGAGAAATAGTCATGGGTCAGGAGTCTCAGAAGGACATATTTAAAGGCATAACAAAAGATAGTCATGCCTTCTTAAAAAAGAGAGAATAACCTGACCTTCTTTTTTTAAACCAACTTAAAAATACTCAAGGCATTACTGAAGAGTTTATGTGGTGGAGGAGGTTTGTGTGTGGTGTATGTGTAATCTTAGAAACTCAGCTTTGCTCAACAGCTAATTTAATTGTGTGAGTTCCAACGGCAATCTTTGAAATATGCATTTCTGACTCTTGTTTGGTTTTGTTTCAATGTATTTTGAAGACTTTTCGTGTCTTAGAATGAAGAAACATACAAAGTAATCAAAAGTCTGTGTTACTTCATTGCTTTAAATAAATATATAGAGGCATACCAAATTCTAGTAACAAATCCAAAGATCCTGAATTTTCCAAGGTTTTAAAAAGAATATGCTAAATACATTATCAAAATCTGCTTAGTAGCATGAATGTAAGTTACCCTGCCATGTTTTTAATGGTGAAACAGCAGATTTGGAGGGCAAACATTAACAAAGCTTTAGGGTTCACTTCAGCTGCGTTTCATAATCACATTCCCTCTCCTACTGCTGTACTTTTGAATCTTTAATATTCCTGTAAAACGAAGAGCTTGTTGTTTCCTAAAACTCAATTTATATTTTAAATGAGTGGAAAGATGCGTAATCAACTTGAAAAGGCAGGAAAATATCGCCCTGTTTTTCAAGATATAGGACATTTTATGGAGTGTTTTGAATTCTAGAGACCAGTTTTAAAGAATGCTTGGCTTAGTTCTGCTCTTTTTTTTTGTAGTGCAAATTAATTATGATTTGACAAGAGTGTACTTGATTTTCTTCTTCAGATTTGGTGCAAAGCCAAGCTTTATTAGTTAGAGCCTCTAAATCAAAACCAAAGGTCAGTATCTGTAAAATGCTTATGGTTGAAGATATATTGTAATTTTTTCCCCATTATTCAGGTGTTTTTGTCCATGAAAAGGTGTTTGTGTTTAAGTGGATGCTGTGTGATGCACACATGGCTGTGGACAAATACCCACTTTTCATGATTGTATCAGTAATATTCCTTGCAGCAATCCTAAAAGTTTGGGAAACTTTTGGTGTGAAACTCCTGACGGATTCCCCTTCATGCTTGGTGTGGTCTGTGAACGCTGGCTGGGGATGTTCTGTACCCATGGCAGGCAGGGGACAAAAGGTGATTCAGCAATGCACAATAGTGAGTGCCAGACCTGCTAAAAATCCATCCTGGAAGCAGGTCCAGACCCACACTTTGCTTCTTTTAATTTTACCTCACTTGTTTTACTTGTTTTGTGCCCTGTTTCTTCTTACCTCTGCAGTTGTTGTTGATTTTGTTGGGTGTTACTGTTTCCAGTTCTTAATTTCAGGGTTTGTCTCTTCCTATGTCCCTGCAGAATGCCCAGCATGGACTGTCCTTTGCTGTGTCAGAGAATCACAGGCATTTTGGGTTGAAAAGGACCTTAAAGAGCTCATCTCATTCCAACTTCCTGCCATGGGCAGGGACATCTTCCAGCATCCCAGGTTGCTCCCAGCCCTGTCCAACCTGGCCTTGGACACTTCCAGGGATGGAGCAGCCACAGCTTCCCTGGACAGCCTGTCCCTCATAGTCAAGGATTCATTCCCAATATCCCATCTAACCCTGCCCTCTGGCAGTGGGAAGCCACATCCCTTGGCCTGGCACTCCACACCTTGTCCCCAGTCCCTCTCCAGCTCTCCTGGAGCCCCTTTAGGTGAAGGAGCTCTGAGGTCAGCCTGGAGCCTTCTCTGCTCCAGGTGAACACCCCCAGCTCTCCCAGCCTGGCTCCACACCATGATGAATATCATAATGACACAGTTCTGGTGTTCAGGGCAACTGTTGGACAAGAATTCAGTGCATTGCTGCTCCCAGGTATGGGATTTGTACAATGAGGTTTCTGCAGCCCATAGTGCAGCTGAGCTTGGCCCATGCATTGACATCAGGTCAGCAGAGTTCACCTGAAGCTGTTCTCATGAGGATTGTGAGAGCAATGAGCAGCAGAACACATTGAAAACTTAGTGGGAAGAAGCTTCCCTAGTGCCGGTGGGATGAAGTTGGGTGGTATTGGCTTCTTTACCTTCAGCCCAAAGAAAATCCCTTTATCCTTTGGTCTGTGCTGCTTTTCCTTGGTCCTCACCCTGCAGGAGCGTGGAGCCTGTTGGAAGCACCTGCAGCACTGCAAAGTAGTGCTGACCTTGGGATGCTTCCCTGAAACACGTTCAGAAGCTTCTGAGCTGTGTTCTCTGTCTGTCTGGATTTTCTGGCACCGTTGTATCCATTAAATACTGATTAGATTTAAGAAATCCAAGAGACCAAATAATGCTATCATCTCTTCCCTATTTATCTTAATAATATTGCCAGTAATATTCCTATATATCAATTCTAGCATATTCTATACCTAGTCTGGTGCAGGGAAACAGGGACAATGTGCTTTTTGTTTCAAAGGCAGAAGAAAGCCATTTTATTTATCGATTTGATTTTTCTATATTGCCTAAAGATGAGGGTAAAAAGTGAAAGCTGCTTTCAAGACTGTTAGAGAAATACATCATTTTTCATAATGTTTAATGAATTGCTTACAGTACTTGTTTTACTTAAATCTGCAATTAAAGATCACCCTCTAGTCAAAAGAAAACTGTGATAAGAACGTGACTTGAAACTGGGCAGAACATTTTCTAAAGCCCTTTGGGAGTAATTCCAGTAATTATTCAATCTGACGTTTTCCAGAGAAATAACCCTTTCTGTGTGAACTCCATTAATCATAATAACACAGTTCACATGTCAGATACTTCTCTGCAGTCACTTCATACTCTCCATTTATTAAGAGACTAATAAACATCCTCACTAAACATGAGAAAATATTAAACTGCTTGCAGAAAATCCTGGTGTATAGGTTTGGTGCTGTGAGGTGGGACGTGATCTGGTGATGTCTGCAAATACCTTGAATTTCTGGGCTGCAGCTGCTGTCAGCATCAAGTCTCCTCCTCTTTTGGTGTCATTTCAGTCATAGCACTTTCAGAACATTTCTGTTTTCTTTTCTCCTCTGAACTGCCCTGGAGAGGTCTGGTTTGTCTGTCTGTCCAGCTGTAAAGACTTCCTGTATATACTTTCCTAGCTAAATAATCGCTCTTTTGCAAGATCTAGATGTAGGAAACAAAAATTCTGCTTTAGATCACCTACAAGCACAAGAGTGAATACTTGAATACTTCTTTTTTTTTTTTTTTTTTCTGATATGAACTTTCTACACTTTATTGGAACAGCAAAATTAATATGGACTGACTGTATGATGATAAGCAGCTCTAAGAAGATTTGTGTTATGTTTTTCTGTGTTTCATCAGCTGAAGACATTCCTAAATATTATCTTGCATTAAAAAGTGGTGGTTGAAAAATGCAGTGGTGATTAGATGCCCATACTTGAAGAATTTATAATTCTCTCCTTTTCAGATTCTGACATTCTTTTGTGCTTTTGAAGCTGGCAAGTGCAATTATCAGTGTTCTGATGAGGAGTGATAAATATAATTTATTGCTGAATGTGGATAAAGACACAGGCAAATAAAATTAGTCTGACACAGCCTCCTTGTGCATCTTCTGACTTCTCAAAAGCTGAGTGGAGAATAATTCTTTGTCTTTGGAGATTTACTTTATAATATTTGATCGGGGTTTTTTTGTGTGTATTTTTTTTTTTGTCCTGGAGCCTTGCAGTACCTGGACTGTTCCTGTGACTAATGCTTGAAATTCAGGATTTTTGCATGGCAGTTGTCATTCGTTGCACATTCCAGTAGATGGCAACTCCAGTCTTCCTGACATTTCATCTCCATTCAAACCAGGAATATTTGCTGTGCCCCCACCCCTGCGTCTCGTTCCTATAAATAGCTGTGAGTTTCACAGAAACGTGAGGCAATATTACTTTTATTGAAATTACCACACAGTATCTGATTTCAACTCAAACAGTACCTAAAGGATGATTAAAAAAAAAACCTGTAAGTGCCAATTCTCCCGGATCATAAAGCAGGAGGATTGTGTTACACACTGATTCCCCTGTAACTTTAGAAAATATTTTAGGAATTTTCATAAAGAGGATTAGTACGCGGGACTTGTTTTTGTGTGAA
Source organism: Ammospiza caudacuta (assembly GCF_027887145.1). NCBI lineage: Eukaryota > Metazoa > Chordata > Aves > Passeriformes > Passerellidae > Ammospiza > Ammospiza caudacuta. The sequence goes on from NC_080596.1 coordinate 74,720,558, forward strand.
ATAAAGGAAGGGGTTGGCTGCAAGTACAGCACACTGGCTTTAGGTTTGACAGTCTGGCTGGGAATTGTATCTCCCCCTGATTAATGCCAAATTATTTATTTTTGCTGCTCATAGCAAAGCTTGATCAGACCTGTAAAACTTCGTAAATTTGTGAATTTCATAATGAAATACCTGGATACAGCTTGTTTTGGGTGAGGGCAGGAGCTGGCCCAGGGGTTCTCTGCATGGTTTATTCATGGGAATATTCTCCAGTTTCCCTCCTGCCCGAAGCACTGCCACACTCAGCCTCTCTTCGTTGTGCTCCTATTCCCTCCCATCAATTGTACCACCAAAGCACCAGGGCAGAGGAGCCTATTTCTGGTTTTTCCTCTGCTGACTTTCATAACTTCAATACTTGATTGTAAAATTTGAAGCCAAAAAACAAAGCATCTCTCTGTGAGTGAATGCCAGACATCAAGCACAGGCACAAAAGATTGTGCTTGCTGTGCCTGGGATGGAGGCTGAGGATCATAACAGTCACACAAAGGGTCCTTTCTCTATCTCTCTCTAGCAAGACTGTAGTTTAATTTTCAAATCACTTCCACTGTGTCTAGCAAGGTTTTATTTTGAGGTTGATGGTTAGAAAGGGACAGAGTGAAGGACAGTTTTTAAAAAAAAACCCCTACAAATCTAACTTAAAACTAATGCAGGCTACTTATCAAGGATTTTTTACCTACTTCATGCATAGAGAACTTTCAGTAATCCCATAAGAAACTCTCAATCTGCCAGAGTCTGTAGGAAAATTTGCTATTTTATATTAAGTCCTGCGGTCATAAATGCAAACATTTCTTGTTTAAAATAAACTGAAGAAAAGTTCTAAAGTAGAGCAATATTTAAGGCCAGATTTATATGTTCACACTTTTATTGGTTTAGTAAAAACCTTGATTTTCAACCCAGACTTGATTAGTCTATGGATATTTTTACTTCACAGAAACAGTATTAAAATAAATTACACTCATATAGGACAAGCAGAATATCGGTCCATTTAAGCCTGACTGATTTTTATGTAACAAATTAGTGTGCAAGGTAATTAGATCTCTTTTGGATGCCTGTTTCATCGCTGGAAGGAATCCCAAGAACCTCAGCAAACTGACTTTCAGGTTATATACAGGTCCTGGCTCTATTGGAGCTAAGTGGCTTGTTTCTCATTATCGCATTTAGTGCTGCAGAAACGACTCCACCAGTCTTTATTAAAACTTGCTTAAGGCCAGCATTTTCCCTTGGGTCAATAATGACTTTAGAGGAATGGATGTGGAAGCTGGATTTGTTCTGGAAGGAATTATGTCTCATCAGGGCCCCCAGGCTAGTATTTCAAATTCGCCACCAGGCATTTGATCAAAAATTCTGTTCCAGGATTGGGAAGACCTTGTTGCTCCTATTAGGGAGTGCAGAGCATACATCTGTGCATCTTTCCCTGCACCTGAACTGTATGATTCTGTTTTCTTCACTGCTAAAGCCCCTTTGAATGCCACCTGCATCAGTGAGGGTGGGATTTAGGAACATGTCCTGAAGATCTCGTGCACTGGGGAAGGTCATTACCAGTTATTTCTGATTAAAATACAGAGCACAGCAGAATTAAGTACGGGTAAAAGCCATTCAAATCCTACAGCTCCTGGTGTGAGCACAGTGTTTATGAGAGGGGTAGTAAATACCATTGCTTCCTGCGAGTCTTGCTCATGAACCATCCAGATATTGCACATCATGGAATCACAGAGTGGTTTGAGTTGGAAGGGACCTTAAAATGCATCTCATTCCAACCCCTGCCATGGGCAGGGACACCTTCCACCAGCCCAGGTTGCTCCAAGTCCCATCCAGTCTATCCTTGAACATTTCCAGGGATCCAGGGGCAGCCACAGCTTCTCTGGGCACCCTGTGCCAGGGCCTGCCCACCCCATCCTGCTCTCAATTTACTCCCCACCTGTATCTCAGCTGTTGGGAGTAAAAATCTCTTTACTCAGGAGAGAGGAGAAATGTTCACAACATTCACAGGCTGCCCCACATGACCAAGGAGAGGACATGAGGATGTGGAATGGAAAATCAACCTCGACCTGCAAAGGAAAAACAGTCCCCAAAGAGCTGTTGGGGTTTAACCCCAGCCAGAAACTGAGCACCACAAGCCACTCGCTGTCACCTTCCCCACTCCTGCTGGCTGGAATGGGAAAGAGAATTGGAGAAAAATATTAAACTTTGGGGGTTGAGGTAAAGACAGTTTATTAAGACAGTTAGGGTAGAAATAATAATAATACTAATACTAATACTAATACTAATAATAATAATAATAATAGTAATAATAATAATAATAATAGTAGTAGTAGTAATGGACAAAACAATTTATGCACATTGCAATTGCTTGTCACCCACTGACCATCCCCAAGCAGTGATTGGCCCCTCCAGCCACCTCTCCCCAGTTTATTCCCTGGGATGGGAAATCCCATGGATGGGAAATCCCTTTGGCCACCTCAGGTCAGCTCTCCTGGCCCCGCTCAGTCCCAGGTTTTTATGTGTTTGCTCTCTGGCAGAGCATGGGACACTGGAAAGGTCTTGATTTAGAATAAACACTGCTGAGCAATAACTAAAACATAAGTGTATTATCAACACTATTCTCATCCTAAAACTCTAGAAACTCCAGAACTCTAGATCCAAATCCAAAACTCTGGAAAATTAGCTCTCTCCCAGCCAAAACCACCACACACCTTTGCAAAAAATTCCTTCCTTAAAATTTCTCTCTTACTCATATGGGCAAGTATTTCTGAAGTCAGTGACTCAATAAATTAAAAAAAAAAGGTGGTTTTTTTTGTTGTTTTTTTTTGATTTTTTTTTTTTTTGTTTGTTTGTAAAATCTTCTCATGTTGATGAGCAGATATAATAAAATTTTGACTTAGACTAAGATCTTTAATTTATGAGCTCAAACCAAAATTGCATGTTTTCCCTTTGCTGGTCTGGTTTTAAAACATGATCATGTGGCATTTACAAATGCAGTAGTTTGGGAGTGTTTGTTCTCTTTCAGTGCTGTACAGACTGAGGTGTCCATTGAAATGCAAAGATGTTTGATATTAAAAGAGATTGCTAGTGGATAATAGGCAGACAGGTGTTTGGCTTTCCTTTGTGCTTGTCAAGGACAGTTCCTTGGATGGCTCACAAGCACATTCTCATCCTCATTGTTTCCTGCTGACTGGATTTTCCCTGAGTGCTGCGCTCAGAGATTGCAAATGTGACATTACCTAAGAGGGCCCATCATAATCTGGAGCAGTGGTGGGTGTTACAATGGATATTGCACTCTAACTGCTGTGTCTGTAGCACAATATTAAATATAAATAATTACTTTTATATATACAGGGAAATTTTCCCCATAGCCATTTCCATGGTTCATTTCTAGCCTAACAACTGCAGGAATTGAAAAAAAAAAATCTTCTTTTCTGTACGTACATCACACTCCTTAGTTTTCATTCTGAAGTCAGTTTTCCAGATGTTTCTCTACAAAAAAGAATAGAGTAGTTTAGCAGCTACAGGAGACTGTAAAAATGTATTTACTTTCTTGCAATTTTCTTTTGCAAGATTTTCTATTGGAATTTTAGAGAATGCCAGTTTAGATAACATCAAGTCAAGGCTAACAGAGTAAAATCTGTGTGTAGTTAAGTTTTGCTTGACAGTTTATAAAGCTGAAACACTTCACAGAGTGGGAATTAAAAAACACCCTCATATGAAATGTGTAATCCACTCAGCTTAGTCAAAATATCAAGAAACAGAAAAATATTGATATGTGCACTAAGTGTAGGACCACAGAATCATTTAGGTTGGAAAAGCCCTTTAAGATGATGCACCAAGGCCACTACTAAACCAAATCCACAAGATTCATTTGTCCAATGTTGCACTTAATTCCTAAGGAAAAAAATAGAGTCTTAGTCAATATGTAGGACATCATCTTTTGCAGAAACTTCCAACATTTACCTTCCACTTTAACCAGAAGAGATAGAATACAACAGTGGAGCTATTCTAGGGGCTTATTTTATTTTAATTTTTAAAATATTTTACTTGAAATCTAAAGTTTGACTTCAGTGCTGAGTGGTTTTAGAATATGGAGAATAGACAGAGTTTAAGAATGTGTTCTGATCTGTGGATCCTCTGGAGCTGAGGTGGATTCTCACCAAAATGGTGGGATGGGGACTTCTGCATTGCCTTTAAAGCTTTGAGTCTCAGCCCTGACCCTATTTTGGAGCCTCCTTATAAAGAATGCTTTACTTGGAGGTTCCCATTTAACTCAGTCCCCCTAAAGAAATATAAACACCTCTGAATAAGAGTTAAAAGTTTTTCAGCTCCATTTTACTTGATTCTTTCTATCAGTTATAGCTGGGCAAGCTATATCCTTGCTTTATTGCTAGACTTCTTCGTCCATGGAAGTGCAATGGATTTAAAAAATCAGCTGGTCCATGTCTTTGCTCTAAGGGAATATTCATTTTGTCATCCCTGACACATCAGCTCCTCCTGAAGGCTCTGAAGACTTCTCAAAGAAAAGGTTCCTCCCCCAGAGGGTGCTGGCACTGCCCAGGCTCCCCAGGGAATGGGCACAGCCAGAGCTCCAGGAGGGTTTGGACGCCCCTTGGACATCCCTGCTCTCAGGGTGGGATTATTGGGGTGTCTGTGCAGGGCCAGGAGCTGGATTCAGCCATCCTTGTGGGTCCCTCCCTACTCAGGATAGCCTGTAATCTGTAATTCTGTGATTCGCTTCTCACATTCCAGGAGTTTACCCAGCCCATGCACCCAGGCTTCTCCTCTTGGTGCAGTCCTGTGCTGATCTTTGGTGCTGCTTTTGGATCCCTCCAAGACTTTCCACATTTTCTGAGTACACAGCACCAAAACAAAGGTATTGAAGCTGAGACCTTGCTGACAGGGGGGACAGGCTCTCCTGGCTGCTGCTGGCTTTTCCACAAAGGGCACCTGCCTTTGTGGCAGCTGGGTGACACTGGTGGCTCGTGATCCTCCCGTGGTGTGCAAGAGCCCGTGGAGCCTCTTCTGCAGATTTCCTATAGAGCTGCTCTGGTTTTTATAGCTGTTATTCCTGACTGTGTGAACATCTTGCACATGACCCTGTTGGAATTGCATCTCTTTTTTTTTTTTTCCCCCCTTTTTGAGAACATAAGTGCAATTTGTCAGAATCACTTTGGAGGTTTTTTTCCTGCTCTCCTGAGCACTTTCAGTGCTTCTCAGCTCGGTGTCACCTCCAAATTTAATAAGCATATTCCATGTGCTATCACCCAGGTCATTAATGATGATATGAAACATAGACGGACCCAGGAAAAAACCTTTCTGTGTCATTTCCAAGTGAATTTCTGTAGGTTAAAAGCTCATTATATAGCATGGATAATTATATTATGTTAATGAAACTGTGTAAAGAAGGAAGTATCTGCCTCAAACAGTGGTGATGGAAGAACTTGCCTACTAAGATTTCCTTTTCTCCTCTCAATTTTTGCCTGAGTTGAAGTTACCTGACTGTGCCTTGGTGCCATCTGAGGCTCATGAGCAGGACACAGGAAGAACAAAATAAATTTTCTCAAAGAACAAAATAAATTTTCTCCTCCCCTAGAGCTGAGCTGAGTCCTGTAATGAGAAGGAAAGAGTGTTTAGGTAACATGCATAAGCAGTGCAATGCATATTTCATTCCTCTGCCTGCCCAGAAAGTCTGCAGAGTATGAATAAACTCTGTAATTTAAATAAGGAAATTTGCAAGAACTCACAATAAAAGGGATTTTCTTCATCTTTGATCTGATCCCACAGGTGCCCACACAACTGCAGCTCCCATCTCCACCATTTCATTGTGTAACAGCCTTTCCCACAGAGCTTGGGAATTGTAAGCATTCACTTAAATGCACCAATCACTTTGTGCTGAATTATGGATTTTCCTAAATTTTATTTTAATATGAAATAAGATTCTGCTATTTTAAATAAATACACCTTCTCATGTCTGGCTGTAGAGCTTCTGTGAGACTTTCTACATGAATCTACATTAATCTATTCTGTCTCTATGAGCTCAGTGTAACATTTGAATTACTGATTACCTGCATTATGTGTCAAAATTGATGGAGCTGGACAGCTGTGCCCCTGAGGACTCTCAAAGGCATTAACTATTGCAGTGAAGGCCTGGAATATATTATGTGCATTAAGTTGGGTGTATTGCCTGCCTTTTTCATCCCTGTTAGTGGCCATTTCACATGCAGAATATATTCAATGAAGTGACCCTTTTGCACCTTCGGTTTTCTGAGCTGAAGTAAGACTCCTGTTATTTTTTTTCCATAGTGTTATTCTCCTGGAAATATACCCAAAGAGGTTTGCTTTGGTTTGGTTTGCTAGAATGGTTATTTACAAGCCCATACACACACAATAAATGGCAAACTGATAGGATTTTTTTTTATTATTATCTAAACTGCATTTCCATGAAACTTTGGCTTATCTGGAATGATCTATTAAAATATTTCTTACAATTTATTTGACACCTGTCCAATACTCTAGGCACTTCCAGCTATATAAAGTATATCTGCAGATTCCAGGGCAATAGTATTTTTGCAATTCCAGTATTTTTCTTTGTGTCATTTATCTTCAAAACACCTGCATGAAATATTCCTGCTTATAAATAGACAAGGTAAACAGAGGCTAAAGAGAACAAACACCACACAGGGTTCCTGTGCTGAAGCAGAGATTTTTTGCTTCAGAAATCATAAACTGACACCATGGGCATCCAACCCTTTTCTTCTGTCTCTTGTTGCACAAAAAATCCTGCTCAGCTCAGCCCCACACAGAAATTTGGTTTTCATGCCCACCAGATTGTAATACCTTAGTGAGGCATGGAAAGAAAAATGAGCGAGTTTATCCAGAGCTGGCTTATTCTTTTCTATTTCTCATTCCTTGATCTGTATCTCAGGATTTGTTTTGTGTAACCTGCCCCTCTGAAGGGGTCACGGTCACACATGGGCTGGTGACACCCAGGCTCTCGGGTGCCTCCTGTCCCCAGCTCGTGGTGACCCAGATCAGTTGTGCTGTTTTCCAGGCAGATATTCCCTCTGTGGGCTCTGGAAAGGGCTGGCAGCAGGTGGATTCAGAGCTATTCTACTCCATCCTTTTGATGCCTTGAAATCTCTGTGGAAGCATTCTGCTGAATCATGTTACAGTGTCTAAATGTTCTTTATAATATGAAATTTCCCTCAGTGCAGCTTCAAATCTCACGTTCCTTATTAAATGCTGTGGGGATTTTTTTTCCCCAAGGTGGTAAAATCTATTCTCTCTGTTACTAATTATGATCTTCTCGTTTAATCTGGCTGCTACCCCTTCCTGCAGGACATGAGCCCTGCTTTGGTTTGGGGGTTGCAGCAGGACATGGCCACACAAGCTGATGTTGGTTTTTATCTGCACCTGAGCATCAGCTGTGCAGAAGCATTTGCAGAAAAATCCCAAAGGCAGATCCCAGTCCTAGTGCCTTTGGGATCTGTGTATCCCTTGAAACACTTAATGCAGAGCATTTCTCTTTTTGTCTCATGAATTAAAGGAGTGAACATTTTTAATATAACCTTTAGAAATATTTTGTTTGTCTGGACCCACCTGTGTCACAGACATGGGGAAAGCTTGGCTGGGACGAGGTTTTGGCACCATCACCCCCAAAGAGCCATTTTACCCTGTGGGTTAATATGGTTTTAGGACATGAGCTTCTTTCCTTATGAGTTCCCTCCTCAATATTTTCTCCCTATGATCTCTGTTCCTTGTCCCATATTTTGGTTCCCAAATCAGGCCAGATCATTTTGCCAGAATGGGATCTCAGAGCTGGCACTGGACAAGATTTTACTTGAAATTTGGACTTGCAATTTGAACTTGCAATTTTAAGGCAGGAACCTCTGACAGCTTTTGCAACCCTTTCTCCTCTCGTGTGAATCTCAGATATTTGTGTGGCCAGAAAAGCTGAGCTGGTCAAGGCTCTTTGTGAGGGGATGGGTTAAAGGATGGATTATAAATGGAAAGCTAAGAATTATATCTGGATTTGAAAGGCAGGGAAGTACTGGCTGGGAATTTATGAGGTTGAAATGGTGAGTAGAGAGAGAGGAGAGAAAATAGAGGCAGAACTGATTCAGAAGTAGTCAGTTAAAGCAGATATGGAAAAATACAATATTGGAAAAAAGCAGGGGAAAACCCCATAAATTTACATGTATTGATATTGTGAGGAAGTTTCAAGTATTTGATGGAACAGGTGGGAATGTTAGTTTTGAGACAGAAGTTATACAAATATATATGTCCAGTGATTTAATATTTAGAAAAATGTGCCCAGTACAAGTGGTGCTGGTTCCTCAAGGTCTGCTGAAGCTGTCAGCAGATCTGAACAGTTCTGCAGTCTGTTACAGGCATACAAAGAGCATATTCATTGGTTTTACTCACAGCAGAGAGGAATTTACCATATGGGTGATACAGTTTAACCTGCTTAGCATATGGAGAAAACACCATAATGCAAATTTGCCACTACCTTGGTACATTGCCTAATAATTTAGGGTAGTTGAGTGTGCAATTAAAATTAAAATCTGTGAACATAAAGATGCTCAGTAGCCCTGGAGTAAGGAAAAAAAATGAGGGTAGTAACAGTGACAAAGTTTAATAGTTGGAATTTAAAATTACATTTAAATTGAGTTCTTGCCTGTGTTTGTGAGTGTGGCAGTGGTTAATGGGGTTTTGATCAGTGCAATATCAGCACTGACAGGAAATTTGTTGACAGAGCATCAGCAAAAGATTCCTGTGGGTGTTGGGGGTGTCCCTTCATCACCAGCACTGAATTTAAATGGGGTGGATGTGTTAAAGATGGGTCTGTAGACACAGAAAGCCAAAAGTCCATTCTGTTCCTCATGAGAAGCTTCCCAGAGCTGATTGAGGGAGCACCCCAGAGCACTGGAGAGGCTCAGACAAGCGGAAAAGGTCACAAAATGCCCCAAAGAAATTGCTCTGCATCGTGTGATCTATAGGGGAAATCAGGAAGATTTCAGCTTTTTTTGTTGTTGTTCTTTTCTTCCCTCTCCAGAAATTTACCCTACATTTCTGCTTTGAACAGATGTCTTCAGAAAGTGTGTGGGAAATTTCCAGGAAAATCTCATGCACTTGAATTTTATTATGTTTTTCAAGTACGATAATGATTTCAGAGATGACTGATGCTATTATTTCATTTAGTTTGCAACGTTTTGTGTTTCAATTCCTTTTATTGAGTTTGCACAAATACAATTAGCTGTTGTACTTATCACTGTGCTAAGTCACTGGTAAAAAAAGAGAATATACAGAATTTCAATTTTTTATATTTTCCTAGGCTTGTGAAATATTCCCTTTTGTTGTTTCTTTTTTATTTTTTTTTTATCTTTTCCAGATTTGATATTCATGTGTCTCTGTGAGGGCACAACACTCCATCCCACTGTTCAAAATAAGTCTGTGTGTTGATCTTGTATGGCAGAAGAGAGTGAAGGCTGAAAAGTCAATTAGTACAAAAATTTGGGGCAGCATTGAAGTAGAGAAATGGAAGCAAAGGAGAAATGGAACGAGGCAGAGGAGAGAATTTAAGTGGGATATTTTGAGGGGCTGCACTTCCAGCTTAACAAACCAGGAGGTGTCTCCACGGGAGCCTCACGGGCTCTTCAGGTGTCTCAAATCCAGAAATTATTTCATGGGCGAATGAGGATGACTTGGATGAAGCAGCAGGCAAAGAAAATGTATTGAGCCGTGGGTACACCTCAGCCCAGGGAACAAAAGCACAGTTCTGGAAGCAGAGCAGATTCCCGAGCACACACAGGGGTTCTGCAGAGCACTGACAGCCTGTCAGAGGAAAGCCAGGTTGTTTAGTGGGTGTACGGAAAGAGGCAAAAGAAAGGAACGCAAAAAGAATTGTGATTCTGTTGTGAGAAAACAACATGAGCCCAGGCAGTCCATTTGAGATTGTTTAAATGGACAGAAATTCAGCAATAAACATCAGAACTGCCACTTAGAGGAGAAAACCTTGAACCTGTGGTCAAGGGAAAAATTAGAAAATATTTCTAAAACTGGAGATACAAAGGACTGAACCCTACAGGCTGAAAGGATCCTCTGTGACCATATTATTCCAAATCTTCAGTGCCCATTCCAATCAGACTCCTTGGCTTGGGAGCAGCCAGTTTGAGGATGCTGACCTTGATGGAGGGAGCTGGGATTCATTCTGGAGGCATGTCTCTGTGCTCATACATATGCACAAGCATTTGCATGTGTTTGTGGAACATAAAAGAAATGTTGGGTGGTGTTTGCAGCCTTGCTCAAGTGATACAGAGGGAGTAGGTGGCAGCTGCCCCAGAACGGGGAAGGGCTTTGATGGTGAAGTAGGAGGATGGTAAATATTATTTATGTTTTGGGGTTGCTGTAGCTGTAGCTCTTCTGTTTCCACATCACCAAACATTTCAGTTTTAAGTTCTCATATGTTCGTTTCACACAAAGTGTTCCTGATTTTGTTTGAATAAAGGAAATTTCTAATGGAGATATTTGAAGCACAGTAGCTTAATACACAAAAACCCCATAAAAATGCCTTAAAAATGTTTTATTTTAAAGCAGCATTCTTTTGGGTTTATGTGTCTATTTGAAACTCTTGATATTGCCATTATTGCATCTCTGGATTTTATCTTTATTAAGTTCAGTGCAGTGGGTTAATGCCACCTGAAAGGGATGTAAAGAGGGGAATCAGCCCACAAGGGCTCTCAAACAGGAATTTTGAAAATATAGTAAATATAAAAATTTGTTAAAATTGCTGTACTATATTTATAACGTGCATTCTAGGAATCACTAGAGGGTTTATTCCCCTTCCACTGGTTTGCTAGTTCAATGCAAGTCCTGCAAATGGATGGAATAAAAAGTATTTTATAGATAGTCTGTAGTGGTCATAGAACATTTATCAATGCAAGCTGGTTGAAGCATCATTTAGCTGTAGGAATGCTCTCTGGTGCTATAGTAATTGACATTTAAATAAAGACTTGGGCAGAAGAATGTTTAGGTTATTGGCTTTTGAAAATAAATATTTGCAGATCTTATTTACAAAACAGAGGATTTCACCCTCTGTAAGGAGATCTGTTCATTTTCCATGCATTCTTTTAAAAGGATTGTTGTATTTAAATGTTGGTTTTACAATGCTCAATTCAATACAAGGCATTAATGTAAAAAGTAATAGTTTTTACAGTGTGTATCAGTGCAGGAAATCACAAAGTACAGGTTTTATTTACAATTCAGGTGGAATCTGAACACAAAGGTGTTTGGAGGTGAGGGATCAGATCTGAGCCCAAATTCTCATTCCAATTCCCGGAACTCCCCAGCTGATCCAGCCACTTGTGCATCTTCTCCCAGCAGAGCTCAACCAGGATCTCAAATCCACTCCACAGAGTGGGAGAATGCAGAGAGAAAATCTGGGACATTTTCAGAAATCTAAATTTTGTTTCTTAGACTGGTGAATTAATTCTCATCCTGGTAATACCCAGGGCAGGTTTTGAGTAGCTTCAATTACTCTGCTTAGGAAAAAAAAAAAATCCCAAACTGAATCAAAAATACACTTCAGAATCCAAATGAATCATAAGAATGGACCTTTAAAGATCATCTGTTCCCATCCCTCTGCTGTGAGTCAGGAAATCTTTCACTACATCAAACCTCTGTCCAACCTTGAATGGGGCCTGCCCAGAGATGAGGCATCCAACCTCAAAATGTGACCTTTGAAATTCCCAAAATACTTGAGAAAAGAAAAAAAAAATCTCTGAGTTTATGTATTTATTTCAGAATAACATTTGTGGAATAAAAAGGCCCAAAAATTCCATGTAGTGTAGAGCAACACAAAAAGCAATAGGAGAATTTGTTTTATATTCCTTCTACAAGGTGTTTTTTTGTTTGGTTGGGGTTTTTGGGATTTTCTTGGTGTTTTGTCGTTGTTTCATTTTGGTTTTGTTTTTTTTTTTCTAAAAACTGTGCTGTGTAAAATAGTTTGTGCTCTTTTCCAGTGACCTCCGAAGTCAGTGAGCTTTTCCACTAAACATCATAAACTTACTGTCAGGCACAGGAGATTAGACATGATCATGATTTCTAGTCCAGGAAACTGAAAATTGCTCTATATTCATGAATGTGCTGTATAACAGGCTGTTATAAATCCAGTTGTGTTATTAGGATTTATTACAGAAGGGAAGAATCATGGGCACATTTAACTCACTGGGTTCAAGGTTTACAGAAATAACCAATTCTAATAATGCTTGTCTTATAATAAAAAAAATATCAGCAGCCATACCAAAACTAGTTAAGTCAATATAATTCAAAAGTCAATTTAAGGCAGAAGTCATGAGGATACGAAGCCAAAAGTTTTTGTAAAATTCTGTATTCAGAAGAAAATACTTTTCCACATCAGTTTTTACTGCTCTGAATAATTTCTGTGGGTGCAGGGAGGGTGTTTTGAGATTTGATTTTATTTCTGATTGTCCTACTCTGATTTGCTTGGTAATAAATTAAACTAGTTCCTCCCAGTTGAGTCTCTTTTGCCCATGACAATAACTGGTGAGGGATGTCTCCCTGAATTTATCTTGACCTTATCCTGCCCAGCTGAGGAGGGCAGTGACATTAAATGAAAAATGGCAGTTGAATTAAGATATTTAACACAGTCCATAATATTGGGCCCTGTCTTTCTTAGCATTGAAAATATTAATGATACCAGTCAAGAAAAAATGATCATTTTGATTTATTTTAATGGTTTGATGGTAAAACATGGTGTATTGGAATTACAAAAGCATTACATACACACAAATGAATAAATATGTGTCACCCAGCTTTCTTTTTGTCTTGATAAAATTTGAAGTTATGTGGTATTTTGGAAATAGCTTTCAGAGGCAACAACTCATTCTTCTGCACGTTGTTGCAATTTGTTTCTGATGTCAAAACCACGTTTTTGTAGAGCAGAATGATATTAGAAGGAGAGAATTTTACTAGGAGATGCTATTTGTTGTAATAAAGGTCTCTTCCAACCTAGAAAATTCTGTAATAAAGTGCTCTGAAGTTCATCAGTCAAAGTGAATGCTGGCATAGGCAGTCGTTCTCCAGCCTCATTTTGTTTTTTAAAAAAGCACTCTTTACCAGAATTTAGCTATATTAAATGATTGATGGGCACTCTTCTGTTGATTTAGCAGTCTAAGAAAAGAAATCTCATTTTTGAGTTTAAAAATATCTGCAAATGTGTACACACAGTTGTGCACTTAAGGCAATTATTTTTTTAAAGACAGATCTCTGTGTAAAGAGAAGCTGATGAAATATTAACTTTGTAAACAAAACAAACTCATTCCTTTTGTTTTGCATGAGCATGTGAGATTAAATTTATGTCTGATTCAATTAAAATTAAATTTATCAGTCTGATGTGGCCATGGATTTGAGGATTTGGGGTTGTCCACTCCCTGTCCATGCCCAGCAGGAGTGCAGCCATCAGGGAATGTGGCAAAGTGGCCTTTCCTGATGACTTTGTGTCATTTTCCTGCATCACAGGGAAGCATCCAAAATGACTCGGCATTTTGCCTCTAAATGCAGGCTAACCCCACCGAACAATTGCTGTATTTGGAAGTATGCACATTTATAAAAATATTTAAAACATTAAATCATCGAATTATAAAATTTATTCTTGAACAAATTTAATAAAAATTATTAAAAATCAAAATTAATAACATATAATTCCCAAACTCTCTTAATACTCAAGTGTTTTGTCCATCCCCTCCTGATGCCAGAGAACAAGCCATGAACACACAGATATCTCAGCAGAGCCCACTTGCTCTGTTTGGAGTCCTGTTCTGCACCATTTGAACTGACTTGTTAAACACTTTGCTGTGGCCAGCCCCAGCCAAGCCATCTGTGTTCTGTGGAGTTCTGCTGAAGGTCACACCTCAAAGACAGTTCCAGGACTGATGCCAGAATGAGTTTTCACTCCGTGGATGCACTTTTGCTCTTTGTCTTGGGCAGTCACTGAATGGCTCTGAGTGTTCAGAAGTCATAGCCCTGCAAAGAAAAATTTGGATATCCATGTGATATTTAATTTCAGGAAATAACCCTTTCTGATCTTTTTGCAATGAATCTTTTATGTGTATGAACAAAAGAAAGTAAAAGATTATAATGGATGTTGCTAAAACAGATGATTAAGGAAAAATATTAAGGACAAATAATCCTGCTTCTCAGCTATTAAGTCTGAGCTAGGATTCTCTTATTTAATTTCTGCTATCTCTTGATTTTGATCTGGGACTGAATTTCACATGAATGCTGCATAAATATTTTAATGTCTGTGTAATTATTCTTTAAATAGACAGCAATATTTAGCCAGGTCATTACAACCAATTTGTGTCACCTTTTGTCTTGGGGAAAGCTCCTCTTTGATTTTTACATGTTTTCCCCCTTTCTTTTCCTCAATCCTTGGAACTTTTAATACTAGTTGTTAAAAAAACTTAAAAACAATAAAAACCCCAGCCTTTTCTTCTTGCAGCCTGTTGTTATGCATCTAGGTGTTAATTAATGGCAAGAATTCCCTCTGTTGTCTCAGAAGCAAGAAGGGTATTTTCCTACCCATATGCTGTGAGGTAAATTTTCAATTAAAATTACCTTCTTTACCACTGGTTTCAGGACTGAGGGACAAAATGAGTGTGTGGCACAACAGGATTGAAAGACAAACAATGCAAGCAGTGTCCTGCACTGTTCCAAAATCAAATCTTCCCTGAGGTGCATTTCTCAACACTCACAGAAGTGCTGGTCTTTGACACAGATCACACTATCCTGAATTCCTTAAATGAGGAATACCACCCAAATATATTCATAATTTACTGAGTTTGTAGTGGTGAGCATGGCAGTGAACTGTTGGACTCGATTTTAGAGGTCTTTTCCAACCTTAACCATTCTATGATTTCCTGACAGCTCATCAACCTCTAAAAATTCTCCTTCAAACTCTAGCACAATACAAATAGTGGAGCACAGCAGTTTCACAAGTTGAGTCTTTACACTTCTCTCCCACATACAAAATCATTAGAAAAGTAAAGTTTTCATTCCTGTGATTGCTCCTGCGAGATAAAGAAAAAAGGAGGAAAAAAAAAGACTGTTCACTTTATACTGGAGGTAATATGCATCATGGCACTACTTTGAGATACTTCCTACCCGTTTCACACTTTAGAAATAATTACTTAACACAGTGCAGCCCATTTTATTCACAGTAACTTTTTCTCAGTAATTTATTTGGTAGTTTTGAAGTGAAAAGCATCATGTGGTGTGGAAAGCCACAGAGCTTCTCCTGCTGAGCTTTAGTTTGTTTTTTTTTTAAATTTCTTGTGGTGTTTGATCATCATGGAATTGACTCACCCTTAACACTAATTGCCATAGTGAGGAAAACTTCACTAAAATGTGGTCTGTTCGATACCAGGAGTGGGAATTAGAAGTAAAGTTCCCATAGACTGTGGATTCAGTTGTTCTCCTCTTGGTGCACATCACCAAGTGGAATATGCAGAAGTTCCTCAGTTTTTCTTGTTTGAGTGAAATAACTCATCAACTCATCTTTATAGTAGTCATTTACTCAATTATGATATCAAAGATAATGCCAGTGGGATTACAGGTTGTGGCATATAAGAATAGAGCAATAAACTGGGAGTGTGGAATCCTGCATTGTATTAATACAGAGATTGATATTGAAATCACAGAAGATTGAATTAAAAGCTGAATTAAGCTGAATTATTGGAATAACCCTAATTAAAATGCTTGATATCCTTATATATTAAAAATAAGTTTGGTTTGTTGTAACGGTGTTCACAGGGGTTTTGGATGAGGGAAGAGACGAGGATCTGACTCCATGTTTCAGAAGGCTTGATTTATTATTTTATCATATATATTACATCAAAACTATACTAAAAGAATAGAAGAAAAGATTTCATCAGAAGGCTGGCTAAGAATAGAATAGAATGGAATAATAACAGAGGTTTGTGGCTTGGGCTCTCTGTCTGAACCAGCTGACTGTGATTGGCCATTAATTACAAACATCCAACATGGGCCAATCCCAGATGCACCTGTTGCATTCCACAGCAGCAGATAACCATTGTTGACATTTTGTTCCTGAGGCCTCTCAGCTTCTCAGGAGGAAAAATCCTAAGGAAAGGATTTTCCATAAAAGATGTCTGTGACAATTTGTAACTTCAGGTTTTTTGGGAGGAAAAGGATCAAAACAGATGTAGTGGTCAGTCAGCACTTTTACCACGTGCAATTAGTTTTGCAAGCATTTGTCATTAAAAGGGGTTCCAAACAGCTGCAGATGGCTGTGGCAGTGCATGATTTGCACTGAGACTTGCAAACAACCCTGTTTGTCTTGATACAAACCATTACCCAATCCTCAGGGGAAAATCTCCTGCAGAGAACAGCTCAGTACAGCCCCACATCTGGAGTTCACCTCCACAGCCAATCTGATTGCTAATGGAAGGCACATCCAGCGTAATTTAGGAATTTCAATTCCACAGCCTTTCATTCCTTTTAAAAATGTACACATGTGTCTCATTGGATGAATTTTCAGAAGGATCTAGATGACTTGGAAGGATATAAATAACTTTGGAGCTGACAAACCAAATGCAAGCCTGTTTTAATGTTCTTTGGATGGCTGGTCTTCCTCTGGCACCTCTGAAGCCTCGTTCATTTCATTTATGAGCATCAGAGTGAAGGTGGTGCCAATTAGCATCTGTTTCACATTTATTTCAGGTCTTGCACTGGAACCACAGGTTTCAGTCTGCTGTGATTTCATTTAACATTCCTTAACATTTTTTCCACTTCATTTCTTACAAGATGCCTTTGTGGCAATCTACCAAAAGAGCTAAATTCCTTTTGACCCCTTCTGAGGTATTTTCAGGGTTTTAGTAGTGCCAGAAGATGAAGGTGTGGCACGGAAACTTGGAAAAATAGGATAACATTTTAATTGTCACTATTTTAAAGGGCAGAGTATCAACTGTGCGGTGGTTTTGCATGTTGAATATTCACTTTCTTCCTTTCCCATTAGCTGTGAGATGGGCTCCAGTGGCACTTTCCTTGGGAATTTCAATGCCATCATTACCAAGGGGGCAGAGTTAACTTGTCACACTGCACTTGTGTTAACTTGTGTTAACTTGTCATAGTAATAACTCTTTTTGAAGGCATTTATGTGCTGTGCAGAGCTATTCATTCAATTACCCTGTGGACCAGGCAGGGATGGTCAAATTAATTACTATCTCATGAATATAGAAGATAAAGGGCCAAATCCAATTAAAGACCTCAGAGTCTCTGAGCTCAGAATTACAAGATGATCATTTTAAGTGATTTTACCATAGGGGCACCTAGACCTGGGCTATGCATTGTGGCTCTTGAAAAAAGTGAAGTCACTTTATTCCAGGAGACTCACTGTGCTGAGTAAAGTCTGGGCCCCATCTCTTTTGGATCTTAAAAATCCAACTAGGTCTGGAAGGAGAAGGCTTTTTCCAGCTCTTTTTAATTCTGTCCTGAAGGCATGCAGTGATAGGGGTTTTAAAATTAGAAAAAAAAAAGGGGGGGGGGTGGAAACCTAACACACATAGAGGTTATTCTACCTCCTATATTTTAATTTTAATGGTTGAGGATCATGTAGGGCTTCAGTCTACTTTCCTATCATGGGGATTCACAAATCCTTATTTTCTTTACACCTCTGAACTGAGCACCTTTTTACCTATTCTGGGGAAGCTGAGCTGTGGTGCAGATTGGGGTGAAAGAGTCAGAGGGACTCCAGGGACAGTGCCCAGCCCAGCATATCCCACCCGGGGACTCCAGGCAGGGATTTCAGGGCAGGTTTGCATTTCTTTGTCCTTTGGAATCCACCAAATTTGCAGCCCTGCCTTCAGCAGGAGAAGGAGTCATGCCTACCCTTCCCTGCTCCCATTTCACCCACTTAATCCAAGTCATCTGCTTGAGGATTCCAAAAAAAATCTTTTATTCAATGGAAATTTGAAGTGTCCATGACAAATGAATGCTCCAGTCGTTCAGTGGAAATAATGGCAAAGCTCCTGCTGGCTTGGGAGAGAGCACAGAGAGGCTTTGTAAATGCACCAGTTATCACTTCAGTAAAGGTCTTTATGTATTAAATTTTATTCTAATAACAAAACAAAAGCCAAAAATATTTCTGATATCTACAAGAGGAAATAAGGCCTCTAATCAGTCTGTAGAAGTAAAGCATTATTTTATGCCTAATTAGTTTGTAATAGCATTTCCAAAAGGTTTCTTTTTCTGTAAAAAAGACTGTTGATGAAAATGTCACAGAGTTATTTTCAACAGGCTTTTGCTGCAGATATCCCACATGGACATTCTGTTATTTTGTGCTGGCTTTTCCACTAATGCCCTGTAATTGTGTTTCACTTCCTCTGATTAAACTGACAAGTAATTTGAATGGTATCACTTAACACATTGATCTGAGGCAGTGGCAGGAATAGACCACGGATTTGCTCTGCGAAAACAGAGCTGATCTTTGCTCTTGAACTCTTTTCGAAGTTGGGTTGGAGTTTAAAAAGTCTTTTTTTTCCCCCTAGTTTTATTTTCTTTTATTTCATCCCTGTTGCTTCACAGTTGTGATGTCCTACAAAGGAGCACGTGGACACAAAGAAGCCTGCACTCAAAGTGAAAGCTTAATTACCATAATGAGGATTGAGCTCCTTTCTTTGCTCTGTCTCCATTCATTCCAAACAGGAGCTGAAGTTAGGTACATTTGCAATTAAAACCCACACTCATTGTTTGCTTGAAGGTGAGGTTTTCGCAGGAGGGTGTCAGAGAGGAAAAACCCTTCTTGCCAAGCACACATCACTGACCTCAGAAAGTCTGAGACATCCCCAGGTAACTGTGGAGGTGCCAAGTGGGGTCCAGCACTGGAAAGCAGCAGTGGTTTCACTGGATCCAAGAAACATCACCCAAAATTATGCCAAATTTTGTCTCACTGTGTACTGTGATAAAGTGTTCAGAGGAAGTTGGATTATTAAAGAGAATGCACAGAGAAAAAATCCTCCCTGGGTGGTCTGGAGGAAACTGGCAAGATAAGGGGAAACCAAAAAAATAATTCATTGGATGATACATTCAGTCCTTTGTTATAAGCAGAAATATTGAGTTGACATTGACTTTCAGCTGCCTGCCTTGATGATCACATTTTTGATTGGACATAAACAACACTTGTTTCCTCATGGATCACCCAAGGAATATAAGCACAATGCAATTAAAAGGAAAGAAATGCAGATGTAATAGTCAATACACATCTCATCCAGAGGTCTGTTGCATAGTGACAGATGCAGCCAACCGGTTGAAATCCTATTTTTCAGTGATATTTGTTAATCAAAGCACTGGAAGTGCAGCCAAAAGAGTTCTGTGTTTCCAGGGCACAGACAGGAGACATTTGGGGGGGTTGAATTCTGTGTAAAACTTGTCTTTGTGCCCTGAACAGTAATTCTGCGCCTAAATAGAAAAGCAGAGTTGGAGCTTTAATATTTTCATGAGAAAAATTCATTTTATACCTGTAAATGTGAACGCTTTGATGAACCTCCAGTGGTCACTTCATTTGTCAGAGGTGCTGATTTGGTTAAAAAGCTTCTTTGCTAAAAAATAATGCATAAAGGTCCATGCTATGGAAGCCAAGATTGCAGACAATGTTGTTACCAAATGGAGCCTTTTTCTTAAATACCTAAACAAACAAAAAATCCTTTGTTTTTAATCAAACTGTGTTATGTGAGTCTACTGTTCCTCCAAGAGAGAGCTGGAAAATACTGAAAGGATGATTTCAAGGAATGCTGAGGCATCTCAGGAAATTCTGCATTTAATTCCTGTGACTCCTAATGCACCCTTTAGTGTAAAACCAGCCAGGGAGAGAAGAGCTACAGGTGCTGTTTAAAAGAGAATAAAACATAAAACTGACAGAAATACCAGACATGGAGATCACTTCCTCTAAGAGCTCTGACAAGTATTTCCACTAATCTGTGACATACCAAAGATTTAGTCAATATATTTCAGAGTTTAGATGCATGAATTATTGTTCATCACATGTTGTAAGACGTTCTCTACTTCTCTACCCCTCCTCTTTTTTAGTTGCCTGTATTGCATCAACTTCTTCACTGACAGAATTTTAACAAAATGCATGACACAAGGTTTTGTTAATAACTGTATATGACTCAGGAACATTATTATGCTTAAAATAATAGAACAGACTTTTCTCAAAAGCCTGTGTTTAAGTAGGTAAATTTTGACATTTTTTATTTGCATAGTCTTTCACTAAGGGCTTTGATATCTGAATGGAAAGAAAAAATTGTGTACTATCTCCTTTTTCTCATTATTTTAGATTAAGAGGAGGCATCCAGGAGCAATTTAAAAGCAGATTGCAATTTACAGCTGCAAAGCAGTTGGTGGTTAAATGAGGAGTTTGTAGTGGACCCTTTGCAAGTAGAAGTCTGTGAAGAAATTAGAATAATTTTGAATTCTAGAGTAAACATTTCTGACCTTCTAAATGGAAACATCTGCAAGATTTTGCTTAAATGATGAGTGGGGAGATTCTCAGCTGGTGTAAATTAGTGTGGCTTCAGTGAGGCTGATGTTTTTATAACAGTTTACATCATTCACATTTCTTTCTTCAAAAATTCTATTTTTTGTAAGCATTTAAGCGTAACAGCATCAATTTTCTGTACCAGCATCTTCTGAATAGAAATGTGCAGTTTCTTCTATGAAAACCCTGATGTTTTCCTCTTTGAGTAGGCATTGCAAAGGAAAAGATGTTCTTTAAGTGCAAGAAATATTCTGCCCTAATAAAATTCTAGCACATATTGCTATAAAATCACCCCTGAAATGGGAAAGAGTGAGGGGAAGCTTCACAGACATCAGCTCCCAAGGACAGAGGGACAGAAAGGAGGATGAGAAGCTGACTTGCATGCCAACACTCCTGCATTCATTCCCAGGGACAGAAATCCCATTACACACACACTGCCAGAGGTTTTTCCAGGACTGTGGTGTTGTGAGGGTACCCAGGATGAGGTGAGAGATGAGAATCTGACTCCATGTTCTCAGAAGGCTGATTTATTATTCTATTCTATTCTATTCTATTCTATTCTATTCTATTCTATTCTATTCTATTCTATTCTATTCTATTCCATTCCATTCCATTCCATTCCATTCCATTCCATTCCTGCTATACTGAAACTATACTAAAGAAAGTGAAAGGATACATCAGAAGGCTGGGCAAGAATAAATAATAAAAACTCGTGACTGACCACTCAGAGTCTGACACAGCTGATGGTGATTGGTCATTAATTAAAAACAATTCACATGTTTGGATAGACAATCTCCAGGCCACATTCCAGAGCAGCAAAACATGGAGAAGCTGAGGCTTCTCATCTTCTCAGGAGAAGAAATCCTGGCAAAGGGGTTTCTCAGAAAATATGGCAGTGACAGGACGTATCAGAAATCCGCTCTCAGGGCATCAGTCTTGGCTCCTGCAGCTGCATTCCCTTGTTCCCCCCTTATCAGCAAACCTCAGCTCCAAATTAGGGTGATGTCACCATCTGTCTGTTACCTGATGAGAGAAATACAGATATAACTGGAGGGGTTTTTTGGTTTTCTTCATTAAGTTGAGATGTTTCTGTGACCCACTTCCCTCAGCCTTTCCTCTCATGGCATTCCCAGATCATCCTGGGCCCTTTCTGGACCTTTTCATCCCACCCACTTCTCTTTGGCCTATTTGAAAATATTAAACACTATTGAGCCCAGTATTGATCCCTGAGGATCAGTATTGTCTCACTTGGGACAGGCTGCCAGCTTGGAAAGGACCTGAAAGTGTTAAGATTCAATGTTGAAACTAAATTATGAAATTATTTTCTTTCACACAGTGGCAAAAGGGTGATTTTTATTTAAATATCGCATCCTTGGAGGACAAGAATGTATTGTGCAGAATTTTTAAAAACACACCTTTATAATGCTATATTTTTTTAATTCTCTGGAAGAAAATCATGCAAGTCACACGTTTATCCAAGATAAAATCTCCAGCCTGATCTTTAGGAGGGCTGGACACTCATTGCAGCTATAAAACAGCAGTTTATCTCATGTAACTCAGTATTCTTCTAAGAATTAATCATCAAGTGCTTCAAGCTCCCCTCCACTGTCAATGGAGAGATGCAATCCCCTGTGATGATAAGTACTCTGTATTAAAATAAATATGCAAGACAGATGGGTGCTCTAAAATTGCCTCTCACTATATCTTGAACGTAGAAGGAGCTAAAATAACTGGATTTGATTCAGTATTTCAGAATGGTAAAATTAAATGGGATGGTCCTACCCTGAGCACTATCACTGCTTTCTGGAATGACAGAGTGCTACATTATAATCTGAATTTAATTAAATGGCACACCTCTTAATGATGGCAGGATATTCTTGCCAGGGGGAAGAATTTCTTATTGCTGCATGGCTTTCACCCCCTGTCAAAAAACCCTCCAAACAATGCATGTATTTTATGAGATAAAAATCAATGAGATTTGGAAGTTACACAAGGTTTGTCACTTAGGAAGGTCTCACCAGATGCCTTTTCTGAATTTTCAGTGCCTCAGAATATTATAAAATCCAGTATTGGCTAGAAAGAAGGAATAGAATGAATTCCAGCTAGAAAAGCAGGAATATGTCCTCACCACAGTGATGTTGGAAACCCTTGTTCAAAAATGCACAGAAATACAAAACTATTCAGTGTATCCTCTACAGCTGAAAAAAAAAAATCACCAAACCAAAAATGTTGCTGCCTTCATTCTCAAGAGTGAAAAAGTTCTCTTTTTTGTTTTATGCAGCCTCTAATAATTTTAAATGTAAATTCTTCAGCCAGTTGTTTTTTTTTTTTTTTTTTTTTTTTTTTAAGTTTAGATGGCAGT
Source organism: Ammospiza caudacuta (assembly GCF_027887145.1). NCBI lineage: Eukaryota > Metazoa > Chordata > Aves > Passeriformes > Passerellidae > Ammospiza > Ammospiza caudacuta. The sequence continues at coordinate 74,743,522 of NC_080596.1, forward strand.
ACATGATTATGAGTAAATATCAGTCAATAGTAGCAGCTGCCACCTGGGAACCAGGATGATCAAGCCCTAATCCTAACTGGAATTTCAAATCCAACTACTGCCATTGATGATGTTTTTGGAAATCTTTGGTTATTGCCAAAAGACAAGGAGTAGCTACAGAAGTGAATCATGCAAAACAAGATAAATAATGACACAGACCAAAGTAAAATACTCCCCTACACACAAGTTTTCCCACTTTGGGGAGGTTAAAAGAATAAACTGCACATGGCTGGTATTAAACCATAGTTCACTAATTCACCACTTGAAGGCATTCAGATATTGTGGTGATGTGGCCTGCATAAAAAAACATACATAAAATATAACAAGAGAATCTTCTTCAACCATTAATGGGTACAGTTTTTATTATTTCTTTATTTTATTACATACTTAGTTTTAATTATGAACAGACCTAGATAAAACTTGCTTGGATGCAGGCCAAGGATAAGATTTGCACACCTCAGGCACTGATACTGTGTCCAGCCCATGGTTCATTTTATTTTTATTGACTTTATTTACTATCTGAGATTGCAAGGATGTGGCTTCCCCAGCTTTCTGCATAGCTGTAATTATTCACACTCCCCTGGAACCAGATAAATTCACTGGTCACAAGGTAATTAAACACTGCTGAGAGCAATTGTTTTATTTAAAGAGAACTTATAGTCTGTATCATACATTTATGAGCAGCTTATTTAGTGAGTGGCATTTTAGAACTGAGCATTTCTGTGCAAGGAAGGGGCTGTAATTCAGTGGCCATGATGGGATTTCTCTGCATCCACAGCAGGGTGGGCAGCAGGAAAGGGGGGATTCTGTGAGACCCCACCTGCAGAGCTGCCCCAGCGCCGGAGGGAGATGCTGGAGCAAGGCCAGAGGAGGCACCAGGGTGATCAGAGGGAGGGAAAGGCCAAGAGATTTGGGATTGTTCGCCCTGGAGAAGAGAAAGGTTTGGGGTGACCTCACTGTGGCCTTCCAGTGCCTGGAGGGATCCTGCTGGCAACAGGGAGAGAGAATATTTACAAGTAGTGGAGAGATAGGACAAGGGAAAATGGCCTCACACTGATAGAGAGGAGGTTTAGATCAGGTATTGGGATGAAATTGTTCAGAAGCTGTGGCTGCCCCTGGATCCCTGGAGGTGCCCAAGGCCAGGCTGGATGGTGTAGAGGGATAGAATATAAGAAAATAAAGATAGTGCAGAAAGTATCTCACCCTTAAGGAGTTGCAGCTGGGCCAATTATCAAAGATTAGGAATGGGCCTGACTTTAACAGGCCACAGCTGTAACCAGTGAGACAAAGATGCTATGAAAGAGTGAGGTGGCTGGGTGAGAGGGAATGTGGAGTCTGTTGGCTGCTTTGTGCAGGAGAATGAGTCAGTGCTGTGAGGAGATGTCCATGAGAAAACACCAAGAAGGTATGGAACTTTTGTGATAGGAGACAACAGCATGGAACCCCTGCAATGAGATGACAACAGGATGGGGCCTGGAACAACCTCGGCTAGTTGAGGGTGCCCCTGCCCGTGGCAGGGGGTGGAACTGGATCAGTTTTAATGTTCCTTCCCACCCAAACCATACTGTGATTCCATGATTTCTGTATTTTCCTTTCTCTATGGTAACTCAGCCTTTCTCCTTTGCTACCACCTAAACAAAGTTCTAAAGACATTACTATGCAGCCTTTTCTGTACAAAATTACCTTTCTTTCTCTTACTCCTGATGAGATAAATGAATTATTAAGAGGACATGGGAATGCACAACTTTCAGTTCCACAGGAGGGGTTTCCATAGCAAAATTGAAGCTGGAAAATGGGTGACTGCAGAACCCCCAATGCACTTCCTTAGAAGAAATTCTAAAACCAAAATAATTTATACAAATAAAAATATAAAATCACTGAACTGAGTACAACAGTAAGTAATTCATGTTCATACCACATTCCCAAGAGACTTCTTAACACTCAATCTTTCCTTAAACTTACTATTTTAAGAAGTCTTCTTCAGCTCATCTCTAGAGGAACCACACAGATTTTGTAAACTTGTTTTCCTGACCCATCTCCTTAGAAAGTTTCTAGAATTTTTAACTTACAGTGAAATTTAGTCTCTACTACTCCTGGAATATATTGTTTAGCCTTTTCCTGACCCAAAATAAATTGTCTTTTATCAGAAGAGGACTATGTATTGGTATGTTTAAACCTAGATTTCTGCTTAAAAGCGCTGATGCAGCAGCCTGTTGTTCAAAATATTTTTCCTTTTGGTACTAAGCTTCTCTTCATCACTTTTAAAAGGGCTGCTGAACATTGGCATAGTTTTAAAGGAGTGATGTTCAACATTTAAAATAAAATATTAGGACAGATATCTTTTTGAGCAGCAATTTACACCTTAATAAAACATTGTGATATTGAAGTTCTGAATAACCTGTAAATAATGGAGCCCTCTACCTAGGGGATGATGAAAATATAAAAATAGATCAGTGTTTGGTAGCTTTTGGATCAATAGATAATCTTTCCAGCTGTCTCCTGGAGGCCAAATTACTTGAAACAATAGGTTGGACATGCAACACTCTTGATGTTTGAGGAGATTGACTCTCCCAGATATTTTGGCTTACATCTGAAGCAGCAGAGAAAAAAGAGGAATGTCTGAAAATGGTGGTTCCAAAACATCTTACATAGATGTATTGCTGTTAATATTGTTGCTGTTTAATTGAAACCCTGAGCTTCTAAATTGCAAACTTTAAAGGAAAATAATGTTCTCTAGCAATCACTCCTTTAGTTGTGATACACTTTGGAGTTTTGTCTGTGATATTTTTTTGTAGCCTGCAGTTGCTCCACTTTTTGTGTATTTCTTGGCATTGCATTCCCTTCTTTTATAGTTTACCATTGTCAGCCTTGTTCACCTGGGATTTTTTTGCAAATAACATGCTCAAAGGATTGGCTTTGCTTCTCCAACGTCTCTAGGTGATCCTAACTTTTCAATGCAAAGATATTCATTACAATAACATCTGTCCTTATCATAGTAATTTTGGTAGTAGGAATTTCACCTATTTCATCCACTGAAATTTGAGCTCTGTGATTTCCTCATTAGTGGTATATCTGGAATTATGAAAAACCAACAACACAGTTCCAGTCTGGAGGACCTTCTTCCAAGGCTGAGCATATCTCATCTAAAATGCACTGAGGAGTCCCTGGGCTGATTGGCCTGACTGTCCTTGTCTTGGTTCTGTGAATTCTCTAGGGTTAGAAAAATGTCCTGTTAAGTACCTCATGCTGATAAAAAGAGTTCTGTAATGAGAAAATTGTGGGATGTAAATGTCCTTAATAGTTGTGATACGTATTTTGGGAGTTTAATACTTTATTCTAACAGGTTAAAGTGTAAAAAGGAAAAATGGAAGGAGAGGGAAAGGTCTTTGTAAAAAGGAAAACCAGTGCTGTACCTTAGCAGGGATTTTTCTAGCATTCAGTAGATACCGAAATTTCTCACTGTCCTTAAGTGCATTTTGCTCTTGTTTGATATAAATTTCTGTGTTCTTTCTTTGTTGTTCAGGTAATACTGTTGGCACTGGTTGAGACTATAGGCATTTTCTGGAGTAGCAGAACAGTCAGTACCTTAAATTCTTCCACTACCAGACATGTTTGTGTTGAGAAACTACACAACTTCTCATGCCAGGTGGCAAATCAGGCTTAAAAACTCTTGAATATTATATTCAGGGAGCTGGATCTGACATTGAGGGGCCTGCAGCCTCGGGGTAGAAATGCAGTGGAAGATCCTCTCCTCATCTGGGGCAATCTACAGCCAGCACAGCCCCTGGTCAGAGCCTGTGGGAATTGGCTCATCCTGAACTGAAAATAAATCAGATGGGCAGGGAAAAGCTCTAAGGAAATTGGAATGGAAGCAACTCAGACTGAGAAAATTGTTTGAAAATATCTCGAGTATGTAAATGCTGTTCATGGTCACAAGAAATCAAGGACTTGATTAATACATTCTCCTGTTGCAAAGTTCTCCTCATTACACCATGCATAGATGTAATTCTGTCCATAGGAACTTGAATACAGATATTTTGGCATTCAAGTAATTCTGTGTATTTCTCCTCCTTCTCCTTTTAACCCAATGCCAGCAGCAATTTTTACTTCCTTTTCATCCCAAAGTATCTTTCTTCTCTTTGCAGAGAAAGATTAACAGAGAAATGGCAAATGGCTCAATATCAAGCTTTTTCATTTTTTCAGGAAACCAATAAATTCCTTTCTATCCCTTCTAGGAATGAAGGCCAAAAATTTATCACAGAGCAACAATAAAATAAGAGTATTTAAGGACTTAAATAAATAAACTTTAATAAATTTATATTTTCAGCACAGAGCAGATGGTGTTTGACAGACCTGCCTGAAGCTATGTAGCATCACATGCCATGCTAGTTATTTTTCAGTAATGTGATTTACTAAACAAATTTCTTTGAAATCATATGCTGAAGAAGGGAGTTTGTATACAGACTAAAAGGCCATTTTATAAGTAACAGGTGAAGGTCAGTTAAAATCCCTGCATAAGTAAAAATGGTACAGAATGGGAGATTTCAGCCATATTTGTGTGAGTTTATAAAATACTGCCGTTGAGAGAGCTCAGCTGGATCTCTTGTTTTGGTTTAGTTTTCCAGCACATCCCATTTAGCATCTCAGGCAGCATTGAGGCACAATTTGGGCATTTGCACACAGAAATGTGGAACAAGCTTTGCTCTGCTTTGCAGGGACAAGGGACTGGCCAGATGGATGTGGACAGTTTGTGTTGTGTGGCCTAAGGGTCACAGAAGGGTTCCCAGTTGTTTTGTGTTTCACAATAGGATGGACCTTAAGGGCCACTGTTTATATAAACACTCTTTATTTAAAACTGGAGATGAAAAGTTATCAGATAAATTTGAAGGGAGCTTTAGGAGGGGTGCTGGATTTAGGCTGCCATGGGCTTGCTCTCATTCCCACCTATGAGACATACAAAACACCCAGATTAGGAATGAAATTACCAGCTTTGAGGTCCATCTCAAAATTTCTCCTTTTTTTTTCCAATACCCAGGAGTCTTTTCCTCTAAATGGTGCAGTTTATCAAACGCTTAATTTATTTAGTGTCGCTGTATCCCATAGCTGACTACCCTGGAAGGATTCCCAAGTTCCTGCTCAAGGACAACTTTCTGACCCCCTAAGTGGGTGCCAAGCATTAATTCCTTGACCTCACCATGTTGGTGGTGAATACAAAATATATGTGCCCTGCATGAGGTCAGTGAAGGGGAATTGTGAACCACTTGTTTTAAAATACCATCCCTGTGTAGACTTAAGTGTCTTGGTGTTAGTTCTTATTGGGCTAATCTACAGGAATTTTGGCCTGTTTACCAAATTATTCCCTGATTTTATTTAAAATAAGGTAAGAAAAAGTGCCAAACACAGGCACATCTTTGCCCTAAAAAAAAAAAAATAAACAAATCTTAACACGTCTTCTGTGGTTATGGATCTTTCTAAGCCGGTCCATTAAAGCTTAAACAATGAGAAGGAAGAGAATAATTTAACGAATATTGGATAAATTGAATTATTTGACTGGGAAAATAGAGCATCCCAGAACATGAATGTCACCAAGGAAACTTGGTTCAGCACTGCACAGCACACAGCTGGAGTAATTTTCTTTTTTTTCTAAGTTTTCTTAGACTGTAACTCTGTAGTCTCACAAACCAGACCCTGGCTGAGGCTGGCTCATCTGGCAGTCCCTGCTGGCCCATTCCAGCATCAGGAGAGGCTTCCTGAACCAAACTTTTCTGCCTCAGCTTTATTGTGAAACTTCAGCTTGAAAAACAGGCTCAATTGTGTGCACATATGACACCTGCTGTCTTGAACAAAATACCAGGGACTGAGTTTGGGACATCTAAAGCCAAAAGCCTGTGCTGGCATTGCTCAGGCTAAAGAGATGAGGTTCTTCAGCTGGGGACCAGAAGAACTCAGTCAAAGGATGAACACAAGAAAAGTGAGATAAAAATATCAGTGGGTGACACAGATGTGATAGCAAATGCTTTCTCTCCCTGTTTTCTGGTGTCAATTTGTGTGATTAATTCCAGAGTTTGTAATGGATCCTTTTTAGAAAGCTAAGAGGTAAATTTATGTTTTGTATTAAATTCTGGTGGCACTTGATATTGTTATGTTTGAATTTCTAAATAAAAGGAAGGGGATGGTTTTTACAGATTTTTAAATGATCATAAAAGCTTTGGCCTCGTGTCATAATTAGAATTACAGGCAGTAACAGAAAGCAGGCGTTCCCTGGATTGAATGCCTAAAGCAAAGACTGGAACAGAGGCCCCTTGCCAATGTAGGGCTGATAACTGTGCTGTACATGTGAGAGGGTATCATTGAAAGGTTGTCTTTAATCCCCATCCCACCCCAAAAGTGACTTCTCAATAGCTCCCAGAAACGTGTGCTATTAGGCTCAGCTGGAGGGAGAAAATCGCCCTTAATCATATGCAAGGAACAATTCTAAATAGAAGCATTTGAAAACAGCCTCGGGAAGGAAAAGAGTAGTGCCAGAAAGAATGGAAGATCATTTTGATTCTTGATGAAAAGCTTTCAAATTGAGTTCAATGTGCAAAAGATGTGACAAATCTTTAGAGAAGTAGTTTTCTCTTAAGAGAAAGGTAATACAGCTAACAAAGTCACTTAATGCTTTTTGTGCCATTGAACCTGCAAGCCATATTTTTCCCCCATTGCTTATGAGACACAAAAGGCTTTTTTCCCCCTTTTTAATCTTGGTGAGGAGTTTTGCTTTGAGAGTTCCTGCAGGAAAGTGTTTTAAGTGGAATTCTTCTTTATACTGAACCTAATGTCTGCCAATATGATTCCTGTTACAGGCGTAGGGACCATTTTCCTTCTGTCCTCAAGCTGTGTTGCTGCTTATTATCATGTTTAACATTCCCAGTGCTTGGCAGGATGGAGATTAGCAACTCTTAATATTCATTTTATAGTGAAAGGTCTTGCCAGATTTTTTTGAGTATTAGCTATAATATATGCACATAATTTATTGGTGGAAAAGTTCTGAACTCTCTGGTGAGTCACCTTAATCTTTGTTCTTATCACTTTAGGATTGTTCTAAAATAATCATCTGTGCCTCCTGCACATAAACGTGTTAAAAACATTTCTTTGGAAATAACAACTTGATGGTAGCAAACAAAACAGCTGCAATAATTTCCTTTGATGAATCCTTATCATTTTTTTTTAAGTTTATATTGCCTGGGGGATTTTTCTCTAACTCTAAAATTTTGTGTTTTTAACAGACTGGAAGGAAGGAGAAGGGAGACCCTCTCAACATTGCCATTGACAAGATGACCAAGAAAACACGAGACCTTCGGAGACAGGTGAGCCCTGCTTTTGATAATATTTCCTGATTTTTCCAAGGAAATCATTGCTTTCCAACTTCAGAGTGGTTTCGCCACATGAGGAGGTGTAAAGAATTGGTGTCCTCATTTAAATATGGCCCTACATTGCACATGACTTGAAGGAAAGTAGCAACATTTCCCATGACAAAAAAAAAGGGAGAAGGAAATGCATTCCAAGTGCCACCCCCAATGGTCTTTCCATGTGGGAGGGGAGGCAGATTGTCCAGACCTTCCCTGCCTTGGCAGCTCAAAACCCCAGTCATAAAAACACTGGCATATGTGCTTTTTTGTGTTTTATTTGAATACTCTCACTAGAGTAACAGGAAAGATGAGCAGAATATGAAAAATTGTAAGAGTAAAATATATTCAAAGAGAACTTCCAAGGTTCTGTATTAAATAAAGATCCTGTGAATATACAGAAAGTCATAATAAATAACAATTTTGCCAGAGAGGTGATGTCCCATCCCTGTAAACACTCAAGGCCAGATTGGATGGGTCTGAGCAGCCTGGTCTCATTGAGGATGGCCCTGCCCCTGGCACAGGGAAATAACCCAGGTGACCTTTAAATGCCCCGTCTAGCCCAAACCATCCAATGATTTTATGAATAACTGCAAAACCTAGTTTAAACCATACATTTTGGCTTTCTTCTCTTACATTTATCATTGTGTTTTGTGATAAGAAAGAAAGGTTAATTCAAAGAGCTTGAGATGGAAAAGAAGTGAAAGGAGATTGGCAACCAAAAGGGAGAGGTTTCTCTTTACACCTTCAAGTTGAGCCAGGACAGATTGCCTCTTCTTAGGTCTTTTTTCTCCTTTTGAGATGATGCCAGTTCTGCTTTTTTTTTGTAAAAATTTAATAATAATAATGATGATGATGAAAATTCTACCTGGCCTCTGTGAAAATAATCCCAAATCCAGAAAACTGCCAAACCAAGTGAAGATTTAAATGTATCTTCAGGTACCTATTTGCAGCATGATAATTTTGGAGAGAGTGGCCCCTGTAGGAATTTTGAAATCAGTGCTCTGCACTGCTGAAACTCAGCTCATTTCAGCTCTTCCTTCCTAACCTTTAGCAGACGTGTTTGAAGATCATCTTGTCAGAGCTTATTTTCCCAAATAAACCCATTGCAGTGGACCCGGAGACAATATGAATCACCGAGTCTCCTATATAGAGCCTGGCATCACATCTGCTGCTCAGCTAATGACAGAAGAGAGATCTCTGCTGTTCTGACCTCCAAATTTGTGGGATCCTCAGCTCTGCAGTGGAGCTGGGACCATGTGTTGCCTCCCACCTCTGTTCTCACTGCTTCAAGGAAGTAGCAGACTAACACATGAGTGAGTTCTGTGCGAGGCTCTCAGCAGTTGCCTGAATTACTCATCCCTAAAGCCAAATTTACTCTGAAACGTGATATAAAAATGGCACCTGTCTTAATAAGCTGTGTGCTTCTCATGTGTATTCACCCTCATGGAATGTTCAGCCTCAGAGAGGTTGGAATTCTGGATGTGGGTAAAGTGAAGCACAGATATTGTATTTTCCTGCTTGGAGATGAAGCTTTTAGTGCAGTTTCTGATATTTATGGAAGTTAATCACGTAGGTATAATGTTTATTAAATTGTGGCAGTTGCTAGTAAACTAATCAAGATTAAATCATAATTGTGCTGGCTTTTGCACAAACATAGAGGAAGATAGAGCCTGCTTTCAACAATGTGCATCCTGACTGTGAATCATGATCAATGCTCTGCTTCATCACATGAATATAATAACCAGAGTACCTGAGTGTGGCTGCCCAGACCTGCCTGTGCACTCCCTGCTAAATTCCAGGATGTGAGGGTGTCACTGAGGGCTTGGTTTGATGGCTGAGGAGAGAGGCCTGAAGATTGAGAAGACATGAGCTGCAGTGGAGATTACAGTGTCCCACTGTTTCAGTCTTTCTATTCTGGGCAAAATCATTGCAGAGACAACCAACTTTGAATATCATCGTGCCTTTTGTCTTAATTAATCCCTTTTAAACCTTGCTTTTCAGACTTTGGATGTTTAAAGTTAACCCATAAAACTAGATAACATGTGACCATGTTCACAGGGTTAGGATGAGGGAAGAGACGAGGATCTGACTCCATGTTTCAGAAGGCTTGATTTATTTTTTTATGAGATATATTAAAACTGTACTAAAAGAATAGAACAAAAGATTTCATCACAAGGCTGGCTAAGAATAGAAAAAGAAGGAATGATAACACAGGCTTGTGTCTTGCACAGAGAGTCCGAGCCAGCTGACTGTGATTGGCCATTAATTGGAAACAACCACATGAGACCAATCACAGATCTATCTGTTGCATTCCACAGCAGCAGATAACCATTGTTTACATTTTGTTCCTGAGGCCTCTCAGCTTCTCACGAGAAAAAATCCTAAGGAAAGGATTTTTCAGAAAATATCATGGCTACAATAACCTACAAGAGGTGTTTTGATGATGAAAAATACAAATATAGATAAATAGTTTTTTGGTTTTTTTTTCCAATTCGTAGTCAGGCTCCCTTGCACATCTTCAGTATTCACCCATCTAAGACTGATTTTTCATTTTCTCCCCAGGTCACTTAGGTCTTTATCTGGGAGATTTGATTTCATTATCTGCATAACATGCAGACATGGGTAATGATTGTGGATGGAACACACAGTGCTAAAATTCCTCCTCACAATTCACAGTCACTTCAATATTTCTTTTTCTGATGGAATTACATCTTTTAAACTTATCATTTAAACTCTCCTGGGAATTGGGAAACTATTATAGAGATTTAATTATATGTCTTACTATAAACTGCCAGTAAGAACATCAAGCTGAGTCAGACTGAGCGGGTTCTTGGAAGCAGATACACCTCACCAGCCCATGGCTGCGCGAACGCGTATGCGGCTCAAAGTCCGGCTAGCTAGAGGGGAAACGGCCGACGCCTCCGCTGCATCTGAGATCAGCCCCCCTTGGCGTCGTGGCCTCGGGCTGGGCCGAATCGCGGACTGGATTATACGCGCTGGACGAGACGAGGAAAGGGAGTGACCACTTGCTGGGGGTTAACGTTGGTTTATTGAAGGATGGCAGCTACCAACGGAGGGAGGGCACCGACCAGCAAAATGACCTCGGGCAAGGGGAGAGGCGAGGTTTTAAAGGCAAGGGGCGGAGAAAGGAGGGAAACCCCGCTAGCAAATAGGAAAACATATAGGGAGATGCGCAACATAACTGACATGCAAACATATCCAATAAACACAAGGTTAGAGAGGAGCCCCAGGACCACAGCCAATTACATCCCCCAAAGAGAAGAAGGTTCTCAAAAGCTGGGAGGAATGGGGGGTGATTGACTGAGCCCAGGGAGGAGGAAAAGCTTACTTATATGGTAAAATAAGGGAGGGGAAGTTACATAACTTGAGCGACTGACAACTGAAGGGGGCAGGGGTAACCATAGTAACATAAGTGTCAGGAGAGCTGTGGCGGGAAAACTGGGGAGGGCAGAACCATTTTACACAAAATGGGGGGAGCAGAGACATAAAATGGGGGAGGAATTAAATGAACTTAACGAACACACTACAGCACATGGCTTCCTGCTGCCATTCCTTACTGGATGTTCATGAAATCACAGCCTGGTTTGGTTGGAAGGGACCCTAAAACCCATCCCTATCCAGCAGGGACGCCTCCCACTGTCCCAGGTTGTTCCAAGCCCATCCAGCCTGGCCTTGGACACTTCCAGGGATCCAGGGCAGCCGCAGCTGCTCTGGGCACCCTGGGCCAGGGCCTGCCCACCCTCTCAGGATAGAATTTCTTCCTAAAATCTAACCCAGGCTCTTCAGTGCAATTTAAACAAGGAGCTACTGGAGAAGGTCCAGCAGAGGCCACAAAGATGATGAAGGGTCTGGAGCATCCCCCTTATGAGGAGATACCCTAGAAGTTGAACTTGTTTAGTCTGGAAAAGAGAATTAGAAGGATCTCATCAATCCATATAAATATTTCTGAGGCAGGTATCACAGGATGGTGCCAGACTTGTTTTAGTAGTGCCCAATGACAGAACAAGGATTAAAGGCCATAAACTAAAACACGAGAAGCTTCACCTCAACGTGAGGAAGAATTTCTTTATGCTGAGGGTGGCAGAGCACTGGAACAGCTGCCCAGGGAGGCCCTGGAGTCTCCCTCTCTGGACACATTCCAAACCCACCTGGACACATTCCTGTGTCACCTGCTCCAGGTGACACTGCCTTGATAGGGGGTTGGACTGGATCATCTCCAGAGGACCCTTCCAACCCTGAAATTTCTGTGATTCTGTAACAGTGCCCTCTGGGAGTGTAAAGCCATTTACAAATGTCAAAGTCCTGTCACTCCATGCCCTTTCCACAAGTCCAGCTCTCTTGTAGCACCTTTAGGCAATGGAAGGTGCTAGAAGATCTGAAGCCTTCTCTTCTTCAGGCTGAATCAGCCTTTCATTTGAACAAGCTGAAGAAAGAACTGGATCTGATAAAAAGTTGTGCCTGTTGGCAAGATTAGGGATCTCTTTTTCCCACTGGTATGCAAGCCTGTAGTTAAAAAAATGAGACAAAACCCAAAAGGTAACAAAGGCAGGTGGTACAGCAAACCAGGCCAGCAGCAGGTGCTGGTTGATTCCAGTTCTTTTGGAATCCTTTTGCAATTCCACTTCTTTTTCCAATCCTTTTGTTAGTTTTTCCTGCATAGGAGGAAAGAGAAACACCAACCCAAGAGTTCAAATGCCACAGGTAACCCCAAAGCAGCAGGCACACCTGAAATTCAAACCTTGCAGCTCTGGGGTGACACTGAGAGAGGCAGGAAGGACACACCAGAGGGTTTGGTGACAGCCCTGGGAGCACAGCTCAGAACTCATGGTGGAAGAACCAAAATAATTTGTTTTGCCTTAAATACCACCCATCTGTGCTGCCATTACAGCCTGGATTATTCCATTTTTGCCCATTCAAGGTTTCCTGTGCCTCCAAGTGGAAGGAATTGGACAGAAATAAGATTTCTTTTTCACCACCACTGGAAATTATACTCTCATACAGCTGTTAAGGAGGATTCATCCAACTCTGACAGACTGAGGTTTATGTTATTACTAAAGCTGCTTAGAAATACTGCATGAAAAAAATTCTACGCAGAAAATTATCATTTTCTTAAAAACTGGAAAATGTCCAGAAATTATCCAGAAATTTATTTTTTAAATTTTTTTTTTAAAGAAGCCTGAGAGCTTTGAAAAGCCTAGTGTGGATTTTTTCCAGTAGCTTCCCATTTTAATTTTGAAAATTATTAATTTATTTTTAGCCTAGCATTGCAAATACAAATATTTACCTTTAAATAAATATTAAAAATTAAACCCTCATTTTTACAGTGGCCAAGGAGATTTTCCTTTGTTTCAAAGAATTTTGCTAAGTTTTAAATTTTCATATTTCATCTGAAAGTAGAAAAACTTAAAAAACAAAAAGTAATGTATTTTTTTAATGTTGGATTTCTGCTTCTCCTTGCAATTTTAGGCAACAAAACTTCATTTAAACATATATATTAATAGGAACTGTGCAGTAGAAAGTTCTGAAATATCTGCATTACCAGTTGCATTTTGATAAATACTTTTGAACATTTAGACTGACATCCTGAGCTTTCACTTTAATGGAATGGATGCCTAATAGAAATTAATCTTATTTTTAGATATCTAAGCTTCTGTGTGCAGTATCAAAAATGCAGGTTTTTTTGCCACCTGATTATAGTTTTGTGGCCTTTGTGTGTTGTTGGGTAAAATGCAGTTTAAGGTTTTGGACAGGGGCACAAAAAGCAGAGAAATACCAACATTCTTTTAGTAGCTACATACTGGTAATAGCTAAGGTGGTGATTTTGAATATGGAAAAAAGAATTCTTCACACCACTGTCTGAGGCAAAATGTTCCACTTTAGCACTTCTTTTTATCAAAATGTACTCTTCTCAGATTGTCTCTTTCCAGACAGCATCCTACAAACCTCTGAGGAATCCATGCTGTGTAGACATAGGACTGAAAACCAAAATAGTGAACACCTGAATTAATGAAATTCTGCTTTCTCTAGCATTGTACTGTCTCTGTTTAGGGCTTTCTACAGCAATAATCTCAGGTCCTCGATTCTCATGTTTCATTTTCTCACCCCCATCATTCTCCCTGCTCATCATTCCTCCTCATCTGAGGCTGATTTGTGACTCCAGGTGAAATGCAGAGAGTGATGGGCTGCCTGTGGCTCCTGCCCAGCTGGTGCCTGTGTGGGCACTCTGGCCAGCTCTGGGGGTCCCAGGTGTTGGTTTCTCTGCATGTGGATTGAAGGCACTTGAGACTGTAATTCATGTTGGGACTCAGGTGTTTATTATCTCTGATCAGTAAAACAGTCTCACTGCTGTGAGTTCTGCAGCTTTTCATCAGAAGGCACAAAATGGCCAACAGTCTCTTGGTACAAGGGCTTTTAAGACTAAACTATCCAATTAAGAACTGACACCTGGATTATTTTCCCTTTTAACCCAATAACTGATCCCGCAGAGCCCACAGTGCAGACTTTTCTGCCCAATTACAAAATGCCACCCAAACCCATGGAGAAGGAGGAAGAAGAATCATGGAGAAGAAACCCAGGATGACACCCTGTGCCCTCCATCCTGCTGCCATCCACAGCACACTAAAAATCCCAAAACCTCGATTTCTCACCAAGTGACACACCTGCACGGCTCTCTATAACCTATTTCACACTTTTGTGGATTCCAGTCTAGCTTGAGGTCTGGGAAACTTTCTCCATGGATGAGGGTCAGAGTCAGTGCTGCCCTGGGGGTCAGGGCACCCCAGAGCAGACACAGAAATATTCCCTGTGTGCCCTGGGTTTGCACAGCCAGCCAGCTTCTGACTTCACAAAACAAATTTACTCCCCAGTACACTGATTTGGATCACTCTTCTCCTACCCAGAAAATTTTCCATCAAACTCCAGCTATTCACCATCTTAAAGAGATTTTCTCTCTGTCAGATGGTTTTAAAATTGGCCAACTGATTAATATGTGTTTGAAAAAAAAAAAGGGCAGATTTTCTGTGATGAGCATCATTCCATCAGAACACCAGTCCAGAATGTAAAGCCCAGAGTATGGTTCTGCTCTCCTGTGCTATCTGGTACTGCACTAACATTGGTGTTGTATAACCATGGCAGGTTGCTATTCATAAATAAACCCTTGGTGTGATTTCCACAGTGTCACAGAGCTTGTTTTTCTATATGATTTCCCACAAAGATTTTGGGTGAATCTGGGGTTTGTCCTTGTTACTGCTGATTTAATGAGAGCTCCTTGGTAGGCTGATAGCTTTAAGAGAGGTTTTTCCAAGATTTCTGATTTGGTTGAGATGAGTTTTCCCTCTTTTTGATGGGTTAGGATTTTGATTGCTTCTTTTCAGTCTTTGCTTTTCCCAACAGCCACTATCAGTGTCCTAGCAATGGGGACACACTTTGAGGTACTCAGGATCAGGTTTGGCCATTTAAGCATGAATTAATATTAATAGTGACCATGCTGTGCTGTCTTTCTACCAGGCACACACTCTGCAGAAGCCAAAATGAAAAAAAAAAAAAATCCAGGTCATATTTGCCCTTTTTACACCTCTAATGAATTCTTTATGTATAATGCAGTAAGTACATTCCTTCACATGACCCTTATCTATATTTGATCAGTCATTTACATTCCCCTGTGCTAAGATGGGCTCTTGCAAATTCCTTTGTAAGACACTTGGTGGACTCTGGGCATGATTTTCATCAGCCTGTTATCAGCCATATTCTCTAACATTCCTCCCTTCAATCTGCAATTATTATATTACCTTTTAGTCCCAGAATATCCTGAGTTTGAAGGCACCCACAGCGATCACTAAATCCTTGATAAACTGTTTCAGTAGCTGCATTAGGCTGCAAGTCAAGCTTGAAAAAGCCTAAAGTTTGATGAGACAAATACCTCCTGTAATTTATTTGTGCAAATTTGGTAAAACAAAGACCTTGGGGACAACCATACTTGACCATACTCAGCTTTTATCAATTTCATAGGTCTCTGAAAGGACTTGCAGTTTTCTGTCCTTTATTTAATATGGGTTACAAGTCTCCGAAAGGACTTGCAATTTTCTGTCCTTTATTTAATATGGGTTACTTCAGTTTGAACTAGATCCCAGGCTTCAGCATGTTCTTGGACTTATTTATCATCTCTCTCTGTTCCTTGAGCAGCAGTGTCTGAGTTTGCTCTTTCTGTTACTCACTTCCACGTAGATTAACTTGTATCACTGTTTATGAATGCTATTTAGGGTAAAAAAAAAAGTTTAGCACGTTGAAGCCTGCCAAAAATTGGTGTAGACTCTAGGAGGACTCTCAGAATAAAAAGCATGAATATTAACTCATGGAATTAGACTGATGGGACACCTAAAACTGAAAGAATGTGTTCTGTTGGAACAGATTTTATCACAGCTAACCCATACAATGTCAATTATATTATAGATAGACACTTATATAAGTTTTCAGTCTGTGGATTAAATCTCTCTACTCAAAGATATACATAGGTTGCCTCTTTACAGAATATAAATGCTTTGAGGAAAACACAGAAGAGAAGAAATCTTATCATCCTGTTATTGCAGCAAAGCTGTCTCACACCCAGACCAGATGACTTTAAATACTGTAGGAAGGGCCAGCAGCACCTAGAAATTAAATCTTGGTGCTCTAAATCATGATTAACTGACTGTGAGGATAGCAATCCTGTGAGGATAAGCAAGACATGCTGTCCTGTTTTAGAAGAATGATCTGAAGCTCAGAAAATAAAGTTTCTTCTGAAGGTGAAGGTGTCTCACTTGAGGTATTCTGTGTTGTGCCAGCATTAGGAGGTGCACAGTATCTGAATATTAAGATACAAGCCCAAGGGAAGCATAATGGCTCAAAAAGAAAAAAAAAAACCAAACTTTAGTGGAAAATGGGAACCCAATTCTAATCAAACTTAAAATACATTAAGTTTAAAACTTACATACACAAAAACAACAATTTGTTACAAATACAACAAACTTCCTTCAGCTTCCCAAAGACAATGAAGAGCACACCCAAAGAAATAAAACACTTGTACTTGAGGGGCCAGGGGGAAGAGGAAAGAGAGAACCCTGAACATTCTGACCAGCTGATGTCAGTTATAGAAATCAGCTGGAGATATAAAGAAGTGGTTTTCCTTCAGCCTCCCTGACAGTCACAGGAGATTTCATCTCTGGAGGGTGATTTGGGGATTCCAGGACGTGTCTTGTAAAAGCTCTTTAATGCATAGGGAGCCATGAACAATGTGATTTCATACTGAGAACCCTAAAGGGGGGTTTGTGTGAGGAGTGCTTTGGCTTTCCAGCTGTCCATAGAGCCCATGGTGCAGCAATCAGTGCATTTCTGGGGGGCTGGGGAACTGTGTTCTCCTTCTCTGATGTGCCCTTTGTTGCAAACAAAAGGACATTGGGTAAAGTTATAAATCCTGAAGGGGGCTTTTTTAAAAAAATTCAATATCTGTATAATTTAAATAAGGCAAGAAAACGGAGAATTAAATAGTCACAGACCTTCCCTAGCTCACATAACACTGAGAGTTTGTAAGAGTTGCTGCAGTGTTCTGAAAATGCAGAATTTCATGCAAGTGTGAAGTAGCAGCAGAATATCCAAGGAGGCTGTAACTTCAGAATTTAGTCTGGCAGGAATGTTTATTAAGATTTCTTTTGCAAAGGCAGGGTTGAAGCAAGGTCACACTTAACCAGATGATCCACAGGAGTCTGTGCTGTATTACCAAGGGGGAGTTTCTGGCTGTTCCCAAGGGGAAGTGCAGTGTTAATGCTGAGATTGCCCCATTCTGTTGCATGAAAATGCATCTTGACAAAATGCTGGCATTTTTTAAAGGGAGTCAGCCACAAATTAATCTAAACCTCTTTGAACCTAAGGCCACCTGTGGCATCAGCTCTTGCTTGTGAGAAACTCAGCACCTTTCCCTTGTTGCTCAATAGGTTTGATTTTCACCTGCAGTGACTCCAGTGCTCTTGAATATGAAAATGTGGAAGCTGGCTTCCCAAATCTGTATTAAATGCTAATACAGATTTATTTCTGTGCCAGGGCTACATGTTTATGCCTTGTATTCATTTAATAGCGGTGCACTGCACTGTTTGTAGTACTTTTCTAGATTTGTAGTTGTTTTCTAGGCACAAAGGTGTTAGGCTGGACTCTGGGGTGATGCTGGCTTAGAAGGCAGAGGTAGCAATGCCCCAAGTCCTCTGCTCCTACAGCTTCCAGTGAATTTATGGCCCCAGGATTAGGGACACTCTGAATGTCACCAACATGGTCTGAAAGAGCTGGGAGCCCCTGGCATGCTGATCAATACTTCCACTTTTTGTCTGCTCCCATTTGGTAGAATAACTGGTGTACTTACTTCGGGAAAGGACTTTTAGTAAAATTTTCCAAAATCTGATCTAAAGAATTAAGGAAAATGCCCTGTTATTTGAATTACAATTAATAAGGATTTTGGTGTCTTTGTCTCCCTCAAAATGCACTTCTAGGTGTTTATCACTGTGACATTGAGGTTTTTATGGTGCTCTGAAGTGCTCCAGAGGAAATGGAGAGTGCTTTAATACTGCTGATTTACTCTTTCAGGTCTGCAGTAATTTCCTTACTGCCTAATTGTAAGGCTTGGTTTAATTTACTCTACACATAATGTTTACTGATGCACATATGGTGCCATATTTCAGGAAACCATGCCCATATCAGGCAGTTTTGGGTAAGGCTGCAGTGTGTAACAGTTTCATCAAACAAAGGAAATTTTGAGCTGCAACATAATATTCATGATGGATTATTTTTTTCATGCAAAAGCTTCAATGTAGTAACCATGGGTGCTGTTGCTTTTTGAAATAGGGACCTGATTTTATTATTTTATTTTATTTTTTTAACTGAAGTCACCTTAAGTGAGCAGAGGGTTGGCCTTTCAAAGTGCCTTGAGAAGAATTAGGAGGCAGAACTCAGTGACAGCTCTATTGCATTGGAAGAGATTACTGGACATAATTTGTGTATTATTCCTCAAATACTGAGCCCTCATAAAACCTCAGATATTCCATCTTTGTGTTTAGAAGATGCCTGCCTCTGTAATCACTGCAGAGGAATGAGTGTGGAGTTTTTAAAATACTATTTCATTAAAAACCACTGTAAATGTTGGAGAAGCTCAATGGAAGTGTGTAATGTTGCTACATTATAAATAAAAATATCCACGAGCT
Source organism: Ammospiza caudacuta (assembly GCF_027887145.1). NCBI lineage: Eukaryota > Metazoa > Chordata > Aves > Passeriformes > Passerellidae > Ammospiza > Ammospiza caudacuta. Next base: position 74,762,192 of record NC_080596.1, read on the forward strand.
AGACCAAAAAAAAAGAAAAAAACCCACCAGAAATGTATTTCAAGAGACTTCTGTAGATAATAGTTTTGCATAAAGAAGCTTTCACTGTTCTGTAGTATCATCTCAAGAATGACCTGTAGTCACATCTGCTAAAGGCACTTACAGAAGTTTGGGTTCATAAAAATAGCTGCAAATGTTGGTGCAGTAGCATGAGGTAGGGAGCACTGTAAACATGGAGGAAAACATAATTCTTTTCCAAAGACTTCTCAAATTCCATCTTCCTAATGGCTTATGAGCAGTGGCAAAGTACATGGAGTTTAATTGCCAAGTGGGATTTCAATATTGCATTTGTTTCTTAATTGACATTAATTTTGTTCACTAACTCTGTTTCTAAGTGTTATGAAATATCTTTACTGTTATGTTCTACTTGTAATTAAGCAACCAGATACAAAAGGTTTGTTTGCAGTTCTTACTGTGTAAAAATTACTGCAAAGGAGAACAAAACAAAGGATAAGTGAAATGAGAAAAAAGACAAAAAAACCCAACCAAGAACAAACCCCAGACTGATCTCACTGCTGGAAGGGCTTTTTGAAAGGCATGGGTGATAATTGATAGTATCAGATATCAATCATCTCTGTCCATGGGGCAGGATCCACTGGTGATTTTGAGTGACTCTTGGACAGGATGATGAGAAATCCATTTTTGCAGCACACAATCAATTTTTAATCTTGTTTCAGCCATTGTCTGGCACTTGCACAGACAGGTCTACCCAAGAGCTGTCACCAGCTTCCACTGGGCTCAGTCTCCAGGTCTTGGAGGCGCTGAAGGCAATATTTACTATGCCAGCTGGGCTAGGTGCGACTGCAAGTGTGACATGTGTGACATTTCTCGTATTAAACCCGTAAGGCTTCCTGGATCTGACTGCTCACAGTGTGGATAACTTCATTAAGAGTATTTGTAGAAAATTTCCTTCCCATCTTGACCAAATAGCTGTTTAATCTCCCCAAACCAGCTTTTCCGACATTTTATTTACTTATATAATGTATTTGATTAAAAAAACCATAAAGCTCCAAAGCTCTACTTCATTTAAGTATCATTTCAACAGGGCCTGAGATTTGTAAATGAAACTACACAATAGATTGTGGTTTTTACTTTAATCTTTGCATTTTTAATCCATTATCTCTATTCTTCCTCATTGCCCTCTTCTTTGTCCCACCTCTTTTACATCAGACCCTTTAGATTTGCAGTTTTGGTGATGTTTTCGATACTTTTCAGTCCTCTTCAGTTTTCACAAGGTTATTTTTTAAAGTCTTATCCCTTTTTTCTCTTCTGGCATAACCTATAGGGGTTTTTTCCCCTTTCTTTGTTCCTACATGCAATTTCCTGTTCTGCAATTTCATCCTCCCACATTCACTTTATCACAATTCTCCCCTCTCAGATCATAGAGAATGCAAAAGTTAATCACTGTCTTTTCACTTCTGGGTTATTTTGACTTCCCTAATGCTTTTCACTGTCTGCTCAGTTCCTACCTGTATCTCTGATTTTCCCACATTTTTGATGGGAATCTCTGTCCTGTCCTCTACCTGTTAATCCACTGTATAATTCTTTATTTTTAGAAATAATAAATATTTAATAGAATCCCAGCACTGCCATCAGAGTTGGGTCTTTGTTGTTCTATCCAGACATGAAAGAGTTCATACCCTGATAATCCTCACATGTTTGGGGGGTATGTGGTTATCATTCCCCCAAGCATATTTTTTTTTCCTCTACTTTTATATAACTGCACTAATATTGCTAGCAAGCCTGAGGCTTGCCCTTGCTGAAAAATATTTTTTTGAAAAGGCACTATAAAATTTTTCTGTCATGAAAATTGATAAACCACCCACCTTAGGCCCTCAAAAAAACCCCAGCAAAGAAACAAATTTAAATAAATGGGGATGAAGTACCTCAGCACTTGGTAACTGGGTCCTTCCATGCTTTGGGCCATGAACCATTTTGAGGAATCCTTCGTAGTGGCCCATGACTAGGAGGAATGTTCGTTGTGTGTGCTTTTTATACTCTTCCAAATTTTTGGTCAAAAAATTGTCACTTCAACTTGCTTTCTGTTAGAAAATTCACCCCAAATCTTTTCCTTATTATGGCAGCTTCTCTATGGAGAAAGGAAAGCACACACATGGAAAATATATTAAAAAGTTGAAACGAAAAGAGAGCAGGATAAGATTAGATTAGATTAGATTAGATTAAATTTTAGGAAGAAATTGTTTCCTGTGAGGGTGGGCAGGCCCTGGCTCAGGGTGCCCAGAGAAGCTGTGGCTGCCCCTGGATCCCTGGAATGTCCAAGGCCAGGCTGGGCAGGGCTGGGAGCAGCCTGGGACAGTGGAAGGTGTCCCTGCCCATGGCAGAGAGGTTGGAACTGGGTGGTCTTTAAGATCCAGGCCATTTCATGATGCTAGTAAGAATTACCTGTCTTTATAACAGTGTTTCTTCCTGATTTATCTTTGTCTCAAATCTTACTTTTTTAATCTATTCCACAGATCTGTGATTTGAGTATCCAAGTGTGATACATATTCTAAATATCAGTCTTTTTGCTGTTTAATCTGCCAAGACAGAGCTGGTGGTGTTGCTGTCCCCATGCCCCAAGTTACCATTCTTTGGTCACATCCTTTGTGACACGCTCTGCAGAATTGACTGAGACTTTTCTCTTTAGCACCAAACTGCAGCAGCCTCTAATGGTCACTGCCATATTCTCCAGAACTCAATTTCACAGCATATTGGAGGTGACACACCTTAGCTGCAGTGGAGAAGGCTTTATTTTCATCCCTTTCAACTGAATTAATGCCTGTTCGGGAGCTCTCTGCAGGTGCAAACTGGAGCTGGGTTGCAACACCCATTAAACGGAAAATGGTGAATAAGGTGCTCCTTGGTAAACTTTTGTTACAGGCAGCTCTGCACTGCCAGGCTTTATAAAGTTTAACAATCTGTTGGAGTCATTAATCTCCTGCTGTGGCTTTACCTTCCAGTGGCAGGATTAGACATTTAATTCTCTACTAGACTGTAAGTAGCACTGAGACATTTTGGTTCTAAAATTGTTATATAGCCATGGTAAACATCGTTTTGGTGGGCATTTAACCTCTTTGAGCTCGATTATGGCTGTGAAGTGACAATGATAAAAGTGCCCTAAACAGTGCTTAGAACAGTAGAGCATGATGCTATCAAAAGCAGCAACTTTACTGTGCACCATAAACTGATGGAATTGACTGAACTGGAAAGGCATAAAATCTGCCTGTGCACCATTCATGCTTTCAGAAATATTTCCAGGTCTTGATGTTTTCCTTCTATATTTTTTGTTGGTGTGGCAAATTTATTTATCTGTTAGCTTTATGTACATCAATAAAGTTTTCTCTCTGACAAAATGAATTAAGCAAGACCTTAATTTAACATGCTTCCTCCTCTAATAAATGAAGTTTCACGTGGTGGAATCTGTGCTTTGAATTAATCTCTAAATTAAAAATCCTGTGGGGGGAAAGAACCTAAAGCGTTGTCTTACAAGTAATAGTGTGTGTCTTAATATTTACATCAGAACTCAGCATAAATTAAGGCATTGCAGAGGCATTTGTTAATACAGGTGCATGAGCAAAGCCCTGGTGCTGGTTTTGGAATAAAACATGACAGGCTTTTGCTGCTTTCAGATTCAAGTCACAGCTTCTCCCTTTCCCTTCTGAGCTGGCATTGCCTGGGTGAAGCTGAAATCTCTGGGTGCACAGGGCATCACTTGGGCTGCACTTTGTTGCAGTATGCACAGGAACACACAGGATTGCTTTCCCAGCAGCTATTTGCCTTGATGAATAGCCCTAATTGGATCAAATAGACTGGCAATGGTGAGCCAGTACTTTTAAATGTCGGGTCTTGTGCCATTAATATTACCTTGTCATGTATCCATTTGAGCTCTAGGATGAATGTCTTGCCTTCATACTGCTGTCACATTTAACAAATGATTTTGTCAAGTCCTTCTTTACAGCTTGTGGTGAAGGATGGCAAAATTTGTGGTCTCCTACGTACAGAAAACCTGTTAACTCTACCTTTCAACTTCAATGCAAGGACGTCCTAAAACTCAGATAACAAATTCCTGAAGAAATTATAGTGCCTGGTTACAAGAGGGGCCAGAAATATTCTTCTGACATCTATGATTAACACAGCACAAGAAAAATAGAATGTATTAATTTTGTATTTATTAAACCTGTGACAGGCAGAATTCAGTTTCTTTTTTTTTCAGCTGCTGCAGTTATGAACCTCAGAGTACAGCACACAGTTACCATTAGAAACCAGATATCCATTTTATTCATTCCTTTTGATTCAGAAAGAGCTCTACTGTATATTTACTATGGTAAACCCCAAATTGCTGGTTAGCTGATGCTCTTGCTGTCCTTTTTATTGATTTCTGGTATGTGGTTGTAAGCTGAAGATATTTGACACTGATGAAAATAAGCTGCTTACTTGAACATCCTGAGACTGCTGTTACAATTCCATGGGGCATATTGTTATAACCTGATCCATAACAGCACATTACCTTGGATTAAAAATTGAATTCTTGTTCACTGAATAAATACAAGCCTTTGGAACAGATCCCTCATTATGGCAGGACACAAACAGGAAAGGTTTGGTGTTCATTTAGCATTTAAAGTAAAGGTTTTTTAGTGCAGTGGACATTAGTTTTCACTGGCACATCCTGAACTTGAGCAAGTGGAAATTTTTAGGGATCTTTCACTGAGAATGAGCTGGAAGCCACCTTGGATTTTTAAAAGTTTGGTGTGTTTCTTTGGAAGTGCTACCATTTGGCCTTTTTTGATACAATGGGCATCAAAGTCTAACTGTGGGTACACAAATCAGGCATCTGATCTGGAGTTTGCCAGCAAGCCCTGGGAAATGGATGTCTGCAGAGGAGAATTATGCAAATTTATGATGCACCTTTTCTGGCAATATTTCTCCCTTAATGCTGGCTGTAGGTGAAACTACTGAATTAATAGGGAATCGCAGAATATCCTGAGTTGGAAGGGACCCACAAGGATTACAGAATCCAACTTCTGGTTGTCCTTCACACAGCAACCCCAAAAATCCCACCATGTCTCTGAATTCTTAAGTTAAAAAATTTTTATAAATACTGACTGGAAATCTATCAACCATAGCATGCAGGGTGCTGTGCTCCTGCACTATTCTCTGACATTCAGCATCTCAGAACACATTTTCTTCTTTTTTCTTGCAATGTTTTGATGTATTTGGAACAATATTGTTATTTATATTGAGATGGTACCTCTGAAAACTCTTCATGGATTGGGGTCCCATTGTGTGAGATGCTGTGCAAATAGACCCAAAGCATGGTCTGAAAGAGCTTTTAATGTAAGAATAAAATAAGAGTCAGCAAGTGGAGAGCAGCAGATTGATGGGAGAAAAAATAAAGAGTACAAGATGGAAATGTAATAGGTGGTAGCAAACACACACCAGCTTCCAAACTGTTGGCAGGTCTCTGATAGATGATTCTTTTCTTCTTTTTGTCTTCTTTCCTCCCCCTGTTTGTATGTGTTACTGAGTTTGCTATTCTGAGTGCCTTTAATCATTTTGAAAGTGAAAAAAAAATTTCCAGGTTGAATCTGAGTAGAATTAATTTTTAAGGAGAATTGAGAACTGCTTAATACGTTGACTGCTTCAGTTGTGATGGAAATAAAATGAATACCTCCTACAAGCACATATATGCTATTTTGCTTTGCTTGTTTTTACTGCGCCACTCAGGGAATGAAAGAAAAATATTCAAAGTTAGCTTTCTCCTTATTCAAATAGAGCTGAGAATTGCTGTCATCAAACAGCAAATGCATCTTGGATTGTGTATTTGCAGTGTCTGACAATAGGCCAGTTTTCAGTGTGATTGGGTGTTTTGATGGCACCTTGTCTAGCTAAGGCTTTCTTGTCTGGGCTCAGAATAGAGAAAATTACCTCTCTGGGTGCTTCATCCAACTAAAAATGCATGATTTAAGGAGACTAATGGGTACCCAAGGCTCCAGGCTGAATAGCTCCCAGCTTCTGTTGGAGTCCACAGTTTTTCATTCTTAACAACCCAAAAGCTGCAGAAAACATAATCAAGATGTTTCTGATCCACAATCCCGCGGAGCAATTAAGCTTCCAGGAAGAATTATTTAAGATTTCAGTCATTTTTCTGGCTGTCTTTCAAATTTTGGAGAAGTTTGACATTAATTAGTGGTCATTAGCAAGGTGGAAAAGAAGTTAGTGACATCATTCTTACAGTAATATTGCTTCAAATAAATGTTTATATGGACTAACAGGTGTTAAATCTTCAGTAACTTGTAAAGTGTTTCTTTCTTCCTTTAGAATAAATTGGAATATGTTTTCTAATCTGCCTGGAAAATGCTAAAAAGGTTTTCTGTTTATACTTTGGAGCTATTCAAATGGGAATACAAAGCACAAGGCATCTGCTACACAAAATATTAATTATTGCACGGAATACTATTCACTGGAGGAATTAGAGAAGGCTTAGAAATATTCAGGCTAATATTTTTTAATGGTTGCTTGGAGTTAAGCTCCTTAATCCATATTTGCCTTTTTAGTGAGCTGAACTGTTTTTTCAAGTAGTGTGGAGCTTTCAATTCTCATCAGTTTGCTGTGTCTTACATGAGTTATCACCATCATTCTGTACAGATCCATTCAGGCCAGTAGGATTAGGTGTATGTCAGCACAAATCCCAGGAGGGCTTTGCAGAGCCTGGGCCCTCAAGTTTTTAATTTTGCTTGCTGCAAATATTGAAGAAAAGGAAGCAAAAAAATCCAAATTCGCACATAACACCGCGAGACGAAGCACATCAGTGCTTCAACACGAAAAGTAGGAGGGTGTGCTGATAAATGTCATTTATTTACTGCTGTGCTGTCCTTTGTCCCAGCTCCGGAAGGCAGTGATGGATCACATCTCAGACTCATTCCTGGAGACCAACGTCCCTCTGCTGGTTCTCATCGAGGCCGCCAAAAGCGGCAACGAGAAGGAAGTGAAGGAATACGCTCAGGTCTTCCGTGAGCACGCCAACAAGCTGGTGGAGGTGAGTGCTTGGTGTCCTTGTGGTTTTGGCTGACCTTGAGATGTGCCAGAGAGTTTTTTTTCCCCAGCCTGGTAACTGAAGAAGGAGTTGGGATTATTTTTGTTTTGGTTTTCAAGTGTGGTGGTGTTCACTTCCCTCTTCCCCCAGAGTGAGGGAAGAGACGAGAATCTTGATTCCATGTTTCAGAAGGCTGGTTTATTATTTTATGATATGTGTACATAATATTAAAACTATACTAAAAGAATAGAAGAAAAGATTTCATCAGAAGGCCTGAAAGGAATAGAAAAGAATGATAACAAAAGTTTGTGATTCTCAGAGTGACTGTGATCGGCCATTAATTAGAAACAACCAACATGGACCAATCAAAGATGCACCTGTTGCATTCCGCAGCTGATCATTATTGTTTTTCTTTGCCTCTGAGGCTTCTCAGAAGAAAAAAATCCTAGCAAAGGGATTTTTCAGAAAACATCATAGCTACATTCAATGTTCTTTATTTTTCTGTTATCTAGAATATTTTTTTCTCTGACCTGCCAAGGTTTGTCTGGCAGGTTGGATTGAGATACTCTGCCTTCAGAGGCAGTGTTATTTTTTATACTAAGAACTACATGTATATAATTTACAATAATCTCTCAATACCTATCACTTATGTTAGACAGTGGATTCCTACTTTAAACTAATCCAAAAGTGCCATCATCACTTAGAAGATGGAGGCTAGGAAGGAGGGAGAAGGACAAAACACACCCAAATTTGTTTATCTTGGGACTTCGAGCCCCTATTCTAAAAACTCCAAAATTCTACTTTTCACCTTGTGACAAACTAACCATCATTCTGTTTAAACTTTTGTGCCTTGCAATTCTTCGTATAAGGTTGGTAATTTTTTCTATGCATCAAAATCAAAGGCACCGGGGTGTTGGACTCTGTGCCAGGGTCTCTGAGCCCCCTGGCAGGGGCTCGAGGCATCCAGGACAGCCAGAGGGATGTCCTGGGTTCCAACAGTAAGTGACCTTATTGACACAGCCAGGTTTCCTTCTGGCACCCCCAGGAGAGGCAGGAAAAGTTACAGACTGGGAGAAATGTTAGAGGTCTTATTTCAGGAGTTTTGGTCAACTTTACACCGGTGATGGCCCCAGAAATGTTTGGATGACGGGCAGAGGAATGGGCTGTTTTATAGTGGTTCATTAAGGCAATTGAGCATGTTAGAAATGGTGTTTGCAGCACTTTGTCAAAAGGCATGAGCAGCAAGAATTAAATTTCAGTTCAGCTTCACTAACAGTACAATTGAGCTGAATGTCCATTAAGTAAAAAGCCAAATCAGTGCTTCACAATCTGGTCCTGGCCCAGGACTGCTCTAGACCTAATTGTCAGTCTGAACTGAAATTGGGAAAAGGACCTACAGAGAAGGCACAGCCTTAAGAACATATATGGTCTTGAAAAATCTGTAGTTCATATATAAATATATATATATATATATATATATTTATAGTACCTTCTCTTTCTGAAGAGACACACTGTAAAGTCAACCAGTGATAATTACAAGTCTTCAGGGATGATATTGAAATAGCTTTATTCTACCACGAAGAGTATAAAGTATAATGATTGAAACCTTGAATACTCATGGAATGGACATTTAATAAAATTATTATAATGTTCATTTTGGCTTGCCCTCTGAGAATATGAAAAGTGCTTGTGTTTTTAAAGAAAAATATAACTCAGTGATTTGCTCCATAACATTGTGTGGCATTTTTCTGCACTAGCAATGTTTTGAAGGCTTTGTAGCCCCTTTGCAACATATTTTCTTGTCACAAAATCTGCTGTTTAACAAAGGGAAATGCAATTAGGGAACTACTGATCTGACAGGTACTGAGCTACATCTGAATGACTTCTGTTAAATCAGGACTCATCCTAATCTGTAGAGCCTGAGCTAAGGCAATGAATAAGGGTTCCTTGGTTAATGTTGACTAAATCTGGATAGTTCCCTGATAAAATAAGTGTCTGGATGTTTTTTTTTTTTACAGTGGATGTGTGTTTTTGTGTTTTCACATGTTCTAGAGCATCTCATTCTTGCCACGTACCAAACAGGGAGTCAAGGTACCTCATTCTGCCCTGGAAATCAGGTGTTTCCTATAGTACTTAACTTGTAGGTGCCTAAAGGGAGGTCTTGGGGGTCTAAAATCTCTGTACAGTGCTTAATCCAGTAATTTTTATTGCTGTTGTCTGCAAGAGGATCACAGGGCTGTCAGCAACCTTCCCTCCCAGCCCCTGTGTAGATGCAAAGATTTATTGCTGCCTCCTTGTGACTGGAGCTGTGGCAATGAAAAAAAAGAAATAGCTGGTAGGTGTATAAAGAGAGGGAAAATAAACCCCAAACAAATGGAAAACCCCTCCACAATGTTTGTTCATCGTTATATTATAGTGGCAGTGGAGTTGTAGGCTTATGTGCAGTGAACATATGTGGGGTTAGTGTTATAGCACTCACATCCTCCACAGATTTGCAGAAAAGTGCTGCAATGACAGGTTTAATAGCATTATTAAAAAAGTTAAAAATAACTAAGTGGATATTTTAAAAATATTATAAGAGGTAATGGCATAAAAGGAGGAAGAATACCTTTTAGGGGTGTAGTTAAAAAAAAAAAGAGCCAAAAACTCCCTGCCAGAAAAACCCACAACTTTAATGGGAAGAAGAAAGAACTGTAATGCTGTTAAACTGTCAGAGGGAGAATTTAGGTTTATTCTTAGGAGGAAATTCTTTACTGTGAGCATGGTGAGACCCTGCTGCCCCCATAAAAGCTGCCCCATCCCTGGAAATGTCAGTTTGGACATGGTTTGGAGCAACCTGGGCTAGTGGAAGGTGTCCCAGCCCATGGCAGGGGTGGAACTGGATGGAATTTAAAGTCCCTTTCAGCCCAGGGCATTCTGTGAATCTATGAAACAAAAAATGTTTCAATTATATTGGTTTTACAAGCCTAACATTACATTAGATTTGTATTTTAGACCAAACTGGAGGCTGGTTAATGATTTTTGGCATGTAGTTAGCTTGTACCCCACCAAAAAGGAACAATTTTGGTATCAATAGATGTCTCAGGGCTAACACCTAATATTTTTATTCCATTATGGCTGTTTCAGACTATTAAAAGCAGATTCTTAATTGAATTCTGTATATCTGTGACAGCTGGTACTGGCTTGTGGGTGCATTCTTACTTTTTTCCAAGGATGGGTTCTTTTAGGTGGATCTTGCCCTTTTAATAGTAAGAACTATTTCTGCTTCAGGTAAAAAGCATCTTGAAAAACAAATTTCTAGTGCAAGTGAAATTTTTAACCCCAAATTTCAAGTTCATCAGTCTGCAGAAGCAAATATGTATTTGGAATATATTTATGTCCCTTTTATACTAGATTTTTGCACTTCAAATAGTTTCATCATTTTTACTTACTGATGCACAATGGAACCTTAGCAGATGGACTTCTCTGGTTTTGTGGGTCAAGTATCTTGCAAATAGTAAAGTGTGGTTTAAAGATGAGCCATAATCAAGTGACTGTGAAATGTAAGATGCTTTCCCAGGCACGGGGCCAGCATTGCTTGCTAAGATATGCAAACACAGCTCTGCTGAAACGCGTGGAGTTGCACTCGCTCACGGTAGAGGAATTTGGCACTGCCACTTCAATGCTGTGAAAATTCTGTAGTATTAATTATTAATTTTGAAATCTGAATCTGAATTTTTTGGATGTCCTACCAAGCTCAATAGACAGCCTGTCAAAAGGTCAGGAAAAAATAATACGTGTTTTAATGTTTCTTTACGTGAAACCTGCATTTTTCCATCCTGAGGGGAAAAAAATTGCACTTCTTGATATTTGTTGAATACAAATGGCAGAATTTTCTCTGCATAGCCAATACATTTTTAAAAATGTATTTTGTCAGCTTGAGCCTTAAGGAGGTTAAGTTTCTTTTATAGTCCATATTGCAGAATATTTAAATCTTCTCTCAAAAGCCATTTTCATTATATGATATTTTCCCTTCCCTACCTCTTACCATAACATTAATATCAACAAAGATGGATTGTCATTTTTTGAGACATTCACTGACAACTAGATTTGTCTATGGGTTTTGTTGGAAACACAGAGTGAGGTGTCACTTAACTACAATGTAAATCATACAAATAAATCAAATTGTCAGACAGATTCTAGGGGTAAATCATAATAATATAATAAAACAGAATTTAGATGGTACCAGTTCAGGCTTGGATGGGTAACTCTTTTCCTTGCAATGTTTTTTCACAGCCATTTCTCAATTTTTTTTCTGCCTTCTGAAACTGAGGTTAGAGAAATGATGGTGCCTTTCCCGGTCATGATCTTTACCTCATGAATTCCTTTATGTTTTTTAAGAAATTGTTTCCAATGACTGAAAGTAAATTCCTGAGTTGTAATGCCAACTTCAGATGTGACCTTAGGAAGTCATTTTACTTTTCTACCCAAGCACCTTCATTAGTAGCATAAGGTTAATGACAGATAATTCTAATATCTACCACACAAAGGCACCTGACTGATAAATCAGCTCAGATTTATTCAATGCATCTATTAAAGCACTATATGGAGGCTAATAATTAATTTTCGTTGTTCTGTTTACTAGAGGTTCTATGGTTTAACTGTTGGTCCCCTGGACTATTTCTAGAAAAATTAAATTATTAAATCTAACAGGTTTTCCTGGTTGATGAAATTCAGCATCCAGTAAATTCTTAAGAGCCATGGTAGCAGTCTGTTCAGCTGGAATTCAAATTATAGTGGATTTGATCAGACTTTCCATTCTCAAAAAAAGGATGGGTATAAAAAGATATTTCTACTAGTTGTTTCACTTTGAGGAGTTTTAATGCTTTGATGGAAATACTTCAGCTTTTTGGTGGTCAGTGAACATCTACAAGAGTTAAACTCAGTTGCTTTATTCTTATTTCCAACAAAATCTGAATGAAGAGGTGTTTTCTTCTTCAGTATGAACTGATGAAGCACCATATTTAAAGCACTTAAAGATCACCTTTTCAAAAGTCCCTTATTACTTTTGCATTAATTGATTTTTTTTATGAAGAATTTTGTGGAGCCCACATGGATCTGTCTGTTTCACCTCATACAAAATTAAAAGATTTCTGGAGACAAAACAAATAATCAAAGTTGCCTTTTAAGAACACCTGGCCAGTGGAAGAACTGAGTTAGGCAATGGTTTATGGTGATTTAAAGGGGATGTAATGAGAGAACATAAATAATATCATAAGGTTGGGTGGTAATTTGTAGCAGATGAAATCTAACAGCTCCATTCTGGTTTTGGTTTATAGTCTCTCTATCCATTAATTTTTCAGGACCCTTTAATAATTTCCCCCATGTAATCGCCACTTTGAAGAGGGTAATGGGGTTGCTTTGGGGCAGTTAGGGGCTTGGGGTTTTTAATTTTACAAAAAAAAAAAAAAAAAAAAAAAAAGCAGAAAATAGTTTGAACTTCTTTATGAGACACAATTCAGGCAACCTTTCATTTTCTAAGAATTGAATTATTTGGAGCTCCCTAATTCAGACTGATTGAAATCTTTCCCATCATAAATGTGAGAACAGGTTTATATGCTGAAGACAGGAGAGGAGAAAAATCCATTGTAAGTGTCAGCAATGCACACAAAATAAGCAGCTGGGCCTGCTTAGTGACCCCTTCTTAGCTCAATTGGTAATGAGAGAAAAGGAGCAAAATTGTGAAAGGTTTTACTCTGGTGATCGACAATGGCTTTAATCTCAATTTACATCAGCATTAACAGAACTAATATCCAAACAGTGTTTTTTCTTTCCAGAAATAACTTTCAGAAAACCAAAAAGAACTCTCAGAAAACCAAAAAGTCTTAATTTTGCATTTCTTATTTGCTTGATAAGAAATGCAAAACTAGACCTTCTCCTAGGGAGTGGGGATCTCTGTGTAACTCTGCAATGTACCTGAGGTCAGTGCAGTGCTGGGAGTTCCCCTTCCAGGTGGTGGCCTTCACAAGGAATGCTGACAGTGTTTTCTTTGTGCTTCTGTAAATATTGTATAAATCCATGTACTGACAGATTTTAATTTAAGACAGAACCCAGAGGAAGAGGCCTAAACAAAAAAATTGGCTCATTTATTTCTGCAACTTCAGTTCAAGGAACAAAGACTGTTCCTGCTGGTATTTTCACACATACTTGACATGTTCTATTCTTTGTTTAAGTGCACACTGCTGCTTCATCAGAGTACACACCTAGCTGTTGGCTTCTGATGATGGAGAAAAAGTGTCAATATTCTGACATAGCTTCTGCATCCAGCTTGCATCCTGAAAAATGTGCACATCCCTGGCTTTACTCTTACAGACAGATCAGTTTTTACTCTGCTTTTTTCTTTTAGCTGACATTTAAGCTAGATAAGAAGTACAATTTAGGAAGTGGTAATCCTTGCTTCTAATCAAGGAGTGTTAAGAAGGTCATAGATTAGTTTAATTCAAGCTCTTCATTCAAGTTGAGAGATTATATTTGAAATCACAAAGCTGTGAGCTACCTTTGTGTCCTAGTGTTTCATCTGCTCAGTTTTAATTTCCATCCCAGACCTTTCTTCCCTGTGTGTGCAGCAGATGTTCCTAATTCCTGGTAAACACCAGGAGTGCACTGACATAGCTAAAGCCACAATCCACTTATTTGCAGTGAGACAATGAGAAGTTTGGACTCTGAGAGTGAAGTTCCTGAGTCCTTCCTGCAGCCGGATCTCATGTCTGTTTGTCCTCCTTTGAGGCAAAATGAGCTCCAGTTCTTTCAGGATAAAACTTTCTGGTAATGGGTGAACTCTTTATCCTGCTTTTTTTACTGACTTTAACCACTGGATATTGGTATTCCACTGGGATCCATGCCAGCTTCATCTTCTGGTGTCTCAATTAATGCTGAAGTCGCTCTCTACAACTTCCTGAGGGGTGGCTGTGCTGAGCTGGGGGTCGGCCTCTTTCTCCGGGCGACAACAGATAGAACAAGAGGACACAGTCTCAAGCTGCGTCAAGCAAGATGCAAGTTAGAATTAAGAAGGAAATATTTCACAGAAGGAGTGGTCAGATACTGGAATCATCTACCCAGTGAGGTGGTGGAGTCATCATCCCTTGAAGAATTCAAAAAAAGACTGGATGTGGCACTTGCTGCCATGATCTAGTTGAACAGTTAGAACATCGACTGGACTGGATGATCTTATAGGTCTCTTCCAGTCTTGAACTTCTGTGATTCTGTGATTCTGTGAAATGGAATCAAAGCCCCTTAGACAAGGTGAGACACAGAAACAGGTGCTGCTTTGTGGCTTTTAGAGCCTCTGCTGTTCCTGTCTCTGAAGAAGAGAGGTTATTAAAGGAGGTAGATACTCAGTGAGTATCGAAGGAGGTGAATACTCATGGTCAACACTGGTTTTGTGCAAAAGCCAGCAGTGCCTTCAGGATGTGAGGCTCCATCCCCAAGGCTTGGTGAGGGAGCAGTGGCAGAGCCTGTGATCTCTAAACTGCACTGCTCACACAGAAATAGGGGGAAATGAAACGACTGGACATGGAGAACTTGGCTACAGATGCTGATCCCTCCACATCTGCCCTTGGCAGATTTCCAGTGAAACCAAGGAACCAGGATGGCTGAAAGGGGCAGGAGCTTCCTTATCTCATGGCTACTTTGGCAATATAACTGTCCCCAAAATTTCTTCCTATCAACGCCTGAGTAAGCAATCAATCACACCAGAGGCAGTGAGACTATTGCCATTGCCTTGAATAATCATTTTCTATTCATTTGTCCCTTTTTTCTTAGACTGCTGCACTCTTACATTTCACAGCAACACCAAAAGGGTTGAAGGATAATTTTATTTGTTCACACATATTTCTGTAATGTAAATAAGAATCAAATGCTACATGAAGTTAAGAACTTGTGGGAAATGGTGATGGTTTTCTTCCTTCCCAGGAGAGTACAAGATTAAAAATTAAATTTGAAAAAATACTAACTGGGAAATTGCTGCAGAATCCCCCATGCCAACTTGAAAGCATTTTTAGCTTTGGGACTGTAAACATAAAGCCAGTGCTGGGCTGGTTCTGTTATCTGATTTCCTAGAGGTCATTATTTGTTAACAAATGACTTATCATGTGGTTTTATTCATTGGAAAAAATGCTGGAGGATTTCCTATCAACAAAAACGTGATGCAGCCACTTCTTCATATTTTTTTTGTAATCCTCTTACATTTCTATCTGTTCTGTATTACTTATTTTCATGAGAAATACTTGGTTATCTCCTTGCAGCAAAATTTATTGGTAATAAGTTCCCAATATTTTCCAGTTAACTGATTTTTTTTTTATAATTAACTTTTAACTGTGCTTATTTTATGCCTCTTTAAAATAGATAAAATCAAATTACTCAATTTTTCATCACTAATATTTTAAAAATATTCTTGTAGTGAATAACACCCTCTGAGCAGGGGACTCACTTCAGTCTGATCGTGCTCTGTGCTGTGTGATTCATATTTTCCCAAAATAACAGGACTCCTACAAGCTCCAGTATCCATTTATGCCTACAATCCCGTACAATCTGATCACACCCCAGTCTCTGTGATTTATAACTTGTTAATAATACAATCAAGAGCACTTGGTACTTTTGTTAATGAACTGATTATAAATAAGGATTTAGCATAAATTAGGGATTTAGCTCCTCCAAACCAGTTGTTTGAATTTGTAACCTTAGTTTACCATGGTGCAGTGCAACATCTGGCATGTTGGATGTTCTGAAAGGATTTTTTTCTATACAGCCCCACCTAACTGACCTCATTCTTTATTTTTTATTCTCATATCCTGTTTGGTACAGTGTTTTATTTGTGCCCTAACCAGAACTGATGTTTTTCTCTTGTGCTTCTTTAAATGGGTACCTCAATGTGTCTCCTCAAACCTGTGTGTTGGATAAATTTTTGCTACTGAAAACAGGTTAACATTTTATTACTCTATAAAAAGTTTAGCATCTTGGCCTTTGTTCTGTGATGTATTAGCAGGGTTATATTTCAATCATTAAATATTAGCCCTGTGCTTTTACATGAGCATCTTACAGTGCAAGAGCTTAATTAAATAGCCTGTCCTAGAGCACAAAGTGTAAGGGAAATAATGGGAATGGTGGGGAATGAAAGGATGACATACAGGAATCTAATCTGTTTTTCCAAAATCACAACAAAATAAGAAAATTAAAGAAATAGCTCTGATTACTGTAGAGCAAGGGAATTTGTCATTAACAATTGAGCCATTTCAGGGCAGAAATTGACGGGGAGAACTACATAAAAAGTCAGAAAGTTTAGTAAAAGCTGTAAATACTTCTGAGGAAACTGAAAAAAAATATTACAAGGAAATAGTGAGTCAGAAATATTGGAGAGCATTCAGACCTGCTCAAAAATTAGTAGATATCCAGAGAAAATGCATGTCAAAGATTTGAGCACAGAACAGCATGTTAAATGATGGAGTTTTGAACTGATGCAGAAGAAGAAATTGTAATCCTTTATCTAGAAATGTCATGATCTTGAACAAAAGTCGCAGCAGTTTTTATGTAGAAAGATTTTGCAAGCAAAATACACATGTCAAATATTCAAATACAGCCCACCGAGTAATAAAACTGATTTGTTAATTTATTAATCCAGAACAAAATATGCATCTAAATCCCAGTATCAAGGGACACTGGAATTGCACTGGAGTGTCTCTGTTGCTTCGGCTGATGCAATGTGTGGGTCACAGTGGATTTTACCCTGGTTTTTCCCCTCTGTCCCATTAGGTGGGTGCTAACAAGCAATGTGGTTATGGTAAACCAGTCCTAGGCATTTCCCACATTGCTTCTTTTGTGTGCTTTCCTAGAATTCCAGGTGTTTCCAGGAATAAAAAGCACCTTTTGCCATTTTGGATTGGTTCAGTAACTGATGTTGTTGTGTTTCGACACCAATATTCTCAGCCTGGAGAGGCCTGGGCAGCTTTAAACTCTTTTTCTGTCAAAGCAGATCCTGAAAATAAGAAGTGGAGTCAGATAAACCATGTCTTTGTTTCCCCCAGGACAATTGTTATTTGGACAAAATATTCATCTCTTGCTGGAAGCTTTTGCTACAGAATTGCATGAGGGAAATTTTAGGAGAAATCAGGATGATGATATGGATGGACACAGATCAGGCTGTGAGAAATAGTGATCTGGGAGAGCTCCTGGGGCAAGAACAGGTTTGAGGGTGAATTTTCAGTGAATTTATTCATACCTGCTTGCAATGCTGCTGCTGGATGTCAAGCACATATGGGGCTAGATATTTTTTTCTCATATTTTTTGTTTTAACTTATTGACAACCCATGGATTCAAGAAGAAAATTCATCATGTCATGTAGATATGGATCCAGAAAGAAAGCATTCTTAGTCAGAATTATCCTAGGTGAAAAGTTGAGCTCGGTTATGAAGGAGAAGACATGTTGGAAAGCCTCATGAAATAAAAGAGCAGCAAGCTCATTTAGAAAATACCTAGATATTACTGAGTAAAATGCCATAAACCTAATAACAAATCTCCCTATTGCTTAAAAATTATTTTTTACAATAATTAAATTTTCAAAGATAAAACAAACCACCTCACTATTCTTCTAGAATAACATTTGAACAAGTGTGTGGATCAGACTTCACTAGAAAATATTTTATGAAATATTGATGGTAATAAAGGAGGACTGACTCCATCACTTAGCCTGAAAAAAATCATTGCTTTCATTGGTTGCTTTATTTCCAGGCTTGGCCTTCTGAAAATCAAATAAAACAATTAAGTGGATTTTCTTCAAAGTCCCAGAAAGTTTTTCTTATGGCCTCAGAGCAGGCAGCAGCAACTTCAGCCTGAGGACAACTTCTTAAGGAACTTTTAAGTAGCTTTAGAAAGGATTTTAGCATGAAAGCATAATCTCAACAGTAAGTTTAGTTTCCCAGTACACAGGTTATAAAACTCCTGTTTTCATAATCCTGAAGTGCTCCCAAGACTTCAAAAGTTGAGGAGAAGTGGTTCTGTAAGCCTTAATCTCCTTACAATATGTTATGCTTGAAAAAGCACGAGATAGAGAAGGGAGGGCAAGTCCAGATTTTATCAAGAGCTGCACTTGCTGCAGCCCAAAGGTTTGGAGGCTTCAGGTCTTGCTTGTGAAGGATGAGTGACTGAATCACCCTAATCTGGGGTCATTGTATCTGGGTGACAGTCACTGCTTTGCAGTGAGAACCTCTTATCACAGAGCCAGACATGGAGGTGCTGCTGTCTCCTCCTACTCTGTAATTTCATATTCCTGCCCTTTGGGGCACCAATCAATGGGCTCCAGGTTTTCTTTTAGTTGTAATGAAATAAGGACAGTTTTTGATTGTGTCTATGCAGAGCGTGCAGCACATGAGCTGTTGCCTTCCCAAAACGCAATTTGTACTGTTCAGATCTTCAGGGCATTTGGAAATATCAAGATTTGGATTTATCATGGCCAAGGAAACAGCTAAGAGCAGCCATGAGGTCTGAAACCACATTTGTGACATGACTGAAAGTGCCATGGGTACTTTATTGTTACAGGAATTGTTCCTGCTGCAGTGTCAGAAGGAGCATGGAGGCATTCAGCATTGTGTATTAACAATGAAACAAAGATTTTTAAATAGGAAAAGGGGAAATGAAAAAGAAGCAATAATGATATTTTATTTGACTCAGTCCTCACTGGGATTATTATTCTTATTGGGATCCTAATATAGTTGTGGAGTTTATTCAGGAGAGGAAAATCACTGAGGCTTTGTGGGACCCCTCTCAGGTAACAAAAGTGTCAAAGGACATCCCTTTGAACAAAAGTGTTTGTTGATTTTGTTGGTTTATATTCTAAAAATTGAAGTGTAGATAGGAATAGCTGCTACTGACCACAGTTCTTACAATATTGTATTATATTAATTATAATACAGTATTATATATATTATACATACATACATATTTTATATACAATATTATATATTGTAATACAATCACTATTAATATTAAACCTCTAATCATGCATGGTATTCCAGCTAATCACTGAATTATCATAACACCCACTGGTTTAAAGAAAGTAAAACACTTAAATAACACAAACAGGAAGCTGCAACGCTTCACATTCCCAGTCTATGCAAGAGCAGATGAATTTTTGTACCTTGGCTTGCACAAAAATACCTCAGTATTTCTGTAGTCTCTGCCCATTTCAGTGGATCCTGGTAAATAAATAAATAGGAGGAACAGATCACTGGCAGCATTATACAGAAGGTTCTACATCAATGTAGGTATTAATTACACTCATTTCTGACAGATGATTTTCAAAAGCCTAACAGATAAAAGCATTAAGACCATAAATCATTAATTTAATCTGATTATTTCCAGCCAGTCCTTTATTTACTGTCTGCTCAATTAAAAATTGAGGTTAATGAATCTTTCAAATGTACTATAATATTCTAGTATTCATTATGTCCCCTTCCACCCCAGGTAAAAATCTGTCTTTTTTTTCCCCTTTTCCATCCCTTTTTTCATTGGAGAGGCAGTCCTGAGTCACACCATATATTTTCATTTCTGAAAGTCGTTGATAGCAGTTTTCCCATCTGAAATGTGCACAGAGAATGAGATGGCAAAAAGCCAGGCAGCAGCAGGAGCTCTGGAGAGCAAATGTGCAAGAGCAGTTTTACCTTGGTCTTACCTTACAGCTTTCTGTCTTTGCCTTTTGCTGCAGAAGTTACCTTCCTTCTCATCCCTATCATGGCCATAAACCATCTTTTTTTTGAGTTTTATTTCTAATAAAACTCAGAATTCTGCTGAGAAACTTGCATTTCTGTCCCCATTTTTGAAATTTCCTGATTTGCAAAGGAATGAGGTGTTACCCAAACATACCCAAAATTGGTAGCAATCATCAGAATGATTCATCATTTTTATGCATCACAGTTAGAAACACAAAAAAAATCCTTCCCCAGTGGTTTTGCTGAGTCCAATCCCATTCTTTGTTGTTACCTGCTTTCATAAAGTCTTTTCTCTTGTAGAGGAGAATTCTTTCCAACAGCTTCAAAGCAGAATAGCAATTTTTATTCTTTCCTTTTTTTTAATATTTGACACAAATAACTTTGGCATTTTGCATGCTGTAGGTGAACATGTAAAACAAAATGTTTAGTTGGGATAAAATGATAAATCTTCATCCATCTTCACAGACACAATGTCACTGTTCATCAACCAGGACTAAATCCAGGCCTTGACTGAAGTTAGAACAACAACAGCTCAGGTTCTCTTTGGGTGATGCTTCTTGTCTAAAACACTTTTTAGTGCTCAAGAGCACCAAATGTCTGTCTTGAATCAGTTTTGGGGGTTTGGAGTGTTTTCTTCTGGGTTTTTTGGGTTTTTTTTTTTTTTTTTTTTGGTTTTTTCGTTGGGCTTTTTTGTTTGGTTAATTGTTTGGGGTTTTGTTTGGTTGGTTTGGTTTGTTTTTTGGGTTTTGTTTTTGTTTTGTTGGTCTGTTGTTTTTGTTGTTGGTTTTTTTTTAAACTCAGAATGCTTTTTTAATTTAATCATTAATATGATCTCCACTTTGTAAGCAATATCCTATTAGTGAACCTGTGGCAGATAGGTAAAAAGGATCTGATATTGTGATTTCTATCAGTGAGATTTTCAGACTCCTTGTTCCAATTTCTGCATTTTATCCATAATATCTTTTGACTTTTGGTTGACTTGTTATTTGCATGTCACTTAAAATAGTAGTCTAGATACAAGTGAGCACAAAACTTTAAGCATTTAGAAACCATTAGATGCAGCCTACTCTTTACTATATTTAAGCCAGTAAAAGTAAACATAGTAGACTTCCAGGATTAATTTTAAATAGCTAACACACAAGACAAAGTTAATTTTGCCCAAATTTTGCCTGTAACCTTTTAGATGGCTATTGTCTGTACCCTCTGGGACAGCACAGTGAGGAGATGGAATTTTAGAAGGTGTTTATCGTCATCCCAAAGTAGAGGAATCAGGCAAAGTACATGGGATGCATTGACTGAAGATCCCCTTCTCCCTTGGGCATCTTTGTAGGGATCTGCCCTCTTTGCAGCTCTCCCTTGGATGCTTTCTGTTATTTAAGGTAGAAAGCTGTTAGAAATCATCCAGGGGAAGAGCTGTGGAGGTGGAGAAGGCTCTGGAAGAGAAGCTGGATGAGGAACAGTTGCTATCACCTGGTCTGTTGTGTCTGGAGGAGATGGGTCAGACCCCATGAGGGTCTGCAGCTCCAATCTCTGCTCTCTGTGACAGGGACAGGACCCAGGGAAGGGCTGGAGCATCAGGGGGATTTATGTGGGATATCAGGAAAGGTTCTTCCCCCAGAGGGTGCTGGCACTGCCCAGGCTCCCCAGGGAATGGGCACAGCCCCAAATCTGCCAGAGCTCCAGGAGGGTTTGGACACCACTCCCAAGGATGCCCAGGCTGGGATTGTTGGGGTGGCTGTGCAGAGCCAGGGGTTGGGTTTGATGATCCTTGTGGGTCCCTTCCAACTCTGGATGTGTGGGTCCTAGACAATTATGGGCAAAAAAATGTCTTTCAGACAGCTCATGATGTGTTGCATATGGTGAAACCTCTGGAATAACGAAATTCATGTCTGTGGCAAAAGCTTTTCCCACAGAGGATGCTGCTCTTTCCTGTGGTGTTCTTTGAAATCTGCCTTCAGTTTCTTGCAGAGGGGATGTTGTGTGCATGTAATTGCCTTCTGGTGAGAGCTTGAAATGCTTCATTTACATCAAATCCTTCCCTTGTAATAACACCAACATATCAAGTCTCTTTGCAAGTGAGTCAACCAGTGGCTCGTGTGCCTTAGGGGAGCATCAGCATTTCCCACCTCATGCAGGCTGAAGTTTTTTTATCTGATATTTTCTTTAAAGCTGCAGCAAAAGAATAACATCCTGGAGCCACTGCCCGTGGTCAGCTGGATCTTCACCTGCTTGAGCTCCCCAAGCTTATTTTAGTTTGCAGTGTCTGTCAGAGATGCTCCTGTTTCCATCTTGTCTGCGTGGAAAGCTCTGTTGGCATGGAGCTGTAACACAACAGATGGGACATGCTGCATCTTGGCTGACCTCTACTTGCAGCATTTAAATAGCTAAACTGGTTTTATTACCATAAAATAAACTTCCAAGAACTTCTTATGCTCTAGACCAAGCTAACAAGTGCCAGCTGCAATTGGAATAGCTGAGGAGGGAAGTTTTTATAGAGGTTTTGTGGGATTGGAAGAGATTTCCATTGATTTTAGTGAGAACCAGAGGGATGAAATGCTTGGAAAACTTAGATTTTCTTCCAACCCAGAGGAGGAAGTGAAAACAACATTGTTAGGAGTGCACGTGGATTTTATTATTAAGAGATTCTAAAGTTGTGTTTTCACTGTCATTGGAAAGAGACTGGGGACAACCAGGGCTTGGAACATTGGCACCTGAAAATTGTTGCTGCCATTTCAAGCAGGTTTTCTCTTTGGTCTCACTGTTCTGTTGTTTTCAGTTCCTGATGCCCCCAATTTCTTTGGGATTTACCCTCCTTTTTTAGGCTGATTGTAAGACCAATAGCTACCAGCTCTAAATCTTTATTTTCTAACAGAGAATTCCAGGAGGAACTCGGATACTCCACTGCAAAACTGAGGGATGCAATCCCCTCCAGAAAAATAAACACTAGAAGTGTATATATCTAGTAAAATGTAAAAGGCAGGAGTTACTAAAAGCAGTTAAAAAGTACCCTTGGCTTCTGAGGGAGGGACAAAGGTCTCATTAACATTTTCTTACCCTTTTTCAACACTTCTTTGTCTTTAGAGATGATTATTAGTACACCTTTCCACGTCCTAGATTCATTTTTCATACATGAATTTAGGCTCCATCCTTTTGGCTCCTGTCCCATTTGTTGGGTGGGAGTGTGAATGCACTCAGCTAACACTGATTGGGAGCTTGAATATTAAATATAGATATATAGAGATATAGATATATATATAATCACTGAATCATATTTTTAAAAATGTTTGACACATTCTTTAAAGTTGAGCAAAATCTGTTGTATTTTAAATGCTTGTATTTTAAAATACTTTTATTTAAAAAAAACAAACTGAGGTAACACAGCAACATTTTTGAATGCTTGCTTCCTTTGGGCTGCTAGGAAATTATCATGTGCTTTGTACAAGGGCTTTTATTCTAATTTCTTCAATTATACCAACTACAAATGTTACACACACAGTTACAGATACAAGCAAATAGCATGATCTGATTACAAAGACCTTGGAAAACTGATTTTCCTTTGTCAGATGTAAGCACACTATTAAGTCTAGTTTAGATGGCATCTTTGCTTTTCAGTCTTCAAAAGAAGGACAAAAACAACTTTATGCAACTAAATAATACAGATGCTTTCAATTGAAGTTATTAGAGTAGGGAGGCAGAAATCTATTTTTTTTACTCACTGATCCTTTTCACTACAGCTTTTTCTGCACTGGTTTTTATACTTGTTTTCATTCTTCCTGTGTGAATTTTTCTTCAGTAATATAAGAAATAAAACCAAGCTCTTGTGTGTTATTCTCCATGTCTTGTCTAAGCGTGACATTTTTTGTTGTAATACAGATTTGAAAATAAAAAAAAGCCCAGCTATATTTGTGTGCATAAAGAAATGGAAATCTGAATCTTACAAGACTTATTTAGTCTTTATTGAGATGATTCATAGAAGGCGTGGAGGAGAGAGAAATAAAGGAACTGTTCTGTGACTTGAAACTCCACTTTTATTTCATAAGCAACTTTATTACAAAGTGAAGAATACATCTTTGTTATATAAATAATCATCTTCAAGAAGTTCTTCTGGTTAAATTAAATTTCATGTTTGTGCCTCATTCTGGAACTCTGTCATGCTTATGATAGTTATCATTATTATTTTTTCATCTTGATGTCTAAGAGAGCCTTGTGGTAGAAGACAGGGCAGAATTAAAATTTGAAATAATTAAATTTTTCTCATAGGATATATGAGATGCTGCACTTAGCAGCAGAGCAGAATCCTTGCTAGGAGGGTGGAGGAGGCTGCCTGTAGAGACAAACAAGACTGAGACAGCTAACAAACAAACAAAAATCCTAAACAGGAGGCAATTAAAACCCTGATTATAATAGGCTGAATGTCAGGCAAACGAAGTGTGACAAAGTAAATAATCATTCAAATTCTCTAAATATTCAATAATCTAATTTCTAATTCCATGCCAGTTTCTAATCTGTGAAATCCAGAAAATTTCAAGCTCGACATCAAAGAGCAATGTGAAAGCCATTCCAGAATTTTATTCCCAAAATGACCATGAATCTTTTAAATTTTGTTTTGAAAATGCTACCAGAATGTGAGGTTCTTTTTTCCTCCCAAGCACTTACCTTGGATGCATTTATAAAACATTTATAATGTTCTATTTCCTCAAACTTCCTGGGAACTCTTTGTGCCTCTCAGTTTCTGCTCCTCTTTTTACACATACTGAAGTTTTTCAATGGTTTGCATTAACAATTCATTATATCTTCTTAAATTATCACTATTTCTTCAACATCTTTATCTACTCCTGTCTTGATGCTTTAGTTCTGATCTGGTTTATTTAGGTTTTAAAGCTGCTCCCACAAATATGAGTTCTACAATAGATTATTATCTGTGCTTGTAACCTGTCAGGATTGTTATAATTCCTTCTGATTGATCAGGCAATAGAATTTCTATTTCTGCTTAATCTTTTCCCTGCTCTGCAGTCACTTGATCTGATGGGCATCGAGGAAATCCAGGTTTCTTTGGAAGTTCCTCAGTGAATTAAGTCCAAGCCTTTTGGCCTTGCAGATATATCTGTAATTCTGAATAAAGGAGGATCAGAGAGCTCATGCAAGAGCTGAGATAATTCAATGGAATTCTCTTATTTAACAATGCAGGTATAGGATAATATCTCTTTCTAAAGCAGTTTTTTACATCCCTTGTTACAGGAGTGAGTTACACTTTAAGGGAAGATCTACTGGGAGCCCATGGATAATCTGAAGGGATAGTGTTTAATCATTTGTGGAAATCACTTTGTGCCTGGAGACTCTTGTGATTCTGCCCTTGAAAAGAAAAGTTCCTTCCCAGAAAACTGTTTGTTGAAATGTGCACAGGCAGAATGATCATGATAAGGGCACTAGCAGGTGGTATTTAATCTGATTTTTTTCCCCCCCCACCTCATTTTTTGGTTATGCTGTTTTAACCATTTTACAACATACTGCCATGTATTTTGTCATGTCAGTGAAAACTTCAGGAATTCATAAAATATCTCAGAAGCTGGAGCTCTCAGGTAATTGATGATAATGGTTTGATAAATATACCTGCATTTACAGCATGAGATTATATGGGGCTGAAAACTGGCAGGATGGTGCACCAGAATGTCAGTTCCATGAAAATTTTCAATGAAATTAGCACTGAAAAATAAGACAGCTCATTAAATGTTTTGGTTGATGTTAGATGCTAACCTAAACACTAAGAAAAGAGCCTTGATAATAAAGGGTAAAGCTGGCAGGTAAAAGCAGTGGGTTTATGGAAAAATAACAGAGGGAGCAACTCAGAAGCTGCTGAATGAATCCATAAAACTGCACAAAAAAATCTCCTGACACCTCTAAACAAATCTACATTGGGAATGTTAAATACAGAAATGCATATTGTATAAATATAGATTTGAATTATTCTGGAACCTGGGACTTGAGAGAAGCTGTGTGAAATATCTCCTATGAATGTTTTCCTGGTAAGAAATACACTTTTATGTCAATATATTTGTAACATATTGGATTTGGCCAATAGGAATTTACTTGATATCAACCTGACACAATTTTTTGGTGATTATTTTTCTTTGCAACCACCAGACAGAAAACAAAAATTATTTAAATAGCTATATTTTTGGCACATATTTCATATACAGATCATATGTCTGGCACAATTTCTTTGTTTTTATTCTCTTGTCATGAAAAAATTTTCCTGAATTTGTCATATATGTTTATAATCAATTGCAACCCTCAGCCATATATATTTTCTACCTCAATTACAATAATGATCTGGAGGAAAAACACAGGATAAATTACTGTATTAGTAACATCTTTTGAAATTGTGTGGGAATTCTTGCATATTTTAGAAACTTGGTCGTGTTTCCTGCAGTAGTGTGTAATATCAAACATAATGCCCTGACTAATTGCTGTTGGAACTGTTTTACTCATCCCCCTCAGTTTTGTTTAGCTGATATATTCTTCACTTCCTTCCCTAAGCTGAAATGTGGAAATGTCAGGGTTCTTCTGTAAACAGCTCATAAACTCTGGTATAAAAACCACCAGACTGTTCTGGGTAAAAAAAAAAATTAATTAATTGAGAGTTTGATAAAAAAAAAGCCTATGAATAATAGAGAAAATAAAGTTGATCCTGATAAGTATTTAATGCATGCATTAGGGGGAAAATGCAATAGCAGGTTGACATTATGATCTTGGTTATTTCTTTATGTAATTTTATTTTTTTTTTTTGTGTGTGTGTGTGTGTGTGCTTAGAGAGCCACATTTGCCCAGGAGTGAAGGAAAAAAATTTTCATTTTTAGTTTTCTGTGCTTATCTTCCCTGTGAGGGTGTTGATGCCCTGGCACAGGTGCCCAGAGCAGCTGTGGCTGCCCCTGGATCCCTGGCAGTGCCCATGGCCAGGCTGGGCAGGGCTTGGGAGAGTGGAAATTGTCCCTGCCCATGGCAGGGGATGATCTTTAAGGTCCCTTCCAACCCAAACAATTCTGTCATTCTTTCCACCTGGAAGTCAACAGACTGAGACATGTGATCTATGATTTCAGATAGAAAGGAAATCCTGTGTTTTATGTAGGTTGAAGAAACATAGAGTTACTTTATTTTTTACAAAAATAAGCTAATGCTATTAGAAAAAGTAGATATGGTAGAATTTCTGAACTCTATAGCAGTTTAAAGCAGGATCATATACTATCAGCATAAAGGATTGTGTGTAATTACTCTCTTTAAATAAATTTTGCTCACTGTTGAAGAAATACACCATTTAGCAAATGCTGACACATTCTCCTTTTTAAGACATAAATGGTTAGATAGGATTGCTTTGATTTTCAGGAACTAGAATTCCCTTGCTTTAGCACTTTTATCTGCTTTAGCCTGAGTTTTGCCAAAGGAATGACTGTTTTATTTCAAACACGCTTTGAAGGAGGTTCAGAATTATGTGCAATTGATTGTGTTTGGATTTGGAACAAAACCTTTGCTGATTTTCATTAAATTTCAAAGGTTTTTCTGCATAGTGTTTAAACTTTGCTACAAAAGGCAGTGGGGAGAATTGAAAAGTGCTCTGGAGCCTGTCTGCAGAGGTTAAAGCTGTTTGTGCAGGCAAAGCATGGGAATAGTTCAAGATGTTTAAAAATTAGGTTGTACAAGGATGGATAAATACTAACTCTTCTTCCCACCAAATTCCAAAATCAATGAGACACCACTGCTATTGGGGAGGTGGAATGGGAGAGAACAAAGACTTTTACCTGCTGGAAAATGTCACCAGCTGAGACCCTTTGGTACAGAGGTTTTTCCCTTGGCTCTCTCGTTTGTGCTGTGAGAGAAAACCAGATTGAGACTCTGTGAATTTGGTTTCCTACAAATTGCTCTGATCTGCTGGAGCCAGATTTTACTGCTAAGGCAGAGTGAAAAACCCAAGTGTTCCTTTGGCTGCAGAAAGCATTAGTAACCCGAGAGCCTGAGTAAAAATAATTGTAGGGGTTTTGTTGACTGGATGAAGTTGCAGAAAAATGAATGCATTTTGGGCACACAATTTTTTAATCACTTAGAGGAACTGAGTTTCAAATTTATAGTATTACAGACAGAAGATGAGCCTCTCTTTTGGAATTACATTGCCCTTCATTACCTCCTGTAATGTGGAATTAGCTTGGAAAAAATTGTGCAGCAGCAGGAAAAATATTCCAATTCTTATTGTCTCTGGTTCATCGTAGTGAGATTTTTTTTTGTTTGTTTTATTTTGTTAACAGACTAATGCAGATAGAGACATCACTGCCAAGTTAAAATGCTCTCCCAGTTCAGACAGGCAGATTATTATCTACCTTTTTACAGGGGACATGAGGTTTTAACTTGTTAAAAGCAGAAAACTGCTTGATAGCAGCAGCTGGGCTATCAGTAAATATTAAGGAGGATTATTCTCCTAGTTTGAAAACAGCCTGCAGTCCAGAAAAGAAACTTCAACTCCAAAATCCTCATGAATTGGATAGGATACTTCTTACTGGGCTTGGGTGGGAATTCTTTTCTAATTGGCTTATCCAGTGTATAAAGGAAAGTTTTTCCCTCAGAGCAAACAAAATGAGAGAGTTTATTTAGCTGTTTAATAAATGTTTAGTTATTTAATTTAATAAATTTACTTCCTGTTCTGCAAGTAAGGATTAGACAGCTTATAAAAAACTCTCAGGGAGCTGCTTGAAGCTCGTGGTGTTGGCATTTGTTCTGTTTTCACCCTTATTTAGGGAGTTTTATGGAAATCTGTGGTATCATATACAGACTTTGGTCAGCAAAGCAATATCATCACTATGAGTGCAGGAAAGAGCACAAGATTGTCACATTTTGCCCTTACACACTCACCTTGCATATTCTGATGTGAACATATAGAGAACTGGGCAGTAGAGGCTACAATGCCTCGAGGAAAAGAGCCATTTATTGAAGGAAAAATGGAATTTTGGTTAATACACGAGTGCACTTCTAACATGAGGAACAGCTCGCTAAAGCCAATGAGTGATTCTGGAAATGGATAAAAATGCTTCAAAATACCTGAGAAGCTTTCACCAGCATATTTGGGCATCTAAATTCCAATTTGAACAGCATTTCTTAGGAGAAAGAGCTTCCACTTGAGCCCTCTCAGCAGCATATTTGGCATTTGACTGAGGACTGAGGATGGGCTTCAATTGCAGTGTGTAAATCCAGGGTAAGAGCATGAGTTCAGTCCTGTATGTCTAATTATATATATATATTATTCATCTGTATGGAGATGAATGCAGTACCTGCCCTATTTCATATTTAGGATTTCACAAAGGCAGATTTATTCCTGGCTGGAATGTTTGTTTGAATGCCAGTGTCGAATCTCAGCTGGAGTGTTAAATGTAACTTTGAGTGTCAAATGTTACTTTGAGTGTCTGCAGTTTGAATTTGGGTTCCTCTAGCCCGTGTAGATGAAACCAGCATTTCTCAGGCTGTTGAAACACTGCAGGGTTTTTATTTTCCCCTGCCATAAATCATGTGAATTCAAGTAGAACATTAAGACTTTCAACTTGACCGTGTTTGCGTTTAAGCCTTTCTCTTGAAATGAGATCGAGATATTAAATTTAAATCACCTCTGTGCTCCCTTCTCAAATTGAATGCTTGTCTAAACTGGGAATAACAGAATGTGAAAATCAGCTGTTCCTCTGTGAACTTCTGAAATGAGTAATGCTGATCTTAAATACACCAGTGTTTTCTCAGCATCAGATTTCAAATGTTCAAATATCCTCAGCACAAGCCCATTTGCCTTTATTTATACTGGGTTTTGACAGCTAGGAAACAAAAATTGAGGAATTTTTGACCTCAATTGATAAACTGGAAAATATTTTGTGTTTTTAAGTTTTAATATTTAAATACTCGTGAATGGCTGCATAACTATTGGTATATGTGTTAGGATATTTTTCGGATATCACTTTTGTGTCACCACTCAGTTCTGGTGATTTTACCTCATTTCTTGATGAGCTTCTTAAGACTGCAGTGTAATGTTGGTGTTAATATCCTGCAGACAATTTGTCTGTCAATCCCTCAGAAAAGGTGGTTTCTCAGGTGGGACTTGCCTAGGGTAAGTTCTATTTCCATTGCCTCAGAAATGGAATTGATTTCCTTGAGCTTCCACAAATAAACATTTTCCACAGCTGTTACCCCAAAACCACTGAGCTCATTTCTCCTGTCACTCACACCAGCATAAATCAGGATTCATTCTCTTGTGGCAGGTGATCCTGTAATACAAAACACACAGAAAGAATCAATAATTTGATATATCAGAAACATATTTTTGGAGAAAGACAGAGGAAAAAGTTAGGATTAAAGCTTTTAGCAGTGAGAGGTTGGAGCACCTGCTGCCTTTTGGGACCTGTAGTTACTGGGAGGAACCCCTGAGGCACAGCAGCTGTCAAGGGCTTTAAAGAGCTAAACAAAATATAATGGCAAGAAAGTAAAGAATTTATATACACACACTCATATATATATATGAGTGTGTGTATATAAATATATATATATATGTATATAAATATATATATATATAAAAATATATTATATATATATATATATATAATTAGCTTCCTGACAGTAAGGAAAAAAAGTGTATTTAAGAGCTGAAGCAAAAAATACTCACCTGACTCTTTGGCTGATTGTTATTCTGACTTCATTCTAATGCAGTTCCTCCTGTTCAATATCAGTTTATAAAGCTGTGTTCACTGACCCCCAATAACTAACAAATCCCTCTATGCTGCTAGATGAATAAATTCCAGTTTGTGGTAGTGCAAATGTGTGCTGATGGCTGTTCAGTGAATACATGGCACATTAACCATTAAAAGAGTTGAGGTTTAGAAGAATAAAAGGACGTAGGATTGATGCATTTCTGTAATACATTACCCATTATTTATGGTGGCAAGGGTATATACATTTTTATACAGACTATGACATACTCTTTGGCCAGCAAATCATACCCTGTTCATGCCAGTGAAAGAAAAGCTTTGGTGATCAATTGTCACATTTAGAAAATATTATTTTACTATTCGTTTCAATACATGGAGTGGCACTACAGAGACACTTGTACATAGAGTGTCTTGAACATTCTGGAATGCCATTGTGCAGATGGAGAAGTGAAAGCACAGAAACCATTTGTGTTGTTGGTGGATTGATTGTGGAATTCATTTCATTCAAAGCTGCAATTCACAGACCAGAGTGTGTTCTAGGAGCCAGGGCTGAGGTAAATCACTGCAGTTTTTCTGTTCCACCTGAGCTGAGGATCTCCAGCTTTGTCCCAGGGGATGGATTGAGTGAAGAGGCTCCATCGTTTTGTGTGAGGCTGGATGGGGTTTGTGTCTGGATTGAGAATTATTGAGTGAGACAATGAATAGAACCTTTACTGTGGAAGTGCTGAATTGTTTATTTCTAGTTGCATTTGACCTCCCTTTATCTCTTGCTCCCACACATGTAACCTATAAATTCATATTTAAAATTTGCTAACTCTTTTAATGTGTTCAGGGCTTCTATTGCTGTTCCTCACTCTAAGAACAGAGATTGGTTTTCAGAATTGAATTGACTGCAATCCACTTTAGATAACATGAGTAGAGATCAAACTTTCATCATTATTTTTGCATTGTCTGGGGAGTCTGAGCTATTACAGGCATCTGAGTGGAGACAGCAATAACACATCAAACACACCAGAGCATGTCACCTGTTCTGATGATACAAAGATGTTCTCTGAGAGAAAGAAAAATCCTTCAAAGATATGTTTTATTTTTTCTTTGATCTTCCAAGTGCATAAAGATACTGTAAGAACCTGGGTAACGTAGCAATTTAATTTAAAAGATTAATTTTTAGACTCAACCAATAATCCTTTGGGTCATGTTCCAAGCACAGAAATGCGCATGCAAAAAAGAAAGTATGAAGAGGTTTCAAAACTTTTTTTAGCTTAAAATGTGATCTCCACTGGTGGTATCTTCTTGGTATATTCCATTTTAAGGGTTTTTTGGATTTTTGGGGTTTTTTTAAGGTCCTAAAGTTGCGTGAATTTACTATAAGCAAAAATAGTCCTAATAGATACAAATATACTGTACAGTAGGTAAATGGGATTTTTCCTTGTTCTCTTCACTCACAAATTTGAACAGACCAGATTTAGTTTAGCTCACAGAGAGTCTGCAAAGGAGAAATGTGCAGAGATGTTTATTGAGCTGAGTTTTTTTTATTTTCCTGTCGCTGTCATTACTGAATCTCTTCATACCCATTTGAATGGGCCCTGAGCACAGAGTGGAGCACACTCCTTGCAGTTGGTGCAGTAAATCTGACCTCATCACACACTGCTGCTGTTTGTTTTCCCTAGTTAAATGTTCCATGTACAGAAATCCCTACAACTGCTATCAGTGCAGGCTGTAAGTGAGGCAAACACCTGCCAGCAGTGGTTCAGGCACTGCTGATGCTGCTCTCAGACAGGAGCATCATCTGCCAGCTTTCCTTTCAGCTCCAATTTCCATAACTTGTGGTAGGATTATATTAATGTCAGTGCAGAGACGTGGATGTTCTGTGGTTTCCGTAAAAACTGATCAGACTTAGCCACAGTGTTCCCAACATTGAAATAAATTGATTTGCCTGCTCCAAAAGAAGGACAGAGGGTTTTTCCTCACTTGCTTCACAGATGGGCAACCTGTGGGTTAAAAAAAAATTAATACAGGTAGCATCCATCACCTAACCTGGACATATTATTGAGTGAAATTATCAATTATCAAAGCAGAACGGGAGAAGATTTAATAATGCTCCATTTTATTGTATATGTCCTTGCATTTTCTTTTTTTTTCCCCTTCATTTTTTTTTCCTCTTCCAGGTTGACATCTTAGAAATCATTTAATCTAAAAACTGTTCCTGGAAAACTGAATAATGACCTGTAATGTGATGAAAGATAACTTCCCTATAACACAGGGGGGAAATGTACTCTCATCATTCCTTCACCTGGGACTAATTTTAGAGGTGATTTACTAAAAGGTTCTTGCAGAAACCTGAAACCAAAGTGCTGGAGCTACTCCTTGGCCCAGTGAAGGGTTCCAGATATCCAGGCTCATGTTAAAAATATAAATTTCAGATCATCCCAATGGTCAGGAGGCCCTGTGGAAGCAAACTGGAAAATCTTCCAGCTCCGAGTCTGTCCTCATGTTCCCAAACTCTCCTTTGGTTTCCCAGCCAGAGGTTCTTCAGGTGTGCGGTTCTTGCTGTGGGTTTTTGGAAAAAGGATTTTCTTCTCTCAGAGAGGCAGCTCGGTAAACACCAGTCGGGATGAATCATGGTTTCTCAGAGATTTGTAGTTTGTGGTCAAGTGTCACATCCAAGTGAAGCTTTTCCCACAGATTTTAAGAAATTTCTCAGCTCCTCAGATTCCCCAGTGTGGGCCATGAGTTAAAAACTCTGTCCTCATTGAGGCAGCATGAGGATAATAAGGTTTGTATCCTCAAAACAGTTGCCTGTTCTCAATGAAATTTAATTTTGTTAAATTTTAATTTTTCTTTGAATTTAATTTTCACTGAGGCTTCTCTGTTCCTTTGAATTAAATTATTCAAAACCTTAAAAAAATTACTAAGGAGGACTGTTGTAGAAACTCTCTGTAACTTCATCATGGACCTGCTGGCCCTTGAATTTCAAATGGCAATTGCCAAAAGTCCCAAATTCACAGTGCTATTGCCTTTAAAACTACCAGCAGAGACAATTGACTTATTATTGTCATCTCTGCATGCCAGGAGAATATTAATCAAAGCGCAGTGAATTAAAGGTGTCTGCAGTTCTGGTTAGAATTTTGATATCAGTATTGATTTCTTAAATATATGTTTGTTTCCATTCTTTGT
This sequence comes from Ammospiza caudacuta, assembly GCF_027887145.1. Taxonomy (NCBI): domain Eukaryota; kingdom Metazoa; phylum Chordata; class Aves; order Passeriformes; family Passerellidae; genus Ammospiza; species Ammospiza caudacuta. Next base: position 74,795,902 of record NC_080596.1, read on the forward strand.
TTAGTGCTGAAAGTCACATGAGGAGCTCTTGATATAAAATCCCATTATTAAAAACTAGTTGTTTGTTAGCTGCATTCACATGACTTTTTTTTTTTTTTTTTTGAGGAGCCACAAAAAAAGTAAAAAACCATCCCTGTAATACACAATAAATAATCTGGGTTTTTTTGAAATGGATTTGGATGTTTTTCAGCTAATGATGATCTTTTGCAAAGGTAATCAGCTTTCATACACATAACTGCAAACATGTGACAACTGGGACAAAAATGTAAGACTGGCTCAGACAGGTTTTAGTCAAATAAACATGATTGAATTCACAAGTAAGATGAAAATTTCCATGTTTACTATACAAAACCAAAATTCTATGCAAAACTCCTTAAGAATACATTCTTAAATTAGGAGAAATTATAATTTGAGGATATGTATCCCAGTACATTGAATAATTATTACTGTGGGGATTTTTTTATGTATTCCCCATTTCAGATGAAGAGAGAGACCTTAATACAAAAGCAGTTTTTCTCAGCCCATTGTCATATCTTTAAGAACACATCAAGGTTTCTCAGTGCCATCTTTTTGACCAAAATCTTTTTAATAGATATGAGAGAGACCATGTGTGATATAGAAGAGGTAATTTAGGGTAAAACTCTGCCTAAGATTATATTTTTAGTTGAAAAAAGAGGGATGAGTGTGTGCAGGTTCTCAGGTCTGTGCTTACCTTACTGGTATAAATGCTGCTGCTGGTAAATAACTATATTTAAGAAATCTGTTTTTCTGGTTATACCAAAAGGATGGACATGACATGACAAAAAGTCAGGAATAATGGATTGATGAATTTTTTATAGTACAAAACTTGGAAAATAGCTCATATCAACATACAGCTTTTCTGCAAAGTATCCTGGGTGTTTGTTTTTTGGTGTCAGACATTCTTATTGTAAGGATTATTAGCATAAATATCACTTTTCCAAAAGAAAAAGCAATTTATTAGCAGAAAAAAGGGCTGCTAAGCAGGCAAGTAAACTAACTGATGCTTTGAGCCAATATGAGCTCTCTCCATGCCAGGGTTAAAGCTGACAGGAGGAATGGGAAAGGGAACATCCAGTTCTGTTGCCTTGTCTACACATTTTGGCTCTGGGCAGATGACTTAGGTTTGCATTCCTGTTGAGCCATTACTAAATGATCGTAAAAACATTTCGCAAATTATTCATGGACAAAAATTGGATTAATATAAAATCATTCTTTCTCTGAATGGGATTTTGTGAGCCTTTAAAATACCACTTTTTAAAGATGGGAGTAGTGTTTCCCTTTTTCCTGGGCAACAACCTGGGACTTGCCCTGACTGCCATGAACTCGTTGAATATGATGGGAAGTGCCTTGGGAACTGCATCAGCCAATTCCCTCAGCACTCCGGGGTGTTGTGGTGTTGTGAGGGTGCCCAGGATGAGGTGAGAGATGAAAATTTGACTCCAAATTCTCAAAAAGCTGATATTATTATATTATATTACATTACATTACATTATATTATATTATATTATATTATATTATATTACATCATATCATATCATATCATATCATATCATATCATATCATATCATATCATGGAAGTTATTCACTAAAACTACACTAAAGAAAAAGATGCATCAGAAGGTTAGACAGGAATGAATAATAAAACCTCATGACTGACCAGAGAGTCCAATGCAGGTGGACAGGGATTGGTCATTAATAAAAAACAATTCACAATGAACCAATCAAAGATTCACCTGTTGGTGAGCAGCCTCCAGACCACATTCCAAGCAATCAGATAATTGTTGTTTACGTTTTCTGAGGTTTCTCAGCCTCTCAGGAGAACAATCCTGGTGAAGGGATTTTTCCTAAAATATCATGGTGACACTGGGCTGCATCTCCTTGGATCCCGTGGACTTGTGCTCATTTGGGTTCCTCAGCTGGTCTCCAGCCTCATTTCTCTGTCAGCAGGAGGGACTTTGCTCCCCCAGTCCCTCCTCTGGGAAGAGAGGTTGCTATTGAACATCGAGGCAAAAAAGTTGTTGAGTACCTCAATTTCTTCTGTTCAACCTGTTGCCAGTCCTGCTTCTCAGGGGGGATGCACTTTCTGTGACCTTCCTTTTCTGGCTGATGCACCTCTACAAGCCCTTCTTGTTCTTTGCATCCCCTGCCAAGTTCAGCTCCATCCGCACTGGTCAGCTCAATAAAGTTGGTTCTATCCAACCTGCAAGTTATGTTTCTGTAGGGATCAGTGATTATAATTTGTGCTTTGTTTATACCCTGGGGTATCTGATATCACACTGTTAATGCCTTCAGATCTTCTGTTAATGTCTTGAACTTTTCTGAGTTCCAACACAGTCCCCTCTTTGTCTTCAGCAGCTGTCAAAATACAGCTCCCTGATAATATAACTAACATTTAATTATCACAGCCTAGTCAGGCATGCGTCCATGTCCCAGGGTCACTGAGCACTTTGCCAAAATAGTGGACTGTTATTAGACAGATGGATTGCTTTGGTAACTGCTTGCTATTAATATCTATTAATTACAGCACTGCCAGGGGTATGTTGTCAAAATTGCTTTATGGGATCGACTCACACACATTGCAGAGTTGTAAATCTTCTTTCCGTAGGACACCGGCTGCCCTCTTGCTCCTTGGATATTTCAGGATCCATTGCTCATAATTCATGATGAGTTTTAGTAGCAGAGGCCTTGGCTGCAAATTGACCAGAAAGGATTAATACACAAAACTTCCTGAGTTTTGTTGATGTACCAGACTAAGAAATTGTTTTGGCCATTTTTTGCACTTTGGAACTTAACACTTACTGTTGCAGAAAGGTTCTGTTGTGTGTGACAATGTGTCCCTGACATTTCAGAGCCAGTGCTGTCATTTTTGTTGTGTTCCTCTGCATTCTTTATTCACTGGTGTTTCACTGTGAATAGACCAGTAATGGTGGAATAGTGTCTGAAATCCTTTACCTGTTATCAAATTAAATAGAAAAGGAACCCAGTCCTGCTAACAGAGGTGAAAAAGCACTGAGATGGGTCTCTGGTCTCTGACCTCTGCAGAAGGAATTGTTGTAGTTGGGCATTTTACCTTTGCTTTCGTTGAAAGGAAACAAAGGAGTACCAATGTGATGTAAAATGCAGTTTTACCTGTAACTCACAAAGTCAGTATGTGAAATTAATCACTTTTAGCTAGACTATCTAGACTCAGCAGTCATGTGACTGACACAGTTTAGAGCAGGTTATCTACTCCATGATCCACCTGGATAGATGAACAGCAGCGAGCAGATCCCCTGCATCTTTACAAGCTGCTTTCTTGCAGGAGAAAGACTCGCTGCATTCTATCAATCTGCAATGCTACACTGCTCAAGGCCAGTTAAAATTAAAATACAAATCTGGTCTTAACTAAGTCCTGCTCTTCTTCTTGGCTTACTCCAGCTGTTTGCTGTTTATCTCTTCAGCAGTGGGCGCACATGAATAGTGAGAAAATTCAGAAATTATGTCAAGGCAGTGAGCAAATCATTGAAGGGAGGATGCTGAGTGTCCTGCTGCCTTCCCAGCTCCTGGGGGAGTGAACCTCAGGAGGGAACCCCTTTCCTGCTGCCCTCATCTCTGGGCTCCCCACTGCTTCTATCATTTAGTTCTATTCCAGCTGAATGGCTCACAAACACACCCTTAAGCAAACAAGGGAGGATCATCCATAATTCCTGAGGGAGTTTTCAGTCAGAGCACTGTGGTATTTTCTGAGACCCCCATCGAAGGGAGGAAATGATGAATCTGACTCCATGTTCTTAGAAGGCTAATTTATTATTTTATGCTACTATATTACATGAAAGAATGCTACACTAAAGCAATACTAAAGAATACAGAAAGGATGCAGACAGAAGGCTAAAAGATACTACTCAAAAATTTGTGACTCTCTCTTCAGAGTCCAACACAACTTGAACCCTGATTGGCCAATAAGCAAAAACAATTCACATGTTGGATAAACAATCTCCAACCACATTCCAAAGCAGCAAAACACAAGAGAGGCAAATGAGATAATATTGTTTTCCTTTTTCTCTGAGGCTTCCCAGCTTCCCAGGAGAGAAATCCTGGGAAAGGAGATTTTTCAGAAAATATGACAGTGACATAGCACAAAGAATTTCCACTGGTTTCAGCTCTGGGGATTAACACCCACACCCACTTCTTTAAAGTCCCTGAATTTCAAGCTATTTGGAGATTCAGTGGGACAGAGAATTCCTGACAGATGTGGGCCTGGATTTTTAATTGTGAGAGTGGATCTTCAGGTAGGAGCAGGGGCAGTTGCTGTCAGGGCCATTGGTTCCAGCTGAGGATGCAGCTGATAGTTCTGGGCAGTGTCCGCTGCAAGTGTCCAACAGCATTGCTTGAATAATTTTGCAAATTAAAATAAAGTGAAACTGAAACCCTGAATGAAATGGAAAAAGAAATTAACCACAAACAAAACGTGAAACTGAAACTGAAGTAACTTCCAGAATGATTTTCCTCAGGTTTAAATTGGAGAAATGCCCTGAGAAAATCACCTGATTATTTTCTTTAATCAATTTGCTTTCTCCTGTTTTCCATAGAGAATTTACAATGAGAAATCACAATGACCTGGAAAGATTGTTTAAAATCAGAGATTGTCCCATCTTCTTCTATAAGGTCTTTAGACACAGTAAGGAGTTTGCAATCAGGCACATTTATCACACTTGAGGCTCACCAATATGGTGTAAAAACTTGCCCTGTTTCAAGAAGACAGAGTTTTGTACTCAAATTCCATATATTGAAGAAAAAAGAAAGAAAATAAGAGATGGTATTTACTTCTATGATTTTTTTTTTTATATCTGAAATCATTATTATTGTCTGATATGAAAAATAAAAGATCAAACATAATATGATACCTTTTTCTTCTGTTCTTCACTGGCAGCTCTATAATTGAACATGAGCCAATGTTGGTTTCTTTTCAGTTATGAAAATAGTTAAGTGGAAGGACTTTTCAAGGTACTTGATTTTAGATCTCCCTTTTATTCCATCCTATGGGTCATAACTGTGGCATGCACAAGAAAGGTCCTGGAAAATGAAGGAAATTCAGAATGATTTAACAGCACTTCATTGAAATAGTCTAAAATTAGGAACTTTTCATTTAGAGTTGAGTTTTCTGTACACATGAGGCTTCCAACCCTCTTAGGTTTCCTTCAGAAATCTCAGACGAAGACCTGCTGAATTCATTGAAGTCTGAGGTACTTGGATTATTTCCAAAAGCAGAAACCTTTTAAAGCTCTTCCAACTAAATCTGATACAGAGCAAGTCTGAAAGGAGTTGGAGTGTGTGGAAAAGCCTCATTCCTGTAGTAAGTACAGAGAGAAAATGCTGTTGACCTTTTGAGAGTGAAAAGAGGTTTTCATAGGTTCAGTGGGCAGCACATAAGACATGAAATAAATTCAGCTGTTGTGCTTGACGTGCTCTGTAGCTTTCTAACACCCTGCTGGTGCCAATCTCCTTAGATACACATTGTAAATGGCTGAGCAGTTCATGGTAAATATGTTCAGGGTTTGGTGCTAGAAATTTTCAAAGCAAACATCAAACTTGTTAAATCCGGTCATTATTAATTTATAAAGGAAATGCCTTTTTTTACTGCTTTGCATGCAGTTAGATTATTTAACAGATGTGGAATATATGTACAGCTGAACTTAAAAATCCATCTCTTATTTAGAGAAGTGACTGGTTGATATAAAAGAGGGGAAATTGGCCATATTATCCAGTATGATTTCCCCCATGCCATATGGAATAGGCTGGGAGGGAGAAGCCACAGTCTAATATTTCCATGGCAGTACAAGCTGGCACTGCAGAGCATGGTGAGGAACAGGAATCTGCTGCAATGTGTACTGTCAGTGGCATTTTGATTTTTTTGGCACTCGCTTGTGTATGGGCAAAAACATCCTGTCCAGTGGTAAATAGAGTTTTGCTCATCATAGAATGCTTGAGTGAGTGCAGCGAGGATAAATAAGGTGAAGATCTTGGGTAACTTGGCTTCAACTCTGCTCTCCTTTAGAAAAAAAAATCTCTTATTTGTGGCTCCATGAATATCACTGGGCTGCCTACAGCAGTACCACCATTAATATATGTCAGAATTTTTAAGGATTCAGAGATTGAAGCAATATCTGGATAAATTACTAAGTGAATGGATAAATAATTACAAATAGTTGAGATACCACAGCTCAGCAAATTACGTCTCATCAGCTGAACATGGTAATTGATTATTTGCTTGGCTTTAGTCCCCTGTGAGTGCTGCAGAAGTCTCTGCCTTAAACCACCTTCAACTCAAGCTGAATCACTCAAAAAGTTTCAGCTTCTCAAATGTGGGGTAGGCATATCAGTTTAGCAGTGGCTTGGGTTTGTGGAAATTACTCTGCATTTTCCTAAATAAAGAATAATTTCTTGCATTTTTTTTTGTCATATTACATCCACTAGTTAATTATAGTGAAAACATAAATTACATAAATATAAAAATGTGAATAAAACTATTTAACAAGAAATCTTAAATGTTTACAAAAATATGGAAAACGAAGAAACTGAGATAGAAATAGATTCCATTTTCTACCTTTGAATGGTTAAATGGTTGGGGAAGTTGAACAGAGCCTTTTCCGTATTATTTCCTCGAAGCAATTTATGGTGAGAAAAAAAGAATAAAAGGAAAATGCTAAGAAATAGGATATTTGGCAGCTTTTGTGTTGCTTTTGCTCTTTTGCTGTAGCTTATACTGCTCCCTTTTTTATATTTTTGCTCAAAGCTATAGATTTTTCTTTTGGACCTTTTCACTTAGGCTAAATTCCAAATGGCCATGTTAAATCTTTGAATTTAATTTTGAAACAGAAGACAATGGGTTTTGGTAGTCAGAAGAGCACAATATATCTTGATAGTCATGGTTACTTTTAATAATACAAAGTCAAGACTTGACTACTCAAGTCAAAAATGGAAATAGTCTCATTTAAAGCCACAATAAAAGGTAGCTACACCTGTTTTTATTCAGTGTAAAAATGAAGTAAATTGATATGAAAGATCCTTGATTGCTTTTGTAGTTTGAAGTGCAATTTTGTGGCAGAAATTAAATTTTCCTGTCCTGAGATCATCACAAAGAGTAATAAAAATTTTCATTAGAAACAAAATCATTCCCCACCCTAATCTGTTATCCAGCAGGAAACTGAGGCTGAAATACAAAAATAATACAAACAGATAAATTTTATAGGAACTGGTCCTGTGTGTATTTTAAATAACTGAAACTAATGGAACTCCTTGCATGATTTAAGACAGATAATGGCACAGTGCAGAAATGCATCTTGAGCTGTCAGTGGCACTGACAGAAATTCATATGGAGGAGTTGGTTCCTGCTTTTTCACATCCCCAGTTTGAGGAGTGGTTCAGTGGATTTGGTGATTTCATAAAAATACAGCATCACTGGAGCTGGCTGCTTATCTTCTTGCTCATTACCTCTCTGTGCTCTTGCAGGGCAGGTTTAAGGTGTTCAGCAATTGTTTTTGTGGTAAAAGAGCAGCTTAGCAGACCTGAAATTCTGGACAATAATGTTCATCTACACAGCAGTTTCACTGTTATTAAGTTCTCCATGTGTTTTTGAGAATGATTCACAGTTCATTGATTTTGGTGTTTAAAATGTGTTCCTTGATATAAATACTCTTCAGCCAGTTCACACTGATCTCAATACAATCCTAAATTCTGTTTAGGCACTCACTGAGTTCTCAAGGAACTTAGTAAACAGTAAAAGAAAAGAAAAATAAATTAACTACCTGGTTGCTTCCATAGCCTCTCAGGAAACTTCCCCTTCAATGCTTTGGGTGGAGTCAGAGCATTTGAGGTGCAAAGGTAAAGGCTTCAAATCAAAGTTCTGCTAAATTGGCAGCTGCACTAATACACAGCTTTTTTATTTTCCTTTCCCAGCTCTCTGCTCCATCCAGCCCAGGAGTGCCACATTAATAAAATTCCCGTGCTCAAAAGTGTCTCTGTTCTTCACAAAACCTGTTCTATTAAATACACCCATGCCAATCAAGTTATAATTCACCAGTAGAACACCTTTTATTTCGCTAATACCTTTTTCAACAACCACCAGGGGCAGCTGTAACAAACCAGACACGTCCAGAGGATGAGCCAAGCAGGCACCTGGAACAGCCCCTGGAAGGGTTTTCCCTTTTTTTATCCATTGTCCAAAGGGATCAGTTTGGGAATTAATCCAGATATCTCAGCTAAGTGGGGTGCAATTGTATATTAATTTTTTTATTCATAGTTTTAGGTAGGAAAAATATCTGAAGTTGCTGAATTTATAATCAGCTTAAGCAAAGGGAATTACCTTGTAGTTTCTGTCATGTAAGAGCATGCATGTGGACCTTGCTGTGGCAAGAATAATAATTGATGGTGACTGTTTATTTGATAACAAAGTCAATCAAAGTAATTAAAAAGTGAGGTGTCTGGTGATTGAGTACCTAAAGCTTGTGTTATTTCACAGATCCATGCTTATGCAGTGAAACTCAGGCTGGAGCAAGTAAAGGCTATTTCTTGCCATCTTTTAAAAATTAAGTTTTAGGTAAAGTCATAGGTTTGTAGTGCTGAATTCAATTTTATCCAGATTGCATCTGCCATTGTGGAAATTGCTTATCTCTGTGTTTATTTGACATAATCAGATCTTGCTGTGGTGCAGGCTGGCACACTCCCTGCTGGATTGTGCAATAGAATTGCTGCCTGACTGCTGATGATGCAGGGCTGGGTTTATGCAAGGCTTGAAAAATACCACAGAAACTATCAAACTTAGGATTGTACATGATGTGTAGCATTATTTATTTTAAACAGATAACTGTAATGCTCTTTGATATATATTTAGTGGAGCAATAATTACATTTGTACTCTTGTGTTGATAGTAACACCAAAAACAATGTACTGAAGTCTATTTTACAAAAAAGGGAAAAATATATCTCTGATTGTGTCTGTATCTTTCTTGGAAAAACAGAGCACTTTGCAAGATCCAAATATTGTCTATCAGATTCTATTTAAAGAGCAATTAACAGACACAGAGAAGACATAAGTTTTATTTTTGCTGATTATATCTGCATTGCTCCCTTCCAGAGGAACTCAAAACCTGCTTTATAGTTTGATGGCCATTTCATGACACCCAGGAACCTTCATCACATATTTCAATCTGCAAAAATGTAAATGTTACATCTGAAGCCTTGGGACAAATTCTCATTGTGTTAATCACAAAATGTGAGGGCAGTCTGAAAAGCCACTTAGATCTAATACAGGAAGGTGGCTCTTGCTAAACTTAATATCATTTACTAGTTTTTAAAGTCTGTAATTTCCACTCATGTTAATGAATTCTAAATATTATCCTGCTTAGTTCTTGTTTCTGGTGAAGATGAAAGGGTTTTGTTTGATGTGTGCAAAGAAGTGACTACAGAAAATGGTAAATTAATTGGAAGATGTCATCTCAGGAGAAGGTTTTTGACAGGAGGGCTGTAAGGCTGTTAACAAACAGACCAACTCATTTGTCTCATCATGAAATGAAAATAAAAATCACAACATTATGATAAAATCTTGACTAGGAAATGCCTGCAAGACTCTTTGAAGCCTTGGGTTCTTTCCTTGCCTGGGCTTTGGCACTCTGATTTATGCAAACCACGGAAGTGAAATGGGATCTGTGCAGAACAGATGGATCAGGGCTAAGGCAGGGTGTGCACTGCAGATGAGAACAGATTAATACCACAAGGGGAGACTGGAGGAAAATTGGGAAGATGGGGGCATTTGAACTAATTCATTAATCATTTCCAACTGATAGCTATGCCTTCAGGCACAGTGAATAATATCAAGGAAGCATATTTAAAATTTTATAGGTTTGTTTTAATGCAGATTAGAATAAAGAGCTATAATTTTGGATGATTAAAAAATATCCTGTGTTCCCCCATCCCAAAATGTACCTTGGTGATTTAAATATCACAGTGTGCACTGGGACATGAACTTCTGTTTGGAAAATCCAGGGCACATTCACGGAGTTGGCACAAAGATTTGGGAATGGATTTTTTGGAAAATCTGGGGGAACATGCCCCTCCACTTGAATCCAAGCCATAGAGATGCAGCTCTGCTGTGTCTGGAGACGTGGTCTGATTTCTAGGTCTCATTCAGATGTCTCTCCAAGTCTTTATCTTATCCAAATAGCCTTCAGTCTTACAGCTTCACAGATCCCATTTCACTTCCCAAAGCTGTGCCAGGGCAAGTAAATATGGATTTAAAGATCTTTGAATGAGATCTTCAGATGTATATTACAGAACAAGGTTTCAACAGAGTTATTTCACATCTCTAAGTTACTTTACTGTTACTAATGGATATTCTACTGCAGGGCAGAAAAACACATAGAAATAAAGAAGTCCACATGAAAATTAAAATTATTTTAATATGCATAGAAACAATGAAGATATTTGAGAGATATGTAACTTTCCACTCTCAGTGAAGGTATAAGTTTTGATTATGGGTTGAAAAGTATGATTCTATGTGTTAGGACATCAAAACCCCCTCCTTTTGCCAAGCTCAGAGTGTATGGATGAGCCTGATTGCCTATATTAATAATGAATATAGTTCATAAGAGGAAAAAGAAATTGAGAAGAGAAAATTTACAGATAAATATCTGGATATTCTGTATTCCTATATAACTTCTCAGCAAATAATTTTTGAGCTATAGAGGAGGATTTGAAACACTTGACAGTGAAGGAAGATTCTGAGAACAATCTAAAGAAGATGGGTAGTTCAGTTTGCTAGTAAGGAAATAATCTACAAGGGTTTCTGTTCACCAGCACAGAAGATGTATTATTCCTCTTGTAGAAAACCCTTTCATTTCAGGCAAAGCTTAATAAGAACAGAGAAAGGTATAAAATGGCTCACTTGCCTAAAACTTGGTTCTCATCCTGATGGTTTCGTGATTTCATTGCAGGTTGCAAATCTGGCCTGTTCAATCTCCAATAATGAGGAAGGAGTGAAGTTAGTCCGTATGGCAGCCACACAGATTGATAGTCTGTGCCCACAGGTGAGTGAAGATTCCTGCTAAAACCTACTTGAGGAGTCCTTTAGGACTTAAAAGTATTAGAAGAGCATAGCCTTGTCTTTGTCATGAGATTGTTGCCTGATTTCCATGAACTGTGAATAACACACCCATATCTTGAGACCCTTCATACCAAATGGGTGGCATGCTGTATTTTTAACACAGCCCATAATCTATTTGCTCTTTCCTGTGGAAAAAAAAGATAAAAATTACCACTCCTCCTCTAACAAATGGCTTTGATTAACAGGTAATTAATGCTGCACTGACATTGGCTGCCAGACCCCAGAGCAAAGTAGCCCAGGACAACATGGACGTGTTCAAGGACCAGTGGGAGAAACAGGTGCGAGTTCTCACTGAGGCCGTCGACGACATCACTTCAGTGGATGATTTCCTCTCTGTTTCAGGTACTTTTCCAAAAATATACTGCTAAATGAAAGCATTGGGTCAGAGCAGATAAAAGCTATAATTACTAAAGCATCATTAGTCCATTACTCTGTGTGTATTGGAATGCTGAACCTCTGTACTTGGTAGGACCAACCACGCCGTGTTAATTAATCCCTGGTAGCAATCCTTCTTCACCTCCCAGAAACTTGCACCTATTTGTGTTTCTATTCCTAGAGAATATTTGTTCCAAATCAGGCACAAGGTAGGGTTTTGCCCACCTTCTAAAAATGTGTTCCAGACCTGTTACAGGCTGAGAGTATTTGTAGAAATCATTGGAATCCTTGTGGAGTTGTGTGAAAGGTGAACTTTCCAGAATCACAGGATGGTCTGGGTGGGGAGGGTAAAGAAGGGATGGAGAAGAGAAGGATACTGACCCTGGGCCACAGTCTTTCCTCCATCCTCCTGGTAAAGTGCTCCAGCTTGTGGCAGAGTGGGTTGTTATAGTGTGATCATACCCAGTGAATGCTGTAGTGGCAAAGTGGTGCATGGTTTGGGTTAATTTCTGCTGCAAAAAATTCATTTTCCTATTTTGCTTAGAAGTGTGAATTTCAGTGTTGTGAGTAAGGACGTAGAGTGTGCCAAGAGGGCTTTGCTTACTCAAATGTCTCAGAAGAGCCAAACTTCATGAGACAGTCTGGCCAAAATGTTATTTTCCTTGGTATTTCTTAAATTTTCTAAAAGGCGTTTATGAGGAAAAAATATTGAAAGAAAAACAATATTTATAATTTAAAATAATCCTTTCTTTTCTTGCCCTCTTTATCTTGTTTGGTTGTATCCTGTTACCCTTATTAACAGAGAAATTATTTGGTTTAGTTAATTACACTCCTCTGTTCAACAGCCCTGCAAGTGTTTCCTGCAAGCCATTGCAAGAAAATGAAAATGAGCTCTCTGAACAGTAGGGCACTTCAGAATATGGGAGCACATTGATTTTTTTTTGAGATTTAAAGCTGACAAACTCTGTCTGGCAGAACTAGTTCTGAGAGAAAGGGATGACCAGGCTGTAAACTGCAGATCCAGCCCATGTGCCAGAGTTGGAAATTTGACTCAAATGTCCATGTTCTTCTTTGTTTGTGGACTTTGCTTATTCCAAGTGCTTGTATCCATAAACTAGAAGTAATTTGGATGGATGATGGGGTTTTTCTCTTCTTTTTCTCAAATCTTAATTCCTTCAAACAGAGTTTTGCCTTAGATCCAAACTTTCCAAGGCAGCTGAGAATTATTATTTCTGTAAAGTTCAGATTCCTTTTTCCTAAATCTCTGCACAGACATCTCTGTTAAACATGAGGAAGTAGAAATCCTGTTGCTCTTGCTGTAAAGCTTGGAAGCCTCAGCTTACACAGAGTATTTTTTATTTCTGGATGTTAAACCAGTGAGGCATTCAAAATGCCACTATCTGGTTAAATGTACCTCCTAAAATGGCACCTCTTCCTCTTCATATTGACTGTCACATTTGATGGTATATTTTAATAATCTGGAGGCTTCCTGAAGAAAGCTGACCATAATTTCAAGAAGTTATTTCATATTCCAAATGCACTGTACTAATTCATGTATTGCTTCTTGTTGGGCAAAATTTGTTTGTGCCATGGTAAGAGCAAATTGGTGATGGTGAAATGGAAACAGCAAAGAAAAATTTTAACAAGGCACTGCTTCTTTATTCTGAGTAGGGAATGTTTTAAACAAAGAATTTTGCCTTGCAAGTTATTCAAATTCACAGCTCAGGGGACTTTCAGTTTCCATCCAAAGTTGTTGCAGTGTAAAATGCGACATCATGTAAAACACTTCTGAAACCCTCAAATGATCCAACCTCAGAATTTATAACTGTGAAGATTAGTGAGTCATTCTTTCTAGTGGCAAAGGATAATTAACAAAAAACAGTTGGTGAACTGATTAATCCTGTTTTACTACTACTACAAAGAACAGCATTTCCTTTTTGTGTCAGATGTGTCTCTAGCAGAAAATCAAGTTGCTGTTTAGAGTCACTGAGTTTCTCAGATTGGGTTTGGTCAAATATGAAATTCAGTCATTGTCTTAGTAAAATTATTTTTGACTCTACTGACTGCAGAGAATAATATCTGACCTAGTCAGAGTCTTCTTTGTGCTTTCATATAATTTGTATGTGAGAAAACTACATAAATTCTGATGCTGTTGCACATGAGAGGAGATGGCCTGATCTAGAGCCAGAAAAATAACAATGCATCTCCCAAGAATCCAATTAAGGTGCTTGGTATCACCTCCTCTGAGCAGAGTCACTGTTGTCATCTCTTGCTTCAGATTATGCAAAGTCACACATAAGTACAAGGGTGTGTTTTTAGAAATTCCCAGTTTATTCTCTGGCATAGATGGAGTGAGGGAGGTGAACTGCTCATGCCCAGGTTTTGTGCTATCTACAAAGGATATTTTCTGTTGTCTTTTCAATGTGATTTTTTTTTCCTGACTTACTTAGGCAAAAATGAGCCAAATGTAATAAACATTTATGAGAGAGTGTAAATTCACCTTCAGAAAATTGCCCAAGTGCTTATTAGAGAATCTACAGAAGATTTGACTGCTTTCCCTTTTGCATTCATTTTAATCACAATTTCATTATGATAACATTCAGTGTGATGTTTGAAATTAATGTGAGTGGTTTTTAAGGAATTACAGGTTGGGACACACAGCCCAGTCCCTACTAAAGATAAATATCACGTAGATTTTTACTGTTATGTGACAATATCACAGAAGAGCTTTTGTTTTACAGCCCGGATAAAGGTAGATACCCATTTTTTAATATACTGACATTTGCCCAAATGAGTAAGCTTTGCCGTGAGGAAGAGTGCAATTGAACCAGGCGTATTTTTAACCTGAATTGCAGAGAACCACATCCTGGAGGATGTGAACAAGTGTGTGATTGCCCTGCAAGAGGGGGACGTGGACACGCTGGACAGGACCGCGGGCGCCATCCGGGGCCGCGCAGCCAGAGTCATCCACATCATCAACGCTGAGATGGAGAACTACGAGACCGGGGTGTACACTGAGAAGGTGCTGGAAGCTACCAAACTGCTCTCTGAAACTGGTGAGTGTGTGTAAGAGCTGAAATGAGGGATAGGGGACTCCAGGCAGCTCTCCAAAATGTAGTTCATTACATTTTAGATGTTACAGCAGTCCAGGATCATGGGTGACAGAGCTGTGCCCACAGCTGTCAGCTCCAGCTGCAGGCAGCCCTGCAGAGCCTGAGTTTAGGTTACAGTGCATTATATACTTTTATTTTGGTTACAATGCATTATAGACTTTTATTTTGGTTACAATGCATTATAGACTTTTCTTTTGGTCACAATGCATTATAGACTTTTCTTTGGTGAGAATCTTCATACAGTAGAACCAATCTATGCCTTAACTTTTATCTCTAGCCTATCATAACTACTGTCATTACCATATTCATGTTACTGCTCTCCAATCACTAAAAGTCAGTGCATTACAGTTTAAGCTAGAAGTTGTTTTCAGTTTTCTTGCAGTGGAAAATTCTGAGACCTTTTTTCTGCTTGCAGCATTTGCTGACTTGTTTGCCTGTGCTTTCTTTCTGCTTGGTAAAAACATCTTCTTGTTTGGGGTGGGTTTATCCTTTGCTCTAAGCCATAAAACCCCTTCTAACTAACACAGCCTTTGCCTTCTTGGTTATCCAGTGAGACTGGCTCAGCGATTCTTTTCTTCTGTATCAAAACTTGCTTCCATCTCTATTCCTTCATCAGACTCTACATTTAAAAATCTTTCTGCTAAGCACACATATCTGTGACACTTTTTTGTGAAACTTTCATCCTTCTCAACAAGTGTCACCCTATTTTTTTACATTTTTCTAAGCTTTCTAATGTTTACATTCTTGTAACAAACTTTCTCACACACTTTAAGTAAATAACTTATTGTTTTACATTCTTTTAAGGAAGAAGAGAAATTTAATAGACTGTTAGTTTTTCCAGTGTCATTGGAGAGGTGGCACTTTCACCCTCCAATCCACTGTCACTTTTAAAAATCTATAAATGTTGGAGTCAAAAATTAAAAACTCTTTTTTTTACCTTGAGAAAGCTGCATGTTGATATTGTTTTATTTTGTGTCCTATAGTGACAGGGGAGTTTGGTGCAATGCCGAAAGAATTATTGAAATACTCTTATTTAGTCATTTAAAACTTTCAGGTGGTTCTTTGAGATCTGTTCTTGAAAAGAAGATACAAACAGATAAATTCATGGCTGGGAGTGTGTTTTTTATTCTCCACTCAGTGCTGTTGCAGAAGTCACACTGACAGGAGCCATATAAGAGAAGAAATTCAGTAACACATCAAGACTAGGCCACTACATCAAAGTTTCTATGATTTGAATAAATAATACTCAGCCTTTTCTTCTGAGCTGATTGATTATGCATTATACATCTGCAGAAAATCACTGCAAGCATTACTCTTTCGTCTGTGCAGGTGAATGTACTTGCTGATGACTGGAGTGTTGCTAAACAAAACAACTTTTCATTGAAAAATACATATAAGCAACTGAAAATGCACCACCTGATTGAAAAAATATAAAATTCTGCTAGATTCTATAAAAATACATAGATTATATAAAAGTAGAAAAGTCTAAAAGATTGATAGAGCAAGAAGAAATATTCTTTTTTCTTTTTTTCAATCTGTTTTTGCCTTGCCAGAGCAGGGATTGGATTCATCTGAGAGTGGGTGATTAGGTCTGTGCTGGTCATTTTAAAGCCCTTCATATCAGTGCTGTCAGTAATTCAGTGCAGGCAGGGCTGTTCTCATCTGAAGCAGCAGGTTTGGCTGGGTTGGGGTGAATCACGCTCCAGATTTCATTGACTTCACAGACTGGGTCTCCTCACGCTGATCGGGTGCCCTGGTGGGATAAAGGGGCACAAATTGTGGCTGTCTGGAGGTGTCTGAGCTGATCCTCCCCTGCCTCTTTGCACTTGTTCATCTGAGGTTGATTTTTTTAGATTATTTTAGAAGGAACAAATGAAAATTACACCAGTTCAGGACTCTTCAAATGTGACTTTTGAACCAAAAGCCCAAGAATTGCCCTCTGAGATGGAAAAGCAAAACTGTTCTAGCTCTGCAGTCTCTGTGTTCACTTTGAGAACAGGAATCAACAAAATAAGCTAAAAACTGATTTGGGGATGATTAAATATTACTCGTGGTATTGTAGCCCCCAGCTTAATGTCAGCCTATTTTTACTACCCAACAAGAGATCAGTGGAATAAGTACTGTAAATTTAGCTCCTTTTTAAAAGTTTATGAGCTGGTTTTATGAATTCACAGAAGGAAAATAATCTTGCCAGTTTGACATGGTAAAATATTTTGTTGCACTCTTCTGTTAAAGCTATTTTTTGGTTGAAGAGGAGCTATGAAGAATTCTTCCTACCATTAAGATTTCTATATTAAACAAAACAAAATGTATGTCTGAGCTTTATATTTAGCTAAAATTTGTGACCAAACATTCTATAAATTTTATTATTAATTGTTTTTCACAGACAGGTATAAAGTGCCATTATATAGATCAGTAATATGCACAGAAAATACTTATGTTCCATATTTAATTCACTTTTTGATATAATTTGAATTATAACTAAGTGCTATAAACTCTGGACTGAGTGCATCTTGACAACATCAATGTGTTAATGTTGGTCTTCAATAATTATTAACAAGTCCCTCTTCCTCCAAGTCAAAGTTTTTACTTATTTTTTATTTTATAAAGTGTAAGTAAACTTGTGAGTATTAAAAAAAATTAAAATATTATGTTTACAATATTAAGAGCTTTGCATCATGAACAAATTGTGTAGCAGTAGTTCAGGGGACATAATGGGCCCAAATTCAATGAAGCTGATGAAGCTTAAACAATTTCTGCCAGTTGTGAATGTGGATCATTAATATTAGAGCACAGTTTCTATCTGCAGCTTTTCAGGCCATTTACAAAGGCATTGATTATGATTTCTGTATGATTAAAAGTAGAATTAACTGACTCATTTCATTGCCTTAGAATAAAGTGGTTAAAATTGAATTTAGTCCCCCTGTGCCATTCTGGAATCCCCATCCTTGGAAGTGTTCAGAACCCCATGGCTGTGGCACTTGGGGACAGGAACAGGGAGCACAGTGGTGCTGGCTTGGACTCCGTGGTCTGAGAGGTGTTTTCCAATCTCAGTGATTCCCTGATCTGGGTATTTATGGATCCATGCATTTATTTCAATATTCTTTCAGTTCCTCACCTCGAGTTCCTGCCCAGATTTTATCGAACGCTCAGGAATGATGGCAGGGATTTATCAGATTTACCAGGATCCCTCAAGGCAGGGAAGAATGATGCACAAAACTCCATCATATCAGAAGGCTAATTAATTACTTTATTATACAAAATTATGATATACTACAAATAATGCTAAAAGAAAACTCGTGACTGTCTCCCAACAGGACACAGCTTGGACTTGATTGGCTAATTAACATAAACAATTCCACCAGAATCCAATCAAGCAACCCTTGGGTAAACAATCTCCAGAACACATTCCACATGAGCACAAGCACAGGAGCAGCAAATGAGATAAGAATTGTTTGGATCATTCTTTTCTCTGCTTCTCTCACAGCTTCTCTCTGTTCAGAGGGCATGTGAATACCACAGTGATTGATTTGGATTGGTTTGGATTCAGGTTCCACCCACACATGTGCACATCAAAATCTTTATGAGAAGCACAATCATGGACATCTCACTGTTTTCATCTTTATTCCTTCTTTCTTTTTGTTTGTTTGGTTTTTCTTTTTTTAGCTGACCTTAATTTAATTTTAATTTAAGTGCCTTTGGAAGCTGGGAAAAATTTAGTTAAATGATGATGGAAAAGAAATAAGAAGATTACCTTTTTCTAAAAATTATTATTTGCTTTTAATTGTCCACTCAGAAAAGGAAAACCTCTGTTAAACCTGTTCTTCCACAGATTTCTGTGAGTATTGGGTTGGATCCACAGTGGAGAAATATGGATGCAGTGTTTTGGAAAGACAAGCACATTGCTAATGGTTTAGTTTGGTTTGGTTTTATTTAGAGGGGAGAAAATTAATCTCTCATGAAAATGATGTTGATAGTTTATGAGAAATGGAAACTGCAAACATTGCTTCAAAGCCAGTCTCACCTCCAAGGTTTATTAGTTTGTTGTTTTAATTTACAGCCATTGGAATATATAGGGTGGAGTTTTTAGTGTTTCAGTGCTTTGCTGCCTGTGCCTCTCTAAAAAAATGCCTTTAAAGCCAAGTACTTGATAGAGACTGTATTCTTTTCTCTGGCAGCAGTTTTAGGCAGTGACAGACTGGTTAAAGTCCTTTTAAAATAGAGGTCTTTTATTTTCCTTTAAAAACCATAACAAAAACTTAGGTTTTGCTTGCTGATTTTCTTACAAATCCACGATGAAACCTATAAAACCACAGAGCTGATGGGGCTTGCTGGGAACAAACACCAAAGTCATAGATTTTAGTTGATGTTACTCATGGTGTAAACCAGAACTTCAAGGTTGACTTTGTTTTCGTTGATTGGTTGGCTTTGCAATGGTTTTTAGTTGTTTCTTTGTGGGTTTTTGGTTTGTTGGTTTTTGTTTTTTTTTTTTTTTTGTTTGGTTGAGTTATTTTAGGGTGCCTCTGTTAAGTGTTATATTCCTATTCAGATTTGTGGAAAGCTGTGAAATCATCCTGTTACAAGTTGTCCATGGAGGGGAAAAAGGAGAGAAGGGTGGAAGGGAAAAGAGAAGAAAGAAAAAGTTAAATACAAGGATAAAGGCAAAAAGAAAGGGAAGGAAGTAAGAGGAAACAGAGCATAATTACAATTATGTAATTCTGCTCAGAATTAGTTTGAATAGTGAGGTTCCTCATCCTGCTCAGTACCCAAAGTGACCAAGGCCAGCTGAGACTTTCCCATTGCCTTCAGCAAGGAGGAGACTGAAGTGTACTCAGAAGTTACTTCAAAATCTGTAAAAACTGAAGGCAAGAAGCCTGTGCTTCTACACAAATAAAATTAATTGTCTCAAGAAAGAAATCAAGGAACAGGCAATGAGGCCAGATCCTATTCTCCAAGATTTTTCAGGGTCAGGAAGGAGAAAAAGCCGTGACATTATTTAAAGGCCAAGAGCTGGATTTAAGCTGGGAAAACTGGAGAAGAAATTGCAGGGTTGTGATGAAAGTAAGTGAACGGGAAATGAAAGGGATAAGAGCAGAACAAGTAAGACCAGAATTGCCTGGGAAAGGCAGTGAAAACTTCCCAACAAATTTTTTTGTTGTTGTTTTGCTCCAGTTTGCACTGGGCTGTCTGGAAACCATCCTGGAACAGCAAGTACCATACTACTTGGGTTACTCCTGTGAAGGACACTGGAAATTTCAAATCTTCTGATTCACACCAGAAATTGTAGTTTCAGCTATTTAGCATGTTTTAAAAATATCCCAGTAACTTTGTAACTCACTGGTTTGAAGTAGGTCACTCCGACTTCTGTTTTGACACAATTTTGTTTTATTTTGTCTTTATCAGAATGGGCTGAAGTTGAAAATCAGCACTACTGGCAATTCAGCAATAAGCCTTGTGAGAGTTTTATCAGTGTGAGTAGGGCAAACTTCAAAGATATTTATCACTAGCAAAAGGCAGCTCAGTGATGTTATCAAACCTAATACTAAAATGTGGAAAAGATGGATTTTTCAGCAGTGATATGAAGGGAAACAAAATGTAGGAGCAAGAAGATGAATTTAAGCATAGCTGTAATCAAAAAAAAATCCCATATTGAATCTGAGGGAGAGCTAAAAGATGTGAAATGGAGCCTATTTAAAAAATAAATGATGCTAAATTCATGTTTTATGGGAGTTCAGGTAGTTATAGTAAAACTTATGGGTACCATCATCCTGAGTACATGAAATCATTTATCCAGGAGTTCTGATCAAATTATGACTTTTATTCTGCAAAGTACTGTAGCATTTTCTTTAAAGTTTTGCTAAACTGAAATGCAAAGGTCAAGGTGCCACCAACAAAAGAAAAATATAATGCATTATTAAAGAAAAGATATTTTACAAAAGGACCAGAGAACATCCAAGATTGTTGGTTTGATCCAAAGAATTTCTAACTAGAGAAACTCTGATCAATATACAGAGGCATGCACTAAGAAATCATATAAAATGCATTATAAAGCAATTAAATGAGACATTAGAGATGAATAAATCACCATGTAGCTCAAAGCTGAAATGCTAGTTCTTTTTCTCTCCACTTTTAAAAATGGAATAGAGTGCTAAAGGAGAATATAACATAATTGATGTAGATTTTCAAAGGCTTTCCCTAACATGCTGCACCCACAGGTGTTTGGCAACCAGGTAACCGTGGGGTGAGTGTTAAAGCCTTTGATGGATTAAGAGCTGGTGACAGGGCAGAGCACAAGTGATCATTTCTCAGCAAGCAGAAAGGGAAATCTTGTGTCACTTCAGGGCCAGCAACGTGGTTGGTGTACATTCATTACCAGGGGAATAGGCAGCAGCAAAATTTTCCAAAAGGAAAATGCTGGTTGGGATGGTTGGGAGAAAAAGACAAGACTAAAATATATTTTTATTTAATTTCTCTGGGTAAATGGAACACTTACATCTATATTATCTGCATGGACAGAAAGGTTCTGAGCAAATTCATTGTCTCAGAAAAACAGTGGCATTGTAATGGGCAGCTGAGAAATTATATTTCTTTCCATGCTCAACAGCCTCACATCAGTGCTAGAGATGTTGGGCTGTGCTTACAGGAGGATATTCAATGAAAACCCCAAGGAGATATTTCCACTTTGTTCTCCACAACCTAAAGATCTTCCAGAAATGGAAGAAAGTCAAGATAAGGATTACATAATCAAAGAAAATTCAAGATTTAGCTGTGAATCAACTCAATGAGAGCTTAAAAAACACAGGGTTATCTATTTTGGATGTGCCAGACACCTTCTGTGATGACCAGTGGGTTAATATAATAGAAATGCCCATTTTCATAAACCAGTATTATTTAGTCACTCTTCAAATCTGTTCTCAAAAACATTTCGTGCTCTTAAAAGCCATTTTTTAAAATAAGGAGGGTGGTGGTAGAAGTAGGAAGAAATTTACCAGGTCTACAAAATATAGGCAGAGAAATGGAGTCAATATCATTCCACCAACCCCAACAGAATGTTTTGTGAATACAAGTGTGAACTGTACAATAATGTTTTAAAATAAAAGCACTGGTATTCCTTGCATCCCCTTGCCTACACACACCTACATATTGATACACAAACTTCTAGCTGAGCCAGGAAGGGTGGTTTGCTTTTTACATCATCTAATTGGTGTCCAACAGCATGAAACTGCTTTCTTGAGGGAATTTTCTGAAGAGCTTGCTTTCATTTGAAATATTACCTTGAAGGGTTCTGTTTGGCAGGAATAATATTTTGGAGATGGTCACTGTGTGTAGTCTCGCACAGGGAGAGGGGAGAGTGAGACTGAAACTGGTGAGACACAAATGACATTTGTTACCCTCCTTTGTCCACTCTGGGATGGATCTGTCCTTAATTAGTGGTGGCCAGGATGAAACAGCACCTACCTGCCCCTGCCCTGACATTTATCTTTCTGTCAATGCAGTTCAGTCAGAACAAAGTTTGAAGATGAGTTTTCCCCTTTAGTTTGTGTCCCCCTGTCTCCCAACACATGGTGCCATAGCTCCAGACGTGCCATTGATTTCTGTAGTGTCCATCTCACCTGGGCTGCACATGGGAAAATCCATTTCTTCCATTCCCACATGAATCTGCTGGGTTGCATAAACTCACAGATGAAGTTGGAGCTTTCTGGGAAGTGCCAGAAGACTTAGGTGGGCCAGAGGGTCAGGACTTGGCTATAAATTCAAGGAAGCCTGAGAATTTTGTTTTTATTGGCCATGGCTAGATCATTGTTTGGCAGTGAAGGCTGATTCTTCCTGAAACTCTTGTGTTCACTGCAAACTGCTATAGATGTGGATATTCATTATTCATTATTTTACAGCTGGCTTTTAACCATTTCACCAAAGTGAGACACAGGGTTTGTTACCCAAAACAGAGCTGGGGAAGGGTCTGGAGCCCCAGGAGAGGCTGAGGGAGCTGGGCAGGGGCTCAGCCTGGAGCAAAGGGGGATCAGGGGGGCCCTTGTGGCTCTGGGGGCACAGCCGGGGGGTCGGGCTCTGCTCCCAGGGAACAGGGACAGGAGGAGAGGGAACGGCCTCAGGCTGGGCCAGGGGAGGGTTAGATTGGATATTGGGAAAATTCCATCATGGAAAGGGTTATCAAACCCTGGCACAGCTGCCCAGGGCAGTGTTGGAGTCCCCATCCCTGGAGGGATTTAGAAGCCATGTGGCTGTGGCACTTGGGGACATGGGCAGTGGTGGCCTTGGCAGGGCTGGGTTAAGGGTTGGACTCCATGAGCTGAGGGATCTTTTCCAACCCAAACGTTTCTGATGATGATATGTTATGTAATGTTTCAGTAGACTTTTATAAAGCTTTTTCTTTTCAAGTAGCAATATAACAGTCATGACTGAAATGTGAGTTATATGAGATCAGGACTTAAAAACATTCTGTGAAGTATTTGGAATCTTCTGATAAGGAATGTGCAGTTCTTTTAGAAACAGACTTTGACAAACACTTTGAGCTAAATAAGGTATCATATTTCATTCCTTATTCATCTGTCAAATGGAACAGAGAAACTGTGCTGTCTTTGACGGAGGATGTCAGATATCCCTTAGGAGTGATCTTTAAAATACCTAGTTTAAATACTTGAAGTTCCCAGTAGACTGCATTCTTTCTTCAGTTAAGTAAATTAAAAAATTAAAACAAAACAAAAAGAAAACAAGAAACAAGCCACACAAACACAAAAACTAACAGAAGAAATTTCATCCAGTGGCCTGAAATGTTTAAGCTGTAACTTTGTGAATGTTTAATACTAAAACCTCTTAAATCTGGATAATGGCTGAGCTTTTTTTCTCAGAGCATTTTTTTTTTTAGTATAATGGATCATTCTTAGTTTTTCTTTCTTTTTAGTCTCCCCTGATAATTTTAAGTTTAAAATCCTGCCTGTCATTCCAGATAATTTTCTTGATTTATGTGACACAAACAACTATGATGTTTAGGAGAAGCACAGACATTTTCAGGGATCCTGAAACTTTTAGCAAACCTTTAGACTGCCATGTCATTCTTGAATAATCTTACCCACAACTGACCAGATTTTTAAAGCCATTTAAGGGCTACATAGATAAGGTGATTTGCACCTTAAATGATGTATCTCTATCAACATGGCATAGGGAAAATCAGTTTTCTTAAGGATGGATAGAAATGCCTAAGCAAATAGAAAGGTTTGAGGGCACAGTTGGTGCAGTGGGTACAGGAGAGCAGTCACTTCTCTGCTGCTCAAATATCTGATTTGTCTGAGGACAGTCTGGCTCTGAGGAGCAACCCCTGGACTTTGAGAAGGGCTCTTCCCTTGGATCCAAATCCTTGGATTCTAAAAAGACTCAAGTAGGTGTTTGTCTTTTCAAAATGAAGCTCTAAGAAATAGCTCTGCTGGTGCTTTTCAAAAATTGTCTTCTGGCCAAAAATTGAGGTGATATTGCAGGGAACCCTTCAGTTCCAGTGAGATTGGGATGGAAAGGAGCCACGTTGTGCTCAGCCTGATTCAGAGCCAAAAGTGTGCCAGGATTTGGTGCAAATGGGGTTGGTTTGTGCCTAAACTTGGTTGTCTAAAGCAGAAATCTGGTCTAAGCCAAATGTTGCTATAGGACACAAAAGAACACAAGCTCACATCGCTGTTCTTAAGGTGAAGAAAAAAAGGGAAGTTTATTTTCTGACTCCAACATTTATAGTTTTCCAAAAGTGACAGTGGATTGGAGGGAGACAGTGCCACCTCTCCAATGACACTGGACAAGCCAACAGTCCATCAACTCTCTCCTCCTCCATAAAGGAGTGCAAAACAATGAGTTATTTACAGAAAGTCTGTGAGAAAGTTCGCTACAAGGATGTCAACATCAGAAGGCTTAGAAAATCTTAAAAAATCAGGGCGACAGCCAAACACCTCCCTCTCTGTTCAATGACAGAGGAAAATCAGAATTTTATCCTGCTGAACCTGAGTCTTTAAGGAAGGATTGGTGTGATTAATTTTCTCATGGAAGCATCTACTATTCTCTGTCTGGTATAAGGAAAGATTTAAAACTTTGAGTTGTGTGATGTGAGACAAAACCAGACAAATTTCCTCACTCCCATTGATGCTACTAAGAATTAGAAACTGTGCACCTGAAGGGTCCTTGACCTTTATTGCTTTTTTTGCATCTTAATTATCCCTTTCCACATTTCTGAACATTCACATCTACTTAAGATTCTGAGGAATTCAAGTTCCTAAATAATAAGGCCATAAAAGTACAATAAATCAGCAAGGCATTCATTTAATCTTGCATATTAATGAAACTTTTTGTTCTAATGCTATGAACAAGAACGCCCAAACATTTTTTTAATTTCTATCTCAATAATTTTATTATGTAACCTAGTATTTCTCTGTCTATCAGGGATCTTATTGTTCCCATATCACTAAACAAACCTTGCAGTGATGTTTCTAAGTACAAAAATCACAGTACAAACTGATTGCCGTAGGAGAAAAAGTCAGCAGGAAATATATTTTTAGGAAACAGGTAATTACTTGATAACTTTAATATGTAGGAGATATGTGTGGGTGGGAGAAAAACAAGAGCTTTAGAGAAAATATTTTCTTTGTGGGACAGAGGGGTTCACAAAAAAAAAAAAATACAAGTTTGATCGAGGCATGAATTCACACATGGTGATATGTTGGGTTTCTATTAAACATCAGCCAAAAGAAAAAAAAAAGTATAGTTCAAAAGAATTGATCACTTGATAAAATGGAAATAATTTCAACTTTTCTGATTCCAAATTTTTCTCCAGCAGCCTTTCAACCTAGATTTTGTTGGCATTGGTCTTGCTTTCAGTGCCATTGGAAACTCATCTACAGAAAGGCTTTCAAATCTTTATTTTGTTGGAATGACAAAGTCAGTGAATTAGAAGTATTGTTATTAACTTGGGACCTGATTGTGTCAACATTTATGCAGGTGCCTAATTAATTCATGTAGTTAGGCTGAGAGATTTTAATGGACCACATTTTTCAATCTGAGCATATGTGTGGCTGTTTTCAAGGCCACAGCTCAAACTAAGAAACCAGTGTTTAATTTTGCCCCAGAAGTATTGATTTGCTTCTGAATCTAAAATTTATAGCCAATTTCTCTGTGCATAATAAATGAATCGTTCTCTGTCTGATACATTTGCAAGTTTTAACTCCAGATTCTAATGAACGCGTTTGCCTGAATTTTACTTGTGATTCTTTCACCTTTGACACAGGAATATCTTTCTTTGTGTGGTAGATAATAAAGAAGAAAGACTGGAGTTTTTTGGTTTTTTTTTTTTCATGGAGCTCAATAAGCTTAACTGGAGAATAGTAAATTTCTCAATTTTCGAAAACTTCCTGCATTGAATGGTAACATATGCCTAAAGAAGCAATAAGTAATAGCCCCCTGTTAAAGGTGGTTTTTCCTTGCTTGCCCAATCAAAAGTGAGCACTGATGTAATAATATCATTGGCAAGCAAGCAGTCATAAAGTATTTTAATATCTATTCACATTTTGAAACAGCAGATAATGTTTACATGTCATATTTTAAATTAGGGGCTAAATTATAGCCAGGTTGGCAAAATCAGAACAGATCAGAGAAGCTTCCACAGCCAGTGGAGGTAATAAATGTGGTCAGGCATTAATACCTCGTGTTCAGGAATATGAATAAAGTGTAACTTTCCACCTTACAACCATTTTAATTTAAATTTCCCTTGTCACATGTGGCCATGACAAACCCAGCTGTGTTGTACCTGCTCCCCCATCTCTGCCCTGTCAAGGGAAATATTCTAAACGCTTGGTGCAGCTTATTGCCACAAATCTGTTGCCTGTCCAGCATCTGCTGATTATTTACAGATAATTAAACATTAATTGCTCCATGTCAAGTTTGATTTTATTTCTGGGTACTAAAACTATGTTGAATATAGTATAAATCTTCCTTCTTCTCTTCTCTACCTTTACAGGAACGTTTATATTAAGATTATATACCTGCATCTAAAATAGACATGCTTCTTTTTTATTTTTTTTCCCAAATTCCTGGAATTTCCACCACTAATGTTTTTCCTGAGGTCACTGAAAAAGGTTCAGAAATTGCTTTCATTTTTTTCTTAAAAACTATAGGGTAAATTTTACTATACTCTGATAACTTGAACACAGAGGTAAAAGATAAATTTCCTTATGCTTATGTAGATGTTCTTCAAACTGCCCATTCCTAATTCAGGCCTGTTGCACCTACTATCAGTTATATCAAATACCTGACCACCCCTGCTAGTTAAGAAATTATAATCTGAAATTTAAGGTTAAATTTAATTTAACCCTAAATATTCGGGTTGTTTACCTCCTTTTTTAAAATTGTTTTCATTATTGCATCTCTAGTGTTACTTGTTTTATCGCAACAACTCTGAATAAATTCTCTTTTATTCTTTAGGTTTACTTGTTTAGATTGTATTTTTAATGATTGCTTTTTGATATTCAGGATTGAGACTTCCTTATGCAATCATATTAGTCTCCTACTACACTTTCAAGTGTTCTATTAATTAAGGTAATTTGATATATGCATTTATTAAATACGCTTTCCAAAACTTTCATCTCTCTTAAACTCCTTTCTAATTAAAATGTTTCCCCTCTGCCTGGCAATGTTTTGTTAATGTTTACTTTTTTAAAGTCTTTTGTTGCTCTCAGTTTTTCCTGTTTCTCCAGTGTATCCCAGGAACTTACTGAACATTATCTGCATGGAAAACACAAATCTGTTCTTTCATCTGTCTGTATGAACAGATATATATACACACATATATTTAGTGATGTATAAACTATATTTGAATCCCTGTATCCCTTCAAAGGTTTCCTCATTTGCATCCAATGCGTAATATTAAAATGCCAGAAACAGAAAGTTTGAGCTCATGGTTGCTGCCACTTCTTCAGAATGTAAACTGTTCTTAACTCATGTGTTTTTGTGGTTTTACTTTAAGTCAGATTCTGTAAGATAAATTTAAGAACATTTAGTTAAGAAGAAAATATCGTTTCCTATCACAGTAGAAGTTCCTGGGAAAGAATGTCCCTGCTCTTGATGAAAAAACCACTGAAAATTCCCCTTTGTATTCATCAGCTGGGTTCAGGTTACCAATAAGTGTACTAAAAATAGGGTTTAGGGAAAAGATGGGCAAAAAAGGTAATATTTTAACAAACAAAAAGGGCAATAACTGTTGTGGGAATCATAATTTCCTGTTCTTCTAATTATATTGCCAAAATAATAAAGTCAGTCATACATGATCTGGATACCTAAATGCTAGAATAAAAGTAATATGAATATGTTGAAAAGATGGTTCTCTATAAATCCTAAACTTGACCCTAGTTCCCTAAATTCTTAAGAATTAATTCAACTGCATCTTTTTATCTAGGTTTCTAATGAAACATTGATTATGTTTGTCCTCTATGAGCATAGTCCTTCAATATTATTGTTAAATTTTTAAGATGAGTAAACAAGTCCAGGAATGCAGTATAATCAGTGGGACCTGATGTTCAGGTTTGTAGGATCTGGATTTGAGTTATTGGAGGACTGATTTAGGGAAGAATTATTTTCCTGCAAACACAAGGTGCAGAAAGTGATTATGCCTTCAAAGGAATCTTCTATGAAATTTGAAGAAAAGTCTCTTGCTACTTCCAGCAATGCTCTGAAACCATTTACCAAAGTAAATAATAGCTTTTGATTGTATACTAAATAAGTTCATACCACAGTTTATAATATTTTAGTCAATATCTATGGTTTTGTCTTGTGTTATAAACATGGTGATAGTGAAGAAACAGAAGGTTCATTTAGGTGTCTTCACAAAAGTATATCCTTGATTTTCCATTTCATCTCTTATAAAATTATTATTAGTATGAGCTAGAGTGTAAATTATGTAAATTAGCAGGCATAATGGCTACAGTTTGTTTTGATCACTTGATACAAATATTTGCTGTGCTCTTTACAGGTTGTAAAGCTATTAAATGAACTTTACTGCCTGCTCAGGTATCTTGCAGCCTTTTAAAAGTTAGTAAATCACAGGTTTGGAAGGGAGTTTTCTAATTTTTGTTGCACAGTTGGAGGAGAGAATATAGGGATGGATACAGGGATGGTTATTTCCATGCTGTCAGATAAAATGCCAGAGCTGCCCACGTGCAGGGTGGGTACAAACCCATCCATGAACTCCCTGTGGAATTTCCAGCACAGCGTGTGCCGTGCCTCCTGGAAACTATCCATGCCCCAGAGCAAATTGTTCATGAGAGAACACAAATCTGACCCTGCTGCCTCTCCTTGTGTCCAACCCAGTGATGCCACGCTTTGCTGAGCAAGTGGAGGTGGCCATCGAAGCCCTGAGTGCCAACGTGCCCCAGCCCTTCGAGGAGAACGAGTTCATCGACGCCTCCCGCCTGGTCTACGACGGCGTCCGGGACATCAGGAAAGCTGTCCTCATGATCAGGGTATGCCTAACACCTGGGGACTGAAAAGTTTCGGGGTTTACAGGGAGGGCTCCTGCATAACAGGAATGCAGAAGCTCCTTGGAATCAGCCTCGTGTTGTAGTAAGGCAGAAAAGATTGACATTGAAACATGCACCAGGTTGGCATTGAAAAGCTTGACATTGAAACATCCATGAAACAGAAGTATATATCCAACAACAAAAGAATTAGTAAATAAAGAGGCTATTCGGTGGATGAATCACAATTAGTATGTTAATCAGCTGGAAGATTTGATCACAACTGCCAATAGATGCAAACTCCATTACTGTTTCCATAGTAATAGGATTAATTTGCCAAGCTCTTCGAAGTTTGTGGGGATGTTTTGTTTATTTGGGTTTTTTTTCCCAGTGTATGTGTGCTGCCTGGGATGTGAGGTAGGTCTGGTTAAAATCTAAATGAATAAATTATGTTGCTGCTGCAGGGATGGTTTTGAATGTTTACCAAGGTAAAAAACATGTCATTTCAGTGTTGACTAACCAGTTGATTCAATTTTTTTAGACATCTTTTAATAAAATAAATAAACAAATAAAAAACACCACATAACAACATCATTATTGTGATAGTAGGTGTGTGTTACTTTTCACTTTAGTCAGCAGACAAAGATTTAAAAAAGAAAAACAGCCAACCAAACCTGGTTTGGACATCTCTTCAGCAACTGAAACTGTTATTTGAAACCCAAATTGCCTTGAATCTGCGCTAATAAAAGCCATGTACATGTAAAGCTGTGGAGAAAATCACAGAGGAATCTGTTGAGGCAAATAACAGGGCTGAAATGTCAACTGATCCCTTTGAGCAAACAGGTAGTGTGCACTTGTGCTTGTGAGTGTATTATGGCCCTGATGTAAGACTTCAGGCAGTTGGAGCACTCCAAAATAGCTCCATTTTAGTCATCTGCCACTATGTATTAACATTTACAGAAAAAGCTTTTGACAGGCTTAATTTTATAACTGCCAAACATAAATTCCATTCTCATACCCAGTGCTTATCCCAGGTGGTGTGAAATATTGTCCTGGCTTGTGGTGGGGGCAAAGCCATCCTGTTCTCTGGGTGTGCAGTGTCAGAGGATTGGCAGGCAAGGGAAAGGGAAGGGGAGGGAAATCTTTACTTGAATTACTTCCCTGTGAGGGTGCTGAGCCCTGGCACAGGGTGCCCAGAACAAGTGTGGCTGCCCCTGGGTCCCTGGCAGTGCCCAAGGCCAGGCTGGACAGGGCTTGGAGCAGCCTGGGATGGTGGAAGGTGTCCCTGAACAGGGCAGGGGGTGGCACTGGATGAACTTTAAGGTCCCTTACAACCCAAACCATTCCAGCATTCTACAGTTCTGGGAAATGAAAGATCTGCATCTGTTTTCCCTTTGATTTTCGAGTTCCTTAGTAACAACAATTTCCAAATTTTCTTAGGACAAGAACAACTGCCTAGCACACTTTAATCTTTTCTAGTCATTTCAAACTGTGATTGTGGCACAGACTCAGTCATCAGGTGGGATCTCCTACAAACCCAGGATTTTCCGTCCTCTACAGAGCTCCATCTTCCAGCAGCTCTCTACACATCAAAGTTATCCCCAAGAGTTTGCCATGAGATGTCCATCCTGGTGAGAGGTTTTTAAGATTAAATTTTGAATTTTGAAGGTCTGATCACTTCCTTTGTCACTGCCTGACAGTTCTCTGTACCTGGAGAGCTGATCAGCATTCAGGCTTCTCAGTCTCCTTAGGAAAATCCCAAGTTACTTTTGCCATTATATCACTATGACTTTCCACCTGTTGTATGATCTGAGTTAATGAATTCTGTTTGCCCAGATTAGGAAGATTTATTTTTGCCTTCAGACAATTAACTTATTTATGGAGCTCAGTGTAATACTCCTTACCCAGGCAGAGAACTAAAGCACATAAATGGACTCATTATCCATGTGAGTTAACTGGAAAAATCCACATATATAAGCTTACACAGACCAGAGTTTGCTGAATCAGAACCTTATTTGCTGTAGAAAACAAAATTAGTTTCACTTTGAGATACTCTTTAACGTTTCCATGTGAACATCTCACACTGAAATGGGATGTATAATTAAAGGGTGAGGCTATAAAAGCCTTTAGAATATTTTCATCTAATAATCTGTCAAATATTATGCACCCTTTAATTCAGGTGATAAAACTTTTTCAGAATTGCAAAAAAAGGAAAAAAATCCAATCTTGCAAACTTTTTAGAGCATCTGACACAATTATTTTCAGGCAGTGATTGATTGAGTGCAAGTTGTGAAAGATTGAATTTATCTGAGTCCCCTCATTCCAGAGAGTAAATAAAACCACTTTTGAAATTAATTTTCGTTAGTGTTATTACTTTTAGTAAGCTGAAAGAAAGGGTGGATAGTCTCTGTTCTTCTCTTTTTCCCTCAAAAGGGGAGAATTTATTGTCCCTCTGGAGGAGAAAGAGGACTCAGTTTTTCATTGAAGATAATTATTATTATCTATACAGAAGAAAAAGATCTCTTTCACAAGTTAAGAAGTAGTAAAATGAATTTAAGAGTATAATTATAGAACCTAGAAATAAAGTAGAAAATAATAACTTCATTCCAACACCTTCCCTATTACTGTGTAGGGATGAAATTGCACTTTGTGTTTTCAAAGCTGCCTATGAAATTCCCTCAGTTATTGGCCAGAAACACTCTCTACAGTCAGAAGGACTCACAATGGCAACTTTTCTCATTCTTATCAATCACCAAGGCCAATTTACTCTTATTTACTGGTATTAAACATGGCCTTTGCCATTAGAAACCTCTTATTTAGAGGCATCTACATCAACTGAGCATTACATTTGTTTGGATCAGGAGTGCACTGTTGGAGCCAACGTCCAGGTGTTCCCTCTTGCCGTGTTTAGTTCATGTTACAGAGTAGACTTTAAACATCTGTGAACTTGATTCTCTGGGGGGATGCCTGGAGATGCCCTCTGGGAGCATCTTAGGAATGAGGGAATGGCTGGAGCTCTGTCAGGAGAGGTTTAGGTTGGATATCAGGGAAAGGTTCCTCACCCAGAGGGTGGTTGGACACTGGATTAGGGTCCCCAGGGAAGTGGTCACCGCACCAGGTGTTGAGTTCTGGTTATTAAAATTGTTAGAGAGATGCCTCTGCCTGTGTTAAGGTGCAAACAAGACCATATGCTGAAGCTGGATTTTATTTAACAGTAGTGTGAGGTAGAGAGAGAGAGGAAGAAAAAGAAGGGCAGGGTGGGAGAGAAAAAGAGTGACAGACAGATTAAGTTGGCTTAACTCACAGCCCAGTTCCCCTCAGGAGGCACATTTGAACAGGGCTTTGGTGCTCACAGCTTCTTTATATAATTTTGCCATAATGGCCAAGTCCTTTTTTAACAGTGTTTAAGCCATTAACCATTTCAGTCTCTCACACCAAGCCTGACAGAATTCAGGATAATTCAGAATTCAGCATTTGGATAATGCTTTCAGGAAGAAGTTGTGACTCTTGGGGATGTCCTGTGCAGGACCAGGAGCTGGTCTTTGATGGTCCTTGTGAGCTCCTTCCAATTCAGGATATTTCATTCTATTATTACCTCCATTTCTACTCTACTATGTCATTAAGGGATTTTCAGTCTTTTGGAGAAAACGTCAGCAAAAATGACTGTGGAGTGTATTAATGCTCAGCTGTTGGGTGTATTAATGCTCTTCTCCTCTACCAGACTCGTCAGGTTTAGCCACCATCACCTCTGGGGCAGCCATTGGTGTAAAATCCAAATTGCTGCAGCATTTTGTGTCCTCTGTAAAACCAGATTTGGTGCAGAATCCCATCATCTTTTGAAACATCCCATCTCCAAAGGGTGTTGTGAGGTCTAGTGTTTCCACTGAGTGCCTGCTGCTCCTCAGATTGGATTTGAAGTGTTAGATTTTACTGTAAATCACCAAACAACTGAAGACCTGCAGTGAGAGAGGGTCTCTGATTGAGGCACTCAGGTGCTGCTTGCAGTGGTACAAAAAAAATGTACAGAATAGTGTGGAGTTGGATTTAAAAGCACCTTGTAAAGTCTGGGGTTTTTTTTCTCCTTGTCTTTTAGAATTAGAAGGAATTTTCATTGTAAAAAATAGAGGAGTATCTTTTCATCTCTCCAGTGTTTGCTCTCATTACAAGGTTAGCTTGACTTGGTGTTCACAGTGCTGAAGTTCTTGTAATTGCATCTTACAATTTTTAAGTGCATAGCAAAGTGGGGTTTCTATCTTCATCAAGTACATTTGAGTTGGTGAAATATGAAACAAATAGCATTTATAAATCTGCATATATATGCCATTTTATTCCTTATACTTGTATAATTCACATATTCATACTGCAGTCACAAAAGATTTAAAAAATTACATAGATGGAAGATATTTTGTTCACAGCAAGCTCTTCAATCAAACAGCCAGAGAGATATTAAATGTATATATATATATATATATATATATATATATATATATATATATATATATATATTCCAATGTTCCAATGCCTGGAAGTTGAAAGTCACCACATTCATATTAGAAATAAAACATGCATCTCAAAAGAGGAAAGCACATATTTATTGTGTGATTTTTCTGGGATTGTGAAAGATTCTTCTTCACTGGAAAACTTCCTCTGAGTTAGATGAATGTTGTGTGTAGTAGAGATACTGTATTTGAAAAAAATCCTGGGAACTCTTATGGCTTGTGCTACAAAACAGATTAAAAATGATGAAAATGGTCCATTTTCCTGCTGAAATCAATCAGTGCATAAAATCCATTAGTTTTGAATATTACTTGAGCTTCCTCTGCCACTGGTGGCTGTCAGCTCTGTTTGGAAGCTGTCTCCAACCTCAGATCTGTGATTGCTATGTTTGTGTGACCATAAATCCAGGTGTCTGCAAGACAGAATCCGTCTTTCTGTCTTCCAGCTCAGAGAAATGGAATCTCAGACTCTGTTGTCTTGGAAACAAGGTTTTATATATCAAGGTCCTGTTAGTTGTGCACAAAAATTAGAGTCATTCTGGTGTATTAGAAGGCCTTGCTAAGAGTTGTCCTTTAAGTCAAATTCAATATAATTTTTTTTTTGGTACCTTTGTGTCTAAACAAAAGGGAGACTTTATTTTATACGGGCTGCATCTCCAGGGGATCAGCTGAGACA
This sequence comes from Ammospiza caudacuta, assembly GCF_027887145.1. Lineage (NCBI taxonomy): Eukaryota > Metazoa > Chordata > Aves > Passeriformes > Passerellidae > Ammospiza > Ammospiza caudacuta. The sequence continues at coordinate 74,830,214 of NC_080596.1, forward strand.
AAGCAAAGGTGCAGTGGTGAAAAGCATGAAAATGCTCAAAATGGCAGAAAACAGATAAAAGGTAACCCCACTTCTTCACCCTAATGCAAAATGCAGCTGTTTTGGGGAAGAAAATGAGAGTTTAAAATTCACCACACTTGAAAACATGAAAAGAGTGAATCTGAAAGATCACTTTGAATTAGATCTCACTTGTACAGAGGGGAATAGGAAGATGTCTTATGCTTGTAGTATATTGCTAACAGTTGCATTACTTGCCCTTTTGGTTTGCACTACATTTTCTCCAAGCTCAACATTTATACCCATTAAATTTCAGTGTTTTAAAGGCCACAGATTTCAAGATCATGAATGTCAGTAAAAGCAATACATTTTTTTCTGGCTATTTCTTCAAGAATAAGTCCTTGCATCGAATTTTCAGAATATTTTTTTCTTTTTAAGAGGCAGCCTCATGTCCTTACTGGTTACCATGTTGAGATGTAATATTTTGAATATTACATCTTTACTTCAAGTTTGACTATGAAAGGACTTGGAAAGGACTGCACATTATGTTTTATAATCTTATTTATAAAAGTGGAGACAGAAGAAACTAAGAGGAGTATATTTGGGGTGTGAAAGGCTACTGGCTTTGCAATGACCAGTGAAACTCGTTGAGTGGACTTGGAGGATGGGGAAGAGCCAGCTGGTTTATTGAAGCTCTGCACCCTGTTCTTGTTCTGAACAGCAAAGCCTAGGCAGATGAAAAGCTGAGCCTTGTGGTAGAGAGCACTCTTTGCTCAGGAGTTGTAGGATTCTCTTTGTACCTTGCCTGTTTATGACAGATTTGAAGGTCTCATCCTGCCCTCGGGCAGCTGAGCAGAGAAAACAAAGAGATTAAAGGTGACTGGAAAACAAGACCATTGGATGGGTACCAATCCTTCTATTTTACCTGTTTCAGTAGAGAGAAGGTAAATTCATTTTTCATCTGAACTTCTCCTGCCTGTCTGTAGAAAGCGAAGGGAGACGACCCATCCTCTGATCAGCATCCAACTCCGATTTATTCATCCATCATGGACATTTTATAACAGTGTTAATTAAGCTCATACATATTGCAAAACCCGAGCTCATCATAGGTTACAGATTACACATTAATCCCTCCTTTTGTTTTCAATACCTGTGGTTTGTTATTGAAACCAAGATTTGTTTTCTCACCCTGATATGAATGGTTCTCAAGGCCTCCATGTTTGTCACTTTTGCTTTCCCATAACTTATCCAAGGACAAGATATTTACTTGTTATTAAAAAACAGCCTGAGAACTTCTGCTGTTTACATAAACGTGCCTGAGAATTTTGTTGTTTACAGGAACAGGCTTTGAGAATTTGCTCCTCACAGCTGCCTTTTACTTTTCCATCAGCTGTATATGATTATGGCATGTCTGAACAAAACTCTATAAACCATTTCTGAGCAAAATTCTCCAACACCTGTCCTGTTAGACACTCTCTCTGTGCACGCCTCTCTTCAGAGGTGCAAGTTCATTACCACACTGTCACACCTGGTTATTTCTTCCTCCAGCTCAGCACCAAAGCCCATATTTAATTCATGCTCTCACAGTCCCACCAAGATGTCTGTGTTTTACCCTCCCCATCCTGTGCACTTCACTGTGCAGCTACAAACAGGGATGTGCACTTGGTGTTTGGAGCCAGGCTGGAACAGAAATACCACCAGAAGATTCCTCTGGGTTCTGTTAGGGGGTTTGGAGCCGTTCCTGGTGAGTGAGCAGCCCCAGACAGAGCTGCAATGACAACTGGCAGTGATTAGCACCTCTGCTGGGAAACTTGACATTGCCTCCAAGCACCAAATGCCAGCCTGGATGATTTCTTCTGTCGTGCCTTGGCCTTCCAGGCTCTCACTGGGGGTGAAGGGTGTCCAGGAAAGTGAGGATTTCTCCACATTACTGTGGTTTTCTTTTTCTTTTTTTTTTTCTTCATACCTTCGTCATGACTGGTACCCACAGAACTTAGGCTATTTTACCAGATGCTATTCAACCATAAAATGGAATATAATCTTCTTTCTAAAGATTCCACTTTTTTGCACCCTCTATATTAAATATCATACTAATACTGATTTTAAGGAGACTGTCTCTCTGAATATAAATAAGGACTTTTTTTCTCAAAACTTTTTGCTAGATGGTGAAAAACCCCAAATGAACAGATCCAACAATTATTTTTTTCTCCGTTCTTCCAACATTTTAAACAATCTGAAGCCTGAAAATACGTAACTTGATTTAGTAAATCTTCCAAGAAACTTTCTCTTCATCTGTAGCATCAGCATTGAAGACATCAGTGTCTCAGCAGGAGTATGAGTCAAATTCCAAAGCTCTGTATATGAAAAGGACCATGTGAACCAACATTACACAGATTATAAATTTCATGTTTGTTTCAAAACCACTTGACATAATTTACAATTTCTTTCAATGGGAAATCTTTTATTTGCTTTGATAAATTTTTCTTCTACGATGTTAGTTGCTTTTTCCCAGGTATTTACTTTCTCTTTTGAAGATTACATGTAGTTTCCAGTAATATAATAGTGTTAGCGACCATTTATATATGAAATATATACTGCATTCCAGTTGTTAGTGTTTCCAAAGGATATTTGTTCCTGGAACTGCATTCATCATGTTAACAGAGTTAAGAGATATTGCAGCAAGAAAAGTTGTGGCAGGGTAATGACAAATGCCATTTGTAAAGAAAACTAGGGTTGAAACAATTTAATTTTTAAGACAATTCAGTTTCACTCCCTGACTGCCGGGGCAGACAAATTCATTTCCGAGGAGAACAGAACAGCATTTCCTGGGCTGGTAGTCAATGAAATAAGAGCTCACTGTGCAGGGGACTTGCTCTGCGTCCTTTTTCAGCTGGTCATCTCCTCTCTGTGGCCTTTGTGTGTCCCTGCAGACCCCTGAGGAGCTGGAGGACGACTCAGACTTCGAGCAGGAGGATTACGACGTGCGCAGCCGGACGAGCGTCCAGACTGAGGATGACCAGCTCATTGCCGGCCAGAGCGCGAGGGTGAGTACAAACCCCGCCTGTGTGACCAATAAAACCTCTGCCTCAGAAAGTGATTCACAGCCCTCAGGGTTGTTTAAGAAAGGATGGGACCAAGCTGACAGAGCTGTTGAAGGTTTTTCTCATGTCAAACCTGTCCGAGTAGCATTTATTGAATGGTCGTGAGGCTTTTGTGCTGCCTACTATCAGCTGCTTGCTCCAGCTAGTGCTGTAAGAGGAGCTTTTGCAGGTTTGGAATGTGATGAAAATGTGGGAGTAGTCAGCAAATTAAAAAAAAAAATTTAAAAAATCCCATCAGTGCACCATGTGCTGTATCCAGAGAAATCTTACATTAGTCATGTTTCCCAGTGTGCAAACCTGTCAAGAAGATCTGTTTAAGCTACTGAGTAGTCCCTGTAATTTAATTGTAATTGAAGACATTTGCTACTGAGTCAATGTAATTTTACCAGGGTAATTACATCATGATAAACTCCAGTCACTGTGATTTGCGACCTCAGCCTGTGCATGGGGATTGCAAATTAAGCTGATGAGTGCTTCAGGGGTCACAGGTGCTGGGGAAGTGCAGTCTGTTAACACTCAGGAATATTCCTGTTAACACTCAGGATTATGCCACCCTCTGATGAATGTTTGCTTTTTACTGAATAGTCTTCTCAGCTCAGATTATTAAAAAAAAAAAAAATCAGACTATAATTTTATGCGTCATGACAATATATTTGATTTGAAAAAAGAGCTTTTTTAAAGAAAAGCATTTTAACATTTTCCAGGAGAGAACCAGCAGCAAACTGGGAATAATCTGAATGATTTTCATTGGTGTTTCCCACAAGTCTGATTTGTTCTGTTGTGCTAGAAGTGAAGCTATGGACTAAATAAGAAGCATCCTCCCCACACACTCAAACACCAGCAAAAGTTGATAACTGGAATGGGGATTTCTTACCTTGGAGTCTGGAAGAGGATTTGTAGGGCTGAGAACCTAAAGAGCAGCAGGCAAAGATGCTGTGAAAGCTCAGAGGACCAGGACAGAATTTTCAGCTGCTGTGGGTTGGGGCTTGACACATGGGTTTTACACTCTGAAAAGAGACAGTGGAGTAACAAAAATCTGAAAGGAGCTTACTCAGAGGTGTGGGAGAAATGCAAGGCATGGATCCAGTAAAATGGGCAGAGATTTCTTTTTGTCTTAAAATTATTTCCCTGAATATTGAATATAGATGGTAAATTAACCACACCATTAGAAAAACGGGAGTTTTATCATGACATCCCTAAGGCAAAAGATACCTGAATTCCTTACTGTGAGACTGGTGGCAGAACTGTTCTGGATGTAGTTGAGTATCTTTTGTGATTTTGATATTTTAAAGGACATAAACTCCTTTTGAGATATTCAAAGTATTGACTATTAAAGCAAATCTCAGGTATAACAGAAATGAGATACAGTACAGAAATTTGGTCAGATTTCACAGCCTTTCTCATCTTTTTGGTTACATTTAGGACTGGGTAGCATGTCATCCTTTCTTGATCTAAAACCCAAGTAAAGACTGCAGTAATTTTTCTTACTAAGAATCGAGTTCACCTGGGGATTTAGGATTCTTAAATTCTACTGCATTTATTGTGGTTATTATTACTGCTGTGCTTAAATCCTTCTGCTTTGATCAGCTACACGCTGTATAAATATAATATATCATAAAGACAGATCCTGAATAACACAGATTGCAATATGGCACAGGAAACAACAAATCATAAAAACCTAAAAGGGAAACAATGCTAAGCAGAAGCTGCCCAGTCCCCAGTCTGGAGTTCTGAGCAGAATAGAATTTTGTCTGAACCTTTCCTGTGGAAAAGATGCAAAATACTTTTGTTCATGCCATGTAATGGATTTGTTTAATATGCTTACTCCATAAGGCTGGTAGTGTTTTAGCAGAAATTCTTGCGTTGGTCTTCAGTAGAAATAAAAGTGGAATTTACAGGCTGCATTTGCTGTAGGATATGGCTGCTTTGAAAGCACATCAGCAGCTGGAACAGAATTATTAAAGCACTGTTTACCAGTTTAAAGAGTGTGCAGGTGAAGCAGCCACTTGAAGAACCCACAGGCAAGTCAGATAAACTTCCCAAATTTCACTACTCCTGTCATATTCTCCTAATTTCAATTAATTCCTCAGTTCTGTTGTTTTATGTGCATTTTATATATTTATTTATTAGCTTGACTTACACTGCATTTTTTTGTAAAAAGACTATTATGCTCACATTTGAAACTGCTGAGTTACATTGATAAGACCTAATTAAAACTCATCTTGAATTTTAATTTGATTAACTGCAAATTTCTCATTTTCTGATCTACTGTTTATAACCCTTTTTAATTTCAGTTTGGGAAAAGGTCAATTACGAATTTTTAAAAGCCAAGAGCATTTTAAGAATATGTAGAAAAAGACTTCAGCTGATTGAAAGTGACATAAACAAGAAAAAAATGTAATGAAACTTAAATATGTGTCACACCCCATTAAATGCATAATGTGGTCTTCAGATCCCCTAGAGCCAAATAAAAGCTTAACTTGGAAATCATTATTCAAAGTGTCCATTTGATCCTCAGAAGTAATTATTGTAATTTTTAGGGTGTTTTTGGAGGGGAGCAGGAACTTTGTGCTTTGTTCATGCTGAGGCAGATCAGTACCAACCTGTCCAGTGCCTTTTTGCATTTCTTCCAAGAGAAAATTGGAACACTAAATATCTTTAAAGATACACTTCTTACAATTCACTTCAAATGTATTGTCTTGTGTGTCATAGCTCATTTTAGTGTTGTGTAAATCTGAAATCCTCTGTTTCTGACAGAGGATGAGACTAGGGGTGACACAGCAATTCAGTCTGCCTTTTCCCATAAATGTCACTTGTTTTATTCTTCCCCAAAATTGGGATTTAGTTCTCCTTTGTCAACTGGTGAATAATCACGACATCATAAATAGAAATTTTATCATCTTGAAAGTGCAAGAAGAGGCATAAACGTGCTGTGAATGTGCTTTTACATGTCCTGACAGAAATCAAATGCCTACAGGATTTTACTTGGTATCTTCAGCTCCCATAAAAAGTAACTCAAGCTGTTGGGTGGGACCGCTGGAAAGATCCATTTTGTACCTTCCTTCTTTTCATGCCCAACTCCTGTATTTTCTCCAGGCTATCATGGCCCAGCTGCCCCAGGAGGAGAAGGCAAAGATTGCTGAGCAGGTGGAGATATTCCACCAAGAGAAGAGCAAGCTGGATGCAGAGGTGGCCAAGTGGGACGACAGTGGCAATGACATCATTGTGCTGGCCAAGCAGATGTGCATGATCATGATGGAAATGACAGACTTCACCCGGTAAGGACAAAACAGCCCCAGCTGAGCAGCTCACATGGGCCACGTCTTCCATTTTCTGCTTTGCTTTGTACCCTTTTGAGATGATTTGCTGTGGTTTTGGGGGTGGAGCACCAAGGAATGCTCATCATACACACTGCCCTGGGTGTTTGTCCAAGTGGGATTAATGACATGAAGATTTTGTGCTATTTGCAAGTCTCTTTTATTTGCAGATCATTTTGTAAAGTTAGTCTGTGACCTTACAGACGCTCCAGTGACATTTCCTTTAGTACCCATCTAAGTGCATGTGCCTCTCTGAACTTTCAACATTTCAGCACAATTTGTGTCAATCAAAAATAATGGCAAAACTATTTATATCATTTAAACATTGAGCTTCCTTAAAAAAAAAAATCCCAAATGAAATGAAACTGGTTTGATCTAATGCTTTGTGGGAGTCTGTCAGTAATGATTTCTTTTTTTTGCTTTCATTTCTTTTCTCTATTGATGCCTTATTCTTCTCTAATTGCAGAGGCCATTCATTAACAATACAATATAAACAGAATTATTGTCCTTTATTATGGTCATGTTATTAATCACATCAGGGAGACAGGTTTACAAGATTCTTTGAATTCCAGATCACTGTAGTAAATTAAATTTTGTTCAGTGTTTATTTTTTGAGTGGGTTCAAAAGTTTAAATGGTATTTATCAAAATGTGATTGCACAAAACAGGATGAAAATCTTCCTGTTTTGTTTTTTTTTTTCAGGATTAAAATCAAACATTCATTTATTCATCTCTTTGTGTTGCCCCATCCCTGGAAGTGCTCAAGCTCAGTTGGTTGGGGCTTGCAGCAACCTGGGGTAGTGGCAAGAGGTGGAAATGGATGCAGAGGATATTTTACAGAATTCTGTGTTACTTTTCTGTTTGTATTGTCTTGTGTCTCTGATCCTTCTGTCAACAAAACACAGGGTGAAAACTGCCCAAACATTGTCATTGTATCATGGAAGGAAGAAATTATGTTTTGAAGCAACAGCCCAGAATGTGCACAATTTCTGCAACCTCCTGGACAACCTTTGATACATTGAGCATGAAATTGGCAGTTTGATAATGGTATTTTCTAGCATCAAAAGAACAAAACTAATTTGAGACTGAGATAAAGATTACTGACACATTTGAAGTAAATAAAAAAAAATCAAAGTGCCTCTCTCTCTGCATCAGATTCAACAACAAGTTGTTTAATATATTCCATTAAAACAGAAACAAGCCTTTCACACCTTTTTAGTTGGCTGTAACCTCAGCAGTGTTAGAACAAAATAATTTTTCAAATGCATGGAGTTTGTGACAGTCAGAGCTGCTCATGTAATTAATGTAGAAGCACATGAGGTCACCAAGAAGTACTTTTGCTGCAGTTTAAGTTCATCAGAAGTGGGATACTTGTATTTCATCTGTTTAAAGTGGTAATGAAAGTCTGAAAATAAGATTAAAATGGAAATATGTTTCAGCATGTAATTCTTGCCATTATAGATTTTTTAAAAATTCCAAAAATAATGCAGTGTTGTGCTTAGAAAAAATGCTTTCTCTTCAATAAAAAAAAAGTTTGACCATATTGTCATTTTCCACATTAAAAAAATGGAAAATGAACTCACTTCCTGAGAAAGTTGAGACTTTCTCAGGAGCAGCAGCAATTTTACTGGTACAACCAGGTTTAAAGTTTTGAGTCTGATGAAAACTCACAGAAGTCTGTAAAGACCTTCTGTCTTAATACATTTTGGTAGCTTTAATGACTAAAACCAGAATTTTGTACATCATCTTAAAAATATGGTGAAAGATCAGGCCTAAAGCTAATTATACATGTTTTAAGTATAACATTCAATGTAACACAATGATTACGCTTCACCTCTCTTTATTTTCCAACAAAAAATCTTCTAAAAAGAAGTTTTCTAAAATGTGACATTCTTGCCTTAGACATGATGGGCTGAACATTTAGCACTGGCTTGGGAATCACATCATTTTGAAATAGTTTTGTATTCCAGGATCAACATCGGCTTAATGAGTCCTTAAAAATGCATATACTATTAAGTACAGCTCATGTGCTTGAAGGCACCATCAGACTAAATTGCCAGTGAGGCATTTTGTAAGGGAGAGGAAATACAGCAGAAAGATTTCTTAATCAAGCTGTACTATAAAGTACTTAAAAGGCAAATTTGTAATAAATTAAGAAGACGTTTGTGTTACTATTTTAAAAATGAGCAGTAAACAGGGTCACTAAAAGTGTTGCTTTTCATGATTTGTTGAGATTGTGGGTAATTGTCTTGTGTTCCACAGAGGGAAAGGCCCCCTGAAGAACACATCTGATGTCATTAATGCAGCCAAGAAGATTGCAGAGGCAGGATCCAGGATGGACAAACTGGCACGGGCAGTAGCTGATCAGGTACCCCAGAACGAGCTGGAACACGATGGAACCTCTATGGATGAGTTGCCTTTTGCAGGAAAAGTCTGTTTTACCAGAAAATTACCCATTGAGAGTCTTGGATCCTGCTCTTCCCATTGGTTCTTCTAGACCCATCAGCATTTTGCAGAGCAGGAAATTCATAAATGAATTTCTCCAAATTTCAGAAATGGCCTCAACTCTGGGCCTGATAGAATTAGATAGAGACTCCTTCAGGCTGGAAAAGACCTGTGAGATCATCACCTCCACAATGGCTTTGCTGTTCAAAAAGCAGTAAGGATTTGGATGCTCCGTTTCCCTTGCTAAGTGTTTAGGAATGTTTGGATTCTTTTCAGCTCATTCTTCCAGCAATTTTCCCTTGATTTGGCTCTTTACTCCTCCAAGGTTCTCTGACTCCCAATTTTCTGGCTTGCCTCAGTGTGTTGTGCATGTTGTGGGGTCTGTGTCCTCACTCCTTTACCAAATTCATGTCACAGCTGGACAGAGGACCTTGCTGTATATATATTTTCAGATTTATCTATTCATCTGGAGGGCAAGAGGAAGCAATGTATTAAAAGCCAAGAGCCAAGTTTAAATCCAGGCCTTACAAAGCTAGCTTTAGATTTAGACAAATTAAACTTCACTGTTTTCTCCCTTTAAACATTACCTATACTTTGTTTCATTTCACTGTCATCAAGAGAAAATTTGCTGGAAGTAAGAACAGGTAACTTCCTTGCCTCTAGTATTTCTCTTCAAAATAAGAATGTCATTTTCTTCTTCAAGTAAGAATCTTTGGATTCTTTTCAGCTCATTCTTCCAGCGATTTTCCCTTGATCTGGCTCTTTACTCCTCCAAGATTCTCTGACTCCATGTTTTCTGGTTTGCCTCAGTGTGTTGTGCATGTTGTGGGGTCTGTGTCCTCAGTTCTTTTTCCAAATTCATGTCACAGCTGGACAGAGGACCTTGCTGTATGTATATTTTCAGATTTATTTATTTATTCATCTGGAAAGCAAGAGGGAGCAATGTATTAAAAGTAAAGAGCTGAATTCAAATCCAGGTCATACATAGCTAATTTAGGATTCAGACAAATTAAACTTCAATGTTTTTCCCTTTGTAACTTTCCTATCGTTTCTTTCATTTCATTGTCATCAAGAGAAAATTTGCTGGAAGTGGGAACTGATAACTTCCTTGCCTCTAATCTTTCTCTTCAAAATAAGAATGTCATTTTCTTCTTCAAGTGAGAGTGTGACAGTGTGAAACACCTTGCCATGGAATATGGGCCAGAGTGGCAAAAAACCCCCAAAGCTTCCATTTTTCTGTAGCCTCAGAAATGTTGGGTTTAGGTCTTCTTCAGCAGCAGCAAGCATTTTTCCTGTAGTTAACCCATTCCAGTCCTTCAAATGTAGCATCTGTTCATTTTAACACCAGGAAGAAGAAATCCATCTGTCAGCTGATGAAATTCCTGGTCTGCAGTGTTTGCAGAGGTGGAATATTTTAAAGAAAGAAACAGAAGGAGACTTGTTATGCTAAGAGTGCCTTGACTTGAGTCATATTTTAAATTTCAGAGGACTGTAACCCTAATAATAACCAGTTAAATTATTTTGAGAATGAAGTATTTTTTTTAATGCTTGCACTTTAATGATATTTCACAGAACTCTGGGGACCCTTGAGCAATATAAACTTTTTGTGGACAGCTGCATTTTTAATTATTGTTCCAATGAAAGAGCCCTTAGATTTTTTTCCAAGGTATTTATATTTAAAGCCTTGACTACTCTTTAGAAGTATTGCTTTAAATTCACTCCTTTCAGTTCAGAGACTTCAAGAACTGAGTAAATATTTTTATATTCAATTGGCATCGTAGGGAGAAGAGTTCTTTTAGGGATTAATGCCTGAAAGGTGTGGCAACTGTCTGAGGAGGAGAGACTCTATAGTGAAGCTCCAGCTTTGTTTATTATTAGTTTTAAAGGGCAAGAAAAAAGCCAAGTGACTCCATTTGAGGTTATAGACAACAATATTTCCAACATCTTCACCATGAGCACATTCCCTGCCAGCTGCTGGGGCCAGAGCAGTGATCTCAAGGTTGGAGCTGTGATGTTGTTGACTCATGTGCATTTAATTCTATCAGTTTTTCTTGGAATGCTCTGATAATATTTATTTTTTTAATTGAGCATAAAACTCTGTAAGGTGATAAAAAGGCATACTTGGAATCTTTGTCCCCAAGCTATGCAGGAGGATTGTCAGTCAGACTTTGCTGGGTAGCCCCAAAGAGTGTTTATTGGAGACATGCTGCTAGCAGTGGGCCCTTTTAGCTCTGTTTCATCAGAGTGGATTACTGAGGTCTGCTCTCCTGAGGCAAGACTTGGAATATTAACTACAAGGCTGTTGCTTGTTATGCTGTTGATATTGTGAGGGACGATGCAGTTTCTATTAAGAGTCCCAGAGACTATGAATAAATTGTACTGGGGCCCTTTCTAGTTCTATTGATTGTGAAACCCTCACAGCATCCAGCACACCTGATCTAATCCTCTGGATGTCTGCACAAATGCCAGGGGAGCTGCCAGGCACACAGGAGTTGGCACTGGGGGTAACCACTCAGAACTGGGGTTATTTGGACATTAACTGGTCCATACTGGATGTTAACTTGGATATCCAACAGGCAACCTGGAGTTTCAAGTTAAATCTGACCTTTTGGGTGTTCAGTACAATTCCATAAATAATTGCAGAGCATAATTTAAAATTATTATTTTCATAATGCTGATAAAGAGGTTTCTCATTTTTCAGAAAGGTAGAGTGCATCTTTAGGTTACAATTCATAAATCTTGAGTTAAATGAAAGGTAGAATTTGAGTTTTCACATTTTATCTAGTACCTCATGTAAAGGCAAAGTGGAATAGGTCCGCCTAATGCACACACACTGCCACTGTCTGATTACCTGTCTCTAATCTCATGAACCCAGCTCCATCTGATCAGTATTTGTGTTGTCTGCAGTGCCCAGACTCAGCCTGCAAGCAGGATCTGCTGGCCTACCTGCAGCGCATTGCCCTGTACTGCCACCAGCTCAATATCTGCAGCAAAGTGAAGGCAGAAGTTCAGAACCTGGGAGGAGAGCTCATTGTGTCAGGGGTAAGCTGGGATTTGTGTTTAGCCACTTGTTTCCCATGTAGTACTTGAAAGGGAGAAGTTTTGATTGCAATAATGTACAAAACAAAAATCCACTGAATCATAAACAAGTTTTGGTTTTTTGGGTTTTTTTTGTTTTGTTTTTTTTTTTTTTTTTTTTTTTTTAATTCTATCACCATTATTCCAGGCCTTACAATAACTTGTGTAGAGCAATTTGATTTTCCAATTACCCTTTGTTTATACTAACCTTGTAGAATCTTCATTCCTCCAAAAGAAAAGTAATTTCATAGCCTAGAAAGTCATTGCCAAGCTGTGAATATTAGAATTATTTGGAGCTTTTGTATATTTGCTCGTTATAAATCTTCTTTCCTTTGTTCATACTGGTAATTTCCTTCCTCTGTGCAGAAGCCAACTCTCTATGATGTGCATATTGTTAAGATGGTGATGACTAATGGGATTCATTCACTCAGGTTCCAATGCACACTAGGTTTAGCAAACAACTCTGGAAGGCCAGCAAAATACTTTAAATTTTGATATATATGCTGTTTTCAAGTCCTATTGGAAGCACAGTGATTATATACTCTAATACCACCCAGTTATGAACACTTTAACCTTCTTACATACAACCTTTTGCAGAAATAAAGACAGGCAGCAGTAATATGGTAAGCAGTGAGTTTTTTACATTTTTAAAATATGTTTTTCCTCCTCCTGTGTTGGCCTTTGAGCCTCTGGGAGTATGCTAGAACCACAAAGAAGCAATGACTGCTCTTTGTGATTTTTTATTTTTTCTTTGACACTAGTTTAGCCCCATGACACTTTTGTTATCCTCTAACTCAAGTACAGATCATATGAATGTAAATTTGTAACATATTCCACTCTCCTGAGTGGTTTCAAAACAATAGTGATTTGTGAGACCCAAGATGCTCAAAACAAATTGTTTCCAAACATGGTTTTGAAAAAGCACCCTTTCATTGTTTAAGCCCAATCAAGTACGAAGATTATTAGAACAAACTTGTGCCCTTCATTCCATCCATGAGATTCCCCAGTGGCATCACTGGCCTTCCTCAAACATATCAGAAGTCACAGAAAGTGTTCTCAGTCACATAACTTTATTTTTTTTTTCTTTGCAAAGCACAATAGAAGGTCTTAAAAAATTGCCAGGCTTTCTTGGATCAGACATTCTGAAGTCATATACACAATCCTAAAAGGAGCTGCTTAAAGGTTCCTGTATCTGTCCTGCAATTGGTCTTCACTTCTTGACGTATGTACGTATGTAATTTTAATGCCTTGATCTTCCCACAGCAATGAAAAATCCTCTTCCATTTTCCTGACAGCAGAGGCGTGATCTGTCCTTGTATCACTGACAGCTATGCTGCACCATAATTGCCATGATCTTTTCTTACCTCCGTCCATCTGGGTCCAGCCTTTCATTCCCATTGAGTTGTCATATTCATCTCTCTAAAACAACCCCCCGAATCAGTGCTTCTCCTGGCTTGGCTTTTGTGGTTGTGTGTGTTTCTTTTTTGGAGTCTCTTTATTCAGTGTTTGTGGATGCTGAATAAGCCATTGTGAGCCTTGCGCATCTCCTCGTTCCTGGAACATCCCCATCCGTTGTGGAATTATCAGTGGCCAAACTGCTTGAGTTCATCATTCCAGTCTGGCATTGTTGGCTGCTTCCCAGGCTCCATCACCATTGTGTTTCTGTTTGGTGGGGTTTTCACAGTCAGTCTCAAAGGCAAAATGAGCTTCAACCACGGAAATTATTTGGGTCTGTTCCAAAGACTCGGTAAAACTGAAAATGTGAAGATTGCCCAGCTTGCTTCTTCTGCTGGTGCTCTGAGCAGGAGGAGGTGTAGTGAGCTGAACTCCTGTGCATCCCTTTGTGAGAGCATTATCTTGTGATCTGACGTGCCCCAGTCAGTGCAGAGCTTTCCTGGCAGTGTTTTCTGAGCTGTTGGTCCTCAGGGTGCTGGGTACTGTATGCTCCTTTGCTATCCAGAGGTCTGGTATCCAAGTGCACATCCACATCTGCTTGTCTACTTGCTGCTTCTGCTTCCATCTTCTTCTTCATTCTCTCTTGGATAGCCAATTACAAATAAGCAGTATTTTATTTGTACTAAAATGAAATACCATTATTTGGCAACTTGCATACAGTACAATGTTAGAAGTACTAGAGAATCCAGAACTCAAGCTTCCCAACCTATGAGTGCAGAAGTAAATTTCTGTGATTGTGCTATATTGAAGTGTTTTGATGTAAATATCAAGCACCATGACAATTATTTCAATATTGTAACTTACTACAGTGTTTACAAAGACAATTCAGAGCAATCCAAAAGATGACTTGCAATTCAGAACTATTATGGGGAGTAGGATCTCTGCTTGATTTTTTTCATTATTAAGAATATTAATCAATATTTATAAATGGAATGAATGTATGCATATGTACGTTTGAATCTTTGTGTGGGTGTATGCATAGTTATGTATAAAGGAAAGAGACATAAAACCAATTAAAAGCTAAAAGACAGATGAAAGCCACCCCACAGTTCTTACAGTTTTGTTAGAGAAAAATATGTTGCAACAACTTCAAAAATACTGTGTACATAACATTTAATGTGCCGTATGTCTTTTGATGAAACTTCTATTTCCTTTTTTCCCCCCCAAGATTCAGTAGTTCAGTATGGTTTACCTCTGAAAATAAGCATAAAGCTGATCTTGTTTGCTTTTTTCCTCTATAGATTGGTATGATTCTAGCATAGCATATGAAGGGTCCTTTTTGGCATCAGTGACTTTGCTGCAAATAGGAAAACAGATCAAAAAGTAAGAAAATGTCACAGTCCTGAATTGTGAATTATTTCAGTAAAGAACCCACTGTTGTTTTCCCTTTTCTTCCTCCCATTCCTTTTCTCCTCTGCTTTTTTCTCCTTTGATCTTTCCCATCAGACTCCCTCCATGCAGATAGCAGAGTTATTTTTACCAGTTAAATAAGACCTGGCAATAGGGAGTTAGCACACATCAGTTAATCCCACATTAATATTTAGAGTACAAGGACAATTTAGACCTTCTGTTGACTTGGCCTTTTATGTTCCAAAATGAGACTCTTAATTCCTGATTCCAATGGAGTTTTGAAAAGTAAAATAAGGAAAAACCTTGATATGAGTTCTTAGGTGAGGAGTCCTGGAAACCCAAAAAAATATTGCAGGGGAGAAAATAAGCAAAAGTGGTGAGGAGGATGTTAGATAAAAGCAAAAAGAAATTAATACCAAAAATTAAAAAATATTTTAAAATATTTATAACTGTGTAGATGATAGCCTTGTTCATAATAGAACTCTCTTTGACCTTGGTCCATAAACAGATTTACATTTCTGTAATTTTAGATTTCAATACTCAATTTCTAGCTCCCCTCTGAGAATGAACAACCTCCTTTAATGAAGTTACAGAGTAAAAGCACTTCAAAATAATTTGCTTTGTCTCTTGCTTTGGTTTATTTAAGGTAATGCATATTTGCTTCATAATCACTTGCAGTATTGTATTGGAATGATTCCTCTGAGGTGCTGAGAGTACACTGCTCTCAGTGAAGTAAATCCCATTTACATATACTTAACTCTTGCTGATGGCCTTGCCTTTTTGTGGGAGCTACTTTTGCTCAGTTGCTTTTAATGATGTTTCTTATTTAGATAAAAAAATTAGACTTCTAACTCTAGGGCTGCTTTATTTTTCTAGCATTTCTGTCTGTCTCTTGTTAGCAAGAGAATGACAATAAAACAACTCTATGTATTCATTTCCTGTCCTAGAGTAAATATCCACTTGTTCTCTTTACTGTCGCTCAGAAGCTGATCAGCTCATTTACCAACTATCCATTTAGGCTGTGAGCTTGCATTTTTTAAAGTTCTTGTTTATGTTAGTAGATTTGCCACAGTTTTTCCTGTAGGATTAAATTGAGCAGAATTTAAGAAAATCCCTTATCCAAGGCAGCTCCTTATCATGTTCAGGTTTGATTTAGAGCCCTACAGATAAAATCAGCTGTATTATCAGAAAATTTGCCAGAGTCTTAAACTTCTGAACCAGACAGATGTGCAGCGTCATCCAGAGTAGCAGCCACGTGCCTTTGAACACTGTCCAAAAGTGTGGAATCAACAGCTAAAGCACACCCCAAACATACACTTCAGCTGGATCCAGTTCCCACTTATTTTCCAAGTCCTGTTTATCTTAATAGGCTCAACTGTGATACCCAGAGAAGGATTCCTATATTCTGCTGAAGATACAAGACAGTGTAGGTGAGATTGTGAGTTTATCAAGGAGTTCTTGCTTGGTGAATTGAAATGAGGAATTGAAAGGAGGAATTTAGCAGGAACAGGAAGGGGAAGGGGCTGGAGCCATCCCATTAGTTTTGAGTGGGACATGATGAAAACTGACAAAACACCTGCACTGGGAGGGCGGATACATAAAAGGATGAACAAATACTGCATATACTGCAAAATAATTACATGTTCATTTGTGATCAGTGATAAGAGTAAGATAACCAGAAAGAGTCAGTCCTCATCAGATATGAATGAGCCTCATTATTTATAAGAGAATAACAGTGAGCATCCAGCAGTTCAGATGAGCTCACCAGCAGTTTTCGTATCAATTCTTACATCCAATAAAAATGGCTTAAATATCCTACTTTTAATTAAGGCTGAATCACTTTAAACTACCTCATACTGTAAAAGCAAGTTGGTATCATGCGGGCAGTAAAATATCAAGTTACTCCATATTAATTCTATAGACTCAAAGAAAAATCAGGTCGTTTGAAGTTCACCTGTTATTAAAAGTGAGCAAGGCCATCTCTCATTGAATTTGGATTAAGAGCACTTATTTAAGAGCCACTGATGGGGTGTTTCAATTCCCTGAAACAGAAAGCTATTCTGGGGTGTTTTCCTTTGTTTTAAAGTTGGCAATCAGAGACAACCTTTGCATTTAAAATGCTTAAGAGAATAGGAAAAGTGTTGATTAGGAGTTTGGTAAGCAGACCAATTTAATACTCCTGAACCAGGCAAGAATTGAAGATTATATGAAAGGAAGGTTCCTGAAGGGAGAGTTGGTAAATTGACAAAACTCTTGGGTTCCTTCTCGTCAAGATTATCAGGAGTGCAGAAAGGTTACTCAGCTAGTGACAAAATGAGATTTGCTATCAAATTATCATAGAAATGGAACAGCTGGCTCACATATCCTTGTCTCTAAACTGTAGAGAAGTGGATAAGGAGCTGGATGATTGGTCACACTCCAAGAGTTGTAGTGAAGGGCTCGCTGTCCAAGTGGACACCAGGATGAGTGTGTTCCTCAGGGCTGGTGGTGGGACTGGTCCTGTTTAACATCTTTGTCACTGACATCGACTCTGGGATCAGGGGCACCCTCAGCACTTGTTTTGTGACAACACTGAGCTGTGTGGTGCCACTGGCACGCTGGAGGGAGGGATGGCATCAGAGGGGCCTGGACAGGCTGGAGAGGGGGGTCTGCAAGGAGCTCATGATGTTCAGCAAGGCCAGGTGAAGGGTCCTGCAGCTGGGTCAGGGCAATCCCTGACATAAACACAGGCTGGGAGGAGAATGGGCTGAGAGCAGACCTGAGAAGAGCTTGGAGGTGTTGGTTGATGAAAAGCTCCACATGACCCAGCAATGTGCACTGGCAGCCCAGAAACCACACATTCCACGAGCTGCATCCAGAGCACCATGGGCAGCAGGGGAGGGAGGGGATTGTCTTCACCTCCCAGGCAACCAGCCACAGTATGAGGACAAAGCCTTAAACTGTGCCAGAGGAGGTTTAGGTTGGACATTAAGAAAATGTGATTAGACACTGGAATGGGCTGCTCAGGGAGGTGGTGGAGTCACAGTCCCTGGAGGTGTTCAAGGAAAGACTGGACAAGGCACTCAGTGCCATGGTGGTACTGGGCCATGGGATGGACTCAATGAGCTCAGAGGTCTTTTCCAACCTAGTTGATCCTGTGATTCTGTGGGAGCAGAGGGTAAAGAACAGCACTTAGGAAATAATAAGGAAGTAAGCCAAAGAAATAGGAGATATGAAACATTCAGGGGAAGAAAGCCAACCCAAAAGTAAGATAAGAGTATGAAATCAAAGAATTGCAGTGTTGGGAAAGGACTGAGATAAAGTCAGGACCATAGAGTGTGTTAATTCCACAATAATTTCTACTTCCCTAATAGAAGAAGCAAGTAGAGGAAATAAAAAACTCAGGGTCTTTATTTTGGCATTATGAAAAGACAGCTTCCAGGACAGGAAGGCTGGGGCTGGCTTGTGAACGTGCGACCTTGATCTATAGGGTATATTCAAGTAGCTCATGTCATCTGGTTTAGGAGATATAACAAACATGAAAAATACAGAAATATGTTTTAGCTGGACAGTTTGGGTTGGGGACATATTTAAGTAACCTCTGCATAAGTGTTTGAATGTATGCAGACAGACTGATGTGTGTGAGGGTGAAATGCAGCCATAGGAAGTGCATTCAGTTCCAAAATATATGGCTATGTGAAGCATATATACTTATACAGCTTTGGATAAACCTTTATCTGGAACAAATTTGTTTGAGCTGACTAATTTAGGAGTCTACAACTCCTGCTGGCACAGAATGTCCCTCAGTACACTGTCCATGAAGGGACTACCTGATGATGTGGTAACATAAAAAATTTATCATCCTGACACTGAATCTATTTACTACTCCTAAAGGACAAAGGCACCAGTGAGTTATGCAGGTTAATCAAAATGAGTGCTGATAAAATCCCTCATGGTCATCTATTCATTACATATGATGTATTTTACAGAAGCTCGTCTTAGGGCTTTCTCAAAGTTAAAACAGTGAAGAATTCCTAATTATCCTATGAAACATCTTAAAGATGAATAAAAAAAAATAAAAGAGACAAATAGATGTACCTGTAGTGACTTTAAAGCTGTGTGCAATGCCTCTCCCAAATATTTGACAATAATAGGAATTTAGTTCATTATATGTAGCTTACCTGTTGCATCCCAGTAAAGGGAACATGGACCAGGAGCTCAGAGGGTTTATGCTTGGATTCCTTGGAGGGATCCAAGCCTGGAGCAGACAGTGTAGCAGCTGATAAGATCTAATGTTGATAATCAGCTCATTTCAAGTTAAAAGTTATACAAGAGTCCTCCAGAGTTCTCTTTTAAGTGACAATTTTACTGAGTTTTGATTCAGCCATGTGAAAGATCCTGCAGGATCTTGCTCCTGAGTCGGGGAGTTCACAGGGTTTGCCTTTGCCAAAGGTGCTGGATTGGATGATAGTGCACACCCTGAGCTTTGGGCATCAGGGGGATCATAACTGTGATCCACAGGAAAAGCTGTGCAGAAGCCTCTGGAAAGGTTAATCTGTTTTTCTTAGTGTATGGCTGTTCCTTCAAAGAAGGTGGATGGTGGCAGACAGAGTTTATGTCAGGAAAAGCAGGTGAACAAAGCTCAAGACACAACTGAAAAATCCAACAAGAAAATATTTGTTGTGCAATAATCCCACTTCTTTTGAAGCTCCAATTTTTATATTTAGGGCTATGTTTAGGGCTATGAAAATACCTCCGTTTGTATGAATGCATGTGTAAACACACATAAATATGGAATGATATATCCTGCATAAATGGAAAGATGTTATCTAGAATTTAATTTGCAAAGCAAAATTACACTGCACTTGTCTTCATTATAATATATTCATGGAGACAAGAAGCACACACACCATCTATATGTCTGCATTCAGTATGTTTAAATTTAGACAGGTCAGACTTTTATCCTTGTTGAGAAGCATTTTGGCTCTGGGGAACATGCTCTTGTGCTTTATCAAGTGACTAATAGTCATGCTTTTGTGTAGATTAAATTTACTGAAATTTCTTATTAGAAAAATTTTCTGCAAAGAAAAGCATTTCTCACCCCAAACAATATGAAGCCATTTAATTCCTTGAAAACAATGTCAAATGTTACAGAGTCAAGACTGAGACTTGAACCAAATATGACCATTGAAAAAGGTTAGAGAATTGAAGGAAATACTATTGTGTGTGCTTCATTACATACAGCATTTGCTTTAAAAGTAGTAGCCACTTAAAAATTCAAGGCTCACCTGCTACAGTGGTTACAGCTTCACTTCAGCCTGTTTTCCTATTCCAGGCCATGCTGAATGTGCTGGGAAGAAAATGGGAATTTAATGGCTTTGTGATACACAAATTACAGCAGCCCTACAGTAATTAGCAGGGCTCAAAGACCATTCTAACACACCCTAAGATATGGTCCCAAAGGACTATTCCTGTAAGAATTACTATAAAGAAAGAGAGGGCTTTGGTGCTATTTTATGTTCTCTTGTTTTCCCATCTTATTGCCTTTACAGAGATGGTTTGGGACCAAGCATCACCATTTTGTATTAAATAAGAATTCCTTTCCCCTGGGGCATTCTCAGTTCTAATGCACAGCATAGATTTGCTAATAGGTTCATCACAAAGCCATAAATGAAAATGAGGTTTGTTTCTTGCACATGGAATTACAGGGGACTGAATTTCCATAATGACAGATTTAACTCAAAATAGGAGATTTTGTGTTGTGTTTCTTATACAGAAGTACATTTTGTAGCTCTTGCAATTATTTAACTCCTTGAGTTGGAAAGTGGTGACACTAAATCCCACTTAAAAAAGTGCTATCAGATGGTGCTTTTGCAGATATTAAAAAAATAACAGCTAAAGTTCAGACTCATCACTGACTTTGACTGTAATTGTGTTTCTTGACAACCAGAGTTGCAGACAAGTAACACATACAAAGAACTATTCACCGACAAGAAGATGTGCACTCAAGGGAAAACATCAGCAGGTTTTTCCAACCTGAGCAAAATCAACTGCAAATACGGAACAGAACAGCTTACAACAAAGTTTTTCATAAAATCCACAAAAGAGATGTGTTTCCATTAAATGAGGGAGGTCATAATGGCCTTTAGGAAGAGAGTTAACTGAGTGAGGGGGGTTAAAAGTAGCCCCCTGTCTTTAACCTCTGAAATATTTTCTTCCACACTTGGGTGATATTATTATTACATTTATTATTTATGTACCTCATAGAAGCACAGGAAGAATAGTTCTGTTATCACATCTAATCTTACATGGCTGATAAGCAGCTGCTTCAACAAAAAGGGTTTGTTTTTTATAATGTAATTAAGACATTGATATGAAATCAAAGTATAAGAAACTATCCAGTACCAGAAAAATCAATCCTAACCTCTTACTGTTAGATATTCCCAAAAAGCTTTCCTTTAACATCAGTTCTTTCTGATTCTGACTAATACCTCATCAAAACCTTGTGAACTGGGTTCCCAGGTAGGTGATAGTGTGTCTGGAAACTGAGATGAAATATACAAGTAATGTGTGCTAAATCTCATCAAAGACCAAATTAGAATTCTGTAAAACAGGATTAGAGCATCAATATCTGAACCAAAAGACTGCAGAAACGTTTTCATCCCCTTTTTATACCTGCAACTGGATTCAACATTTCCGTTGTCAAAAAGTTAGAGAAGTTACAGCTTTACTCAGTGTCAGGTGGGATGTTCCATATTTCATCATTCCTTTACTCTGACAGATAATGTACAAAAAGGATTTTCCCCCTTATCCATCATGCTGATGCCCCAGAGCAGCTGGCCCTCTTTGGGTCAGAGGTGTGTCTGTGTAAAGCTCTCAGACTTTTATGATATGTGTCACTTTGGCATTTTTACATGGCCTTTTCCAGCTTTGTTTTCAATTCCTTACAATCCATCCTTTTTTACCTTCTGTGTCTGTGCCAGTCTGGGTGATGCTTCTGCAGGGTTGATTTTCTCAAACTCCCCAGACAGCACCCAGAGGTACTTTTGTGGTGCCTGCCTTTCCCACCACGTGTTCATCCTTTTGAGCAAGAAAGAAAGAACATTGGGATTTTTTCCATCAGTCTTTGACGTCAGGCTAAACATGGACCCCTACTTTAAGCTGATTTCTGGTGCTGGGTGCAAGTGATTAAATCAATTACTTGACCAGCATTTATATATTTTTCTTATGTTGCTAGGCTTAACTTACATCCCTTAAGAAAATATTTGATATTAAAATTTTCATTTACTGTCTCTTTGCATTTCCATGCATTCATTTAATAATCTTGTGTTCCTTGAAACATTTGGAAGATATATGCACTTTCTTGAATGTATATACTTTTTAAAATAATTTCATGAGGTGTATTCTTTCTCTGCTTTTATTCAGTAATGTGTTTAGGTCTATGTGCACAGCTCTTAACTTTGTTCTTCACTTTATATTCTCTTTATCAGCCACAGATATCTCACTAAGTAGGTCAAAACAAGATTTCAGATTTAAGTAGTATTAGCCCCCAAATACCATCTGGGGTATAATCTGCCACCCAATCTATTGAACTGTTCATATCACATTATTGGAATTTTCCATATTTCTCCATATTTCTTCTCTTTTTACTGGAGAATGTCCTTTGCCATACTCAGTCTTCCAGGATTTAATTCTGCTTTTTCCATATGTTTCATCCCAATAAAAGACAATTTACATCTCTATCTCTCTAAAAACTCTCTTTTTACAAGATCTTAGAACTGCTGTTACATGTGTAATTTTTCTGATATTTAAGGTTATATCCTCTAAACCTCCTTCTCTTTATCAGATGGAGCAACCTCACATAGACTCCATCAGGACTGGTGGCCATAGGAGTTTGAAATATGTTCCTACTTTATTTGGCAAAAACAACTGTGGTGCAGTAGTCAAGCCGTAGGTTACCTAAGTTATGAATTCACTGAATACTACTTGGTACTTTTTACCATAAAAGCCTTTAAAAATTGGATTTTTCTTTTCTCTTTATCAGGCCATTAAACATAAATATTAATAAGGAGTCAATGCAATACAGGGGACCAGAGGAGGTTTTCCTCCTGTCTTCAAAACATGCAAATAGTTTGTAATCAAAAGATGATGTACAGAGAAAACAGTTAAATTATGAACAGCACTGTCACATTTAGCATTCCTCAGCTGCAGCCTAGTTTTGCATTGTGTTCCTGCAGTTACATCTCATCTCTAACAGCCACAATAACTCTTCATTTCGCCCACTGGGCACCCATTTTTGTTGAGTTTTTAATCCCACAAACGCACTGCTTTAAAGCAACATGTGCAGATACTGCAGGATAACCACGATGATAAAATTTTGAAGGTTAAGAAGGAAAATGCTTGACTCTGTTGTCAGGTGGAGTGACTGGTACTAGACATGAGTCACACACTTCCTTTTTTCAGTGAAGGAAAGGAG
The DNA here is from genome assembly GCF_027887145.1 of Ammospiza caudacuta. Classification (NCBI taxonomy): domain Eukaryota; kingdom Metazoa; phylum Chordata; class Aves; order Passeriformes; family Passerellidae; genus Ammospiza; species Ammospiza caudacuta. Next base: position 74,853,411 of record NC_080596.1, read on the forward strand.
GGAAAAACAAAGAACACACTGACAGAGCAGAGAATGCACATTAATCATTATTAAGACAGAAATACTAATCATTATTAGATTATAATTCACATGAACCTTGTAGCACCAAAAAGCCTGAGGGAAAGCATCAATATTAACTCTATGTGCTTATAATACATACCCTCAAAAGACATTTAGGGAGTATTTATTTTTCCTCTTCCAAAAGGCAGGCTCTTACACTAGCAGTCTTTACTGGCACTGAATAAGTCCCCCATTCTCTAACCAGTTTTATTTAATGGAGTTAGGTGTAGCAGCAGTAAAAAAATACACTATTTTTCAATTTTAGTCTACAGCTAAGTTATTAAGAAAATCCCAGTGGATAATATAAGCAATTATATTTACTCCCAAATCTGCTTTTCAAGAATTTGGATGATAAAAATATCATTTACAATAAAGTAGACTGAATATCCCATTTTAAGTCCTCCAGTATCAGTCCTTGGGATGTTGTTTGAAAAAAAAAAAAAAAGTGTGTCTCAGCCTGTACGGCTGTCATTGTCTAAAAATGTGTATTTTTAAAAACATCACCTCTTTGCAATTTTATTGCTATTTTCTGGAACTTGAAAGTGTGCTCCGTAAATAAATATATGCCCAGAATTTTTATACTTCCCTCACTTGTTCTTTCAGCACAGTTTGTCAGTTCTCATTTTCAGTGCAAGAAAACCATACTTCTGTTCCTGCCCTCCCTCATGCATTGGTGTAGGAGGCCCAACCTCTGGATTACTCTACTCGAGGGTCAGTCCACAGGTGTGAATTGGATGTTTATCCCACATGGGGCAACACAAGTATAATTCCTGTTGCAATCACTGAAATTTTAGCTGCTTGCACTGGTGTGGATGTTTTTGTGCAGTTTGGCTGTACAAAACCACACATGAAATAAGGAATCTATCGACCAAATTCATGCCCGATCTGATGTCAGCCAGCATTTAATTGGGATAGAGCTTTCTGTCCTCACTGGTTGTCATCAAAAGGTGCCAAAAAAGTCCCCCTTTTGAATGAGCAAGGCCTGTGCTGTGGGAAGGAGTGAGAGGAACCCCAGCCAGTGGGGTTGCTCATCGTGGAGGAGGCCCTGTGTCCTTGGCCAAGCATAGCTCCTTCAGCACACGTTCCCTCTCTCCTCGCTCTACGCTACGGCACAATATTTCTCTTGCTCTCTCTCTCACTATCTCTTTTCTGTATCTCTCGGAAATCAGACTGGAGTTCAGAGCACTTTCACTACCTTTTATGAGGTAGAGTGTGATGTCATAGATGGGGGCAGGGCTAGTCAACTTTCCACCCACCCACCCACCTGTGCTGAGGGAGCTACGCTTGAGACTGGAAGCGGTGACTCCTCAACGGTGAGTAACCTCCTGTCTCATCTTTGTCTTTGCAGCTCTGGGGGTGGAGGGAAGACACATGAGAATGGGGGATTTGTTTGATAGTTTCTCTTTTTTTAATTTTAATTAACCACAGGACTCACAGAGTTAATTGCATGTGTTGTCTCAGCCACCTGTGGAGAAGCGTTTCCTCCCTGTCCAGAAGTCCCAGAGTTAAATTCACCTGCAAAGCAATTTCCCTGCACAGGTTGTCCATTGGCTGATGGTTAAACTGATCCTTCAATGTTTTTCTTGCCCTGTGCAAAGGCAGCCTCTGGTCCCCTTGAACTCAGTTGCTGAACTTCCATTAATTTCATTACAGTATTTAATTATGGTGCTGGGCCATAATTTTCCTGAAGTTCTTTATGATTAAAGATAGATGGTGTTATTTATATATTTATCATTATTAACTGTGGATAATGGCTGTTTATATGGGACAGGATTTCTTTTTTTTTTTTAATATTCTCTATTACTGTTTTTATTCACTTTATCTGGAATATATATGAAGCTGTGTATTGACAATAAGCCAATTATAAAACTTTTTTCATAGATGAAATAAAATTCAAAGGTAAATTGTGGAAGACATAACATTAAGCAGAAAACCCAGAAGAGATGTAACTCAGGCTTAGCCTTTGAAATTATAAATCAAAGCATTTGATTTTTTTTTTCTTTGATAAGAACTTGAGATGGGCAGGGATGCTGCTGACTGAATTTCTTGGTGTGTTTCTTGTCTCACTACCTAAATGTTACAATTTTACTTTAAAGCATTGTCTTGTTACCCATTTCCCTCAGCCCCAAGTATTACTGCTTCACTGTTTTAATATCCCTCAGCATATTAAAAAAGACAAGATGGACTACGAAAATCTTCCTTTCTTGTTCTGCCTCCTGGGTTTCTATTAAAGCTGTCAAGATGTCAGAGCTCTCATACTAAAGGGCAGAAGAAGGATCATATGAAGATTCTGGGCCCTAGGGACACTGCAGATCTTGCTGTTCTTGTTCATTTAAAGCTCTTTACCAGCTTTGTGTGGGGTCTGGTCATACCCCAGTGAGAGGCACTAAAAGGCAGCACCATGTCCTGGATAAATCACAGGAGGAGAGTGCAGCCCCAGCATTTTCAGCAGAGGGGGTTCATAGGCTGATTGGTGAAATACTTTTATTTTCAGGTGACTGGGTGGCTGTGAGCCATTGGGTGGGGGTGCAGACCATTTCATCTTCTGGTCAGTGGCATTGCTGGGAATTGGTCCATAGTGATGCACAGATATTCCTCCCTGATGACTCAGGGGTGCTCTTTGTATCCAAGGACAGGACGGCTAAATGGAGTTCAGGGAGGGTAAGAGTCTTGTTTATAAAGCTACCTACCAAAACTTTCACAAATGGTTGTTTCCCTCCCTGTCAAAGAGAAAAAATAATGACAAGGAATATAAAAATGTCTCCCTGACAGGCTTTTCTAGCTTTGAATAATGTGCACAAGGTGTTTTATTACTACTGCTTATTCCTTTAGCAAACCAGACACTGAAATCTTCAAATCTTCCTTTGCAAAGCCATGAACTTGCCTGGCAAATTTAGCTTCCCCAGCAAACTTTAATCTTTTCAGGAAAGTAAAAGGAAAGAACAGGTTGGTCAATCTCTAATGTTTCACTGGGAAAACTTCATGGGAATTGCTGCTCTTAAAGATGATTTGAAGTTTGTTCTTTTCAGAGGCAAATGCTTGGAGGTAAAATTTAATTTAGATCCTAAGCACATCCTTTGCTGATGAGTTAATCAAATTGCCTTCTCACATAATTATTCTTGCATAATGCAGGAGGCTTCAGTTTTTGCACAGAATTGATAAAACACAAAGAGCAGCTGTACAGTGCCCTAATCTCACTTGAATGATACAAAAGCATTTTGGTGGCATGGAGAAGCTCTTTTTAAGACCGGTGTAATTATTGGGAAAAGAGAGTCAGAATTGGTGTCATTCAGTAAGGGTGGTGAATTAGAGACAGTGATCAGCTCTGAGGGGATATCAGTGGAATAGAGATGTCACTGGATTACTTTGAATCCAGAGAAATTTGCATTCTAAAGTTGTCTTGTAAGATGAGCAAATTAGCAGTTGGCTGACTTCTGTATAGTGGGGAGTTTGTAGAGGGGAAGATATTCCAAATTACATGAACTGTTGCAATAATTAACCTGAAATCTGTCTGTGCCAATTCTAGTAACAAATTTTGGTCCAGGTAACCCCAGGCTGTGAGTTTGGCTGAATAGCTTAACTTTGGGAGAATAAATAATAAACTCATGTTACATTTACTGAGCTAATTCCCCTGTTAAATTATTTTACCGGCAGCTATGATTTAAAAAAAAAAAAATTAAAATGTCCAAAGTGCACAGATTCCTACATTTACAGCCTTGGCTTAAATGTGTGCTCACTAAATTATGAAGTTTGTTTAATATTATTTGCATGTACATTACATTAAATTAAAATGTTATAAGGCCTAGATTTCAGCTGATTTTATTTAGTGTTTAATATGAAAACTTTTAAATCAAATATCTGAGAAATTTCTTCCAATTCATGCTAATTCGAGTGAGTTCAATCTTCATAAATTATTAGCAAACTGAAAGTTAATTTTTGATGCATCATTCTTAAAAAATTTATACTTGCAAGCACGTTGTGTAAAATCATCTCAAAACAAACCCAATATAATAACTAGGCTATTTACACCTATATATTTAAGGAGATCAGCATTTAGATGAAAGATATATTCCTCAGTCAGAATGGCAAAAGGTGAGCAATAGTTTAATGATGTGAGATCATCTACAGGGGTCAAGCATTTTTTTCAGTATGATTAAAGCAGCTATTTGAAATTCCCAATTTTTCTCTGTTTGCCAGGCTTGGTTTATCTTACAAGCTGAATTAAAACTTTGTGGGTCGGTTCTTACCTTCTTTTTCTCTGTGAGAAGTGAGGGAGAGCTGTGAAATGCTCCATCTGTTCCCAAACCCTGTCAGCTGGCACAGAGATGCTGCTCCCCCTGCCCTCTCTTCCTGCAGCTTTGGGCTGGTTTAGCACCATTGCCTCAACACAAATTGTGTGGATTTAATCTTGTTTCAGCAGAAGTCACAATGACAGCGCGCAGCATTCTGGAGGACTCTTCGTGTTGAGTCCTTTTAAACCTCAACCTCATCTGGTTTGAATTTACAACACAAATTTACACACATTTACACTTGAATTGGGTGTGGTGATGGAGGAAACCAGGACTGCCTCAACACCCTGGAATAATTGCACTCAAAGACAATAAATAATGATTCTCTTTAATCAATAATCCCTTGGATTTTTATCAGTCCCATCTAAATGTCTCAAAGCAAACACATTGTGTACCCTGGTAAAACCAAAACCAGAAATTCTACAAATAATGCTGAGCCACGCTCAAGGCAGAAAGGATCTATAGAATCATGATAGGTTTCAAACAATACATACTCCTTCATGATGTAATGGTTTTGGTTTGTTAATTTAAGGTTTTTTGAATTTGGAGATCTCTTAATTAATGTCTTGATGAGTGTGGTGGGCTTTAGTGTTGGTTAATTACTTATGTACTTATTTCTATTTGAGAGATAGCTAAAGTAGGTTTAAAATTTTAAAATCATATAAAGAAAATTTTATTAAGAGCAAATAAAAGAAAAAAAGTAGTGAGAATTAAAATATTTTTTAGAATACTTCTTCTTTCTTTATAACTTTTTTTCTATTTAAAATGTAAAAAAAACCAAAACTTAAAACTTTTAGTTAGTTTACTATTTTTAAAATAGTATACTACTAAAATACTTAGTTAACGTTCAAGACCAGTGTTTCTCTGCCTTGCATTTGATATTCCAATTTCCACTTTGGATGGCCAAATTAAAATAACACCAAAACCAACAAAACAACCCCCAAAAAACAAGTGAACCACAAATACTGCCATCCTCCCCCAAGAAAACAACAGGAGAAAGACTTCACCCAAGTTAAGTATGTTTTGAAAAAGATGGAATTAGAAAGAAATTCTGCAGTGACAGTGGGAGGCTGCCCCACTCAAGCTGTGCATAAAGATGAGAGGAGGTCTCTGGTGTAATGGAAACTGATTATTTTATTATTCAGAAAGATTTTAATTGAATTATGAAGAGGTTTTTGCTCTCATCTCTATTGCTGTGTGGATAGTGACTCATCTAGCCAAGTGTAAACATCTGCATCTGAGATTTTCTCTCCAGCCTTCCTTAGTGTGGAACTCAAGAGCCATTTCCAGAGGGCAGAGATTCTTATTCCACGTAGACACTGACAACTGCCTGGATTGGTAATACCTTAAAAAATAAGCAGGTGAATAAACTGTGTGTACAGAGTAAGAAAGTTTAGCCTTGGGCTTCTTTTGAGGGTTTATATTGATATGGAAGTAAATTCAACTTTCTGTGAACTGAGCTGATGCCTAATTTTTTCCTGAACAGAAATGTTCAAATTACTTATTAAGGAGCATTTTTCTATGTAAATTTTCTGTCTTGGTCCCCTGATCTCTTTGAGTTCTGGATGTTGGAAATATTTGTATGTCTTGCAGTTTGTGGTTTTTGCCCATTTGACACTTTTGGGGACCAAAAGAGAATTAAGAAAAACAGTCACAAAAACATTCATTAAATTGTTTGAATTCCTGGACCACTAGGCCAAATCAAAGGACAGCTATTTTTTCTTTGCAGATGTTGAGCACCTGCCTAGATTCACTGTATTATTTTTAGGATTCTAATGCAATTTAAGTTCTCTAAACTGAGTTTTAAAGGCGAGGTGCTCTGGCCCATCTCTGTAAAGAAAGAACCCATGAAAGATCTCGAGTGTTCCATGGTCTTCTTCACCAAAGGAATCTGAAACCTTTTGGTCCAGAACCTGGAATTAGGTAGATTAGGTGCAAGACTCAATTTGTGGAAATGAGAACTCTGAACACTTTGTCACCAAACACACCAAATCAATGGATTTTAGGAACAGCCCTGTTTTTCCTGCTTTCTTTCCAAGGGAAATTGCTCAGTGAGAGGCATCTGAAAAAATTCTGGGGCTTCAAGTGACACCAGCCATTACTAATATTTAAAGACACTCAGTTTGAATTTTTCTAATGCCAACTAAGTGCATCAGTCAAGTGTGTGGCTAATCATGATTAATGTACACTGTTTAAATAAGAAATTTATATGAAAAAAGCCTCTGCAAATGCCTTTTCATTTCACCATACTTCTGAAGTCTATACCTTCATCTCCTTTACGTAAATTCTGGATTATCTGGAGATGTGGTTGAATTAATTTGTTTTGTGGAGGGATGGTTGTCCTGAGGTGCAAAGCACAGGAATCATTTGGATTATTTGAGCCATTGAGGATATCAGTACCTCTGCATTTGTTACTCAGGGAAAATGCTGCCTGAAATACAGAACTGCAAAGGAAAAGAAACTCCAGGAAAATTTGTAATCCCTAACACAAGTATTTTCTGAAGAGAGTCATACTGGACTTCAGCAATTTCAGTGAGCTATTAAAAATTTGTCAAAAAAAGATTTTTTCTCTCCTTTTCTACAATTACTCTTTTTTCCCCCCATTTGGATAGGACACCTGCTCTTTTAGCAGTGAAAATGAGATTGCCAACATCATCTGCACAGATCATAGATACATTTGTATGTGTACAAAGAAGGCTCAGAGGAAATATTGCTGCCTGCCATTGCCTCTGAGGAGGGTTTGGAAGAACCAGATCCAGACCTGGCAGAGTTGCATGGACATCGGGACAGGAAAAACAGTAAAAAAAAGTTTTCACATGGGAAATACTAATTAGAGATAAGGTAAAAATGTTTTAACCGGAGGTTAGTGAAATTCAAGTGCAGGGTGGAGTTCTGTAGCCCAGAGATGTGAAATTATCCATCCTTGGACATACCTGAATTTCAGCAAAGTCCAGAACAACCTCATGTAATTCAAATTTTCAACAGGACATTGCACTAGATGACCTCAAAAGGTTCTTTTCATCCTTAAAGTACATTTGCATAATGAAACATGAGTAATAAAAATGAGCTCTTAGAATTCAGAGCAAGATTTTATTCATTCCAATTTATTCTCAATTTGCTGTCATCTTTACTTGTTCTTTCCCTGTGAATTGCAATGGCCTTTACAAATGTTTTTGTTCTGTTCTGGTTTCATTTGCTTGCACTAAGAACAGGTAATTACTACCTGTTTTAATGGTTTTTAATGACATTTAGTGTTAGCTAAAGTTAAAAATGTAATGAACAGATTCATTTACAAATTGTTTGTTCAGTAATTGACCAGGGGAAAAAAATCCTTCTAGTGGGGAACTCACATTACTTACTGAATGTTGTTTAACCATTGATTGACTTGGCCAAATAAATAGAACAATTAACAATAATTTATTTGGTATAAAATTGTAGAATTTCCATTTAAATGTTTTGTTATATATGATTAAGCCATCTCTGTCTGACTGAAATAGAGATTCCCCTTGAAGACTTTGGTGGAGCTTTGATTTTTTTTTCTTTTATTTTTTTAAATTTCTTTGCACACTGTTGTAAAGTCCTAGAGAGTGCCCAGGGAACCAAAGAGAGAAAGGAATGTTTTCACTGATTGAGTTGATCAACACTGGAAGGACCTTCAGCTCCAAGGGAGTAAAATCCTTTTAGCACCTCAAAAATGGTCAATATCTTGAATGGCTGAAACCTTTGTCTGCTTCTACAAGACGTAAAATACAAATGAAAAACAACAGGCAAACTTTAGTAAGGAAGCAGTAGTTGTCCTGGTATCATCTTCCATTCTACAACTAGATTTTATTTTATTTTATTTATTCTGATGTCTTTGATGCATTGCTTCCAAGCTTTTTCCTGAGAAAAAACAGCTGTGCACTTATCTTCAAAGTGTCCCTGTGCTGACCTGGCAATCATGATTTTAGAGATAGAAAAGGAGCTGGAGGAGCAGATTTGCCTCAAAAACTGGCAGATCCTCACAGCTGAAGATGTGGAGATAAATCACACACAGATATCAGTCTGACACTGGTACAAATTAAAAAAGAATTTGGGGAAATGGCACATTTCTCAGCATTGTAGTCTTAAGTCCTGCTTTGTGCTGCGTTTCATTTTGTTTTCTTTGAGACAGAATCAGGAGGAATAGCAGGAGATAACACATTTACTCATGTAAAGCATAGAGTGTTTCTGTGCTTTATTGATTTCTTTTGTATCCAAAGTCTCCTGCATTTTATCACTGAGTACAATTTCCAGGCAACCAGACTTGATTTGGACTCATTTCAGGTAAGAGTGTTAGAAAGAAAGGGTTTTTTTCTTTTTATTGTACCTGTTCTGTAGATAAAGAACAAAAAGATTTGCTCCTTAAACTCAGATTGAAAGAGCATTAGATTATTTTGGGCTTTTAAAATATATTTCTATCTTCAAATTACAAGTCAGACCTCCAGTTGGGAGCAGGGAGATCTAGCACAGATTAGTCAGAGATCATTTATTTCCTCTTTTTGTTCAGATTTAGCTGCAATTGGATATGTAATGGAAATGTGTACTGATGTTTTTGACAGAGACCTGCCCTTGCTTTTCTGTGACCTCAGGTTCACACCATGTTGTGTCTTGGGTAGACTTCAAGCATGAGAATCCCTGTGTAAATTGGTGTAAATTGCTTTGTTATTGGGCTTGATACTGAGTTTTAACAGACTTCCTACTCTTAATTTTCTTCAGGAATCCTCAAGGCAATATAAAAAATTCAGTTATAGCTGGAGTTTGCCTCTCCCATCAGATAGAGTTTGGACTTCATCTTGGTGCAGACTTTTTATCTTGTTGAACATTAGGTTTAAATCAGTCATACAAAATTCTATTTCCTGTTAATCATCCAAAGACTCAGAGAAAATTCCATGGGGCAGAATTTTGAGGTTGTAAATGTGGTTGTGCCAAGTTTGCTTCGGGGAGCATTGGAATTGTGATGGTCATTGGACACTCCTGCTCTTTGTCCAGGACATTCCACCCTTGCCATCTTCCTCCAGACATTCCTTCTCTGCAGAATGAGGAAGATTTGGAAGAAAAATGTTATAAATCATCCTGGCAGGAGACTCATTCCCTTGTTTCTCAGTTGTGAGTTGATGTAGAAAGTGTTTCATCCTCCACATTCATCCTTAGCAAAGAGAACGTGTGGTATAAACAACCAAATTTTCTGTCCCCATCTACAAAACTCCTTTAGCTTTATTCACTGAGGATTTCTTCCTTGTCCTCTAGAGTTTTTCCAGATATTTTGGCACGCAGATTGCTGTGAAATACTTTAATTCAGTAGCAGACTCTGAAAGCTCTGAGACAGTGCTGTAGCAGGAAAAAGACTGCTAAAGCAATTGAATTTTAAAAATTCAATGCTGTATAGGATTGCTTGTCCTTACAGAGGTTCTGGTGAGTGGTAAGAATTGTGGTACTGGTTTGGCAGCTTTTTTCTCCTGTGAAATGGTAAATAATGAGTAGAAAAAGAAAATTAAATGTTTCTGAGAGATTTTGTTATGGGTCAAAATAATTTTCCCCATTAAATTCTGAAATGAATGCAGTAAGATATTAATTAAATGTTAAATGCTGAGGAAATAACCTATGTTATATTTGGTAACTAGATGAATTATTGTAATTTCTTTTTCATAACAATAGTATTGGAGAAATAATTTGTTCACTGTAAATGCATTTGTTAAAAAAAAATAGTGTCTATCAAAATTTCAATAATGTGTTTTCCACGTTTGGGACCTGCAGGCTAGAGAGACACTAGCAATAATTATTTTCCAGAAAAATAATTAGCTAATTAGATAATTAGTTAACTTTCAGGTGTTTCCTATTGTCTTTTTGTCATTTCACCATTTCAGTTGTTAAAATATGAGCTTTCCCATTAAGTGTTCTTCTCAAAGCAAGTGAATTAGGATATCATTTTGCCATTTATCCTTTTGCTTCTGAAATACTAAAATATTTACTTGGAATAAGTAAAACAAATGTAGAAATGCATTTCTATTATGGCTGTTTACCTTTTACTGGGAATGCCAGTTCTGGAAGTATTTTTATTTGCTTTTGCTTTTGCAAATTAGCGTACAGCAGTTGATAATGTGTTTTAAAGTGAGTATAGTCCATAGAAGACAGAAGATATCCACAGTTATTGCTGTATTTTTGTGCTTTCTGCTGTCCTTGGATGTGGCAGCCTTTGTTTAATACAACCAAATGGGCTTGGGAATCCCCTGGGTTTTTTACCTGTAATTGAAAAAATGCAGATGAGGGTGGTTATTCAGTGGATTGGGCACCTATAAAACACAACTATCCCCAGAATTAATTAAATATTCATCATGTATAAAGGAGTAAGTTAATTGCAGTCAAATGTGAAAACAAATAGCTAGGAAAGGACAAGTACAATACAATTTTCTCTGTGTGGCTACAGATCCATTTTTAACATTATTAAGAGCACATTGCTTTCCAGACAAAGACTTCTTTTGAGAGAGAGGGAGATTTTCAAGTATTTAGGATAGTTTTCTCCAAATGGACTGCAGCTAGCAAGAGCCCTGTGAGACTGAAGCGCCCGACTGAAACAGCCCCTCATGGTGCTGATGAAGAGCAGATGTCTCCTTCCAAAGGGAAGGGAGCATCTCAACAGCAAACAGGCCATTCTTGCATTGGCTCTCTCTAACAGGTCGTGTTTTATGCATGAAATGTGCCACAGAAATGTAAGATGTAATTTTATAAATAAGATCTTTTTCTGGCATACCTCTCGCAGGTATGGATTTGCTGTTAAGCGCAGCCGAGAGGAAAATGTTCTGTTGCACAAGAATGCAAGCTGAGAAATCCATACTCCTGATTTACCATCCAGGTTCATAATTGCATAATTGTAGCCTTATTTTCTCTGAAGACTGTTGGTTGACCTTTGGGGTGGGATAAGAGCAACTGTACCTTGTCCAGAAAAGTGTGAATTTCATTTGGAAAGAAGAAAGAAGGAATTCGCCCAGAATTCACAGAATCCTTAAGGGCTTGGCAGTGCATCAGTCACTTGCTAAAGGTGTACAAATCAAGTCTTATCCAAGAGTATTTGAGGAGCTACAGGTTTTATTTCAATGAGTAAAATAAATTATATTTTCTCCTCCCAATCTGTACGAAGTGAATCAGACAAACTTTATTTATCAGCAGCTCCTCATGCTAATTTTTTATTTTCCTACCTTTCAAGGTCAGTAGGGGCTGTTATCAGCCTTCCTGCATAACTGATGCCCAGGCTCCCTGAATTGATGTGCACTAAAAATGTCCACTAGTTAATACATATTAAGCAAAACCATCCAATATTGATTTCACAATTTCAAGAAATAGAATCATTCTTTCATGAGTTCTTTTGATTAATTAATATAACTGCTAAATAAATAATTTCAGGTAATTAATAACTAAAATGACCTGCTTCGCTTCTCAGCCTTTAAGTTTTGTTTTATTTTTGTCTCACTTTTGGAACTTGAGATATAATCAGCTTTGTTACCATGTACTTGCTGATTTCAGTCAGTGAAAACTCATTTTTTTAGTCATTCACTTGAAAGTGGGAAAAAACAGAGCTGGCTGAGTCTTTCCCATTAAAGATGTTTTTTGTTGCTGAGTTTTTTCAAGTTTTTACCCAGTTCCTCAGTATTACTCTTGCATTGAGAAGAGGACTCAGTATCCCAGGACTGTGGACAGACAATAAACTGAATGTGATAATTGAACCTATTTAATCATTCTCCTCCTTTTTGTGTACTCAAGGAGTGATTGCCTGGGATCCTGCAGAGAATAAAGTCCTTTATTGTGTAATTAGGTATCATCTGCTGTAGATCTGGCCAGAATTAAATCTACATTTGTGGCTTTTAGCAGCTAATTAGATATCAATCTAATGACTTGACACTTTCCCAGTTGTTATCTGCAAATTTCATCAAATGATTGACTTCCTTTCCAAGATTTTAGTAGTAATATTAATATTGTGAAGCATCCAAATGGTTTCTCCAAGACCCCACTGTGAAATTCACTGCTGATCACTGATATTTTAATTTTTGTGTGTGTATGTGTGAATATCTACTTCTGGAAACAGCTGCTGGAGAATCTGGAATCCTTCTGTGTACGTGTCTTGTTAGTTTTGTGTCAACTGAGTTTTTAATCAAACTGTCATGTATTACTAAGCAAAAGACCTTTCAAAGATCCAATTATACCCACAGCACTATTTTAAGCAACTCAAAGTTTAATCATACCAAAATATGATGTAGGTCACTTTGAAAATATTTTAGCCCACACAACCTTTTGTTTACCACTAACTGCATTTCTTTCCTCTGTTTTTGGAGTCTGCCACAGACATTGCATCGTTTCATTTGGGAGTGCTGTCAGCTGAGCTGGCCTGTAATTTCACAGGTCATTTTATTTTCCTTGCTCAAATTTTTGGAGACTGGAAACTATCTACAATTCTTTTGATGTCTTCACCCTCTTTTCAAGGTTTATTAAAGTCAGCAGTAATAACATAAAATATTCTTAAACAACCAGCACTTACCCATTCTGTAGTTTTAAAGACTTACTCTTTGGAGTAAGTCTTACTTACTTATTGGAAGTACAGATTCCAATAAGTAATCTGTACTTACTCATTGGAAATACAGATTGGTTTGGGGTTTTTTCTCAATTTCCCTTAATTTTTATGGATATTTATTATTATAAGTATGAAGACATCTCTGGAAGTTAGATTTTCTCCTTTCTAAAACATAAATTATAATTCTTCCCCATTACAAGAGTGTAACAATGCAGGGAGAACATCTCTTTTCATTGCTTTACAGTTAAGGACAAAAATTTCCAGCTTTATTCCCTCCAATTTCTTCAGCTATTTTGTTAGTGCAATTGCTGGTTATTTTACTTAGATTATGCGTAAAAGAAGTGAGAAATCTTGATTATCTCAAGATTCTGGAAAATTCTTCAAATAGCACAGGAAAATTGCAGAACAGCTGATAAGCAGCTCAAAAACTCCTCAAAACCTGAAGGATCTTTTCTAGGGGGAAGAAAACCCTGGAATTATATTCTTGGCAGATCTTTTCCAACCTTAATAATTCTAAGTTACCAGGTGCAGTGCAGTTATTCTTACGTTCTTTATGAAATTTGAATTTTCCTCAGCATTTACTGAGTTTTGTGGGACAGTCACCTAAGTTTATCATTTATGGTAGAGAGAATTTTTTTTCCTAAAATCAGGCAAACATATTTTTAAAGAGGTCTAAGTAGCAGAACACCATTACTTCTTGCAGCAAGTCAAAGACTCTGTTGGCTGTTAGGGCCAAAATCCATCATTATATCTATAATTCTTTGGGTATTGCAGGGAGTAAAGGTTGCCTTCTGTACTGTGAAGTAATTTTCCTAGTGGTGCTTTTATTTGAGATGGTAATTTTCCTTCTTGTGATTTTTTTTTTAAATTAACATAACATTTGGAAAAGTGCACAGGTTTCTGTGCCCAGATTTTGTAAGGAATTAACTGAGGCCTTGATTCACTGCTGCCTCATTCCAGCTTTGTGTGGCAAAGCACAGCTTCAAGCTGGAGCAGCACAGCGGTGTGGGAAGATCTAAATGTTAATTGGGATGATGCTCATTCAGTTTAATTCTTCTTTGCTGAGCCATAACACAAGCAAGGAGCTGGAGGCTGTAAGAAAATCATGGGAAGTGCTTAGGTGGCCAAATTGGATGCATGGAATGACCACCAGCAGATTTTGGAGAACACTCACAGCCTCTGGTGGGGTTTTATGTCTCTTTTCTGGCTCCAGGATTTGGAAGTGTTTTGCAGGATAAGTGGATGTTAGGATTAAAGACTGAGTATCTGCATCTTAAAATGTGATTATTAATGGTGAAAACAGGGAATTTTTATCTACTCTAACAGCATATTGAAACTGAAGAGAGTTAAAATGGCATCAAAATACAAAACCTGGTTTCCAAAAAGGTGTCATTGCAGCCTGCATCTGATTGTGAAGAATGGAAGATTCTGCATGCCCTCATGACTACAGTCCATAAAATTGCTGATTGCTGTGTTCAAAGGTGTAGCTTGAACTGTGTATGGGTTTAAACATCTAATTTTGGTGCCCCCTCATTTTAAAATGCTTTCTTTAATTATTCTGTTTCTTAATATATGTAAAAAAGCTACTTGTAGTGTAAAATGTGAAGCTGTTGGAAACCTTCAGCAACCAGAATTCATTCAGGACTGTGCAATAGAGGCTCAATCCAGTCCGTTTATCCACACTGATTATGAAGTAAACACTATTGCATGGTATCACTTTATATTCAATATCAATCCACCAGTGTTTCAAAAAGAATCATTTAACAATGAATAATGCTTGATTGTAGATCTCTGTAGTAAATTAGAATATCCTAATTTAATAGAGTGTGATCTGGTATTTGCCAACAAACATTCAGATTGCCTTATAAATCATGCAGCAGTGTGGTTATAGAATAACACTAGACTGGATTATATTTCATTACTCCCTATTGAACAGTCATGTTTCTGCCATGTAATGTAATTTTCCATCTTTTAACTTCGTTTCTTTTACTAACAGAAATACAAATTAGTCCCAGGGAAAAATATTTACTTGGGGCAGGCAATTAACTGTGCATTTCAGGGAATGGCACCACGTGCGTGAATGTCATAAAAATGCTTTTTCTTTGTTTTCACCTCACTGTATGTAGCTGTTTATGTGTTTGATGAACTATAATGAGTTTAAGGCCAGAGCAGAGGAAATAAAACACCCCAGGTAAGTATAGATTAATGTGGTTTCAAGTACAGGATTTTTGTAATGTCTATTTTTGTTCACATCAGTCACTGACCCTTCAGAAGGAGATTTCTCCTGAACTCTTCTGTTAATGATGCAAAATGCTTGAGGTGAAGTATGGTGTGGCTTTTGTTATTGCCCTGTGACTGTCCTGCTTACCTTGCTTAGCATTTATATTACACAGCCATGTGCTCCCAAAATAGGGAGCAGGAAAGGTTTGGAGTGACACAGGCCATTTGTACTAATTAAAAATAGCTAAAAATTTACTGAACATGTGGGGTGGAATCAAAGAGGTAAATAAAGGTAATACTATATCCCATATCATTCCTACAGTCTGGGAAAGGCTTGAGTAAGCTTCCATGGTATATCTTTATCACAAAAAATATGTATTCCACTCTTGAGTATTTTAGGAAAGGGATAATTTAACATCATAAGTAGTAACCTGGCTTGCTACAGTCCTTAGGAGCATATTTTTAGGATTTATTACTTTCAGAATATCCACTTGGATCTGGCAAGTACCTGATTCACGTTGTGGATCATTGAGGCATTGCCTTGGAAGTCCCCATTATATGTTGAAATCCTTTTGAACATTTTGGCCAGGGGTGTGTGCTTCACTTCAGTGTGTGATGGAAGCTTGCTGGCTGGAAGTGCCAGTGTTTTGAAGCTCAGCAAGTCCTTGAGGGCCCTTACATCCCGAGGACACCCAGGAACCTCAGGCACGTTCGTGCATGGGAGGAGCACAAAGGCACAAAAAGCCTGGTAACCACAAAGTAACGTTCCTTGAGACCAGGAGTAACTCACACATTGCAGGAGCTGCCAAAACCTGCAGCTAACTGTCTCATCTTTTCATTTCTGTAGGGGTTTCAGAAGCTCCTTTCATCTTTTCAGATGGGATTCTTTAACAAGCTCAGTGCTGGCCTCACACTGTTGCTGTAGACATCACTGGGGTTGTTATCCTGGGCTAACAGGAATAATTAGAACAAACTGGAACACTTGGGAAAAATCCCCGTTGACCTGTTTTGCAGCTGACGTGTAACAGTAAATTTTTAAAGGTTTAAGTAAGAAGTAAAGGGGGGTTTGTGAGAAAACAGAAAACTTCTTAAACTGTAGAAAAAGAATCAACAACCAAAAAACTCACAAACAGACAAAAAAAGAAAACCCAGACAAGACAAGGTTTTCCTTTAGCTTATTAAAATTTTAATGTGAGGTACCACAGTCTTACCTTTACTGTTCAGTGCATGATGTTGCCAGTGCTGGATACTCCCGGGTACCCTGAGGAAGTGGATTTGTTCCATCTTTAATGAGATCTGGGAGGATCCAGGCTCCAGTGAGGAAATGCCCCAGTGATCCAGCCGTGGAATGACCTTGCTGTATTTTGTTTTGGAGTAACCTTGCTATATTTCATTTTGTTTTCTGTTTTTGCAGCTGGACAGTGCCACTTCTCTCATCCAGGCAGCTAAAAACCTGATGAACGCTGTGGTCCTTACAGTGAAAGCATCATATGTGGCTTCTACTAAATACCAGAAGGTCTATGGCACTGCTGCAGTGAACTCTCCAGTTGTATCTTGGAAGATGAAGGCCCCCGAGAAGAAACCTCTAGTAAAGAGAGAAAAACCAGAAGAATATCAGACAAGAGTGAGGAGAGGGTCCCAGAAGAAACATATTTCCCCTGTACAGGCCTTAAGTGAATTTAAAGCTATGGATTCATTCTAAACCACTGAGCTTTACCAGGAGGGTTTTATATTCTTTTTTGTATGCGTACCTGCCGACTTGTGTGCGTCTGGCATGGGGTGGGGGGGACAAAGTGACAATTTGCATGCGACCTGAGACTCTATTCCAGTAAATAACTCTCTGCAGTGCCCAAAATTCAGGGCATTGCCTTCTGATGTTAAGTGGACTTAACTCCAAGCTTCCTTTTTAAACTAAATTATAGCATTAAATTGGCCAAAGAATTTGCGTCACGGGGGTATACGTGTGGAATAAATGATAAATTCAAGTCTAAACCCTGAAATTTTTATGCATGCAAGAAACATTAGGTTGGCAGGTATATTAAGTGAAAAATAAAAAAAAAAAAAAAGGAATTGTAATGGTAGACCATAAAGCTTGTATTGCTTCTGTTGCAGTGCAAAAATGTACTAGCCAATATGCTTCAATGTGTGGCCCAATAATTAAATGATATAACTTTTAAGTCATCTTCATTATAGTATGTGAATTTTTAAAACAGATTCAAACTAATTCATCTTAAAAATGCTTCTTTTGAACCAGATTTTGTTCTTTATATTCTAGTAGTGTTATGACTGCTCACATTTCAATTAATCCCATTAATATGACCAGAGGTTTACTTTTGCCAATTGAATTCCTTATGGTGGAGTATGAAGCACAATATGGTGATTGACATTGCCTTTTATATTATGATTATTATTCTGATGATTATTATTATTATTATTATATTAGTAATAGAAGACCTGGTGGTGGAATGTTTAGAGACACGGAAACTGACAGTGTGAGAATTTAGAGGCAAATATGTAGGTGTAGCTTGGATTACAGGTATCTGACATACCATTGTAACCACTAACTCAATAAACTCATTTAGCCTTGGAATCCTCAATCTGGCTCGTCTCCTTTAATGCACAGGAATGATGGTGGTCACAGGGGTCTTAGGATGAGGGGAGAAATGAGGATCTGACTCCATGTTTCAGAAGGCTTGATTTATTATTTTATGATATGTATTACATTAAAACTACACTAAAAGAATAGAAGAAAGGATTTCATCAGAAGTCTGGCTTAGAATAAGCAAGAATGATAAGAAAGGTTTGTGTCTTGGACTCTCTGTCCGAGCCAGCTGACTGTGATTGGCCATTAATTAGAAACAACCACATGAGACCAATCCCAGATGCACCTGTTGCATTCCACAGCAGCAGATAACCATTGGTTACATTTTGTTCCTGAGGCCTCTCAGCTTCTCAGGAGAAAAAATCCTAAGGAAAGGATTTTTCTTAAAAGATGTCTGTGACTCACAGGTATCTCCTGAATCATAGTTGATGTATAGAGTTACTAATTCTGCTTTGTGCTTCATTTCTATTCTTAATTTTTGTGAATTTTCTCATTTTTTAATAACCAGAATAAGCCAAACATGGTCAGTGAGACAAAACCAGAGTTTAAATCTGAGACAGATTTAACCCTCAATACATATGAGACATATGTGTCATGTGCCATGAAATTATTTTTTTAAATGCAACACCACAGAACAATCATAAAGAGAATTCAATTTATTCACCTGTAAGTTTGGCACTTCACAACCTTGGAATCACCTATTTTGCCATGCTTTACAGACCTGTACAAAGTCCACTGCACAAATATCTACTTTTATTCCCTTTTGACACCAACAGTTACTTAATTACAGAGCCTGTTATTATCATTATCAAAAAGTCTGGGTGTATATATCAAAGAAAACAATGAGCATCTATTAATTTTCCTTGTAATTAGATAATCAAGTTAAGGGAACATTTGTGGATTTGAAACACTGTGATAAACACTGAGCTCCAGCAACAGTGACAAGTGTAGCCCTTGCAGAGTTTTTGAGAGATGTTTGGATGTTGTCTCAGATACGCTGATTATTCCTCAGAATAGCAAAGCACCAAATTTTGTTCTATTGCCCTCCTACACAGTCTATGTAAAGAAATGTACTCTCAGAGGTCTTTTAGGAAATTACTATTTTTGCTTTCTTTAGTTGTGCTGTGTAATAAAAGCAGCTCCCCAATCAGAGCTGGAGAGTGTAGGCATGACCAAAATATTTGAGATGTGGGGAAGTCCTTGCAGAGCTTTCCCTACAAAGCCCTGGAGTCTGACATAGGCTGACATTGCTTGTGGTAACAATTAACCCTCTAAAAGTAATTGGGATCTTTACAAATGAGGCTACAGAGACAAAAGGCAGATACAGAGTCTAAAGACAAAAATAGCAAATAACAGACAAGTAAAAATGTCCTGGCAGGCTGTATGAAAAAGGAAAATAGGCAATGTACCATGAAGGAAAGTAATAGCTCTTCTTCAGAAGTGTTTCCTCTGAAATTCTGATGGATTAACTCAATGGTTGCTTTAAAATGGTGCTGTTGCTCTAAAAGGCATCTCAAATTTGGAAAAGTTTAGAGGAAAGCACGGAGTCTAATGGAACCTGTGAACAGGTGGACTCTGCAGTTCTGGGGGCTCCATGGATAAGGAAAAGAGTGAAAGGAGTCTGGGACCAGCCACTCACTCAGAAAAGCCACTGTGTCTGTGAAATGCTCCAGGAAAATCAGTCAGTGAAGGAAAAATCCAGAGTGATTTTGGGCAAATTAGTCCATGGCCATTAGAGTCCTACTTTGGGATGGATTGTTTGCCTTTTGTCCATTTATTCTCTAAATACCTTCATGGTCACACAATAATAGTGTTGATAAATGATAAAGTAATGCACATGAAAAAATGGGCCAGGACCCAGCCAGGATGTGCCAGTTCAGTGCCCAGCTCTTGCAGTAAAGTCAACAGGATGGGGACAGGTTTGACAGAGGAAAATATTGGATGCCTGTGCTTGAATTTTTCATGCAATTTTTATCCACTCATCTGAAACAAGGGGTGGAAAAGTACATGGAAACATGAGAATCATGACAAAATCTGGAATTGCTGTCATGCAGGGAGAGACTAAATCAGGTAAGGCACCAACAGTTTTGAACTATATGTTCTTTAAGGTGCCTTCCAACCCAAACCATTCCATGATTCTATGAACCTAAATAAGCAAAAATAAGCACTAAATCTAAATAAATAAGCAAAAAGTAATCACTGGCCCTTAGAACTCGAAAATCCAGTGTTACAAAGTGAACTGTCAAACATCAAGTTCAATATTTAAAAAAAAATCTTAAAAAAAATAAATTGTGAAATTCTTTTTAACAATGTCATAATTGCCACAATGATAATTCCATTAACTGCACCAATCAAGAATTCATCCCACAGACTTTCCATCTTGAAATCTTGCAAATCTTACAGATCTATAAGAATTTTGAGTGTAGTATAAAGGGTAGGCGTAAAAAAATAATGTGGATTTTGGAGATGTTCTCTAGAGACATTCCTCCATTGAAAAAAGGGAACTCCACACCTTTGCTCAGAAATCTGCAGCCCTTTCTCATGACTCTCACCTTGGTTCTCAACCAAAATGTGTGGGTGTCACACATCTTCCTGTGTACCGACAACCTAGAAAATATTCAAGTTGTACCTGAAATGCAAGAGAAGTGAATATATTTATATATTTCTTAATGACAGAACTTAGTTATTTTTAAATAATTTGCTTCCAGCTGATAAATATACAGCAAATGTCTTATTTTGAAGACAAACATGAAGGTCAGAGAGGCCTCCCTGAGCTGGGGACAGTTTCTGGTGTGGTTTTAAATTCTGTGGTCACTCTTCCTGTTATTCATATGCCAGGCATTGTATTTTCTCTGTGAGAATTGGACACCCAAGGTACCAAAGTCAGTCAGAAATGTCTGTAGCTTTTCACCTGTGGCCATAAGAAGGCTAGAGAAAATTTTTGGCTTTCCATTTTGATAAACTTCCCATTTGATAAACTTCCCATTTTTATAAACCATGAGAAAATTACCATGAAGGTATTTCAATTTATATTGCACATCTTCAGCAAGGAGACAGTTCCTGAATTAAAAAGTCAGAGAACACAGAAAGCCTGTAGATCACTTTCAAAATAATTTTACTAAGTTTTTTTTCCCCTTACTTGTTTATTTATTAAAATGAGAATCTGAAAGTGAAGAGTTATCATAGCTAAATCTGTATTTTAGGTCAAGGAGCTACTGAGCAGGTCGTTAATACAAAGGAATAAAGGTTTGAGGTGTAGCAAAATAACTTAGTCCATTATTCAGATATTGCACTTTTTAATCCTTCATTCCCACTGATCTCAATCTCATTATTGAACTCACTTAAATAAACTCAGTTAAATAAATTTAAGTGCCTGGCTCCATAGGAAGGATAGTTTTCATATGTTTAAATCTGCACAAATGAAATGCTTAGACAATAAGGGAGTGGGGAATAAAGCATCTGCAGAGATTCACTTTGATCCAGTAATTTCCTGCTACACTGCCCTCAGAGTCCGAAATGCTGATCTATAGTTCGGTTCTTTTACACCTTAGAAAGAGGTGGACCAAGGTGTGGAAACCCAGAAGGAAACAGTCCCATGAAAACAAAAATACAATGTGGATATTTTTATATCTGGTGCTTTGTTCTGTATCTCAAAGACAGCTGGCCAAAGCAAGGTTCCTGTGTCTGTCTCAATTTTAATACAGAGGATGGATATTTATAGACCTAAAATGACATTTCTCTATATAAAAATGCAGATTTCAGTCAGATTTTCAAGCAAAAATTTAGTAGGTTTGGGGTTTTTTTTTTAAATGAACCCCCTGGTATGAATCTGAATTAAAGGCTTGTGATGGAAATAAGTCAATGTAACTCCTTTCACTCATTTTATAAATACACTCAGTTGTTTTTATAAACAACTCCTCAGACAACACTGGGCTGTTCATTTAATTTTTCAGATGATGAATTATGTGTGTGGAGAAGGAAGGAAGCTGGAAGAGACACAAAGGATAAATTTTTTGGTTGAAACTTCGTCAGGAGCTTGCCCAGAAGGGAAAGGTCAGGTCTGAAGCTGTGTCCAAGGGCAGGAGCATTATCCCACATCATCCTGGCAGGAATTCAGGCACCTCTTTGGAAGCTGAGCACACCCTGATTTGCTGCTGAGCTGCACCTGCAGAAATCAGGAATAACCAAGATTTTATTTCTGTTTCTCACTGAATGACCAAGTGCATCCTCAAGCAAGGGTTCACACATTTCTCCTGCTTTAGATATTTTTCCCTTTATGACTCAGTTAACACCAAGTTATGGAGAACTTGACAGCTTGATAAAAGCTGTGGGAGGTAGAAATGTATTTTCGTGCTCTAGTTATACCTTTAAATGAATAAATATTTAATTACTTGAGGAATGTTTCCTCCTTTTGATAATGTTAGGTGAGGTGTCATAGGTGAGTAGCTGGTACCTAATCTTACCTTCCCCCTTT
This sequence comes from Ammospiza caudacuta, assembly GCF_027887145.1. Taxonomy (NCBI): domain Eukaryota; kingdom Metazoa; phylum Chordata; class Aves; order Passeriformes; family Passerellidae; genus Ammospiza; species Ammospiza caudacuta. Next base: position 74,875,637 of record NC_080596.1, read on the forward strand.
GGGCAAAATTTGAAAGTTCCAGTGTTGTTTGGTAAGTCCTGAATAATAATGGGCTTGAAAAGAGTGGAATCACTGCAGAATGTGAAATGTTTATACTTACCTGTTTCATCCCTGCTCACTAAAAATTAAACACAAGGAAGAGAGATAAAGTAGGGTTTCCAAAGCCTCCTAGAATATTCAGAGGTAATGACTCTGCTTGGGGGATGTGTTTGATCTATTATTTTTTTTTCCTGAAATATTTCATGCAGAAATTATTTAAAAAAAAGGTTCTTTGGCCTGCATTTTGAGGAGTTCATATTAAATTATCTTTATGGTTCCATTTCCTCAGTGAACCATAGAATTGGATGCTTAGCAGGAGGATAAATGAAAACAAAAATCCACTTTTAAATCTTAATCTCTCATAACCTGTTTGACTATTTTTTTTATAACTGTGACTGTTTTTAATTATGTGTACCCTAGGTGTGCCTGCACAAAAAATTTCCAGGATACAGAGAAATGACCAAAAATCTGACAAGCAGAAATCTACACCCCAGGAAGAAACTGTTGCATTTATTTAGCTGGAATGTTGCATGAATGTCACACAAGACCTTTGGATGGGATGGGATGAGTTTTTTGAGATCTCTGCAGATCCCAATGCCTTGATTTATATATATATATATATATATATATGTCTGTGTATGTGCATTTATGTATAAATACATAAAATTGGTTCCTTCGTTCCAAGGCAGAGACTGAGGAGCTGGAGCGTGTGCAGACAAGGGAGTGTGTGGGATCTCAGCACCTCAGGATGGAGGTGCAGAGTGGCCGAGACCACCCTTGGGGGGCTCGGGAGTCCTGGAATGTTGCCAGAAGTGTCTGGTGGCTGGGCTTTGATCCGACACAGGAGACAACACCTGTATGAGGACTGGGAAGGTTTCACTGGGTGAATGGTGAAGGGATAAGTTAATTAGAGTGTAAAACACAGGGTTTAGGATTTTGGTACAGGGGGGTCTAAAGAAGTAAGATGGAGGAATTGGGGCATGTCCTGTCCTTCTTCTTCTTCTTCTTGGTCTCCATCTTCTGTGGTGATGGTGGCACTTTGGGATTGGTTATTACTAGAAGTGCACCGGTTAATAAGGGTAGAAGGTATTGGGGAAAAATTATAAATATTGTACACGTAACTTCGAGTATAAAGATAAGTGACCGCCCCGGGGGCTCGCAGTGTGCCCATGGCTGACTTGCTGTGCAGACCTCTGTCGGGCTGAAAGAAAATCTTTTAGATAAACAATTAATAAACACCGAGACCGAGACAAGATCAGAAGTCTCTCCTCGTCCTTTGAAGCGTCGGCTCTTCAAGGCCATCCCTGGGCCTTTCCAGGCCACCTAGACAGCACAGAAAACGTACAAGTGGCGTCCCTGAGCTATCTCCGGTCATAAATCAGCAAAGAGAAACCTGAAAGTTACAGGAGTGGAGTTGGGAAGGGTGTGGAGGAGCTGAGGGAGCTGGGCAGGGGCTCAGCCTGGAGCAAAGGGGGATCAGGGGGCCCTTGTGGCTCTGCACAGCTCCTGCCAGGAGGGCACAGCCGGGGGGATTTGGGATCTTATCCCAGGGACAGGGACAGGAGCAGAGGGAACGGCCTCAGGCTGGGCCAGGGGAGGGTCAGGTTTGATATTGGGGAAAAAATATTCATTGAAAGAGTTGTCAGGAATTAGAAGGGGCTGCTCAGGGAAGTGGTGGGCTCACCATGCTTGGAAAAGTTCAAAAACTGTGGGCATGTTGGCATCTGGGGATGTGGGTTAGTGGTGGCCTTGGCTGTGCTGGGGGAATGGTTGGACTCGATGATCTTTGCCAACCTAAATAAATCTATTATTTTACCTATATATAAATATATATATATATATGAACCCAGACACAGTTTTTAGTGGGTTAATATTTGGTTTTGGTTGGGTTTTGGCTGTGTGGAAGCCCAGTCTGGCTCTGTTGAACACTAGGCCCTGGTTTCCTCAGCTTGCACTGAGCTTTACTCAGCCTGGAACCTGCAGGATCTCCCAGGCCCCCTCTGCTGCTTGTCATACACAAATTCCATCATTAGTTAGGCCCTGGAAGATCCATTATTTGTTCCGTAATTGTGGAATAAATTCGGGTCACTGGATTTTGTCACAGAGTTAGGTGAAGCCCACGTGCATCTGAGGTTCATCTGTTCCTTCAGATAAAGCTGTGGGTCTGCACAGGGCACAGCTGGGGGCTCAAACACCTCTGGGGTTTTTACTGAGTCATTTATTTATCCTGGGAAGAAAAGCTACTCCAGCTTTCCCCAGTGCCCTCATCTAACCTGGCTTGGCTGCTCACACAATTTTCTGTATTTGAGGAGCAAAGGGCAAAGATTTATGATCTCCCTTTGCTGGAAGTGATGCCTCAAAAATCCCCCACACACTGTGGAGCTGCCTGTCACTGGGAGCAGTTTAAAGCACAGGTTTGTGTTTGTGTGGATCAGTGGGAAAATTCCCTGCTTGAGGGCACAGGGTGAGCTGCAGGTATCTCACACATCAGCTTTATTGTGCACTGAACGTGAGCCACAGTCCACGGGAAGAGATTTTAGCTTTTCTCAGGGTGTGCATCTTCAAGAGCTTCTGCTGCTCCTAGAAATAATCTTTCTTTTTCCTTTTACCTACAACAGTGACTTTGTAAAGTGATTGTGGGGAAAAACCAGTTTATATCTGAGCTCCTGTTTTGCATGGACACATGAAAGACTTGTCTGTGGGAAGGAGTGATAGAAGTTCATAAATCACAGCTATTTCCTGGAGTCACAAAAACTGCATTGGATAAGCCCTTCCAGATTGCCTTTTCTTTTTCTTTACTTCTTTATATCCTATTTTCTGTTTTGAATTATCCACTTCTACCTTTTCTTTCTCTTTTTGGAGTAAACTTCCATCACCTCAGCCTGGAGGAAGAATCTCTCCTGATTGAAGGGGACTTGCATTGCTATTTCACTAAAATTCTAGGGCTGGGGGTTGATTTTTTTGCACAAATCAATCCTTTAAAAAACTTTTTGCTTTTAAAAAAATCATGAAAATGTGTTATAGTCTATATCTCTGTGACAGAATTTGTGTGAAAGCAATTACACTTTGTACCTTGAAAATTTTCAAATTAGGATCTTTGGGAGGAGGAGGAGGAGAAAAAGACTTTTGCACTGGAAAACATTCTGGAAAGGAGTTTCAAAAAACAAATCCTGAAATAAAACAAGGCATGGTCAGGTATTGTCATCTTGAAGTTCTATGACTAATTCCTTGGAAATATATGAAGAAATAGGTTAAAATAACTTTGATATGTATTTATTTCAACAAAAATTATTTGATGTTAAATTTTAGAGAGATGTAAAAGTGTATGGAGATTTTATAATTTAAATTTTAATAGATTTTATGGAAGAATGGAGGAAACATGGGGGTTTGATATTCAATGTCTCTCTTCAACCCTTTTTATCATCCTAAGGACTTTTCATGGTGAAATTGCAGTCAGATGAGCATATTGTGCTTATCCAGCACAAGGATGAAGGGTTGCCCATCCCAGTTTGTGTTAATATATGCTGTAAATAAAAGAAGAAAATAATTTTTAAAAAAAATTTACATGTCTGTAAAAGTTTTATATAAATTTTCAGACTTAAAGAGACCTAAACCACTGTGGCCACTGTGTCCCCTGAATAAAACACAAATATTGGAGACTCTCACTGAACCTCCTCAAGCAGGCTGATGGTTAGAAAAATAAAACTGAATTAGTCTAAGTCTACATCCACACAGATACTCACATGTAAACTAATAATCTCTGTTACTTTTCTAGAGATATTTCATCAGGAAAAGTATTGTTTGAACTGTTCTGGATTACATTTTGAGACATATCTTGTTACTGCATCCTCCTTAACACCATCAATTTCCTCAGTTAATTTTTATTGTGTGATTCCTAAGATTTGATTTGATTTGATTTTAATTTTATGAAAAAAATGAATGATCTGTAGTGTTTGTGGTTTTGATTTTTTTTTTTTCCAGTAAAGCAGAAGTCAATAGAAACCACTCAGAAAGATTAAAAAAAGAAAAAAAAGAAAAAAAAAAGAGCACCCTGATATATATTTAGTTGTCACTTGATATTTCCAGATATCAAATCTACAAATATTGTACCAAAATACCTGCAACTCCCCTCCTGAAAGGGCTGGACTCTGTGGTCACCATTCTTCACAGAGAAACTGTTACATCTTTCAGATTTTGGGAAATTTTCAAGTCTCAGTCTGAAATTAAACAGTATATGTATCCTGATTGAAATGCTATATGATTTCATGGATAAAGGTTTTCACACTGGGATTGTATTGGCCAGACCGAATCTGGGAGGATTTATAAATTAGTTTGACTCCTGTCCCGAGTCATTTAATTGTGCACAGCCAGGCACAAGGATCTTTTAGTCCCTTCCCTCACTGTGGAAAGACGGAGCACAAATCTGCTTTCAGACTCAAATATAACTGTAAAAGGTTGGTGTTTGTTTCCATTTCAGAAACTACTGCCGTGTTTTTATAAAAATGTGAAGAAAAACTCCTTAAATTACCTTTTTTCCCCCTAGTCTCCTTCTCAAATGCCTTCCAAACTTGGTGGGGGGGGGCAGAGAAAGAGACAGAAAATTACCAGGGCAGCTCTAAAACCTGTAATTTATAATTTATCCTGGTTTTACTCCCAAAAACCTCTGCCTGAGAATATGGTTTGTTCATTGACCTGTAGAGCATCATGTGTTGGGCGTTCTAACTTGTGTCCTGGCAATGCCCTCCCCATCACGGCTCATTGCTCTGGTGCAGCTGATTATAAAAGAGGGAATCAATGAAACGTCAAAGGAGCCACGGCAAGGCTGCAGCTGATGCGGGAATGTCCCAGTGCAGAGGGCACGCTGGCCTTGGCTGCCCTGGGCCTCGGCTCAGAAAATACAGAGATTTATGGCGAGCTGAGCCTCCCATTCAGTTTAATTGTTCCCCTGGGGCTTCCGCACGTGAGAGGAGGGAGGTTCCTGGCTGTGAGGATGTGGGCAAGGTAAGGGTCTTTCCGAGGGAGGGATTCACATTCATCTGTTTTATTTCATTTTATTTTATTTTATTTTATTTCATTTTATTTTATTTTATTTTTTATTTTTTTTTATTTTTTATTTTTTCTATTTTTGAATTTTTAAAAGTTTTTACTTATTTTATTTTTTTTTTACTTTTTATTTTTTCTATTTTTGAATTTTTAAAAGTTTTTACTATTTTATTTTATTTTATTTTATTTTATTTTAATTTTTTTAAATTTAATTTTATTTAATTTTATTCTTTTATTTTTTTATTTTACTTTGGTTTTTTAATTTTATTTTATTATTTTATTTTTATTTTATTTTTTATTTTATGCTTTATTTATTTTATTTTTTATTTTATTTATTTATTTTATTATTTATTTATTTATTTTAAATTTTTTTAATGGTTTGTATTTTTTATTTTATTTTTCTAAAATTTACTTTATTTGATATTTTTTATTTTATTAGTTTCTTTTTCTACAATTTTTTATTTTTAGTTTTTTAATTTTTAAATTGCTTTATTTTATATTAATTTTTATTTTATTTGTTTTATTTATTTTTTATATTTTTACATTTTCTTTTTTTAATTTATTTTATTTTATTATTTTTTATTATTATATTTTATTTTTCATTTTATATTTTTATTTTTAGTTTAATTTTTTTATATTTTATATTATTTTTTGATATTTTTTGTGATTTTTAATTTAATTTTATTTTATTTTATTCTATTTTATTTTATTCTATTTTATTTTATTTTACTTTGGGGCTCAGGGGTGATGGCAGGAGCTGCAGAGGCCCCTCAGATTGTTGGAGCTGAGCAGCAGAATCTCTCTCTAGTGTGTGACAAGGGCAGCTTGCAGGAGGTAACCTGCATTTACAGCACTTCTACAGCAAAAAAAAACGAGCCAACAGACCTCATTCAGAGTCAATTGCATCTATTATTGATGAAGTATTTTAGATTGCAGTGACATTTTATTTTTCCTTTCAGGATTGGCGTTTCTTACTTGGGAGGTTTTCTACATTATTAATTCAATCCTACAGAGCACCTCGCTCTTTTATTTTCTGCTTTCACTGTCTTCTTATTCCTTCCAAAGCTGTGGGATTTTAGATTTGCAGCCAAGATATTGAAAGCTCTGTTCTTGCTTAAAGAAATAATTCAGTACTGATTACTTTATGATTTTTTTTTCTTACACCTCCTCAGCATTTTGTGTTCAGGAGGAAGCATCATTATTTATATTAACCTCATTGGGCGGGCATCTTATAATTCCCCACTGTGATGGCATCAGGAATGTTTTTAGTGTCCTGGAAGAGAGGAAATGTTGTCAAACAGCTTTATCCTTTATCACACATTTCTGCCAGAGAAAGTTTGGGCTGAGTGCATCCATCTCACAAAGCTTTTGATGGTTTCAGAGTTCTCATTGATCCTCACCTCAGACTGTTCAGATGGGTCCAGGCCACTGCATTGCCTGTGTTGGTTTTTGAGATGTTATCTGTCCTGTGCCACAGAACATGACTGGGAGATGACCAAACTGGCGGTGCCTGAGCTGCAGCTGAAACCAGGAGCTGTAAAATGGCCCCACAGAATTTTTCTGAGCAGGTAAATCCCTGATAAGCAGCATTTTACAATGGCTGGAAAAGTTATCCGGGGTTTCAACACACAAAACACATTACTTTTCTCTACTGTAATCTTTTATAAGGAGATTAAAAGAACTGTAAAAGTCAAGATTCATTATGTCATAATATTTCTGAACTAAAATGCACAAATGTCGTGAGAAAACAGGATTGTGACAGTGGTCACAAGGGTCTTTGGATGAGGGAAGAGACGAGGATTTGACTCCATATTTCAGAAGGCTGATTTATTATTTATGATATATATTACATTAAAACTATACTAAAAGAATAGAAGAAAAGATTCTCAGAAGGCTGGCTAAGCTAAGAATAGAAAGGAATGAATAACAAAGGTTTGTGTCTTGGACAGAGAGCCGAGCTAGCAGGGCTGTGATTGGCCATTAATTACAAACATCTAAGATGGGCTAATCAAAAATCCACCTGTTGCATTACACAGCAGCAGATAATCAATGTTTACATTTTGTCCCTGAGGCCTCTCAGCTTCTCAGGAGGAAAAAATCCTAAAGAAAGGATTTTCATAAAAAGATATCTGCGACACAGGATAGTCATAAAAACCCCAGTAAGTGCAGTGGACAAAGGTAGCTGTTCAATCACAGCTGGTTCCTTGAACCCAGGCTTGTTTTCCATCCATCACTGATGGCTTTCTGACTGCAAACTCTCCTCAGAGAAGCTCCCTTCCCATTTGCTTCACTGCCTGCACCTCTCAGATTCCCTTCCCTGCACTCTGTGCTCCCTCCCTTGTGTTTCCCCATCATGGCTCTGTTCTGGAGCCCAATTTCCCTTTCCCCAGGGATCATCTCCTTTTCCACCACTTTTCCCAGGCAATTCCAAGCTGGCTGGGGAGCCTCTGCCCCAGGTGCTGTAGGGTGGGGCTGTGCAGCTCTCTCTATGTCTCAGCTGGGTGGATTAGGACTGTCCAAAAGCAGGGCCATCCCAGACCATCTCCAAGGCATTATTTGTCAGAAGCAAAATGTTCCTTCTGGATGACCCACTCTGTGGGGATTTTCCTTTGAGGGGAATGGCAAATTTGGCTTTACAAACAAGCTGTGGGTCTGCTGGTAGATAAAACCTGCACTGGGAGATAAAAGGAACAATGGGAAGGATTCCACTGATTGATGAATGGAAGAAGATATTTGCTTTTGCAAATAAACTTTAGGTTTGCTGATAAATGAAATTAGACATTGAGAGATGAAAGAAACAATGGGGGAAGAAAAACCCTTAAATTCTATAAGAATTAAAAATTAAAAGGGAGAGTTATACATTAGAGGAAAATCTTCAGTATCAGGTGTTCTGATCAGTCTGTACCTCTCTAGGACCTCAGCTAATGGGGAAAGAGAGAAGGGAAATGCAGATGGGATATTGGGATAAAAAGGAGGCTGTGTCCTCCAAAAATTGGAGAGATCCCAGAGCAATGCCCCACGGCCTCTCCTTTATTCAAATAAAGCCGCAAAGGACTCCTCTCTGTCTTTTTTGGACATAAACCTCTGGTGTTTGTGGATTTTCTTAACACCTGAGAGAAGGGCTGACAGCTGTCTCTGCTTTATCCTGTCAGGCTGCACCCAGCAGTGACCTGAGACCTTTGTTAAACCCCTGAGCTCAGTTTGCTGCCTGGCTGCAGGGAGAAATTGGGCTGGGAGAGCCCAGGAAAACACCTCAGGGGCTCCATACTGTGGGCCAGCAATGGACAGTAGGAGGAAATAAAATTCCATACACTTTGGGGACACTTTTCCCAGCTGCTTCAAGTTTGAAACAGGACTGTTGCCCTCCCTCACTTTGGCTCTGTTGGGCTTGGGGGCAGGGGGAAAATTTAGATTTATTTACTTCTGTCAAAGTGTGATTTCTCAGAGTAGGCTTTGATGAGAGAGATTAATTTCCATGTTTTATGTTATGGGGACTTGTGTGTTGTCTGAACTGAAATTGTGCCATGCGTGGCACGAGTGTTACTGTGGGAACCGAGCACTCAGCATTGCCCTCTTAACAACAGCTTCCTTTGCCTGGAAATCCTTTTTTTCCCTGGGCTTTCAATTCTCATAGACAGACCCTGAAGTGCTGGTGTGTTCGTTACAGGCACTTGAATTTCTCCACTTACAGATTTGTGCCTTTGTGAGACTCCCAAAACTTGCTTGCAGACCACAGTGCAAAGTGTGTGTGCTGTGTAGGATAAAACTGGATTGTTTTATGGGTTGTTTGATTGGGTTGTTTCCTGCAACTAGCGCATAAAAGGGAATATTTGGGAATTTAGCATAATTCCATGGGTCAGGTTGCATTTGGAGGTACAAGTAATCTTTTCCCAAAATGCTTAAAAAATAAACAGAAGTGTGGCAGATGTGGAGAAGGAAACTAGACCATGGCTGCAAAGGAAATGAGGGAGTTGAGTTTATCTGACCTCTTCAAAACACCCAGAACTTCTCCACTGAATGGGGGAGTTTTGGGGTGGTATTTTGCGATCAAGTAGGGGGATGAGTTTATTTTGTAAGAATATCATGCATTTAGTGAATACAACATGTCTGACCTCTACAAAATACTCAGAAATGCTCCACTGACTGGTTTACTCAGGAATTTTGTACAAAATACTCAGGAATTCTACAAAATACTCAAGACCTCTACAAAATACTCAGGAATTCTGCACTGAGTTTTGGGGTTGATTTTTGGGATCAAGTGGGGGGGGATGAGTTTATCTTGTACGAATATCATGCATTTGCTGCAATACAACATATCTGACGTCTACGAATTACCCAGAAATTCTGCACTCAATGGGGGAATTTTGGGATTGATTTTTGGGATCAAGTAATGGAGCTGAGTTTACCTGATCTCTTCCAAAAACAGAAATTCTCCACTGA